>NC_092320.1:27793556-28418556 GCF_036785885.1 Coffea arabica | reverse complement strand
TATTTCACCTCTCATAAGAACAATTTTCTTTCAAGCCTCAACTTTTCTTGAAAATACCCCCACCTGACCTCATTACAAAAGCCCAAAGTCCTGGCTTTCGTCACTTGTTGTATTTCTATGGGGAAGTTTGCTAATCAACTGACAAGTGATGTCCATGGTGCCTTCCTTTAAGTCTATAAGGGAAGTGCATTTTACTGATGTCAGCATTTTTTCAACTTACATTTCTGAGGCGATTATGGTTGAGCTCTTCCATTGTTTCCTTAGGTGAAAACCCGAAAGGACATCTCAAAAGAAAAGGAGAAAAGAAAGAAAAGAGAAAAAAAAAAGAAGAAAAAAAAGGGGTGGGGGCAGCCTTGGTAAAAACCCGAAAGGGCGCTGAGGTAGGGTTTTTGCAGCAAGGAAGCACGAGGAGGAACAGCTGGTGACTTGGTTCATTTGGATTTCTCATCATTTTGTCATACTTCTGTCGATACTGAATTCCAGAACAAAGATATCCAGAAATTCGAATATGACATCCGTTGGCCAAAACTGTGTCGTTTTTGTAAAAATATTCTTTTGCAAATATATTCTTATGAAACTCATTTTTCCTCAAATTGCTTGCATTCATAGCATTTTGTAGTCTTTAGGCACAGATGGTTATATTTTTGTCATATTCATTCCTGTATGACATGTGAATTTTCCCTGCATACATCATTTTAGTCATTGAATTTTGGTAAATAACAACCCCCATGATTAACTCGAAGCATACTCGGATTCAGTCATCTCTCGGAAATGGTTGAGATTCAACAAAGCCATTACGCAGGCTTCACAATATGGCAAAATGCATACTCGGTCAGTCTGGGAAACACAGAGACGTTCGGAAGCGACAAATCTAACCAAATCAGATGCCGCAACAAAAGTTGGCAAAGGCACCGAAAGACTCGTGTTTACACGATTCTCAAAGGAAAATGGATCAAATGATGGTGGCAATCTCTTTGTTTTTTCTCTTTTGCAGAAAAATTGCATGCACAGATGAAAGTAATCACACCTCGCACTGGATTCGGTGTCGGAAAGAGTCCTCCGGTGAACAAAGGCAGATCGGAAATGTTGCAAGCAAATTTGATCAAAATGTGCAACAACATGGCGATACAGAGTCAACTGTGGACTCAAATTGCAAAAATTCATCATACTGGGGCAAATTAATTTTTTGGAAAGATTCTCAAAAGTCGAAAAGAAAAGCGAAAAGAAAAGAAAAATCATCAATCAAAAATCAAATCAAGTTTCATCACGGCAGGCTCGGGTTTAGTCCTACTGTCCGATTGTCTAAGCATTTCATTTTCACAGCCACTGGAGCGTGGGTTTGTCCCGCCAGTGAGCATTTCATTTGTATCGCTACTGGAGCGTAGGGTTAGTCCCGCCAGCAAGCATTTCATTTTCACAGCCACTGGAGCGTGGGTTTGTCCCGCCAGTGAGCATTTCATTTGTATCGCTACTGGAGCGTAGGGTTAGTCCCGCCAGTAAGCATTTCATTTTCACAGCCACTGGTTAGGGTAAGGGAGTGCCTTAGGCGTTGCCTTTGCCTTCTCCCTTATCAAATGTGACCCCCGATCCCTTTTTTTGGTTACGAAGACCGAAAAGTTCTTTAAAAGGGTTTATTTACTTTTTCGTTCAAAAACAAAAAATCATTTTTTTGGGTGACTTGGTACACCCTAACTCTATACCAAGTGGCGACTCCATTTTTCATACAAAAACCCTTTTTGAACTTTATTTGGCCAAACCGTCGCATTTCACATTCCCACGGCCTTTATTTTCACTTTTACACATGGTCACATACATATCTCACACACCACACACACCAACATGAAAAGTGGGACGCGAAAACTTGGCGACTCCACTGGGGACTTCCTAAGTGGGTCCAAACATTTGATTTAGCCATTCTTTTCCTTTTTCTGCCCTTATTATGCATAGCATGTGGATATTAGGGTTGCATTTTCCATTTTAGGACTTTTTGTCTCGCATGCGTCTCGAACTACTCCCTCGCTCACGAATGTATGATTGGTTGATTGGATGTGTGTTTACTTGTTTATCTCGCGCTTGCATTGCATTTGGGGGGGGTGTGCCACCTTTAGAGCCTCGCGTGGTTCTCAACCCTTTCTCTCAAAATAGGGAACACTTCATACGTGCACGTTTACTTATTGTTATCCCATTTTATTTTATTTTTCGTGGGCGCTATCTCACACCGCCTTGTAGGATTAGGATTGATTGCCTTGGGTAGGCGGATGGTGTGCACTGCGCCCATAGCGCTACCTAAGGGATCACTCGAGCCACCGATCGAAGGCCTTGGGAGTGATGACCCTTTGCCTTTAGGTCTGAAGGCTTGGGAGCCGAAGCCTTATCGAGTCTAGTTGCATTAGTGAGCCCCAGCCTCATGCATCCATGTTAGAGTTTTCCTAGGATAGAGTCAGCCTCACCCTTTTTAAGCACATTAGGCACGAGGGAAGGGGTTTCCACCCCTTTTATTTGCTTTTACTGTATTTCTTTTCTTAATTGCTCCCAATATGTTATGTGTACTATCAATTGCACTAACCATTCTTTTGTTTTCTTGGCTTGCATTCATGTGCCTTAGTAATAAGAGGCCTCTTTGGCACTCTTTTAGTGACTTACCCACTAGATAACTCACATGTTTAAATTTCAGTCATTAGGCTTAATTTTCAATAAGTACATTTCATTTTAGACCTTTTCCCCCCGATGCATTATTTATGTCCTTTAGGCCATATTTGTCACATATTTACATCGCTTTAATAAACTGGCATCATGCATCCACCCTAGAAAGGGAATGCCATTTAGGGGATCCCGTACTAGAAATAAACCGCCTTGTGTCTCGGATATATAATCCAATGAGACTTGCACGTTTATATTTTGTACCATCCGAAGGGGTAGTGCAAAAGGTAAGGTAGGATTCGATCATTTTCACAAAGTGATTTTTGGAATATGAGCGTCTAATAATCACCTTTTGGCCATTTTATCAAAATTGGTAAAAATCCCTTGCTTAAAGGACATTAATTTGAAGAAATTCACAAATAATTCCTCCTATTGAGACGATAAATAAACTGAGGCCAAAATTTGATTTTAGAAGGCTCATAGACTAATGCATCAAGCCATTCAATCCATTGGATCATTTGATTCCTCAATTTCATCTTGTCCATTTTATCAATTTGTTCATTTTTAGGGCAACCTAGTCGATTTTGAATTCATTTGACTAGTTTATCCATTTTAGGGCAGTCTAGTTGACTTTTGAATAAATCACCAATTTATTTGATTAGTTAGGGCAATTTTGTCGATTTTCGATAAATCATCAATTTCGTCTGATTCATTTGACCAATTTACCCTTTTAGGGCGATCTGGTCAATTTTGAATAAATTCTTGATTTCATTCAATTCATTTGACCAATTTCATTTTTTAGGATGTTCCGGTCCATTTTGAATAAAATTCTCAATTTCATTCGATCAAGTTCCTTTTTTAGGATGATTCGGTCCATTTTGAGTAAGTTTTAAATTTCACTCAATTTATTTGACCCGTTTCCCTTTTAGGGTAATTCGGTCGATTTTAAATAAATTGTCAATTTCATTCAACCCGTTTGACCTATTAGGGTTTCAGTGTCGAATTTCAAATTGGAAAACCTAGTCGATTTTGAGAAAACCATCCATTGCATCCAGCCATTTGATCAGTTGGGTTTTGACCCGCGCTTCACTGAGAAAATTTGGCCAACGAATTCTAATCTCTTTGATAGGAAGTTTGTCAAGGTCAAACCTTGCGTTTTTACAAATTCTTGTATCGATCAAAGGTGATCAATCCATTCGGACGTTGACCTCATTTTGACAAAGTGTATGTCGTCACTCCAACTGACCGAATTTTTCCAAATTATTTTTCACTCAATGAGTTGATCAGATCCATCAGGTATGGTATAGTGCCTACCTCAGAGGATTGCATTTTCATGCTAGGCCTACCCCTTGGCACAAAAAGGGTTCCCCCATAGGACATGCATCCGAATTTTCTGGATATCTACTAACTCTTGCCTTTTTCTTTTCCTTTTCTTTATTTTTATTGGAATAACTAAGCAAGGGTTAAATCTAAAGGCAATCTTTTCAAAAATTCTCAGGTAATATTTAAACATAGCTTCTTGTCGAAGGCCCATCATAACACGATCCCGTAGTCAAGCCCAGAGGAGTCGTGTAAACATGAGTTCACAACCGGAACAATCGGATAGGTCTGCTACTACTGCCCAGCCTGAGACTATGAGTTTGGGGGTTCAGCTAACCGAAATGCTTACTAAGTTTGGTGAGATGGCTACCCAGATGGCGGCCCAAAGGAAGTTGATTGACGAGCTAATCAGCAACGGAGTTCAACCCGAACATGTACCCGTCAGGCAGCCTGAACAAGAGCCATTTGTCATCCCTTCGACTCAAACCACCGTTACTCCATCCTTCCCTATTCCACCCGAAGGAACTTTCACCTACCCCACCATAAATTTGCCATACACTTACCCTCCTAATCCTTCATTCTTTTCTACTCAGATGCAAGGCTCACAACCCCAAGCCACTTCAAACATACCACCTGAGCCACCTACCTTTTATCACACTGCTGCTGAGCCATTCCTGCCAGACCATACTATTCAAACCAAGCTAGAAATGGGGGAATCTTCCGCTCCCATTGATATAAAACTGCTCAAACGCCTTGACCGTTTTAATGAGTTCATGAGAAAGAGTCAGGGGTTGAACAAACAAGGAGTCCTGGGTTACGATGAACTTTGTCTCTTTCCAAATGTGCAATTGCCTGAGGGGTTCAAAACCCTTAAGTTTAACAAGTATGATGGGACGGCTAATCCCAAAACACACCTCCGACTATTTGCTAACAAGTTGGGAAAGCCTGTAGACGATGAAAACTTGCCTCTAAGGTTGTTCCCGGAAAGTCTGGAGGGGGATGCCCTCGACTGGTACTCAAATTTGAAACCCGAAGAAGTGAAAACTTGGATTGATTTGTCCAATGCTTTTGTGAGATAGTATGAGTATAACAGCGAGCTGGCTCCGACACGAACCACGTTGGAAGGAACAAAGAGAAAACCCTCCGAGGATCACAAGACTTATGCCAAGAGGTGGAGGAAAATAGCTGCAAAAGTCGAGCCACAAATGACTGAGGACGAAATCATACGCACCTTCATTAAGGCACATGATCCGCCGTACTTTGAAGAAATTTTCTGCATGACTGGATGCTCCTTTGCCGCCATTGTCAATAAGCTTGAGGAGTACGATGACTTTGTAAGAGTTGGGAAGATTGTTAATGTCTCTGCCCTCAAATCACAGTTGGATGCTTTGCAAGGCCAATGTAATAGTGGAAGGAAGCAACAACTCCAAAAGAAAGAGGGGGAAATCGCTTTTGTTTGGGATCGAAACCCTATTCCAAGACCCAGACCTCGACAATACCCTACCTACTCAAACTCTTACCCTTACTATTCAAACCCTAATCCTGTTTATCACGCCAATACCACTCATCCTCGACCTCGCCTTAATTACACCAATCCGCCTACAGTCCCTTTCCAAATATCTCAACCCAACTTCCAACAAGTTCGACCTCGACCTCTCTACAATCAACAAATTTCCCAACCAAACAGACCCATCTAAAACTACCCCCAACATACTAAAACCCACGATCAAAATCGTTCTCGAACATTCACCAATCTTGGCAGGCCTTTGGACCAATTATATGAACAATTAAAAGCCGCCGGTAAAATCGGCGAAATTCCCCCTCCAGCTTACCCTCATAGTATCTCTGGCAGATATAGCCCATAGTACACTTGTGCATATCACTCGGGAGCGCCTGACCACTCAACCGCCAATTGTAAAGCCCTTAAGCACAAAGTCCAAGACATGATTGAGGCAGGGGAAATAGTGTTAAGGGAAAAAGGTGAGCAAGGACCGAGTATAAGTACAAACCCCTTTCCCAAACACAAGGGCACCTCTGAGGCATCCACCTCCAATGATGAAATTTGAAAATCCTGGAGGAGCTCTGCACAATTTGGATGGCTGACTATCTTCCCTCTCGAAGGGAATTTCGGTAAATCTAGGGGTTATTATTTACTAAAGTTCTCGAAAACTTTTCCTTGCATATGTGAATAGCTTAATGAAAGCGTCTTTTTGCAATTGAGTTTTGTCTTGATTTGGAGTTTCACAAAATGCACAATTTGTTTTATTTGATTATTGTTCTGATTTTTTTTTTAATTCTTTGAGATGGCCAAAGATGAAATTATTTGACCCTTGGAATATCACTGTTCTGGAATCTGATGAAGCCCTTCATTGAAAATCCCTTCATTAAAAATTCCTTCGTTGAAAATCCCTTCCTTGAGAAAGCCTTCATTGAGAAATTCCTTCCTTGAGAAAGCCTTCATTGAGAAAGCTTTCATTGAAAAAAAAAACCATTAAAAAATCTCTTCATCTAAAAAATCCCTTCATTGAAAAATCCCTTCACTTGAAAAATCCCTTCATTTGAGAAATCCCTTCATTGAGAAATCCCTTCATTTGAGAAAATCCCTTTCCGGCCAGGTTGGAAGTTGATTGGTTAAAGCAGTGTCATCAACGATTGATTCTGATTGATGAAAAGCAGTTGAATGCTATGTGCCATGACCAATGTTGTCAAAACGCATGGCCTGTGTTCATAACAAAAAGGTCCGCCACCGATCCTTTGAAGAAGGGAACAAAGTGCTAAAGTGATTTTGCTAATGAGAAATGAGGCCAAAGGCGAATTTGTTTCCAATTGGCAAGGGTCATTCATTGTTCAAAAGGTATTGCTTGGCGGAGCACACATTTTGGCAGAAATGGATAGACAGCCTCAACTTATCAACTCAGACATGTGTAAGAAATTCTTTATTTGATTATGCAAATTCCTTCTAGGAAATCATGCAAGAGACGAGGCAAAAGTCAGGCCATTTTCTTTTCCAATCAAAACATTTCATCCCTAGTCATCCCCTTTGAGCTATCACATTAATAATTTTCGTTTGGCAGCCCCTGAGGATCGCAAACCCCACACTGGGGCAAATTTATTTTGAAAGAGAGATGAAAAGGAAGAAAGAACCCCACACTGGGGCAAATTTAGTTTTGAAGAAAAATGTAAAAGTGAGAAAAATGCAATGAAAATACAAAGAGAGAAAAATCCAATCGAACTGGGGCAAATTTTCCTCAGTATTCGTTCAAAATTGGAGATGATTTCAAATGATGCAATCTCAGGTTATTTCACCTCTCATAAGAACAATTTGCTTTCAAGACTCAACTTTTCTTGAAAATACCCCCACCTGATCTCATTACAAAAGCCCAAAGTCCTGGCTTTCGTCACTTGTTGTATTTCTATGGGGAAGTTTGCTAATCAACTGACAAGTGATGTCGATGGTGCCTTCCTTTAAGTCTATAAGGGAAGTGCATTTTACTGATGTCAGCATTTTTTCAACTTACATTTCTGAGGCGATTATGGTTGAGCTCTTCCATTGCTTCCTTAGGTGAAAACCCGAAAGGACACCTCAAAAGAAAAGGAGAAAAGAAAGAAAAGAGAAAAAAAAAGAAGAAAAAAAAGGGGTGGGGGCAGCCTTGGTAAAAACCCAAAAGGGCGTTGAGGTAGGGTTTTTGCAGCAAGCAAGCACGAGGAGGAACAGCTGGTGACTTGGTTCATTTGGATTTCTCATCATTTTGTCATACTTCTGTCGATACTGAATTCCAGAACAAAGATATCCAGAGATTCGAATATGACATCCGTTGACCAAAACTGTGTCGTTTTTGTAAAAATATTCTTTTGCAAATATATTCTTATGAAACTCATTTTTCCTCAAATTGCTTGCATTCATAGCATTTTGTAGTCTTTGGGCACAGATGGTTATATTTTTGTCATATTCATTCCTGTATGACATGTGAATTTTCCCTGCATACATCATTTTAGTCATTGAATTTTGGTAAATAACAACCCCCATGATTAACTCGAAGCATACTCGGATTCAGTCATCTCTCGGAAATGGTTGAGATTCAACAAAGCCATTACGCAAGCTTCACAATATGGCAAAATGCATACTCGGTCAGTCTGGGAAACACAGAGATGTTCGGAAGCGACAAATCTAACCAAATCAGATGCCGCAACAAAAGTTGGCAAAGGCACCGAAAGACTCGTGTTTACACGATTCTCAAAGGAAAACGGATCAAATGATGGTGGCAATCTCTTTGTTTTTTCTCTTTTGCAGAAAAATTGCATGCACAGATGAAAGTAATCACACCTCGCACTGGATTCGGTGTCGGAAAGAGTCCTCCGGTGAACAAAGGCAGATCGAAAATGTTGCAAGCAAATTTGATCAAAATGTGCAACAACATAGCGATACAGAGTCAACTGTGGACTCAAATTGCAAAAATTCATCATACTGGGGCAAATTAATTTTTTGGAAAGATTCTCAAAAGTCGAAAAGAAAAGCGAAAAGAAAAGAAAAATCATCAATCAAAAATCAAATCAAGTTTCATCACGGCAGGCTCGGGTTTAGTCCTACTGTCCGATTGTCTAAGCATTTCATTTTCACAGCCACTGGAGCGTGGGTTTGTCCCGCCAGTGAGCATTTCATTTGTATCGCTATTGGAGCGTAGGGTTAGTCCCGCCAGCAAGCATTTCATTTTCACAGCCACTGGAGCGTGGGTTTGTCCCGCCAGTGAGCATTTCATTTGTATCGCTACTGGAGCGTAGGGTTAGTCCCGCCAGCAAGCATTTCATTTTCACAGCCACTGGAGCGTGGGTTTGTTCCGCCAGTGAGCATTTCATTTGTATCGCTACTGGAGCGTAGGGTTAGTCCAGCCAGCAAGCATTTCATTTTCACAGCCACTGGAGCGTGGGTTTGTCCCGCCAGTGAGCATTTCATTTGTATCGCTACTGGAGCGTAGGGTTAGTCCCGCCAGCAAGCATTTCATTTTCACAGTCACTGGAGCGTGGGTTTGTCCCGCCAGTGAGCATTTCCTTTTATTCTGCCACTAGTCGTGGGTCAGTCCCACTAGTGAACACTTCCTTTTTGCACCGCCACTAGCCGTGGGTCAGTCCCACTAGTGGGCACTCCATGATTTTAAATTTTATTCGGGTCAGTCCCATGATTTTAAGTTTTATCCGGGTCTATCCCGTTTTAAATTTCCTGTTCGGGTCTATCCCGTTTTAAATTTCCTGCTCGGGTCTATCCCGTTTTGAATTTCCCGTGGGTCTATCCCGTTTACATTTCTGTCTGGATCTATTCCATTTACATTTCTGTTTGGGTCTATCCCATTTACATTTCTGTTCGGGTCAGTCCCGATTTTAAATTTCTGTTGGGGTCAGTCCCCTCGGGTCAGTCCCGTTTAAATTTCCTGTCTCGGGTCAGTCCCGATTTTTTTTAAAAATTTACTTGTCTCGGGTCAGTCCTGATTTTAAAGTTTCTCGTTTGGGTCAGTTCCCATTTCATTTGGAAAAAAAAAGAATAAAAATTCCTGTAAAAGAGGTCAGTCCTCGTTTCAGAAGCGTTCATCGTTCGGGTCATTCGCAGCCAAATAACACAGGTAAGTATTTGGTGTCTACTTCTTTATCTTAAGTTTTTCTAAAACTCAGACAAAGAGGGGCAAACTGTAGACACCAAATTTTTGAACCGTTTTATTTTGCTTTTAGTTTATTTTTATTTTTATTTTTTTAGTGATAATTATTATCTATTAATTTATTAATCTTTGTTTTGGGTATTTTCTAGTGTTTCTATAGCATTTGAGATTATTATTGTCTATTGTTTCATTTTAGTCCTATTTTTGTATTCGTTTTTTGCCCTTTTAGTTGTTTATTTTTATTATAAGACTTTTAACATAAAATTTGTAAGAAAAAAAAGGAAAAAGAAAATTGTTCACAAAATATGTTTATTTCTTTTAAATTCAATCTTTTGGCATTTTGTTTATTTTTGTTAAGTTATTTTGAAAAAAAAAAAAAGAAAAAACGATGAAAATGGAAAATGGAAAATGAAAAAAAGGAATTGGAAATTGCACTTTGTTGTTTCTAGTTTATTTATTTTTCACCCAATGTTAATTAAATTGTTTTTGTTATTTATTTTTATTATTATCAATTTTGTTTTTATTAATCTCAAAAAAAAAAGGGGGAGGGATACGCGACTTGCAAGTTGCGTTTTTTCGCAGCTTGCAAAGAAGGGCTCGGTGAGCCCCTTAGCTGCAATTTTAGGAAAGATGTTTGAGTGTTTAGGGTTATAGGTCTGGTATAAAAGAAAGGAAGCCGCAAGAGGGGGATAAAAAAATAAAAAAAGAGACGGCGTAGAGAAAGGCAAAAAAAAAAGCTACAGGTTTTCATTGAAGAGAGCACGGTTGAAAACGAAGGGAAAAAGAGAGAGAACCAGAGAGTTGGAGTGAGCGGCTGAGTGAAAGAAAGGCTGAGGGAAAGTGAAAGTGACGGAACCAAAGGGGGTAGGCGATTGGTGAAGAAAAAGGAAAGGAACAACAGAGAGAGAGGGTGGCGGCTGCTAGGAAGGGAAAACTGAAAACAAACGTGAGCCGTGAGCAAGAGTAAAGATTGAAGGGACGGCTGGAAAAGTTTTGAGCGAGAAAAGGCTACGGGTAAGGTGATGAAGGGTGAAGTTGATGGTTAGAAGAGATTCTGGAAAACTAGAGAGCAAGAGAGAAGGGCGGTTGAGGAAAAAGGAGAGAACTTAGTGAGGTTTGAACAAGTTGCGGTTTTTTTTTTCCAGCGTTGGGCAGCTCGGTGGCAGACTCATCTTCAATCAATTTGCGTTTGGACATCTCTCCTAGGAGCCTTCATGATTGTTCAACCTTATCAGCAACCAAGGTAATCCGTTTTACTCAAAATGACTATGAACATGTTGAAAAATCTGGAAAAATCTAGCTTTTTGCCGATCTGCTCCTCCTTTTGTTCTGTGATGTTTTTTTTTTTTGTGTGGAAATGGATAACCCAGATACTAGCTTCATACCACTATGCTTGGATCTTGTGTTTTGTCGGTCAATGGTTGATGTTTAACCCTAAGGTTTGTCAAAAGAAAGCTGCAGAGTTTTTTTTTTTTTTTCCAGATTTGTAGGTTCTTCGTTTGCCGCAAGTTTCTTTGTAGCTTTGCTGCATTTTTCCCTATCTAGCTTCATTATTGGATTCGTCGGAAGTAGTTAGTTCTGTTTTTGGGTAATGTTAGCTGTAATTGTTTTTGAGTGTGGTTGATAGATCAATGGGTGTGGTTTAAATCACTTCGCATGAATCTGTTTTGGTTGAATTGAGAAGCCGCAGAAAATTTTCAGCTTTGCACGTTTTTATTCTGTTTTTTTTTTTACGAATCCAAAGGCTCTATGTGGAAGAGTGAGAAGAGTATTTGATAAGCCTGTTATTTGGTTTCAAGTTTTGTTTGAGGTGAGAAAATTGCATTTTTTGAATGAACACAATAATTGCAAACAAGCCATGGTTGGAAATTCTTGCAAGTTTCATTCTTTCTTTTGCTGCATTTGAGTCCCGTTGCTTGGACTGGTTTTCTGGGATAGTTTGAAGCTTTGCACTGGATTTTAGGTTGTTGAAATGGTAGAATCTGTTTGAGTTGCTTCATATGGGACTCTTTGTTGGGTGATGAAATTTCATTTCAAGAGATCACAAGGCTGGATTTAATTTCATTTCTATCGCTGAAAATATTTCAAAAATTGCCCTTTAACCCCTCAAATTCCCCTTATGTCACTATGACCCGGAAAATTGGAAAAATTAATCAATTTGATCCCTGTGATTTTGCAGCAATGCTACAAAGACCCGATTGCTTTTCAATCTTTTTCTAAAGTGTTTGCAATCTGAACTATTACTTGCCCTTTTCTTTGCCCCTGGACCCTTGAAGTTCCTAAAAGTGTTTGATTAGGCTTGAGTGCTTGGTTAGTGTTCGCAATTGAGTCCTTGGTAGCCTCAACTTTGCAATTCGATTGCTCGTTTGCTTTCATTTGTTTAGGTGGTACTTAATGCATGAATTTGTGAACTTTATGATCAAGCGAGCTTGTGTTTGTTTATTTTCTTTAATTTTCCCAAATAAAGTGGTATCTTGACCTTTTTATTGTTTTGAAGCCATTTTTCTTCATTTGGACAAACGGGGGAGGTATAACTTCTTTTATCCCTTTTTGGTATCTCCTATGTGATCCAACGTGCTAAGTGAGAATTGCATGTCTACTTTGCTTTCCTTGCCTTTCTTTAATTCCTTTCATTTGTTCCATTTACTTTTGTTTTTTGTTAAGTTATTCTTTTATGGGGTATGTGTACACCTCTTGGCTTGTAATAGATAGGGCTTGGAGAGCATTTGATGAAGACCTACTGAAGACGTGTGCCTAGCTAGCAAATGTAATACGTTCATTAGTTTGGTTGCGTGCCTATGTGTTATGTGTTACTTGCTTTATTAGGTTATTGCATCTAGTCGAGCATGCTAAGTGTTATGTGCTATGTGTTTATGAGTGTTTGGCATGTCTACTTGCTTTCTATAGTCGTAGATGAATGTGATGGATGAATGTACGTCACCACACTGGTCCAATGCTAGTTGTGGCTCATTATTCCGTTAGGAATTCATAGAAAGGGCTAGTCCAACGCTAGACCCTTAGAGATTTCTTTTCGTTAGTGCATACTTGCATGTTCACTACATGTCATGCATTTTTCTTAGTTTTATCATTTGGCATGCTCCTCGAACTCCTTTTCCCCTCATTTTAGGATTTTTGCACCTCATGCTAGTTATAGGGTACATTTCCTTGAAGAGTCCCCATTCGATAAGGGAAACGAGCGAGTGTGGCTACAAAAATAGCCTTAGCACGCTAGTTCTCCCTTCTAATCAAAGGGAAAATTAAAGTCACAAAGTTAGGACTCCCCGTTCCCGTCTTGATGCATTCCTATAGGATTCATGCATTTTACTCATTCGCTATCACATACACTTCTACTTTATATTCTAACCCTTTTTCCACATTCTCACTTCACACTACTTTAATTTTGCACGTTTTCACTCAACTACTTACACTTTATAATATCACTCGCACACATGCACTTTATGTTATCTCACATACATTTTTCATTATTACTTTACTCACCTTATCTTGTACATCCATTTGCACACTTCCACTTACACACTCTTGTTTTTATCACTTTTTCACTTCACACAAACTCACATTTTCACATGGCATGCATTCATTTCACTCATTTTTACGTCATTTAGGATTATGTGTGACCTCTCCAAAGGATCATTATTGGGTTTCACAATTAATGTGATTGGCATCACTCAAGCTTTGGAGAGAAATTTTACCCCCCATGTCCTCCTAGGTCTAGGTTTTGCACTCATATAGTCATATCCAACATGCGATACATACTTTGGGTAGAATAATTAGGAAAAGTGGGGCTAAATCACGCAACTAGCTTTGGCTAGGGTAAGGGAGTGCCTTAGGCGTTGCCTTTGCCTTCTCCCTTATCAAATGTGACCCCCGATCTCTTTCTTTGGTTACGAAGATCGAAAAGTTCTTTAAAAGGGTTTATTTACTTTTTCGTTCAAAAACAAAAAATCATTTTTTTGGGTGACTTGGTACACCCTAACTCTATACCAAGTGGCGACTCCATTTTTCATACAAAAACCCTTTTTGAACTTTATTCGGCCAAACCGTCGCATTTCACAATCCCACGGCCTTTATTTTCACTTTTACACATGTTCACATACATATCTCACACATCACACACACCAACATGAAAAGTGGGGCGCGACAACTTGGCGACTCCACTGGGGACTTCCTAAGTGGGTCCAAGCATTTGATTTAGCCATTCTTTTCCTTTTTCTACCCTTTTTATGCATAGCATGTGGATATTAGGGTTGCATTTTCCATTTTAGGACTTTTTGTCTCGTATGCGTCTCGAACTACTCCCTCGCTCACGAATGTATGATTGGTTGATTGGATGTATGTTTACTTGTTTATCTCGCGCTTGCATTGCATTTGGGGGGGGTGTGCCACCTTTAGAGCCTCGCGTGGTTCTCAACCCTTTCCCTCAAAATAGGGAACACTTCATACGTGCACGTTTACTTATTGTTATCCCATTTTATTTTATTTTTCGTGGGCGCTATCCCACACCGCCTTGTAGGATTAGGATTGATTGCCTTGGGTAGGCGGATGGTATGCACTGCGCCCATAGCGCTCCCTAAGGGATCACTCGAGCCACCGATCGAAGGCCTTGGGAGTGATGACCCTTTGCCTTTAGGTCTGAAGGCTTGGGAGCCGAAGCCTTATCGAGTCTAGTTGCATTAGTGAGCCCCAGCCTCATGCATCCATGTTAGAGTTTTCCTAGGATAGAGTCAGCCTCACCCTTTTTAAGCACATTAGGCACGAGGGAAGGGGTTTCCACCCCTTTTATTTGCTTTTACTGTATTTCTTTTCTTAATTGCTCCCAATATGTTATGTGTACTATCAATTGCACTAACCATTCTTTTGTTTTCTTGGCTTGCATTCATGTGCCTTAGTAATAAGAGGCCTCTTTGGCACTCTTTTAGTGACTTACCCACTAGATAACTCACATGTTTAAATTTCAGTCATTACGCTTAATTTTCAATAAGTACATTTCATTTTAGACCTTTTCCCCCCGATGCATTATTTATGTCCTTTAGGCCATATTTGTCACATATTTACATCGCTTTAATAAACTGGCATCATGCATCCACCCTAGAAAGGGAATGCCATTTAGGGGATCCCGTACTAGGAATAAACCGCCCTGTGTCTCGGATATATAATCCAATGAGACTTGCACGTTTACATTTTGTACCATCCGAAGGGGTAGTACACAAGGTAAGGTAGGATTCGATCATTTTCACAAAGTGATTTTTGGAATATGAGCGTCTAATAATCACCTTTTGGCCATTTTATCAAAATTGGTAAAAATCCCTTGCTTAAAGGACATTAATTTGAAGAAATTCACAAATAATTCCTCCTATTGAGACGATAAATAAACTGAGGCCAAAATTTGATTTTAGAAGGCTCATAGACTAATGCATCAAGCCATTCAATCCATTGGATCATTTGATTCCTCAATTTCATCTTGTCCATTTTATCAATTTGTTCATTTTTAGGGCAACCTAGTCGATTTTGAATTCATTTGACTAGTTTATCCATTTTAGGGCAGTCTAGTTGACTTTTGAATAAATCACCAATTTCATTCAATTTATTTGATTAGTTAGGGCAATTTTGTCGATTTTCGATAAATCATCAATTTCGTCTGATTCATTTGACCAATTTACCCTTTTAGGGCGATTTGGTCAATTTTGAATAAATTCTTGATTTCATTCAATTCATTTGACCAATTTCATTTTTTAGGATGTTCCGGTCCATTTTGAATAAAATTCTCAATTTCATTCGATCAAGTTCCTTTTTTAGGATGATTCGGTCCATTTTGAGTAAGTTTTAAATTTCACTCAATTTATTTGACCCGTTTTCCTTTTAGGGTAATTCGGTCGATTTTAAATAAATTGTCAATTTCATTCAACCCGTTTGACCTATTAGGGTTTCAGTGTCGAATTTCAAATTGGGAAACCTAGTCGATTTTGAGAAAACCATCCATTGCATCCAGCCATTTGATCAGTTAGGGTTTTGACCCGCGCTTCACTGAGAAAATTTGGTCAACGAATTCTAATCTCTTTGATAGGAAGTTCGTCAAGGTCAAACCCGTGCGTTTTTGCAAATTCTTGTATCGATCAAAGGTGATCAATCCATTCGGACGTTGACCTCATTTTGACAAAGTGTCTGTCGTCACTCCAATTGACCGAATTTTTCCAAATTATTTTTCACTCAATGAGTTGATCAGATCCATCAGGTATGGTATAGTGCCTACCTCAGAGGATTGCATTTTCATGCTAGGCCTACCCTTGGCACAAAAAGGGTTCCCCCATAGGACATGCATCCGAATTTTCTGGATATCTACTAACTCTTGCCTTTTTCTTTTCCTTTTCTTTATTTTTATTGGAATAACTAAGCAAGGGTTAAATCTAAAGGCAATCTTTTCAAAAATTCTCAGATAATATTTAAACATAGCTTCTTGTCGAAGCCCCATCATAACACGATCCCGTAGTCAAGCCCAGAGGAGTCGTGTAAACATGAGTTCACAACCGGAACAATCGGATAGGTCTGCTACTACCGCCCAGCCTGAGACTATGAGTTTGGGGGTTCAGCTAACCGAAATGCTTACTAAGTTTGGTGAGATGGCTACCAAGATGGCGGCCCAAAGGAAGTTGATTGATGAGCTAATCAGCAACGGAGTTCAACCCGAACCTGTACCCGTTAGGCAGCCTGAACAAGAGCCATTTGTCATCCCTTCGACTCAAACCACCGCTACTCCATCCTTCCCTATTCCACCCGAAGGAACTTTCACCTACCCCACCATAAATTTGCCATACACTTACCCTCCTAATCCTTCATTCTTTTCTACTCACATGCAAGGCCCACAACCCCAAGCCACTTCAAACATACCACCTGAGCCACCTACCTTTTATCACACTGCTGCTGAGCCATTCCTGCCAGACCATACTGTTCAAACCAAGCTAGAAATGGGGGAATCTTCCGCTCCCATTGATATAAAGCTGCTCAAACGCCTTGACCGTTTTGATGAGTTCATGAGATAGAGTCAGGGGTTGAATAAACAAGAAGTCCTGGATTACGATGAACTTTGTCTCTTTCCAAATGTGCAATTGCCTGAGGGGTTCAAAACCCCTAAGTTTAACAAGTATGATGGGACGGGTAATCCCAAAACACACCTCCGACTATTTGCTAACAAGTTGGGAAAGCCTGTAGACGATGAAAACTTGCCTCTAAAGTTGTTCCCGAAAAGTCTGGAGGGGGATGCTCTCGACTGGTACTCAAATTTGAAATCCGAAGAAGTGAAAACCTGGATTGATTTGTCCAATGCTTTTGTGAGACAGTATGAGTATAACTGCGAGCTGGCTCCGACATGAACCACGTTGGAATGAACGAAGAGAAAACCCTCCGAGGATCACAAGACTTATGCCAAGAGGTGGAGGAAAATAGCTGCAAAAGTCGAGCCACCAATGACTGAGGACGAAATCATACGCACCTTCATTAAAGCACATGATCCGCCGTACTTTGAAGAAATTTTCCGCATGACTGGATGCTCATTTGCCGCCATTGTCAATAAGCTTGAGGAGTACGATGACTTTGTAAGAGTTGGGAAGATTGTTAATGTCTCTGCCCTCAAATCACAGTTGGATGCTTTGCAAGGCCAAAGTAATAGTGGAAGGAAGCAACAACTCCAAAAGAAAGAGGGGGAAATCGCTTTTGTTTGGGATCGAAACCCTATTCCAAGACCCAGACCTCGACAATACCCTACCAACTCAAACCCTTACCCTTACTATTCAAACCCTCATCCTGTTTATCACGCCAATACCACTCATCCTCGACCTCGCCTTAATTACACCAATCCGCCTACAGTCCCTTTCCAAATATCTCAACCCAACTTCCAACAAGTTCGACCTCGACCTCTCTACAATCAACAAATTCCCCAACCAAACAGACCCATCTACAACTACCCCCAACATACTAAAACCCACGATCAAAATCGTTCTCGAACATTCACCAATTTTGGCAGGCCTTTGGACCAATTATATGAACAATTAAAAGCCGCCGGTAAAATCGGCGAAATTCCCCCTCCAGCTTACCCTCATAGTATCTCTGGCAGATATAGCCCACAGTACACTTGTGCATATCATTCGGGAGCGCCTGACCACTCAACCGCCAATTGTAAAGCCCTTAAGCACAAAGTCCAAGACATGATTGAGGCAGGGGAAATAGTGTTAAGGGGAAAAGGTAAGCAAGGACCAAGTATAAGTACAAACCCCTTTCCCAAACACAAGGACACCTCTGAGGCATCCACCTCCAATGACGAAATTTGAAAATCCTGGAGGAGCTCTGCACAATTTGGATGGCTGACTATCTTCCCTCTCGAAGGGAATTTCGGTAAATCTAGGGGTTATTATTTACTAAAGTTCTCGAAAACTTTTCCTTGCATATGTGAATAGCTTAATGAAAGCGTCTTTTTGCAATTGAGTTTTGTCTTGATTTGGAGTTTCACAAAATGCACAATTTGTTTTATTTGATTATTGTTCTGATTTTTTTTTTAATTCTTTGAGATGGCCAAAGATGAAATTATTTGACCCTTGGAATATCACTGTTCTGGAATCTGATGAAGCCCTTCATTGAAAATCCCTTCATTAAAAATTCCTTCGTTGAAAATCCCTTCCTTGAGAAAGCCTTCATTGAGAAATTCCTTCCTTGAGAAAGCCTTCATTGAGAAAGCTTTCATTGAAAAAAAAAAACCATTAAAAAATCTCTTCATCTAAAAAATCCCTTCATTGAAAAATCCCTTCACTTGAAAAATCCCTTCATTGAGAAATCCCTTCATTTGAGAAAATCCCTTTCCGGCCAGGTTGAAAGTTGATTGGTTAAAGCAGTGTCATCAACGATTGATTCTGATTGATGAAAAGCAGTTGAATGCTATGTGCCATGACCAATGTTGTCAAAACGCATGGCCTGTGTTCATAACAAAAAGGTCCGCCACCGATCCTTTGAAGAAGGGAACAAAGTGCTAAAGTGATTTTGCTAATGAGAAATGAGGCCAAAGGCGAATTTCTTTCCAATTGGCAAGGGTCATTCATTGTTCAAAAGGTATTGCTTGGCGGAGCACACATTTTGGCAGAAATGGATAGACAGTCATTCCCTCAACTTATCAACTCAGACATGTGTAAGAAATTCTTTATTTGATTATGCAAATTCCTTCTAGGAAATCATGCAAGAGACGAGGCAAAAGTCAGGCCATTTTCTTTTTCAATCAAAACATTTCATCCCTAGTCATCCCCTTTGAGCTATCACAATAATAATTTTCGTTTGGCAGCCCCTGAGGATCGCAAACCCCACACTGGGGCAAATTTATTTTGAAAGAGAGATGAAAATGAAGAAAGAACCCCACACTGGGGCAAATTTAGTTTTGAAGAAAAATGCAAAAGTGAGAAAAATGCAATGAAAATACAAAGAGAGAAAAATCCAATCGAACTGGGGCAAATTTTCCTCAGTATTCGTTCAAAATTGGAGATGATTTCAAATGATGCAATCTCAGGTTATTTCACCTCTCATAAGAACAATTTGCTTTCAAGCCTCAACTTTTCTTGAAAATACCCCCACCTGACCTCATTACAAAAGCCCAAAATCCTGGCTTTCGTCACTTGTTGTATTTCTATGGGGAAGTTTGCTAATCAACTGACAAGTGATGTCGATGGTGCCTTCCTTTAAGTCTATAAGGGAAGTGCATTTTACTGATGTCAGCATTTTTTCAACTTACATTTCTGAGGCGATTATGGTTGAGCTCTTCCATTGCTTCCTTAGGTGAAAACCCGAAAGGACACCTCAAAAGAAAAGGAGAAAAGAAAGAAAAGAGAAAAAAAAAGAAGAAAAAAAAGGGGTGGGGGCAGCCTTGGTAAAAACCCGAAAGGGCGCTGAGGTAGGGTTTTTGCAGCAAGCAAGCACGAGGAGGAACAGCTGGTGACTTGGTTCATTTGGATTTCTCATCATTTTGTCATACTTCTGTCGATACTGAATTCCAGAACAAAGATATCCAGAGATTCGAATATGACATCCGTTGGCCAAAACTGTGTCGTTTTTGTAAAAATATTCTTTTGCAAATATATTCTTATGAAACTCATTTTTCCTCAAATTGCTTGCATTCATAGCATTTTGTAGTCTTTAGGCACAGATGGTTATATTTTTGTCATATTCATTCCTGTATGACATGTGAATTTTCCCTGCATACATCATTTTAGTCATTGAATTTTGGTAAATAACAACCCCCATGATTAACTCGAAGCATACTCGGATTCAGTCATCTCTCGGAAATGGTTGAGATTCAACAAAGCCATTACGCAGGCTTCACAATATGGCAAAATGCATACTCGGTCAGTCTGGGAAACACAGAGACGTTCGGAAGCGACAAATCTAACCAAATCAGATGCCGCAACAAAAGTTGGCAAAGGCACTGAAAGACTCGTGTTTACACGATTCTCAAAGGAAAACGGATCAAATGATGGTGGCAATCTCTTTGTTTTTTCTCTTTTGCAGAAAAATTGCATGCACAGATGAAAGTAATCACACCTCGCACTGGATTCGGTGTCGGAAAGAGTCCTCCGGTGAACAAAGGCAGATCGAAAATGTTGCAAGCAAATTTGATCAAAATGTGCAACAACATGGCGATACAGAGTCAACTGTGGACTCAAATTGCAAAAATTCATCATACTGGGGCAAATTAATTTTTTGGAAAGATTCTCAAAAGTCGAAAAGAAAAGCGAAAAGAAAAGAAAAATCATCAATCAAAAATCAAATCAAGTTTCATCACGGCAGGCTCGGGTTTAGTCCTACTGTCCGATTGTCTAAGCATTTCATTTTCACAGCCACTGGAGCGTGCGTTTGTCCCGCCAGTGAGCATTTCATTTGTATCGCTACTGGAGCGTAGGGTTAGTCCCGCCAGCAAGCATTTCATTTTCACAGCCACTGGAGCGTGCGTTTGTCCCGCCAGTGAGCATTTCATTTGTATCGCTACTGGAGCGTAGGGTTAGTCCCGCCAGCAAGCATTTCATTTTCACAGCCACTGGAGCGTGGGTTTGTTCCGCCAGTGAGCATTTCATTTGTATCGCTACTGGAGCGTAGGGTTAGTCCAGCCAGCAAGCATTTCATTTTCACAGCCACTGAAGCGTGGGTTTGTCCCGCCAGTGAGCATTTCATTTGTATCGCTACTAGAGCGTAGGGTTAGTCCCGCCAGTAAGCATTTCATTTTCACAGCCACTGGAGCGTGGGTTTGTCCCGCCAGTGAGCATTTCATTTGTATCGCTACTGGAGCGTAGGGTTAGTCCCGCCAGCAAGCATTTCATTTTCACAGTGACTGGAGCGTGGGTTTGTCCCACCAGTGAGCATTTCCTTTTATTCTGCCACTAGTCGTGGGTCAGTCCCACTAGTGAACACTTCCTTTTTGCACCGCCACTAGCCGTGGGTCAGTCCCACTAGTGGGCACTCCATGATTTTAAATTTTATTCGGGTCAGTCCCATGATTTTAAGTTTTATCCGGGTCTATCCCGTTTTAATTAAATTGTTTTTGTTATTTATTTTTATTATTATCAATTTTGTTTTTATTAATCTCAAAAAAAAAAAGAGGGGAGGGATACGCGACTTGCAAGTTGCGTTTTTTCGCAGCTTGCAAAGAAGGGCTCGGTGAGCCCCTTAGCTGCAATTTTAGGAAAGATGTTTGAGTGTTTAGGGTTATAGGTCTGGTATAAAAGAAAGGAAGCCGCAGGAGGGGGATAAAAAAATAAAAAAAGAGACGGCGTAGAGAAAGGCAAAAAAAAAAGCTACAGGTTTTCATTGAAGAGAGCACGGTTGAAAACGAAGGGAAAAAGAGAGAGAACCAGAGAGTTGGAGTGAGCGGCTGAGTGAAAGAAAGGCTGAGGGAAAGTGAAAGTGACGGAACCAAAGGGGGTAGGCGATTGGTGAAGAAAAAGGAAAGGAACAACAGAGAGAGAGGGTGGCGGCCGCTAGGAAGGGAAAACTGAAAACAAACGTGAGCCGTGAGCAAGAGGAAAGATTGAAGGGACGGCTGGAAAAGTTTTGAGCGAGAAAAGGCTACGGGTAAGGTGATGAAGGGTGAAGTTGATGGTTAGAAGAGATTCTGGAAAACTAGAGAGCAAGAGAGAAGGGCGGTTAAGGAAAAAGGAGAGAACTTAGTGAGGTTTGAACAAGTTGCGGTTTTTTTTCCAGCGTTGGGCAGCTCGGTGGCAGACTCATCTTCAATCAATTTGCGTTTGGACATCTCTCCTAGGAGCCTTCATGATTGTTCAACCTTATCAGCAACCAAGGTAATCCGTTTTACTCAAAATGACTATGAACATGTTGAAAAATCTGGAAAAATCTAGCTTTTTGCCGATCTGCTCCTCCTTTTGTTCTGTGATGTTTTTTTTTTTTTGTGTGGAAATGGATAACCCAGATACTAGCTTCATACCACTATGCTTGGATCTTGTGTTTTGTCGGTCAATGGTTGATGTTTAACCCTAAGGTTTGTCAAAAGAAAGCTGCAGAGTTTTTTTTTTTTTCCAGATTTGTAGGTTCTTCGTTTGCCGCAAGTTTCTTTGTAGCTTTGCTGCATTTTTCCCTATCTAGCTTCATTATTGGATTCGTCGGAAGTAGTTAGTTCTGTTTTTGGGTAATGTTAGCTGTAATTGTTTTTGAGTGTGGTTGATAGATCAATGGGTGTGGTTTAAATCACTTCGCATGAATCTGTTTTGGTTGAATTGAGAAGCCGCAGAAAATTTTCAGCTTTGCACGTTTTTATTCTGTTTTTTTTTTTTGACGAATCCAAAGGCTCTATGTGGAAGAGTGAGAAGAGTATTTGATAAGCCTGTTATTTGGTTTCAAGTTTTGTTTGAGGTGAGAAAATTGCATTTTTTGAATGAACACAATAATTGCAAACAAGCCATGGTTGGAAATTCTTGCAAGTTTCATTCTTTCTTTTGCTGCATTTGAGTCCCGTTGCTTGGACTGGTTTTCTGGGATAGTTTGAAGCTTTGCACTGGATTTTGGGTTGTTGAAATGGTAGAATCTGTTTGAGTTGCTTCATATGGGACTCTTTGTTGGGTGATGAAATTTCATTTCAAGAGATCACAAGGCTGGATTTAATTTCATTTCTATCGCTGAAAATATTTCAAAAATTGCCCTTTAACCCCTCAAATTCCCCTTATGTCACTATGACCCGGAAAATTGGAAAAATTAATCAATTTGATCCCTGTGATTTTGCAGCAATGCTACAAAGACCCGATTGCTTTTCAATCTTTTTCTAAAGTGTTTGCAATCTGAACTATTACTTGCCCTTTTCTTTGCCCCTGGACCCTTGAAATTCCTAAAAGTGTTTGATTAGGCTTGAGTGCTTGGTTAGTGTTCGCAATTGAGTCCTTGGTAGCCTCAACTTTGCAATTCGATTGCTCGTTTGCTTTCATTTGTTTAGGTGGTACTTAATGCATGAATTTGTGAACTTTATGATCAAGCGAGCTTGTGTTTGTTTATTTTCTTTAATTTTCCCAAATAAAGTGGTATCTTGACCTTTTTATTGTTTTGAAGCCATTTTTCTTCATTTGGACAAACGGGGGAGGTATAACTTCTTTTATCCCTTTTTGGTATCTCCTATGTGATCCAACGTGTTAAGTGAGAATTGCATGTCTACTTTGCTTTCCTTGCCTTTCTTTAATTCCTTTCATTTGTTCCATTTACTTTTGTTTTTTGTTAAGTTATTCTTTTATGGGGTATGTGTACACCTCTTGGCTTGTAATAGATAGGGCTTGGAGAGCATTTGATGAAGACCTACTGAAGACGTGTGCCTAGCTAGCAAATGTAATAGATTCATTAGTTTGGTTGCGTGCCTATGTGTTATGTGTTACTTGCTTTATTAGGTTATTGCATCTAGTCGAGCATGCTAAGTGTTATGTGCTATGTGTTTATGAGTGTTTGGCATGTCTACTTGCTTTCTATAGTCGTAGATGAATGTGATGGATGAATGTACGTCACCACACTGGTCCAATGCTAGTTGTGGCTCATTATTCCGTTAGGAATTCATAGAAAGGGCTAGTCCAACGCTAGACCCTTAGGGATTTCTTTTCGTTAGTGCATACTTGCATGTTCATTACATGTCATGCATTTTTCTTAGTTTTATCATTTGGCATGCTCCTCGAACTCCTTTTCCCCCCATTTTAGGATTTTTTGCACCTCATGCTAGTTATAGGGTACATTTGCTTGAAGAGTCCCCTTTCGATAAGGGAAACGAGCGAGTGTGGCTACAAAAATAGCCTTAGCACGCTAGTTCTCCCTTCTAATCAAAGGGAAAATTAAAGTCACAAAGTTAGGACTCCCCGTTCCCGTCTTGATGCATTCCTATAGGATTCATGCATTTTACTCATTCGCTATCACATACACTTCTACTTTATATTCTAACCCTTTTTCCACATTCTCACTTCACACTACTTTAATTTTGCACGTTTTCACTCAACTACTTACACTTTATAATATCACTCGCACACATGCACTTTATGTTATCTCACATACATTTTTCATTATTACTTTACTCACCTTATCTTGTACATCCATTTGCACACTTCCACTTACACACTCTTGTTTTTATCACTTTTTCACTTCACACAAACTCACATTTTCACATGGCATGCATTCATTTCACTCATTTTTACGTCATTTAGGATTATGTGTGACCTCTCCAAAGGATCATTATTGGGCTTCACAATTAATGTGATTGGCATCACTCAATCTTTGGAGAGAAATTTTACCCCCCATGTCCTCCTAGGTCTAGGTTTTGCACTCATATAGTCATATCCAACATGCGATACATACTTTGGGTAGAATAATTAGGAAAAGTGGGGCTAAGTCACGCAACTAGCTTTGGCTAGGGTAAGGAAGTGCCTTAGGCGTTGCCTTTGCCTTCTCCCTTATCAAATGTGACCCCCGATTCCTTTCTTTGGTTACGAAGACCTAAAAGTTCTTTAAAAGGGTTTATTTACTTTTTCGTTCAAAAACAAAAAATCATTTTTTTGGGTGATTTGGTACACCCTAACTCTATACCAAGTGGCGACTCCATTTTTCATACAAAAACCCTTTTTGAACTTTATTCGGCCAAACCGTCGCATTTCACAATCCCACGGCCTTTATTTTCACTTTTACACATGTTCACATACATATCTCACACACCACACACACCAACATGAAAAGTGGGGCGCGACATTCCTAGTATCGGTTAGTTTTGGAGAAATTAAGAGTGTATATCGGACGTGGGACCCGCTAGTGCGGAAAGTTCGGAAAAATTCGGCCAACTAGGTTAAGTTTTGGATACTGAATTTAAATTATCGGGTGTTATGAGATAATTAGAGGTTGTTATATGGATTGGTGTGAGAGGAAACAAAGAGATATGTATGCATTAAATAGGGTGACAAGTGTCACGATATGGTTGGTTGTACTTTATGACCACTATTCATTTTCTTACCTATTGACCAAATAAATCAAAAAATTATCAAAAATTCACCATTTTTCTCCTCATCTTGGCCGGCCACTTCAAGCAAAGAGAAAGGGAAAAGCTCTTCAAATTCTTGCCTCCATCTTGCTCAAATTCAACTAATCAACCATTTGATCTTGTATTTGTTCCATAAAACCTCTTCACTTAGTGTTTGTGAGGTGTTTGGTGAAGTTGTTTGGAAAGCTAAGGTGACTAGTTGCTCTCTCTCTTGTGTTGCTAAGGTGAGTTATGAAGGAACCTCTCTCCTCCACCTAATGATGTTTAATCCATGATTTGTGGTAGTCTAGGATGTAATTTTGTGGATTATATCTTGATTTTTGGTTGAATTGGTGAAGTTTTATAATTATTGGTGATTTTTCTGTTTTCATATGAATATTATTATGTGGTCATGTATGATGATTGGGAATGATATTTAAGGAAGTTAGGAGGTGGAAAAAGTGGTTAATTGCAGAAAATTTCTGTTTTGGAAGAAAAATTGAAAAGTTAGGGTTTCATTTCCTTCATTCTGCCTGGCACTGTTCATCATAGTTAGAGGCCGAATTAGCCTTGGGTTAAAACATGAAAGTTGTAGGGAATGATATTTTAGAGATACATGCAAAATTTCAGGCCAATCGGAGTAGCGTAGCTTGTGAAAAGACTGAAATTGTTTGTTGAGGTCTTCTGAGGAAATGTAGCCTGATGTCTTAGCTTTCGGATGGCTTTGGAATCAGTTGATTTGGACTTAGGTAGCCTGAATTATAGTTCGTTAACCAGAATGTGGTTTGTCCACCTGTTTTTGCGGTTCTGGTTTAGTATCTTGGATTTTTGACCTTGTTGTACTATGAACTAGACTAAGTGACCTTCTGTAATATTGTAGCCCTATCTCTTAGCTTCGAAACGGTGTATCTTACACTTCCATCCGATAATCGTAGTGCCATTGGTGCCAAAACCACAAAATGATGTCAAAAACTATTTTTCTGATTTAGAGCTTAATTCCATTTCCGGATTTCCCTGGTTTACTCTAGTACTTATACATTCTTATAAAGCTCTATTTTGATAGTATTTGGGATTGATTTATGACTTGTAAGCGAGTCTTATTGTGTTTATTCGAATATGTTAGGACGTGACGGTGGTGCAAGGCACTCTTAAGCAGGAGTGCATGAAATATCATTTGCTTGATTGGTGAGTGTACTACTCACTTATTGTTTACAATGTGGCTTTGGTATATGTGAACTTGATGCCTTGAAGGCTTATTTGCTCCGTTGAAATTGATTAAGTGAGGGTGTACTTGATCGCCCTCACCCATTTGTTATCTCATATGACTGTCTACTGTTTCACTGTAATGATTGAATGGCACATGAAATACTGAATTTAATTCATGAATTGGGTGTCGCTTGGACGAGTATCCAACGATCCTTACTGATACTATTGAGCTCAACCTCATTGGTAGTCGATTGAATCGAACCAGCGAGGGCTTGGTCGTGAAGGTCGATGAGCCATGGGGACTGTTATATGGAATCTTGTAATAGTGAGACTCTTGATTTCGGTATACTCGAGTATTACCAAATTACTACTGTTTGGAGTTCGGGCCCGGTAGGGGTATGTTGGGTAGAAGGAATGGAAGTAAAGTGGAGCCTACGGTTGGTTACTTTGTAAACATTGACGGAGGGTCAATGAAGTTCGATCAAGTATACGAGCGAGGAAAAGGGCTCTTGAGAGCCGTCCGTATCCTTTTCCATCTTGTTAATGTGTGATCTTGGTTTATTTCTTTCTTGACCGCTTTATGCCTAAATGACTTGGTTGCTTGTGTAATAGTATATCACTGGGCGTAAACTCACTCTGTTCCTTTTGTTTTCCTTACAGGAAAATAAATACTTTTGGACTGGATTTGATAGTTGGTTGCCGAATTGAGCTAGATGTACATATCTTTTGTATAGCTCATTGATTGAAGCCCTAAATGTACTTTTGGGTCCGATTTCTCTTTTGATTTGGCAAACCGTATATGTATAAACTTATGGGATAATTTTGTATGCCATTTTGGTTTGTAAATGCTGAATTTCAAGGTGTGTATGTTTGCGTGAGGTTTGGCCGGATTTTGACGTGGCCGGTACTATTCATGGCCGGCTCCGGTTTTCATTTTTTTTTTTGTGATTTTGACTTGTTTACGTTCGATTGTATGTTCCAGAACGTATTAGATCGATGTAAACTGAACCGTTAGTCCTGGCGAGAGCTGGGCAGGCAGTCCGCTAACCCCTTTGGTTCGCCTCAAGGGAAAGTGGGGCTGTCACAGAATACTTACCAATCATATGCAACCCTTCACTTTAACCTTGGATCGTCCTCTTGAACTCTCTCGAGTCCTGTGATCAAATACTTTATTAAAAAGGCTAGCAATACAAAACAAAAATACATGAAAAATTTAAGGTTTCTAAGACTTCATTTCCTTTCACTTAAACCTCAATTCCACTCATAACCCATACCTAAAATGATTTATCAACTCCAAACTTAAAGTGGGAAATGAAAGTAGGAACGGTTCTAAGCGAACAGAATTTTCAAATTTTGCGCAATATTATTTGAAAAATCATATCTCAAGTTTCTTAACTCCAAAATTGATAAAATTTATACCGTCAGAAAATAGATTCAAAGGGTACAATTTCCCAGAAGATACCTTGTAAGATTCAGACCACAAGTCAATTAAATTCTAACCTCCAGTTGCTGCTTCATCTAGTCAAACGACAGAACAGGTATGGAAATTTAGCCAACTTTGAAAAATCATAGATATTCATAGGAATTGATAAAAATTATGAAATTTTCACGGTAGAATTTACTCTGAATCTATTTTCAAATGCAATAAACTGGACTCAATTCTGACTTTTTTACACCAAGATATAACAGCTTTCCTAAGACTGTCCATGGTTCCCTGCGGACAAATTTTCAGCGGCACTTCCTTTGTGTTTAGGAATTTTTCAACCATTTCAAGGCTTCATTCTCACCACAAAATACCCTCAAATCAAGTACATACATACCAAACCAACAACTCATTAAATCAAGCATATATATAACATATAGTCATCACCTACATAAGTTAGAAAATGAAACCCTAAGTTGAAATTCATAATCACAAGTTAGAATTTTCTTTAAGCAAGTTAAACTAACATATAAAAGCTAGCTAATTCACATAGCAAAGTTACCAAAACATGAACAATCTTTAAGCATCATATATGGATAGAAAATTCACCATAAAACAAAAAATTTCCAAATCACTAATTCAACCATGAAATTTTCCCATAAAGCTACCAATTTTGCAACCTAAACCACTAATATATAAGTATTAGAAGTAGAGAAAAGTTTCTTGCAAAAGCTACCTTAGAACCTCAAGAAAGATGATAGCTTAATGCTTCTTCCTCCAAAATCACTCTACCAACACCTTTAAATTTCCTTAATTAGCACTTTTATGGAGTAGTTTACAAATTTGTTGGCTAAAACTCAATATTCAAGCTAGAGATTGAGGTAGAAAATGAAGTTTTCTGTGAGAACACGAGAAAATCATGTGTGTGCTTTGCATTTATTTTATTTTATTTACCTTGATATTGGAAATATTATATATAACGAATAAATGGTTAAATTAAATGTAAGGCTCGAAGACAACCAATGAGACAATAAACAAGAAAGCAAAACTGCTTGGGAGTAGAAGAGATAATCAATTTAAAGAACACAAACGTAACAATAAGTAAATAAAAAGGAAAAAATTGCAAACCAATTAACTACCCAACTCCTCTTGAGCTTGTAGATTAATTCAGACAAGCTACTTCAAGTTGATGAATTACAATCACTCTTGTGTACAAAGGAAGGTTCACCTCCTCCTTGCCCCGAACTCCACTCGATTAAGTTAGGACGTTTTACTATTCCTCAGGACAACCCTCGTAGAGCTACACTCATGAAATATTCACTCACAAATAAAAAACTTACAATGAACCGCACACCACTAAGACTACAAATCGTCCTTGAAGAGTATTTTCTCACTAAAATCTCTCTAGATCTTTTGTATCTTCAGTGTGCAAAAGTTGTTTGAAGTATCTAACCAACCACTATTTATATAGGATCAAAAAAGTGTCTCATTAGTGCTTCCAACGGATAGAAAGTAGCTGAAGAGTCAACTAGCCATTAGAGTGTCGGACGTCCGATAGCCCTGTTTTATGCGTCTGACAGCAAGCAGTGAGTTTAAGAGATTTTCTTCAATTCTTTCGGACATCCGGTGCAAGCTTTTTGTGCGTATTATCTTGTTTCTATCGGACGTCTGGTAGAGACATAATCAGCGTTCGATAGTTTTGTCGACTTCGAAGGATCCTATCGGACGTCCGAAGTTGTGCAATGATTATCGGATGTCCAGTACTGTCTTCTTGAGCGTCCGACAGGTTCAGCATACTCTGTCTTTTTCAAATGTGCTTAATCTTTGAACCTGATTTGTTTCATTACTGAAAAAGCCTTTGAGGAGATGTTAGCAATATCCATTTGTTTTGTAATCATCAAAAGCTAGGGACCAAGGTCAACATTGTCCCCCTTTTTGATGATGACAAAACAATAGATGGAAAAAAGAAAAAAATTGAGCATATAAGCATAAGCTCCCCCTCACACAATGCATCTAAACTTATGAATTCAGAATAACTCCCCCTTACACATAGCATCTATACCTCCCCTTTTTTGTCATCATAAGGTGAGAGTAAAAATCTCATACCCTAATCCAGCAACAATGACAGGGAATCCAACAATCCAAACATTTTACTCATACCGTAATCCAGCAACAATGACAGGGAATCCAACAATCCAAACAAAAACAGAGAAATGATACCAGAAATCAGTAATCACCAACATACCAACATATCACAGAGAGTTTAACAAATCAAATCATCATTAGATCAGAATTATTCTTTTTTCTCCCTTTTTGATATCATATAAATTCAGTAATATTCAAAAACATCAAGAAAAAACTCAGTTCTAAGCATCAGAAACTTCAAAAAAGAATTACAGAAAAGCATTATGAACAAGAATCTCATCAATCTTACCAATATCTCCTACTTGTTAGAGTTAGCATCATGTCTAACTATCCACATGCATTTCATGCATTTTTATATTCTTTTTCACATAGCAATCACTTTTCATGTGACCTTTTTAACAACAGAAATTACACATAATGAAGGAGTTATTTATATGAACATGTTTAATAAATCTTATTTGTCTTCTCTTATAAATAGCAAATTTGTTGAAATTAGAATTCAACCTATTCTTTTGAAAACAGACTGGTTTCTTGTGTTTAAGCAACTCATTTAAACCATCCATTCTTCTTTTCAAATCACCTTGTTCCTTTTTAAACAATTCACAAAGTTTTGTTTTTCTATCAAGCTCAAAGTGTAAAGCAGTCTCACTCTTTTTGAAGTAATCATTTTCAGCTTTCAACTTTTTATTTTGTTGAAAAAGATTTGCATTATCTCGAAGCAAAAAACTAATTTTCTATTTTAACTCCTTGTTTCTAACATAGGATTCTTTCAAACTATCATGCAATTTTATAATGAAAGATTCAAGATCATCATCAGTTTCATCATCACTTTCAAATTGAAAGTTACAAGATGTTACCTCATCATCTCCAATGGCCATAAAAACCAATTGAACAGATTCTTCATCCTCTTAAATTTCACCATCGGAATTGCACTCATTCCATGTGAATTGAAATTTGTTGAATCGTGATTTTCTTCCTTCTTTCTTCTTCATCACTGGACACTCACTTGCATAGTGTCCAGGTTGACCGCATTCAAAGCACTTATCAGTTTGCTTTTTGTTGAACTCTAGCTTCTCTTTGTTTCTCAAGTTGTTTGATGATTCGGGAAGGAGTTACTAGGTCCACCTTTTCTGAATCTCCTCTTGTTGAGTATTCTTTTGAAATCTCGTGTGATGAGTGCAATATCACTATCATCACCTTCCATGTCATCTTCACTCACGGAGGCTGTATCATCTTCATCTTGTGAAGCCTTCAGAGCAATATTCTTTCTCACTTTTGCGTCTTCTTCTTCCTGCACTTTGGACTTGAGTTTTAGCTCATAAGAAGTCAGTGAATTAATGAGAGATTTAATAGGCAAGGTATTTAGATCTTTGGTTTCCTCAATGGCAGTCACTTTACTCTCCCAATTCTTCAATAAAGCATTCAGAATTTTTCTGTTTTTCTCACCTAGAGAGTATTCTTTTTCCAACACCTCCAAATTCTTAATGAGGTCATTGAATCTACAATACATCTCATCAATGTTTTCATGAGGTTGCATCTTGAAGGATTCATACTTTGTAATTAGAATGGACTTCTTTTGTTCTCTAACATTCTCACTACCTTCATGAATTTCTCTTAGTTTATCCCAAATTTCCTTGGCTGATTTGCAGCCTTTGACTCTAATAGATTCATTTGAGTCTAAAGCACAATATAACACATTCATGACTTTTGCATTTAATGTGAGATGAGCTCTATCTGCAGCAGTCAGTTCACTTCTTGTTTTTGGTCTAGATCTCTAAGTATTTTCATCTATAAGAGAGGCATCATATGGATCTTCACTAATAATAAACCACAATTCAATATCAATAGATTGCAAAAAAATAATCATTCTTTCTTTCCAACTCACATAATTTGACCCATTAAACATAGGTGGTCTAATGACGGAATGTCCTTCAAAAAACATAGCATTGTTGGTTGTCATATGTACTCCAAAATCGATTGAGCTTAATCTCTAGGAGACTAATCTCTGATACCAATTGTAAGGCCCGAAAACAACCAATGAGACAATAAACAAGAAAGCAAAACTGTTTGGGAGTAGAAGAGATAATCAATTTAAAGAACACAAACGTAACAATAAGTAAATAAAAAGGAAAGAATTGCAAACCAATTAACTACCCAACTCCTCTTGGGCTTGTAGATTAATTCAGATAAGCTACTTCAAATTGATGAATTACAATCACTCTTGTGTACAAAGGAAGGTTCACCTCCTCCTTGCTCCGAACTCCACTCGGTCAAATTAGGATGTTTTACTATCCCTCAGGACAACCCTCGCAGAGCTACACTCATGAAGTATTCACTCACAAATGAAAAGCTTACAATGAACCTCACACCATTAAGACTACAAATTTTTCTTGAAGAGTATTTTCTCACTAAAATATCTCTAGATCTTTTGTATCTTCAGTGTGCAAAAGTTGTTTGAAATATCTGACCAACCACTATTTATATAGGATCAAGAAAGTGCCTCATTAGTGCTTCTAATGGATAGAAAGTAGTTGAAGAGTCAACTAGCCGTTGGAGTGTCGGACGTCCGATAGCCCTGTTTTATGCGTCCGACAGCAGGCAGTGAATTTAAGAGATTTTCTTCAATTCTTTCAGACATCCAGTGCAAGCTTTTTGTGCGTCCGACAGCAAACAAAGAGATTTGAGAAATTATCTTATTTCTATCGGACGTCCGGTAGAGACGGATTCAGCGTCTGATAGTTTTGTCGACTTCGAAGGATCCTATCGGACATCCGAAGCATGCGTCCGAAGTTGTGCAATGATTATCGGACGTCCGGTACTGTCTTCTTGAGCGTCCGACAAGTTCAGCATACTCTGTCTTTTTCAAATGTGCTTAATCTTTGAACTTGATTTGTTTCATTACTGAAAAAGCCTTTGAGGAGATGTTTGCAACATCCATTTGTTTTGTAATCATCAAAAGTTAGGGACCAAGGTCAACATTAAATGCCTAATTGAATCCCTATAAAATTGAGAATTTAGAAAATATCCTAAGATGGTGTGAGAAAATTCTTATAGTGGTATGCAAATTGGAACAAACTCAAGTTTGAGGCAATATTTGAAGATGATAAAATTTCAACTCCTTAGCAAGTAAATAAGGTAATGTCAAAAGACCATTTTAACCTGCAATTGAATTGATCATTCTCAGATAAGCATAAGACCGAACAGAGGATTAAAATTCGGTGGATTCCAGTTGGTATCAATTTGCTAAGAGCAAAAGAAGAACAACCGAGAGAAAAGTGAGGACTTAGCTCATTTTCTTGCCTGACTTCAAGACCAACCGAGAGAGAGAGAGACTTCTGGTTCTATTCTTTCCTTTCCGGCCACAACCGAGAGAATAAGAGGGCAAGTGTAGACACCAAATTTTTGATTTTTTAACTTTATTTGTTTAATTAATTTAATCTTAGCTTTATTTGTTTCAATTTTAGGGTTTTCATTTATTATTATTATTTATTATTATTATTTTATTTTTTATTTTTATTATTGTTATTTTTGTTCTAGTTTATTTTTGGCTTCACATTAAATTTCAGGAAAAACAAAATAAAAAGAGAAAAGGAAAAAGGAAAAAAGAGTGAAAATGACAAGTGGGACTGCATGCACTTGGACAAGTGTCTTTTCTATGTTTTAGACAACTAAGCACCTAAGGGTTGAGGTGTTAGGGACACTTGGGAAGTTAAGGAATTTTTGGGGGTCAAGGTAGAATTTTGTGAGGGCTAAAAAATAAAAACAAGGGAAAACGGAAGGAAAAGGGGGACAGCTAGGGTTTTGGATGAAAGGGGGTTAAGGGGTTAAAGAGATATTGGAAGAGCTGGTGACGGCGGAAACAAAAAAAAGAACGAGGGGGACGGCTGGAACAAAAACTGAAAACGACCGAGAAAGAGAACTGGGTTGACGGGCTTGAGGAGAGCAAACAGATGAAAAAGAAAGGGCGGCGAGGTTTTTGAAAAAAAGAAAACGAGAGAGGGAGTCTTAGGCAAGAGCAAAGGGGAAATCTGAAAGCTGAGGGAAGCTTTCTGGGAAGGTTTTGACGGCTGAACGGAGAAAGAAAAACCAAGTGAAGGACCGAAAGCTAGGCTGAGAGAAAAGGCTACGGGTTTGGATAAGAAAAAACAGAGGGAAAAGGAAAAGCAAGGACCGAGGGTTTCTTAAACGGGAGGAAGAAGATGAGGGTTTGAGAAAGGAAGAAAACCACTGAAGCCAAGGAGGAAAATATCGGACAAGAAAACAAAATCAGAGGACAGAGGGGCTTCGGCTACAAAAAAGGGAGGTCTGAGAGCTTGAGAGAAGAAGAGGAAAAGAGGAAGGGCGGCTGATGGATAGAGGTTGTAAGGTGAGGAACCAGAAAAACAGAGGCGGACGGCTGGAAAAGGATGGCCGGAGCTGGGAAATTTTGAAGAGAGCCACAGGGCAAAAGAAAAAGGGCAAAACAGAAAAGGATTGAGAAGCAGAGGAGTAGAAATTTCGGTCATCGTTGCTGGAGCCGCCATTGCCGGAACTTGTCATCGCAACCACCATCTTCTGAATCATCTCCGGAATTGCTGTGTAATGCCCTCTTCACACTTTCAGTTTCAGTCTTTGAAGAATTCGCATGAATGTTTGGTTTTGTGTTTTCATTTTTTCTTTTCCTCTTATCTCGGTTCCTTCTATTTTTTTTTTCTTTTTCCTTGTGGGTTGCTTATATTCGTATGCTTTCTTGCTGAAATACATGGAATTGATTGTGGAAATGATTGAATGAAGGGTTCTGGGTTGGGTTTAATAGCGGTCCATTTGAGAAACCAAGTTTGCAAGAATGTTCACTCTATGTTTGATGAAATTCCTCAACTGAAAAACAAAGCTAAAAGGGCAATTTGACTTGCCCATTCGCGCATGAGGGAAACGAAATTTTGGCAAGTCCAATGCTTGCCAGAAGATAGCCAGCGAGTTCGCTGGTGAAGAACCAAGGGCCAAGAGAGTGTTTGACAGAGATTTCTGGTTTAAATTTTGTTTCATTTTCCCCTTTGGTTCTTGATTTTTCTGTTTTACTTATGGATTTTGTTGCGTGATTTGAGTTTGTGTGAGTTTTGTTTCTTTTGGAATGAAAGGAGATGAAATTCTGGTGAAATTCGTTGAAGAAGAAAGATTCAGCGAACCATTTGTTTGCAAAAATCTGGAAATTTTCAGTTTGGCCCCTGCCCTATGATGAAATCACATTAAAGCCCACATAACTTCCAGATCTTGTTCAATTAAGTCATGATTTAAACGTAAATTGACCCCTGGACGTTATTTTTCTTTAATTTCGGCCCCTGAACCATGAGTAATCCCATCACGGCCCGACTGATTTGATTAGTCCTTCAATTAGGTCCCTACTTTTGTTTTGTTTGAACCTCTCATGTTTCCCTTATTCCGATATGGCCCAAAATTGGAAAATTGAACTTGTTCTTTCCTTTGATTTAAATTAACTCTTAATATGCATAAGAAGTCTTTTAGCTAGATTAATTCTTGTTTTTTTTTATCATAATGATGACTTGATAATTTTAGTTGTTTTGCTAATCTTGTTAGTTTTAGTTTTATGGTTTTAAGTTTTGGATAATAATATTTGATTGGGTTTGAGAAGTGGGTTTAACAATATTTGTTTGGGTTTCTTGTTGGACTTTGGAAGGTTTAAATTCAAAGCTTTTGGTTGGGTTTTAGGATTGAGTTGTTGATTAATTTGGTTGGGTTTTATTTGGTAAAAATGGGTTAACCCATTCCAGTATTTTGGACTTTCGATCAGGCCAAGTGGTCTTGGCCCAAGAAGAAGTTAAAAATGGCCCAATGGCCTGTTTGTTCTAGAACCAGAAAATGAATTTACAGATCAGTCCCTGTACTTTTCATTCATTATACTGTGGCCCTAAAAACTTTCAACTTCTTTCAATTGGATCTCAGGTTTAATTGCAAATAGGTACCTAAACTTTATTTTTTTTTAATTTTGACCCCAAAGCTTTGTTAATTTTTGCAATCAAGTCCTTTCTTCTTTTACCCTTTTTAAATGTGGGTTGTTTACATGATTTAATTGATTCAATTTCATGTTCATTTTTATCTTTTGTGATTATTTGTTAATTAAAGTGATGCCTTGACTCTTTTATTATTTTGGAGGGTAAATAAGTGGTTTCACTCCATTGGGGCCCCAATTCAAGGGAGGTACACCCTAATCCCTTATTTCTTACTATATTTGACTCTACGTGTCCTATGTGACTTTACATGCTTGACTGTATGCCTCTTGAATGATTTTTTTTATTCATTTCATTTATTTATTTATTTGCTTTATTGGCTTTGTATATTTCTTTTAGTCCAATTTTGATCATTTGGAAGGCACTTGAATGCCAAATTTGTAATAGTTAGGTATTTATTTTAATTATTTATTCTCATTTTCCCCCTCTTAGATTGTAGTAGGCTTCTCCCCTAAAAATGTAATAGTTAGGGCCTTAATTGCCTTATGTGTTTTGCATGTTTAGGTGCTATGTGTTTATTCGCTTTCTTAGGTTTTGGCATCTAGATATGCATGCTTATGTGTTATGTGCAATATGTGATTTATGTGTTTATTTGCTTTATTAGCCTTTACATGATTTATTTGGTTTATAATGAATGTGTGACGTCACCGTGGCTAGTCCTACGCTGGTCATGGTCTTTCCCCTCGAGTTCTCGCAAGTCCAATGCTTGTGAGAGAATTTTAGTGAAGGGCTAGTCCAATGCTAGACCCATTAGGCCTGTCTCTCTCGCTAGTGCATTTTTTGTATGTCTCATTACATTCCATGCATGTTTCTTAGTTTTTTAGCATTTGGCATGTTCCTCCAACCCTTTCCCCTTCATTTTAGGTTTTTGCATCTTCATGCTAGTTATAGGGTACATTTGCTTGAGAGTCCCCTTTGGGTAAGGGAAACGAGCGAGTGTGGCTACAAAATAGCCTTAGCACGCTAGTTCTTCCTTCTAATCCAAAGGAAAATTAAAATCGTGAAGTTAGGAGTCATTCCCGTACCCGACTTGATGCATTCCTCTAGGCTCATACACTTTCATATTTATCATATCACTTCCTCACTTTCTTTATCCACATTTTCTCACTACTTATATTTTTCTCAATTTACATGCCATGTTCGCACATTATTTTTCTTTCCCTATCACTTATTGCACTCAATTGCACTTATATGCATTTACTACCATTATACCTTTATTTTTTCAATTGGCACACATGCACTTTTCTTACACTTGCACACATGCACTTTTCTTACACTTGCATACTTACACTCATACTTGAGTCCTCATTTGCATTATTCGTGACCTCTATGAGGGCTATCCTTACTGGCCATCACAATTTATGTGATTGGGACCAAAAAGCCTCATAAGAGACATTTTAGATTTAGGATTGCATTTCTTTTCCATGTCTATTAGTCACATCCAACATGCAACGCATATTTTTGGTAGAAGAATTAGGAAAAGTGGGGCTAAATCACGCAACTAGCTTTGGCTAGGGTAAGGGAGTGCCTTAGGCTTTGTCTTTGCCTTCTCCCTTATCAAATGTGACCCCCGATCCCTTTCTTTGGTTACGTAGACCTAAAATTCTTTAAAAAGGGTTTGTTTACTTTTCTTTCCAAAAACAAAATCATTTTTTGGGTGACTTGGTACACCCTAACTCTATACCAAGTGGCGACTCCTTTTCTATCTAAAACCCTTTGTTTGGCCAAACCGTCGCATTTCACAATCCCACGGCCTTTTATTTTCACTTTCACACACGTTCACATACATATCCTACACACTACTTTCACACTTTCAAAAAGTGGGGCGCGACAGCAAGGTAGAAAAAAAGGGGGAAGCTTGGGAGCATTTCACCATAAGGAATTGAAGGAGGAAGGGGACTGCTTGCTTTTTTCTTCTTTTCCAGCTTTGATTGTGAGGAAAAAGGGAGGTAAAATCATCATAACCATCTTATTCTTCTAATATCTTTGATTATTCAAGTTGCATGTTAGATTTTAGCTTAGAAAAGTGAGTTTGATTGAAGAAATCTTGATTAATGATTGACCATTTGCTGGAAAGAAAATTCTGCTATGGCTGAGGAAAAGAGCAGGTTTGCAGCTTAGTATTCAAATTTATGGAGGAAAATTTCTTCTAGGAGTTAAGCTATATGTTTACTTTCTTGTTTTATCTAAGAATCCAGAGCAAAGATGATAGTTGAGTGAGAATTTTTGCAAGAATTAACTGGTGGTTCTGTCTAGCTAGCCGAGAGATGAAAAAAGAAAATTTTCCAGATTTCTTGACAGATTTCTGGGTTCCAAATTCCTACGTTGAAGTTGAATACCTTGCATAATCTTTTAGTTTTAGCATGCATGTTTTCACTTCAGTGTTTAGGTGATTGCATGTTAGATTGGAGTAAGAAATGAAGTAGTTAATGAGAGAGTTCTTGCTTAAAAGCTGATTGCTATACAAAAAAATTTGTTCCAGCATGACTGAGAGAGAGAAATACACTTTAGATCAGCTTTTTCTTTGAAATTTTGGCTCTAAATTTTTATATTGATGATCAAGATTACTCTGTAGCTGGAGAATCATCTTTAATATGATGAGCTGGAGTTAAAACTGAAGGAGTTATGGTAAATGTTGCATATTAAACTGCTACTCTGCTGGAAACTTTAGTTATACAATGCCATAGCTGATGACAGATTGTTGTGCGTAGCTTTTGGGTTGAATAATTTGTTGAAACTAGATGCTATTTGCCTTGGTATATGCTGGACTGAATGTACTTTAAATATTTAGAGCTTTAAGCAAGTGAAAGAATAGAGTTTTCGTCGAAAGCTTGAAGTAACGTTACTAGTTTTGGTTGCTGTCCGAGAAAATGAAACAGATTGTGCTTCTGACCGTCCCCTTTTGGCCTTGAAAACGCGATAACTGGATGTCAATGTCTTCAGAAGAAATATAGGTCTATGTCTTAGCTTCGAAACGCTATAAAATTTACCTCAATCCGATAAGTATACCTCCAGTTATGATCAGAATACCCGAGGATGGCAAAGCTGCCTTTCTCCTTGCCTTTCCTTTTGTTCCCGAATGCACTTTGCTTTGATAATGGCCGTGAGGAACCAACTTTGAACCAGTATTTCCTCTAATTCCAACTTTGTAAGCTTTCATAAATAATAGCTACGGTTACACTAAGATTTAATTGCTAGAGTTAAACTAAAGCAAATGAGAGGAAAACTCATGATAATTATGTACCTAAATTGGCTTCTAATTACTTGATATTGTCTTCACAAATATTTTAAAGACTTCAAAATTTGAGGGACTGGTGTAGTAGAATAAAATTCAACTTACAAATAACCTAGAGTTTAATTAATTAAAAAGGGGACCAATGAAGTACTCCTAAACCGTAATCTTAGAATCTTGAGTGGAAAATGATTTAATCCTAAAATAAATATCTTATAAATTATTAACTTGGGAAAATAGGTATAATTCTTGATTAAAACAATAAAGTCAATGAGTTTCAAAATAAAATAATAAATGAATATTGAATATATTATATTTGTACTTTAAGGTCAAACTAGAATCTATTTTAGCCTAGACGGAAGAAATGAAATGTTTGCTTGTCTTAATCCTTGCACATTAGATTGGAAATGAGTTAATCTTAGCTTAAGTGTTTTATATGATATTAAAATTTGGTGTATATGTACATTAACCTTGTTTTAAAGCTACCAAACTTAATAATCTTGAAGACAAACGTAAGGAAGGTTGCGAGATTTTGGTGATTCGTTTTATAAGCTTAGGAACTTGGATTTTAGTTAGTTAAACCTTAAAGTATGTAAGATGAGTGGTTGTATATAAAATGAATATTCACTTTAGAATTATTAACTTGTACCAGGAAGTAGCCGTGAATCAGGAAACCAACTCGAGACTCGAGAGTAGTCATTTGAATCTTTGGTGAGTGTTTTCCGAATTTATGTGTTAAATTGCTTATGTGTACCTAAGTGCAATTATATGGCAAATGTGCTTATTATGAAATATTGCTAAGTGATTCATTGTGAAGTGTTTTCAATTGTCCCTGGCCTTCTAAGTCGAGAGTGTACTTTATCGCACTCGACTTAGCTGAGTTTAAAGGTTGATAATTGATCAAGTGATATTGTAAGTGTGCATGACTATAAGCCATGTGTGTACTTTATCACACTAGCTGAACTGGGCCCCAAAACCCTCTGTTCAACGGACTATTCGAGCCAGCAAAGGGCTTGGTTGAGTAGGACGGTAGCTTTGGGTAAGTGTTCGGTATAGTCGAGTATTACCACGGAATAGCAGATTACTGATATTGATATGGCCATCCAAGTGAGGGAAGTGTTTATTATTTTGGAGGTTATAAGGAGGAGTTCGGTGGAGAGTGTAGTGCATTGATGTGCCTCTAATGCGAGCACCGTATCCTTTTAAAAGTGATTGTACAGTGAAATGTGCACTACTTGCTCAATGGTACTGATTTAAGTGCTTATTGATTGTTGTTTACATGGAAACCTCACGGGCATAAGCTCACCCTTTTAGCTTTGTTTTCCTTACAGGAGTTGGAGATTGAAAAGTGATTGGATGGAATTGGAAAATTGTTTTGGGAAATTCCATCACTATGCATATATATTGGAGTCACGTTTTTTTTTTGTATTTTAAGATGGTTGAATCTTCTGTTTTGAGTTGATGTAATATTAAGAATGGATGTTTAGAACGTGTATTTTATTTATTTTAGTGGACAAATCTATGTTTCAAGCTGATTGGAGCGGTACTTAAGAGTGATTGTTCAGTTGTTCAATGATAATATTATCTCTGAAATTAATGTAAGTGAGTGAGTCCTGGCGAGAGCCAGGCAGGCGATCCGCTAACTTCTAGGGTAGGCCCTAGGAGAAGGTGGGGTCGTCACATTTTCTTTCTTGTTTTTCCTCTCAATATTTCGGCCACGATTTTTGCTTCAAATTTTCAAAATAAAGCCAAGGATAGTTTTGGTCAAAAGACTAACTAGATGACCGACAAGTGTCGGCCTAGAGTTTGAAGGTTGATCTTTTTTGTCTCTCCTTTGACTCCAAGGTCTTATCTAAATTGGTTTCCTCTAATTCACTCTTAGCACTTCTAGTCACACACACCTTTTTAAATAATTACCTATTTTGTCCACTAAATTTATTACGCAACTCACTAGTGGGTCCCGCTTCTATAATACGCTACGAACTTAACATGTACTAACTTATACAAGAAAAATGATTTAAAAACTTTATTCACTTATAAAAATGTGTAGGAAATTAAAGTAATAATTTAAAGTAATGAAAATGCATTCAAAGAAATAAAATAAAATACAACCTAATTTTCCGAGTTCTCACACTCTCTTCCCCTTAACAGAATTTCGTCTCCGAAATTCTTTTTTTTTTGCTCACCAAACTTGATACTATAGTGATTTTTTCTACTTTTCAAAAGCTTCTCCTCACTCATGCCATTACTATAATCAATCTAGAGAGATAATTGTAATAATGCAATGGCTAAAACACCATGCTAAGAAAAATCAGTGAAAATATCAAAAGGTGAGAAGTGACACAAACTTTAATCTCGACAAAAAGAAAATTTGAAATTTGGTTACTACTCTTACTAACTCTTAAACGCATACACTGTATATTGACTAATCATCGATAATGTAAAGTCTCTTTCATCTTTACCATTGTACCACGAAATCTGTATCACCCTCTCAAACCAAAATTTCGATCCTTTCGAACCACAAACAAAGAATTCTCGCTTAATTTCAAGGCTAAATTATAGTAAGAGATTCATGGATAAGGATCCAATACTGCCCAACCACCAATATTTAATATCACTTATTAAAACATTAGGTACCAAGTCCACTGCTTCTAATGGGAATACAACTTACTACATAAAAATTTCACTACGCATAGTCCAATAATTACAACTATTTCAGGCAAAACCTTACTAATGGCTAACTTTGACTATTACAACTATTTCCATTACGAAATTCATTTGGCTTGGGCCTTAATGTCCAAGTTGGCCACATCTAAAGCATGCACCAGTTTTCAAATAACATATTCCCGTATGAATTTTGTTACATGTTTCACATTTAGCAGTTACACATCTCTTCTTGAAGTGTCCATTCTTTCTTTTCTTCTTCTCTTTAGCTGATTGGAGCGGTACAGAGTAGTCTATTTTGAAATTTTGAATTGCACTCGCGCTAGCACCCGACTAGGGTTGTTTGGACTTGGATTGTAAACACGTTAATGTATTTGAGCGTGTATAAGCCTTGTAGCTAGATCGAGCATCAATGTATATATTAAGTTTGAACTTGTTGTGTTACTTATTTGCTATGAATGTAAGTCATTTTCTCGAGTTTCGAGTGAGTGAGTCCTGGTGAGAGTTAGGCAGGCGTCCCGCCGATACCCTCGTGTTCGCCCTTGGGAGAAGTGGGGGCGTTACACCAATCCAGTAGTGCTTCGCTTCACACCAATCCATCCACCATTCAACCCCCTTACCGGGCCCGAACACCAATTAAACACTGGTGGTAATACTCTAGTAAACCGATTAGTCGAGGAGGTATCACTCCACTCGACAAACAAGAGACCCATGATTCATTATCTAATCGACCAAACCCTTGCCAGCTCGACTCGATTAACTAGCCAGTGGGGTTTGGGTTCCCAAGTAGTCAATATAGTCAATGACCAATCGACTTAGTCAAGAGAAAAGTACGGAGACGGGAATGAGAGGTACCTCCCACTCGAATAGAGTATGGTACATACTATCGCTCAGTACTTACAGGTCAAGCATAAGTACAAATACAAGTACAGGTCAATGCAAATCAAGTCACTTGTACAAGCATGAATGAGATATCAAGTGTTTAGTTGAGTTAGGTCAAGTGCGATAAAATACACACTTGCCCGACCAAACCAAGCAAATCTTATCTGATCACGTTTGTAAAGGAGTTAAAGCAAGTATCAAGTTCAATCAAGTGTTTGGAAGCACTCACCAAAGATTTAGTGCTTGTCAAAATCACGTTCAGGAGTAACTCTTTGGTTGGAGTCCAAATCTACGATACAATATCATTTAAGAGCTTGAAATCAATTAGGGTTCCAAATATAGGAGTTTCGTTTCAAGAAGATCAAGTAAATGAAACTCATTTAGATAGTATTCATGTTACTTATCAAACTCTGGAAAATTCATGCTCACTTTTGGAATTGCTAAAGAAGCAACTAAAACTTTGGAATTCACATTTGAGTCTAAAAGACAAGGAAAACATATTCCGAGTGGTCACTACTTTCATTTTTTCAAGGGTACGAGTTTCGGCCAAATTTCATCTTATATACTTTTACGAAAGAAGACTCGAATGCCATAAACAATCCAAGTTCAATTTGACCTCAAATCTTCGCTCAAGTCTCGAGTACACAGCTTAACCCTCGAGTGAAAATTTGGGCAGCATGCTCTTTGTATTTAGCTATTTTTAAGCCATTTATGGCTTTATTATTTTCCGCAACTCAGCCCAAATTCACACATAAGAAATCTTAACACAATAGCCATTCAACTAGGCTCAATGTCATCCAAATATAAGGCAATTCTAGCAATGCAATTATCAAAATCAAAGCTGGAAACTAGTATTAAAGAAGAATCTCTAAGTAACAGGTTTGACATCTTTAGACATTTTGGTCATAGCTGAAGCTAAACTTATCAGATTGGGATATATTTTATGGTGTTTTGAAGGTAAGACAGATACCTACATTTCCTGTGAAGACATTGACACCCAGTTCTTGCATTTTCAAGGTCAAAAATCGAAATCTCAGAGAAAACAGAAAACTGTCGGTGAAATAGGGCATTTGGGCAGTCAGGGTTATTTTAGTCATTTCATAAGATACAGTGCACCAATTTAGATGAAATTTTTCAGGCCGATTGCTAACTTCATTCCCTACAACTTTTATGTTTTGAGCATGACGTGATTCGGCCCCTATCATGGACAAATATGCAGGTCAGGAACAAGGCAGATTCATCATCAAAACTGGAAATTCACTTCTAGTCTAAAAATTCATATCCTACCTCAAAACTGTCAAGCATTATATCATCAAAACCATCAATTACTAGCTCAATACCATCAATTACTAAGTAGACAACCATATTCAAGGCTGAAAATGTAAACCCTAGCTAACCCTTCCATTATAACATCCAAAACTGAATCATTAACCATAACAAGCCAAGAACAATAGCTTCTATCCAAATTTAAACAAGATTAAGGAAGAGAAAAGGAAAGGCAGCCATGATACCTTCCAATAATTGCTTGTAAGTGAAAACCACACCAAACTTTCTTCCAAAATGTTTACCACACGAAGCTTTCCAACCACCAAAAGAGAAGTTTAATCGGTTTAGTTTGGTTGTTTTTGCTCAAACAAGGATGAATTCAAGGTGAAAGGTGGAGTTTTCTCTCTTGTTGTTTTTGTCTCCTCAAGCTCGGCCAACAAGTCAGAAATGGAGAAGAAATAAAGCTAAAAGAATGATAAGAAGATAGGAATTGGTTTGGTCAAAGTTGGATGGATGGTCGCCAAGTGTTGCCACGAGATTAAAGCTCAAATTTTTTCTTTTTCTCTCTTTTCTTGGTCAAAATTCTTGGCCATTTTAAGGCTGATGAAGGGCTGATATTTATGAAATAATAGCAAGGAGATTAAGGTAATAAAGTAGTGTTCAAATGGTGTACTCAATCGGTAGCAAACATTGCGCGTTGATATAAGCCGATTTTCCTTAACTCGCGCGTACTAGTGTTTTAACTTATGATTCACTAATTTATTATTAGAACTTCTAATCACACAATTTTTCTTATATAAAACTCACTCTTAACCACCAAATTTAGTACACACACCTCACCAATTAATCACACTACCAAAATGCACCAAAAACACACCAAAAACCCTAGTATGCACAAAAAACCCTAACTTATGCCATTCCTTTAGAAAAATCATAACTTGAGTTATAAATGTCAAACATTCATACAACTTGGCCTATTAAAAACTAAACTTAAAACATTAATAATCTTTAGAAGACACGTCAAAGAAATTCAGCTCATAAGTTAGTCCAAATTGAGTAATAAACTACTACAACATTCCTATGTTTACTTGTGCAGGGCAGAATTTTCAGTCAACTTTGCAAATTTTCTGGAATCTATAGCAATTGAATCAAACTCTAAATTTTTCACTGTAGAAGCTCTTATGAGCCTAGTTTCAAACGCAACAAACCGAACTAAATATCGACTTTCCTATACGAAGTTATAGCCAATTTCCCAAAACTGCACAGAGCCTCCTATGAAAATTTCTAGATTTTCTAATAACTTGAGATTATGAAACTTTTCTTGCTAAAATTCACTCTCTTGGCTCACATTCAACCAAGAATCTAATACAAGTAAATTCAAATAAACAAGTAAAATTTCGGGGTCTCACAAAGCTAGCAAGGTTACAGCATGGATCACGTGGCTGGTTGGTTTGCATCATGTGGGTAGGTCTACATTTTGGTCCTTTTTTTCTAAACAATCTACAGTTTGCATCATGTGGGTAGGTCTACATTTTGGTCCTTTTTTTCTAAACAATCTACAGTTATGGTCTAAAATAAATTTAGTGATTTTGTCTAGATCTACTAGATTCAACATTCTAGTTCAAACTTGTTAGATTATTTAATGAATTTGAAACTATAATCAAACTTGATTTTTTAAAATATTTTTAAGTAAGAGGAAGGTCTTCAGACTTGACTTCTTTATTAATTAAGCCAAACTCAAATGAGTTTTTATAGAGTTGAGCACAAGTCGAGCTTGATTAACTTAAATATTTTACTTGTAAATTCTAATTATACATTAATCAAGCCAAGTTGATGCCAAGTTTGATAGTTAATCAAACACATAATAATAGTTAAATTTGATTTGATTAGTTGACAAACTAAGTTCAAACAAACTTTTATAGCCAAATTTGATTTGAGTATCAAATAATTTGATTCATTTTTCAGTCTCAATGAGAAACATTATCTTTCAAGGGGTCATATTTTAATCGAACTATTTGAAGAAGAACCTTCTAATCAAGCACATTTTTAATCCATATGAAAATTTGACATTTGCTTCTGCTCTTGCATCAACCTTCAAAGGAGGAGTTGCTAGGGCTATAAAACCTACCAATTGATGGATTCCAAAGGACTTGCTTGTTGGATTCTCCTCCTCCATCTGTTGGTTGTTCTGGTAAGTTACTTTGCTATTAATTTTTTTTCCCGTGATATACTTAATTCTCACTGTCTTAAAACGCAATGCAAACTTTATGGGGAGGAACTTGTGATGTTATACCCAAAAGGATAGCACTAAAGCAATCAGGCTCCAGGACTTGGATGTTAATAATCCTCATCGAAATGATAAGAGACATGATGTTAATCATGTCCATGAAAAGAAGTCATTCCACATGAAACCATGGATTCACGGAATTTTTTTTTTCTAAAATGACCTTTTTTTAGGAAAAATATTCCTAGTATGATGCTCTTTTGTAAATTATTACCATTTTAATCTTTTTTATGTCATGTAAGCTCCCATTTTAAATGTAGGAAGACCTTAATTAAATGAACCTTCTCATGCTATAATCTTACTCAATTCATACTCAAAATTCAACGCCAAAAACCCAAATCCAAAGCAAAAAAGAAAGGGGCAACAAACATAAGATTCCGCATTCGACTAATGAATAAGATATTATAATTAAGAAGTATTTTATATTCTAAACACTTCAATCATCCAAATTCCTTTATATTACACCAATAGGATTTGATATTGGATTTTTAGAAATAATATTATCATGTTACTCCCAGGAATTAGAGATCCTGAATTTTGATCTCCCTGTTCTCTTTTCGTTTTTTAAATCTCATCATTCCCCTACTATTTTTTTTTTAAAAAGTGTCACTCATAAAAAATGAAAAAGAAATTCTATAATCATTTTATAATATTTTAGCATTAATCAAATCTAGAGTCTTTCCCTATGTTTATAACCTTGTCTCCTTTTTTTTTTTTCATTTTTCATCCTTGAATTTTGCTTTTTGCCTTAGCATTTCAAGTGTGAATGTGGAAATCAATAATCACAAGGTAGAAAAAAAAAGGGAATAGTATTATAGGAAAGGATAATTTCAAAAACTTCTTCCAAGATTTCTGATAATCTCATGTTGCCCACCTCTATATTCAAATATTATTCTTCCATGCTTTTTTTAAGGACTCAAAATGATTATAATAATCTTCCCAAAAGTAATAAAATGCCTATCAAACTTAAAAACATATCACCAAGAATCTGCCCATCACCAAATACTATATCACTGTTATGCTACTTCTTTCGTATAGTTTTAATCCACTTTTTTTCCCCTATTCAAGTTTTCTTATCCTTTTTATAATCCAAGTCTCCATGTCTCACAAATTCTAGTGTTAATCATGTTTTTTAATTGACTTGTATCTCACTCTTTCCATTTGTTATCATTTTTTCTTAGATCAAAGTTCAATCAACGGCTACAAACACAAATATATGATTGTAAATTTGGCCAAATGAATATGGAGGAAATGATTTAGGCCTGAGGTAAGACTCTTTAAGACTAGGAGAAAAACAAAAATATATTCATTGAATAATTTGATTTAAATATAAAAACTCCTTAAGGGAAATATGAGGTATTAATATGAATTTTTTCCCTTACATCAGCCGCATAAAACCCTAAAATGTTTTGGGGATCATGTGACAATAGATGAAACCACAGGAAATTATATATAATTTACCTAATATTTTAGAAGAAAGTACATCCCTCTCTTGTATGATTAAAAATAAAAAAAATTGGAATGGTTTTTTTCCCTCTTTTTCACCCTTTTAATACCAAGAAAAAAAATAAAAAAGTGTCTTCTCCCTTTTTTCCACCCTCTTTAATAACAAGGGGAAAAAAGTCAAAAAAAAATGTCTTCTTCTTTTTTTCCTCATGCACTTATCAATACTTAAAATAAGAAAATAGAGAGATAACTCAATTTTGAAAAAAGAAAATAAAAATGATGAAGAATCCAATGTGCTTATTATTTTAAAATTACTACTTACTCTTCACCCCTACCACCCACTCTAACTTATTTTAAATTAATTATAATATTGGATTCTTCTTTATTTTCTTTTTTTTCTGAAATTGAATTTTCTATCAACCCCTATCCCATTTCTTTTTTTTTTCTTATTAGTTGAGAATGAAAAAAAAAGGAACCCTTTTACATTTTTTCTTGGTCCTCTTAGAATGAAAAAGGAGAATAACTGCGAGGTCAAATCCCTACAAAATAATGTTAAAAAGGTAAATTGATATTAGCACTATAGTTTAAAGGGATAAAGTTATAATAAGCCCCAATTTTAGTAACCTTGTTGCTAAAAATTATGTAATTCCTCTCTTTCCAGACATATGGTGTTGATGTTTACTCATCATTTCATAGTGTTTACTCATCAGTCCACAAAGCAAAGTTTACTTTTGCCGTGTTCTTCAAGTTATTTTAAACACTAAAAATATAAAGATTGTTTCTAGAAACATTACTCGTGAAGGAAACGTATTCTTTGCCAGAAACCATTACTAGAATCAGATATTAAAGTTATGTTTCTTCTGCTGTTAATTGCTTGTATGTAATTGAGATCTTCTCCACCTCGCTGCAAACCTAACCGAATCCAAGAAAGTTGTAATTAAGGTACAATGACTTGATTCTGATAACGATTCTTCAGCAATAATATTTTTCCTCCAAGCCTTAAGTTGTGTCATTTGGTGGGTATGTCTGATTAATTGACTTCGTACCAGCTGCAAATAAATAACACAGAGGACCCATTAATACCCTGATACTTGTCTGATCCTTATCCTTGATTTGCTAAACAATTGGGCATTGTTGTATGTGGTAGTTTCACCTCTTGATGACTTGTTCTGGCGGTTTTAGCGTCCATGGATAATCAATTCGACATCACTGATTTGGATTCCAATCTTTGGTTTTTTGAATAGACTTGAGTCTTTTTTTTTTTTTTTTTTGGCCAAAGGACTTGAGTTTAACACGCATCGAACTCCGATCTATGCCAAGAGAGTGGGTTAGATGCATGGACTCTAGACTATTTCAGCTCTAAAAGTATCCTTCTTGTTGTTATCAATAATTTTGCATTAATATGACAGGCATTGATCTTTCTTAATGAACTTAGAACTTATGAATTTTGTCTGAATAGAAGATTGCATTTTTCAGTTCAATTCCAGTGAGGTAATTAAGTTAATTTCACTACAAATTTTAAACTACTGCCCTTCCTGTCTAGTCCATTGACATTTTAATTGGCTTCATGGTAGAGATATGCACAAAAACTTCAGCAATTGTCAACCAGTTAGCATTCTTTAGAACCAGGTTCATTCGAAAGAAAACCCACATTCCAGGGTAAATTAGACCATCCCTTAGTGCTCATTATTCCAATGCATGGAAAGCTTTTTCATCGAATGTAATAGTTCTACCAGCTTAAGATATCTTTTCCGTTTGCTGGATTTTTCCATTGTTCAGCATCCATGTCTTAGCAATTTTATCTCTAGTTCAGAGGAGATTCTACACCTTATAAAAAGGGAGGCAAAACCCAAGAATTGGAGAGTCAAATTTCATGGTTTTCAGACTAATGTCTCGACTGGTTGAGGTGAATACTGGGCTACACTCAGAATTTGTCACGGAAATCATATCTGAATGATTTCGTACCAACTGAAAATAATTAAGAGGACCCATTATATGTGTGATCCACGAGGTGATAGATACATTGGAGTTTTCTCAAGTGGTAATTGCACCTCTTGATAACAGGTTTCTCGTGGGTTTAACGTCTAAGGATTTATTTGATTTGGATTTGATCTTTGGTCAATTTTCAATAATTTTGATTTGATTTGGAAACTTTTTTTTTTATTGATTCTAATATTTATTCTTTAGTTATCTTTCAGATTTCCAAGTTTAATTTCTATCCCTGGAAAATCAGTATACTATAAGTTGCAATTTTTTACAATGTTTTGACTTGACACACATGTCAAAGTCAACCAAATGCCTAATTCAATGAATTCACCATGTAATTGCTGTAAAAACTTTTAGTATGTATTAATTGGTGATATATTTTTGTTCTCTCTTTTCTTCGTACAAGTAGTAGGGTAAGGGAAGTTAGCTGGGTGCTATGTTATTTGGAAAGATTTTCACCATGCCTCTTTTCAACCTGAAACTTATGGTCCCTCCAAATATTACTTACTACAATTAGTATAAAAATTTAAATGTGCTAATAACCTAAAGTCCAACTCTCCAACTTCCAAAAGTGCTGGGACTTTATATTGGTTCCTTCTACTTCTTCAGTCTACTAGTATCCAAGAGCTCGAGTACTTTCGATATTTTAGTTGTTCAGCTCAAGTCACCTTGTCCGAATGTGTAATACTTGAAATCATTACATTGGCGTCACTCATATTTGATCATCTGTATTTTAATTAAACTCCGAGGAGTACTAGTGCTACTTTTGACAATCAAAGCTCTATATGTTTCAATTTCTTTGTGCATCTGGAACACATGTTACTAGATTGCAGTCTAAAGTTTTTTTTTTTTTTCATTTTCTGCTAATGTATACCCTAATGTAGATTTTTTTTTTAATATATTTTCCCCGGGTGGAGGTTTATCAATTCAAAAACTTACTTAGAGGACTGATCTGGATTAGAATGTTATGCTTAATTGGTGAACAAGTGCTTATCTCTTCCTAGTTAATTAGTTGCCTTAAGTATGTCCTAGGAGGATGTTGAAACAATTTGTCAGTCTTTGTTATACTCTATCTGTCACAATTTTTTATTTTAATGAAAATCTTGCTTGTTAAGAACAGTAAGTTAATTTCAGTCTTTTCTACTTTTCACCAAAATTCAACATCTGAACGATTGCTACATGTCATCCACAAGATGACAAGGGTTAAGGGTAGACAAATAGTAAATATATCATGTGGACCTTTTGGAAATGACAAACATTGTGGAGGAAGGAGGGCGCAAAAATGAATGAAATTTTTTGCAGGACGAAAGAAGCAAAAGTTAATTTTATGATGGGCATTGCTGTTATTTTGAGTAAAATATGTATTTCCTAAATTCAACCTTTTCTTAATATGTGATTTGAGTAAAATATGTATTTGATTCAACCAATAATGTATCCTCTGAAAAGTAGACCTTTTCCTCTCACTATGGTAGAATGGCAAACATTAGCGTCTACATAGCAGAGTTTTGAAATTCAATTAAGTTCAGGTTCAGAAGTCGAGAGGTTTAAGTTCAATTGGTTGGACTTAAACAAATGCTAAAAATAAACAATTTGAAAGACATAAGAATCACAAGTCAATTACATACAAATTAAAAAATGCGCAAAAAATGTAAAACAATATACAAAAAAAATTTCAAAAGGCTTTCCAAAAAATGCAACCACTATGTTCTGTTTTTCAAATACATATTTTGTGGGACAAGATTAATTTGAAGAGCTAGCGTGGGATGCGTCGAGAATGGAAAACTTTGATTTATTAAATCTATGATTGTCCGTCTACTTAATTTTTATATTAAGTTTTACTGCTAAAATAACGTCTTCGGTGCAACGTTGGTTTCTTGAGATTGATTCCTTACCAACCATATATTTCCTCTGAACTCGGAGTGGGCTCTCATGTTGTGGTGGGTACCGTTTCTGTATAAACAATTTGTTATGCACGATATTGGTTTCAGGATATCGATTCTTATATTTCTTCTGAGCTCTGGTTTGCCTCTATGTTGTGGATACGTCCGATTGACCTCCTACTTCGTACCAACAAAAAAAAAAAAAAAAAAAAAAATCAAAGAGATGACTGCGTGATTCAAGAGTTGATAAACGATTGAGTGTGTTAATTGTAGTTGCACTTCTAGATCACATGATTCTAGTTGTCGATCTCCTTGATTTGGATTTCGATCTAATTCGAATAGTTTTGATTCTTTTAGATTATGTCTTTCTTGTGCATTTCAATCTTTAGAATTTAATAATTGTTTCTTAGATTGCTTTTACCTGTTTGCTAGTGATTTTACATAAATTATTTCAATTGCGACTCCAATGATGTTATCCTCACAAAGTCTCTTGGAAAACACTTAATCTACGGGTCCATTAAGTTGTTGTATGTTCTTGTGCGTACAACAGTCACCACGTTATTTCGTGGCATTTGCTTAAGATACTCATATCTAAGACTAACATGTCTAGATTTATCATTAATACAAATATGTATAGACTAATTCTCACTTTGTCTAAATATTTATTTTCTTCCTATTCTATTAAAATAATTGGAGGAATGTTGGAGTATTTTAATAAAATATGAAATTTATTTGATCAATTCTCTCAAAATGTTTTACAGCAATTTAATTTGGGAGTTTTTGGGGATTGCAAACCTTAATGTTGAGAATTATGATAGAGGAGTTACAAATTATGTTTCTTACCATTTTTAAATGCATGAAATATTATGTTATCAATTTGTATAGGTTACAAATCCTACAATTTTATATATTTTATGCATTTGTATGAATAAATGAATGTATGTATGTGTGTGTGTGTAATTATTTTCATATTGTACTTGGATATGTAACCTATATTTCTAAATGAATTGTGTAGCATATAAATAGTGAAATTCTTTAAAAAATTTTACACTTCTCTCAACAGAAACATCTTCTAAATAGAATTTTTTCTACAGTCATTTCTTTTTCTAGTACTCTATTTAGGTATTGGGGAGGCTTCTGCTTCTCTTGATTGTACAGGTCAAAGAGAAGCAACATCCTTTGAGTTGGACTGTTGTATCCTGTGGATGGCGCTTTAGACCTCCTGTAGCAATTCTTAAAAAAGAAAAACTGTAGGACCATGTATCATTTTAAAGAGAGTATCCTTATGCACCTCAATCCTATCATACTTCTTAGTTGTTGTTTAAGTTCGTGTTCATCATCCTAGAACATGCCAAATTACTCACATGATAAAATATAACATTTTTAAATATAATATTGAGGTAAGCATCTTGTTCAATTTTGTTCATTGAACTAAATTTGAGATATACTTTTTAAACTTATTTGATTATTTTAGATCAGAGGACAAATAATGTAGATGTTGTTAACGAGAAACACTTCAAGAAAGTCTACTAAAAAAGCCCAATATGTAAGTGAAGAATCTAATTTTGATGCAAAAACTTAGGCTTTTAGGTCTTATGCACTTACTTACATATTAATTGCTTTTTTTTCCATTTCTCAAACCAATATGAGACATAATTCTTTTACTCATGAACCTAACAATTTTTACATTTATCAATTTACATTGAATCCAAATTTATAATTTCTTCTTCAATCCTACTTTAATACTACATGTAAGCCACCTTAATTTCCAAGGTTACCTCTTCTCCCAATCATTGATCTACTTTTCTTTAACATCCAAATTGGATTCTGAACCCCTGCCAAACATTGATTCCTTGATGTAATACCAACTAGACCCCCTATCAAACCCATAGTGCATCTGATCCAAGTAAGATGTTTATGAAGGCAAGGTTAAGAGGTTATAAGCTGTTATATATATATAATTAGTACAAGTTATCTTAGAATTCAGAAAACATCATGGCAGATTTAACTTATCACCGTTTCGGCCAGCAAGTAAAATTTCCAGCAATATCATTTCAAAATGTTCAACAAAATTCTAGCAATGTTTACAAAATTTTGATCTACCATTGTGAAGTTATTTTCCTTTTGTAAAAGCAGTCTTAAGAAGGGGTAATAACAGACTCTTCTTCGGCAGTGACATCTCATCCAGCAAACAAATCCAAGGAAAGACCCACTCTTCTTTGCCGGCGGTATCTCCAACTCCGGCGAAGACCCACTTTCAGAGGTAAGCTACTTCAGCATCTCTCTCTCTGCTTTAAAAGCGGCCAATATCAACGGCTCATCCCCACTCTGGCACCGACATCTCATTCCTATTCCTACAATAGCATTACCAACAAGGGTGAAGACTCCTTAAGTATTTCCAGAGCTTTTTGGCCATGGAGAATCTCTACTGCTGCCTCATCGCCATCTTATCGTGTTCTTTGCTTCTCATCTCCAAAAACTTGCTATTCAACCATGTCAAGAACAAGAAGTTACCGCCAAGTCCACTTGCTCTGCCAATAATTGGCCATCTTTACCTTATCAAGAACTCACTCTTCCAAGACTTAACTTCATTATCAGCTAAATATGGTCCAATATTCTTTCTCCAATTCGGTTGGCGTTCCTTTGTTGTTGTGTCGTCTCCAGCTGCCATTGAAGAGTGCTTCACCAAGAATGATATTACGCTTGCAAACCGTCCTCGGACCATGGCTGGAGATAGATTGACCTATAACTACACAGGCCCTGGGGTGGCCCCTTATGGCGACTTGTGGAGGGTTCTTCGTGGCCTCTTTGTTGTTGAATCTCTCTCTTTCAACAGCCTCCAGAGGACTTCAGTTATCAGGGAAGAGGAATGTCAGATGATTCTCAGGTCAATCTACAGAGTTTCAAAGAATGAAAGCCAAGTAAGAGTTGATTTGAGCCATTGGATTTCTGTTTTCACACTCAATGTTATGATGAGGATGCTTGTTGGAAGATGCTCCATCAGAGAGGAGGATGCTGGAGTGGAGTTGGGCATGCAAATAATTGAAGAATTCAGAGAAATGTTTGGGTCAAGCATTTCAATGAATTTGTGTGACTTCTTCCCTGTGTTAAGGTGGCTTGGCTACAAAGGGTTGGAAAAGGAAATGATCTCTTTGCAGAAGAAGAGAGATAATTTCGGTCAGGGTTTCATAGATGAATTTCGATGTTCAAATACTCTGCTGGACAAGGAGAAGAAGGCACTGATTGCAAATCTGCTTTCTCGTAAGGAAAAAGAATCTGTTTTTTTATCAGATGACGCCATAAAGAGTTTTGCATTTATAATGTTTACAGCAGGAAGAGAAACGTCCACGCTGACCATCGAATGGGCTATGCTGCTTTTGCTAAATAACCGTACGGCACTACAGAAACTCAGGACTGAGATTGACATCAACATAGGACATGGAAGACTGTTGAGAGAATCTGATATCCCAAAGCTTCCTTATCTTCATTGTGTTGTCAATGAGACAATGAGACTGTACCCCGCAGCACCACTTCTGCAACCTCATTATGCATCTGAAGATTGCAAGGTAGGGATGTATGACATTCCCAAAGGTACAATTGTTTTAGCTAATGCCTGGGCCGTGCATCGGGATCCAAAACTCTGGGAGGAGCCTGAGAAATTCATGCCAGAAAGATTCGAAGTGAAGAAATTGATGGACAAAGAAGAGTTCAATTCCAAGTTCTTGCCATTTGGGATGGGGAGGAGAGCTTGTCCAGGAGCCAATCTAGCCATTCGGAGTGTTTCATTGGCAATCGGTACAATCATCCAATGTTTTGATTGGGATAAAGTCGAACAGGATGGTGACTTGGACATTAACTTTAGTAATAGAATCACTCTGCAGAAGGCTAAACATTTGGAGGCCCTATGCGTTCCACGCCAAGAATCAATTCTGCTTCTCTCTCAACTTTGAAAGCCAACAACTAGGAGCTGTGAGTTTTGGTGGTACGAAGCTATCAAGTTGTTATCAGCCAGTGGCCTGCAAGACAATTCTTAATTATTGTAAGAGTAGTTAAAATCTTTATGTGTTAAACAATAATTTCTATCTGTGCTTAAAATTAGTATTTAGTTTTGTGTTTACAATCCCCTCCTTTGTCATCTACATCAGGCTAATGTTGCTGTCGCTTTGGCCATTATTGTTTGCAAAAAAAAAAAAAACAAAGCCCCACTGTTTACTTGCTTAAAACACTAATCTCTTAGTATACATTTTGTTCAACACAACCCAAGGCAAATAGCACTTAATTCCAGCAAATGGATCAGTCAAGAAATCATATATATACTAATCTGTCATCAGCTAAGTGTAACAGTCATCAATTGGCAATTCAACATACAGCTACTTCCTTAATTTCTTCTATGTTAACTCCAACTTAACATGCAGAGGATGGTGATCAATCTACAGAGTATCTTTAGCAGTGATATAAAGTTTACAGCCAAGGAAATCAAAGAGCAAAGCTGGGCCAGGTCCTAATCTTCCCCCTCGGCCATGTTTTCAAAACTCTAACAGCAACTAGTTTTAAAACACAAATTTTTCTCCGATAATCCCTTCAGTTTATATTCAAATCTTTCATGCATGATGAAATCAAGGTATTATACAATATATTACAGCTTAGTACAGAATTTTAGAACCAAAATTCGTAAAAGGAAGCTGGTACTTCTTTATTTCTTGTTCTCGGATGAAGCTGAGAAATTTCCAGCAACCTCTCATCAATATTTGTTGGACTTGTGTGTGGGTCAGCCCATTTGTGGGCCAGTCCATCTGTGCAAGTAAGCAACGCTTGAGGGTTTCTTAATCTTAAATACAAGTAGCAGCCGCAAGATGCAATTAGTTTTTCATGCGAGAAAAAGTGCCAGCCACCTTTGAGAGAAACGAAGAGAGAGAAAGAGTGAGAGCTAGAGAGAGAAAATTCTTTGCAACTTTGAAGCCTCAGTTGGAAGGTGATTTGAAGTCCGATTGAGACGAAATTTTACACACGGGATCTTCTCATCAAGCTCTACTTATCCACCGATTCAGATTTCGAATTTCCTTTTCGTTTGGTGACACCTTTCCAAACCTACTTTCTAACAGTTGTAGTTTTTGTAATTGATTTTATAGTAGATTTGCTTGGTTGATATTGGTGCTATTATTGTCATCCGATTATTCGAATAGACCTATGTATTCCCATTATTGTGATAGTGGAGATTTTTTGACTGGATTAGGTCCAGTGATTTTTCTCAATTTGGGTTTTTCACGTAAAAATCTTGGTGTCCTGTGCCTTTATTTTTCTTGCATTTTATTATCACTACTGGTACTATTACTTGATGATTTGATTTGTTACTATTTTAACTGGTACTTGGGAAAAGAGAAATTTGTCCTGAGCTAACTCTGATATTGTGTGCCTGTATTGGTACCTCTTTTCCAACAAGTGGTATTAGAACAGTCAGGTTAGGCTATTCAATTATGCTGGTTAAAAATGAATGATTCGGATAATAGTTGCATGATAAAATTGATTGCTACTAATTATTCGATTTGAAAGTCTAGAATGGAAGACTACCTGCATTGTAGAGATTTGTTTGAACCTGTTCTAGGGGATAAAGGCAGACCAAGTGATATGAGTGATAAAAAATGGGCTGCTATGCACAGAAAAATTGTTGGCAATATTAGAAAATGGATTTGTCAAAATATTTTTCAACATTTTACGAATGACACCAAAGCTGACGTATTATGGAAAAATTTTGAAAGTATGTATGAACAGAAGACCGGTTTGAATAAGGCTAGTTGTTTGAAGCAAATTACTCGAATGAGATATAAAGATGGGAAAAATATGACTGAACACCTGAGAAATTTTCAGGGATTGATAAACCAGACAACTACGTTAAATTTGAAGTTGGATGATGAAGTGCAGGCTCTATTATTATTTAGTTCACTACCGGATTGTTGGGAAACTGTGGTGGTCTCCGTCAGCAATTCAGCTCCGAATGGTGTGTTGACCATGACCATTGCAAAAGAGGTCGTGATGAATGAAGAGTTCAGGAGGAAGGAACAAGAAATTATCTATGAGTCCTAGGCCCTAGTTGTGACGACCCCACCTCCCCTTAAGGCGAACCAGAGGGTTTAGCGAGTTGCTTGCCCAACTTGCTCCAGGACTCGAAGGCAAAAGCAAATAAAAGCTATTCACACGACAAAAAAGTAATATACATCGGCAAAAGAGTTCTATTTACATCTCCAAAAGTAACTACTCATACCATTACATCCTTATGATTATAACCAAAACCAAAGAGTAGATCCTAAGAAGGGTCCTTACACGGATCACTATAATAGGGAAAAACATTTTAACTATTCGGTAATTACAAACAAAACCCAACTATACTAGTGATGGTGCCAAAATTTCCCCGCGTCGGCCCTGCTAAGGAAAATAAAAGAAAAGGGGTAAGCTAGAAGTTTAGTGACTAACCAGGGGTAAAAATGTAATTTTTACATGTCAACATTTGCACAGTGAGAGCAAAGCAAAAGCATAAAGTAACACCACATGGTAAGGATACGGGTGGCTCCCAAATCAACTCATTTGTCGAGTTTGATCACTGGTTGACCCTTGAGATCCTGAGCCACACAGCTCGCTTCTCTTAAAGGATCCCCCATAGAGACCATGAGCCTCAACTCAAGTCACGAGCAGTAAATGCTCTAAAATATTTTTCAAGCAATAAATGCTCTAAAATCGTAGTTCAAGCAATAAATGCTCCTAAATTGCGTCACAAGCAATAAATGCTCCGCAAATGTTTCACAAGCAATAAATGCTCCATAACAAATCACAAAATCATATTTCACAGGTATCAAGAGCAACTAATGGGTTTAGATCGAGTGCGATAAAGTACACCCTCGCCTAAGTGCTTATTTTTCATAATAAATTCATATTAGTATTGAGTTACACAGAAACCCTGATTACTCACCTAAAGAGCAAGTATAACGAGAGAAAGTACGGAAATGAATTCAAGTTGCCAACTAGTGGGCCCCACCGGCTCCGTCTAACCCGTTGTAGATACCAAATTTTTGATTTTTTTTAACTTTATTTGTTTGATTAATTTAATCTTAACTTTATTTGTTTCAATTCTAGGGTTTTATTTTATTTTGTTTTATTTTTATTTTTTTTTTTGTTCTAGTTTATTTTATTTTATTGTTTATTTTGGTCTTCATGCTAAATTTCAGAAAAAAAGGAAAAAGAAGAAAAGGGAAAAAAAGAAAAAAAGAAAAATTGACAAGTGGAAACTTGCATATGGGACAAGTGTCCCTTTGGTTTTTTAACAACACATCACTTAAGGAGGGGGAGATGGAGACACTTGTAGGTGCTTGATTTGGAAAAGAAAAACAATTAGAGAGGGGGGCTTCTTCTGGGGCTAAAAAAAAACAAGAGAAAAGAAAGAAACAGAGGGCAGACGGAGAGAAAAAGAAAAAGAGAGAACACCGCCGTCAGAGAAGGGTAGACAAGGAACCTAGGGGCAAGAAAACGCGGGAGAGCTAGAGGAAGGATCTGGAGGAACGAAGGAGAAGACTAAGAGCTTTGTGAAGCTGGAAAAAGCAAAAACTTTTGAGAGGGGAGGCTTCGGCCAAAAAGAACAAAGCAAAATAAAAAACAGAGGAAAAGTCCGTGGCTGCAAACGGAAGCAGAGGAAGAAAGCTTCGGCAAAAATGAAGGGCAAATTCGAAAAGCTCCACCGCCATTGGTCGCCACCGCATCATCGGAATTCACCGCTGCCGCTCGTGAATCTTCACCGTGAGAAACAATGTAAGTTGTTCTTTTCCTTTTACATTTCAGTTTTTTCTTCAAGAATGGATTTCAGAAGCATGTCTGCCGTGGGTTTGTTCATTGCAATCGTCCTGTTGATGGTTCATGATTTTAGCATACGCATGTTTATGTATTGATTGGGTTGTAATCTCCTGCGTTTCTGACAAATTTGGGGCTAATTATAATATTGATTGAGCAAAGAATCGATGAAATTTTTCATGCCTATTCACTATTCAATGAAATGCCTGATCGGGAATTCTAATCGAAAGCTGATTTGTCTGCAATTTTGCGTGTTAAGAATCAAGATAAGTTAGCAAGTTCGTTCCCTTGCGCTTGGGAGATTTTGATGCATTGCTGTCTTACATTTTTGCTGTTCCTTTTGTTTCCCGTCGTATGAATCCGAATTAATGTTAGGAGATGGAGTTTTTGTTTGAGGAAATCTTGTTGTCTGTTGGAATGATTGCAACTGAACCTAAATCTCTGGTATTGCTGATTGAAAAGAACGGAAATGTTGATCGATGTTACTCGGTGAAGAAGATGATGACTTCTCCAAAATTACAATTTCAAACCCTTTATTTTCTCCTTCTTTGTAATCTAACCCCAAAGTTTTAAAACTTCATAATTCGACCTCAAAGCTTTTATCAATCCTTCAGATAAGTCCTCATATGAATTGTATTTTGAACCCCAAAATTGGAAAAGTTGAATTTATTTCGTCCTTTTTAGATATTAATCATCTTTAATCTTTTTAACTAGTCTTTTATGTACATTAATTCTTGTTTTTAGGTCAAAATTGTGGCTTAATAATTTTAGTTGATTTGTTTATCTTGTTGGGTTTAGTGGTATGGTTTAGAGTTTGGGTAATAACATTTTTTGGGTTTGGCTAATGCGTTGTTGGGTTATTTCGTTGGGTTTTTGGCTTGGGCTAGAGAGTCAAGGTCCATCAGTTTTGTTGGCTAAATTTGGGTCAAAGTAATAAAATGGCCCATTCCTTTTTGTTTTGAATTTCCGTTGGGCTGGGAGGAGTTTTGGCCCAAGAAATGAACAAAATGGCCCAATGGCCTGTTTGTTTTAGAACCAGAAAACGAATTTATAAATCAGTCCTCAGACTTTTTCCTTAATTACGCTATGGCCCTAACAACTTGTGTTTTCCTTCAATTGAGTCCCTAATTTAATTGCACATAGGTCCTGTGAGAACCCGTAATTTGCATTTTCTAGGTTTTCGCATTTTTCATGGCATGTTTTCTGCATTTTCTGTATCTGGAAAATTTTCTAGATAAATTTTATGAGTAAATATAATTTTCAGATGATTTTTCTAGTATCAAATAGATTTTGAGAAATTAAGAGTGAATACCGGACGTGGGACCCACTAGTGCGAAAAGTTCGGAAAAATTCGGCCAACTAAATTAAGTTTTGGATACTGGAATTAATTTATCGGGTGTTATGAGATATTTAGAGGTTTCAAATTTGGATTGATGTGAGAGGAAACAAAGTGATAGACTTGCATTAAATTAGGTGACAAGTGTCACCATTTGATTGGGCTTACTTTAAGACTTTCTTACTATTGACTTAAATAAACCAAAAATGATCCAAAAACCACCAAAATATCTCCATTTTCTCTCCTAATGTGGCCGGCCCTCTCTCGCCAAAAGGAAGCAAGAAACTCTTCAAGTTTTAGCTCCAATCTTGCTCAAGGTGAACCATCCAACCATTTGATCTTAAAATTACTCCATAAAATCCCTCCATTTGGTGCTAGTGAGTGATTTGGTGAAGTTTTTGGAGAAGTTAAGGTGTCCTACAACTCTCCCTCTCTTATTTACTAGGTAAGTGGTGCTTGAACTTTCTCCTACACCTAATGATGCTTAATTTGTGCCTAGTGGTGGCTAGAGTGCTGAAATTTGTGGTTTATTTTTTGGTTTGAGATGAATTGGTGAAGTTTTTATTTTATTGAGGAATTTTCTGGTTTAATGTGATCATGATGTTGTGGTTATTTATGATGGTTGGTAATGAGGGGTAATGACTCTAGTAGGTGTAAATGATTGGTAATTGCAACCAATTTTGGGTCTGGAAGGAATTTCAGCAAGTTAGGGTTTTGGGTTGCACAATCTGTCCGAATTTTGAGCACCTAGTTAGAGGCCGAATTGGCCTTGGCTCAAAACATGAAAGTTGTAGGGAATGACATTTTAAAGGTGCCTACAAAATTTCAGGTCATTTGGAGTAGTGTAGAGTGAGATATGTCGATTTTACTGTTGCTGTTCTGGGTTGATCAGAATGTGCGAACTGTGCTTGTAATCGTCTGTTTTGACTGGAATTGCTTGGGATTGGGATGTTGGTGTCTTCTAATGAAATGTAGCTGGATGTCTTAGCTACCATATGCCTTTGGAATCAATGCATTTGGACTTGTATGGACCGAGTTGGACTCATTACAGCATTGTGTGAATTGTGAACCTGCAATTACGGTTCTGGTTTGGTATTCTGCATTTTTGACCTGGTTGTGCTAGGATTTGGACTGAGTGGCCTTCTACATTGTTGTAGCCCTGTCTTTTAGCCTCGAGATGGTGGGTCTTACACCTTCATCCGATAATCATAGGGCATTTGGTGCCATTACCGCAAAAAGAGGTCAAAAACTGTTTTTCAAGGCCAAAGCTAATTGCATTTCCGAATTTTCTGGTTTGCTCTAATGTTTGTATATGTTCATGGAACCCTATTGGGGTCATAATTGGCATTGGTTTATGACTCGTTATCGAGTCTCCATGTACTTGTTTGCATGTTTTAGGGCTCGCTCTCATTCCGGTCATTTCCTAGCTAACTTTTGTACTTGTACTACTTTGAGCCTAGGGAACGGCTTTTGATAAATGAGATGACTTTTGTGTGAAATGCTGGGACTGATTTGAGGAAATAATGAAGCCTTAATGGCTGGAAAAGTAAGAATTTTAGGGGAGGTGCTGCCCGATTTTCTAGGCCGTTTGGTTCCTTTAAGTTGGATTTGCCTTTTGGTGGAAATGAAAGGCTTTTGGGTTGTTTGCGCCTAAGTCTTCATGTTACCTTTTCGTTTCCAAGAAAATCATGTTTTCCACCCTTGCATTAGTATTTCTTTGGCAAGGCGTACGACGTGTAGCCGAGCCTCATTTGTGCATTCCGTTTATTCGATTATGGATGTGAAACCTTCAATTGGTTTATTTTGGTTATTTTAGGGTTTCTTGGCGATTAAGGCCAATCAGAAGTAAAAACTTTTGAAGTTGAGCCGGTGAGTGTACCACTCCCCTCCACTGCTGTTTAACTTGATTTCTGCTCTGCAATCTGTTTATTTGTTTGAGACGAGGGTGTACTTTATCACACTCGTTCTCTTGTCTGTTCATATGCCAATTTACTATGCAAAATTTGAATCTGTTATCTGTGTCTGCATTTGTTCGGATTTCTATGACTTATGAGCTCAATCTTGTGGCTAAGTTATTCGAGTCGGGCCGGCAAGGGCCTGGACGATTAGATAACGAACCACGGTAGTCTTTTCGGGAATTTTGGGTATTGAGACCCTTGATTCCGGATGTACTCGAGTATTACCATTTTGTTCGTTTGAGGTGAGCGGGCCCGGTAAAGGTGTGTTTGGTGGACGAAATTCGGTGTTAAGAGGGGTCTACGGACGCGTTGGTTCTATATACGTTGACGGAGAGTCAACCGGTTTGGATCAAGTACTGCGCTGGAAATTTGGCTCCTGAGAGCCACCCGTATCCTTCTGATTTGAATCATTGGTTCCTTTGCTTTACATCTGACATGTGTATCTGATTTGTTAAATGTGAAATGCCATGATTTTAATGCTATCTGTTTGGTACCTCATTGAGCGCAATCTCACCCCTTTCTGTCCTTTTTGTTTTCCTTACAGGAAAATAAACACTTTTGGTCTGGATTTGACAAATGGCTGCCAAATTGAGCTAGTGGAACATATCTTTTGTATAGCTCATGTATTAAAACCCTAAGTGTACTTTTGGGGCGTTTTCTCTTATGATTTGGCAAACCGTGTATATGTATCAACTTTTGAAAACTTTTGCATGTCATTTTGGATTGTAATCGCTAAAGTTCAGATGTGAATGTTTGCGTGCTCTTTCGATTGGGTTCTGACGGGTCGGTTACTATTCATGGCCGACTCCGGATTTCATTTTATTTTATTTTGGGTTGTTTTACTATTTTGATTGTTTACGCGCGTTTGTAAGCTCCGGAATGAAACGGATAGCTCTAATTTGTTCCGTTAGTCCTGGCGAGAGCTGGGCAGGCGGTCCGCCGAACCCTTTGGTTCGCCTTAGGGTAAGGTGGGGCTGTTACAAGTGGTATCAGAGCCACTTCGCGTGGTCTCTGCGCGGAGTGAGACTGGGTCAAGTGGTGTTGTGGTCCTAATTTCATGAATATGTCTAAGTGCTCGTTTGAGCGTAAGTTATGAACCGGGCATGTGATAAGTGTACGAATCATTATCATGGGACTCGAGGAAGCTAGGTATGTATGTCGGGTAGGAATCTTTAATAAGGATGGTTTACTCTTGGGACCGGCCGGCTCGAGTTGTGAATTATCTTAGATGGGATTCTTGCGCCCGGATACGAAAGATGTGAGGGCCTAGGTTAGAAAGGATTTGGTGAACTAGAAAGGCCTTTCCTCGGTGGATCGTCTATGTTTGTACTTGACTTAACTGGCTGTATGTATGTGTGCGGCCTAATTTTGACCGGCTTGTATATATATGCTTTGATCTTGTTTGGAATGTATAAATGTGTGTTATCATAAAAGTTTTGAGTGTTACTTACATGCATCGTGCTTATTTTGGTTTAGTATTATTGCCTAGACCAAGTAAAACTCATGGAAGGTACACGGAGTGGACGGGGCCGTGGGCGTGGAAATAGGCAACCTACACCTGAAGGGGGTACTGGGGAAACCTCATCTGGACCAAACCCTGAACTTAGGGTTGACCCCAATGTCCAAATAGCTGCTGCCATGCAGCAAATGACTGCTTTGCTAGCCCAAGTGGTGCACCAACAAGGTCAAAACCCTAACCCTAACCCTGGGAATCCTGGTAATCACATGGAGGGCGAGGATAGAGCCCTTGAGAGATTTCAGAAGTTCTCCCCACCCAAATTTCTTGGAGGCCCTGATCCTGACGTAGCTGAGAAGTGGCTGGAGAAGATGATCGATATTTTCGCTGCCTTACACTATACCGAGGAGAGACAGGTGACATTTGCTGTCTTTCAACTAGAGGGAGCCGCCCGTTCCTGGTGGAATGTCATTCGAATGAAATGGGAAAGAGAACAAACCCCGAGGACGTGGGCGAACTTTATGAGAGAATTTAATGCCAAGTTTTTCCCTCCTCTCATCCAAGAAAAGAAGGAAGATGAATTCATTCAGCTTCGCCAGGGAACACAAACCGTAGCCGAGTATGAGAGTCAATTCACTCGGTTGTCTAAGTTTGCGCCTGAACTGATTATAACCGAACAAAGACGGATAAGATGTTTTATTCAGGAGCTAAATGTTGAGATTCAAAAGGATTTGGCTGTATCTCAACTTAGTACCTTTAGTGACGCTGTGGAGAAAGCTCAACGGGTTGAAGATGCGAGGCTACAAGTTAGAAACTTCCAAACCAAGAAAAGGGGCTTTCCTGGGAGCGGCTCGGAACAGGAAGATAAGAGCACACCCCCTAAGAGTGGAAAAGGGAACGGGGGAGTACGACAACTGGGGGTGGCCAGTGGTGTCTCACCGGGAGGATCGGTCACTGCTACTCGAGGTCCCTGTGGATATTGCGGAGGGCCAAAACACACGGAGGCAAATTGTTGGAAGAAAGAAGGAAAATGCCTGCGCTGTGGTAGCGCCGAACATCGAATTGCTAACTGTCCAGCATGACTGCGCGAAGGGAGAGGGACTCCGCCACCACCCAAGACTAACTCTCAGCAACCAGCTAAGACCAACCCTGGACAGTCGAAAGGAGAAGGGACTGGAGCGAAGGTACCGGCTCGAGTATATTCCCTGGAGTATCATCAGGTCCCTGACTCGTCTGAGAGCGGAGAAGGTACAATCCGTTAGGTACTCTAGATTTAAAAAAAAAAAATAGTTCGTTGGTGAGAAAATTTCGAGGGCGAAATTTCTTTAAGGGGGAGAGAGTGTGAGAACCCGTAATTTGCATTTTCTAGGTTTTCGCATTTTTCATGGCTTGTTTTCTGCATTTTCTGTATCTGGAAAATTTTATAGATAAATTTTATGAGTAAATATAATTTTCAGATGATTTTTCTAGTATCAAATAGATTTTGAGAAATTAAGAGTGAATACCGGACGTGGGACCCACTAGTGCGAAAAGTTCGGCCAACTAAATTAAGTTTTGGATATTGGAATTAATTTATCGGGTGTTATGAGATATTTAGAGGTTTCAAATTTGGATTGATGTGAGAGGAAACAAAGTGATAGACTTGCATTAAATTAGGTGACAAGTGTCACCATTTGATTGGGCTTACTTTAAAACTTTCTTACCATTGACTTAAATAAACCAAAAATGATCCAAAAACCACCAAAATATCTCCATTTTCACTCCTAATGTGGCCGGCCCTCTCTCTCCAAAAGGAAGCAAGAAACTCTTCAAGTTTTAGCTCCAATCTTGCTCAAGGTGAACCATCCAACCATTTGATCTTGCAATTACTCCATAAAATCCCTCCATTTGGTGCTAGTGAGTGATTTGGTGAAGTTTTTGGAGAAGCTAAGGTGTCCTACAACTCTCCCTCTCTTGTTTACTAGGTAAGTGGTGCTTGAACTTTCTCCTACACCTAATGATGCTTAATTTGTGCCTAGTGGTGGCTAAAGTGCTGAAATTTGTGGTTTATTTCTTGGTTTGAGATGAATTGGTGAAGTTTTTATTTTATTGAGGAATTTTCTGGTTTAATGTGATCATGATGTTGTAGTTATTTATGATGGTTGGTAATGAGGGGTAATGACTCTAATAGGTGTAAATGATTGGTAATTGCAACCAATTTTGGGTTTGGAAGGAATTTCAGCAAGTTAGGGTTTTGGGTTGCACAATCTGTCCGAATTTTTAGCACCTAGTTAGAGGTCGAATTGGCCTTGGCTCAAAACATGAAAGTTGTAGGGAATAATATTTTAAAGGTGCCTACAAAATTTCAGGTCATTTGGAGTAGTGTAGAGTGAGATATGTCGATTTTACTGTTGCTATTCTGGGTTGATCAGAATGTGCGAACTGTGCTTGTAATCGTCTGTTTTGACTGGAATTTCTTGGGATTTGGATGTTGGTGTCTTCTAATGAAATGTAGCTGGATGTCTTAGTTACCATATGCCTTTGGAATCAATGCATTTGGACTTGTATGGACCGAGTTGGACTCATTACAGCATTGTGTGAATTGTGAACCTGCAATTACGGTTCTGGTTTGGTATTCTGCATTTTTGACCTGGTTGTGCTAGGATTTGGACTGAGTGGCCTTCTACATTGTTGTAGCCCTGTCTTTTAGCCTCGCGATGGTGGGTCTTACACCTTCATCCGATAATCATAGGGCATTTGGTGCCATTACCGCAAAAAGAGGTCAAAAACTGTTTTTCAAGGCCAAAGCTAATTGCATTTCCGAATTTTCTGGTTTGCTCTAATGTTTGTATATGTTCATGGAACCCTATTGGGGTCATAATTGGCATTGGTTTATGACTCGTTATCGAGTCTCCATGTACTTGTTTGCATGTTTTAGGGCTCGCTCTCATTCCGGTCATTTCCTAGCTAACTTTTGTACTTGTACTACTTTGAGCCTAGGGAACGGCTTTTGATAAATGAGATGACTTTTGTGTGAAATGCTGGGACTGATTTGAGGAAATAATGAAGCCTTAATGGCTGGAAAAGTAAGAATTTTAGGGGAGGTGCTGCCCGATTTTCTAGGCCGTTTGGTTCCTTTAAGTTGGATTTGCCTTTTGGTGGAAATGAAAGGCTTTTGGGTTGTTTGCGCCTAAGTCTTCATGTTACCTTTTCGTTTCCAAGAAAATCATGTTTTCCACCCTTGCATTAGTATTTCTTTGGCAAGGCGTACGACGTGTAGCCGAGCCTCATTTGTGCATTCCGTTTATTCGATTATGGATGTGAAACCTTCAATTGGTTTATTTTGGTTATTTTAGGGTTTCTTGGCGATTAAGGCCAATCAGAAGTAAAAACTTTTGAAGTTGAGCCGGTGAGTGTACCACTCCCCTCCACTGCTGTTTAACTTGATTTCTGCTTTGCAATCTGTTTATTTGTTTGAGACGAGGGTGTACTTTATCACACTCGTTCTCTTGTCTGTTCATATGCCAATTTACTATGCAAAATTTGAATCTGTTATCTGTGTCTGCATCTGTTCGGATTTCTATGACTTATGAGCTCAGTCCTGTGGCTAAGTTATTCGAGTCGGGCCGGCAAGGGCCTGGACGATTAGATAACGAACCACGGTAGTCTTTTCGGGAATTTTGGGTATTGAGACCCTTGATTCCGGATGTACTCGAGTATTACCATTTTGTTCGTTTGAGGTGAGCGGGCCCGGTAAAGGGGTGTTTGGTGGACGAAATTCGGTGTTAAGAGGGGTCTACGGACGCGTTGGTTCTATATACGTTGACGGAGAGTCAACCGGTTTGGATCAATTACTGCGCTGGAAATTTGGCTCCTGAGAGCCACCCGTATCCTTCTGATTTGAATCATTGGTTCCTTTGCTTTACATCTGACATGTGTATCTGATTTGTTAAATGTGAAATGCCATGATTTTAATGCTATCTGTTTGGTACCTCATTGAGCGCAAGCTCACCCCTTTCTGTCCCTTTTGTTTTCCTTACAGGAAAATAAACACTTTTGGCCTGGATTTGACAAATGGCTGCCAAATTGAGCTAGTGGAACATATCTTTTATATAGCTCATGTATTAAAACCCTAAGTGTACTTTTGGGGCGTTTTCTCTTTTGATTTGGCAAACCGTGTATATGTATCAACTTTTGAAAACTTTTGCATGTCATTTTGGATTGTAATCGCTAAAGTTCAGATGTGAATGTTTGCGTGCTCTTTCGATTGGGTTCTGACGGGTCGGTTACTATTCATGGCCGACTCCGGATTTCATTTTATTTTATTTTGGGTTGTTTTACTATTTTGATTGTTTACGCGCGTTTGTAAGCTCCGGAATGAAACGGGTAGCTCTAATTTGTTCCGTTAGTCCTGGCGAGAGCTGGGCAGGCGGTCCGCTGAACCCTTTGGTTCGCCTTAGGGTAAGGTGGGGCTGTTACAGGTCCCTAAATTTTTTTTTCTTTAATTTTGACCCCAAAACTCTATTAATGTTTGCAATCAAGTCTTTTATTCTCTTGACTTCTTGAATGTGGGTTGTTTATATGATTTAATTGATTCAATTTTATGATTCATTTTTATCTTTTATGATTGTTGTTAATTAAAGTGGTGCCTTGACCTTTTCTTTGTATTTTGGAGGGTAAATAAATAATTTCACTCCATTGGGGCTCCAAATCAAGGGAGGGGCATCCTATCCCTTATTTCTTACTTTATTTGATCCTACGTGCTCTATGTGACTTTACGTGTTTAATTGCATGCCCCTTGGATGTTTATTTAGTTATTTCATTTATTTATTTGCTTTATTGGCTTTAGCTTTGTATATCTATCATTTGAAAGGCACTTGAATGCCAAATTTGTAATAGTTAGGTATTTCTTTAATTATTTATGTATTTCCCCTTTTAGATTGTAGTAGGCTTCCCCGAATGTAATAGTTAGGGCTTTATTTGCTTTATTTGCCTTATTTGTGTTTTGCATGTCTATGTGCTACATGTTACTTGCTTTTTTAGGGTCTTGCATCTAGATACCATGCTTATGTGTTATGTGCTATATGTGATTTATGTGTTTATTTGCTTTATTAGGCTTTACATGATTTATTTGATTGTAATGAATGTGTGACGTCACCACACTAGTCCAACGCTAGTTGTGGTCCTTTTCCGGTCACCACACTAGTCCAATGCTAGTTGTGGCCCTTTTGTTCCAATTTTCCACTAGTCCAATGCTAGTAGGAATTCATAGACATGGGCTAGTCCAACGCTAGACCCTTAGGAGCCCCGCGAGCGTTAGATAATGATTGTGTGATAAAATCACTTCATCTCATGCATGTTTTTTCACTTTTAGGGCTTTGCCATGTTGTATGACACTTTCCTTATGTGTATAGCCCTTTATCCCGTATTTTCCCTTATATGTATATTCCTTACCCCTTTGTATGAAAACATGACATTAGACTTGCATTCCCATTTAAGTATTAGAATTAGGTTAGCACATTTGCTTGATTAGATTAGGAAAAATCCCTTGGATATGGGATATGGACGAGTTTGGCTTTTCTACCCTTAGCACGCTCGTATTCCCTCTATTAAAGGGAACATTGAAGTCACGAGAATAAGTTCCCCACACCCATTATGATGCATTCCTTTAGGTCATACACATTTGTATATTATTATTTTCTTTACTTTTTCTTTCTTTCGAGTCTCATGACTTGCATTGTTCGTGACTTCTTCGAAGAGTCTTTGTTGGGCGTCACGATTAATGTGATTGGTACCAAGTAAGCTTTGAAGAGAAATTTCGATCCTCCGACATCCTCCTAGGTCTAGGGTATGCATTCATATAGTACATCCAAATGTGATAAATCATTAGGTTAAAATCGGAAAACCTTTGACTAAATCACGCAACTAGCCTTGGTTAGGTTGAAAGGGTGCCTTGGATTCTTATCCTTGCCTTCCCTTTCTTCAAATGTGACTCCCGAATCTTTTTCTCTGATTTTCGTAGACTTGGAGTCGTTTAAAAAGGGTTTTCTACTTTTTTTCTTTAAAAATTTATTTTTAGGTGATTTGGTACACCTTAAATTCTATACCAAGTGGCGACTCCATTTTTCATTCAAAAAACCCTTTTTTAAACTATATTTTGGGTCAAATCGTCGCATTTTCATGTCCCATTTAGACCAATGTTTTTCATTTTCTTCTTAAATCAAAAATTCATTTTCCAATCAAAATTTGAGTCAAAAGCCATTTTTTCTTTATACAAAAAATGGGGCGCGACACCCGTCACCGCCTGTAGCAGAAGGTTGAGCCATATTATCACACAAACAACTACTAAAGTGCGTAAATTAAGCAAAACGGCAAAATTGGCACATGCATGTGCGGAAACGACAAACGAAAACGTAAACGGCCGGCAACGGAAACGGTAGATTTGGCACCTAGAACCGTTTTGATCAAATTTCAGGCTACGGTTATCGGATCGAAGTACATGAGGTACCGTTGCGAAGCTAAGAAGAAAGGCTACAACTTTTATGAAGACATCTCAAGCCAGATCTCAATGCAACTAGGACAAAAATGTACAAAATAGTTCCAGCCAGTTCATTTCAGGTTACTAAACAGGCCCTGTTTGAAATACCATAACTCACGACTCAGAGATCAGAATGAAGAAATTCCAAAGGCGTTAGAAATATTATTTATAAGGCTATAACTTTTGTGTTTTGACCAAAAGCTAAATCAGTACGGAGCATAGGAAAAAATGGGTTCAAAGTTCCTGCCAGAACTGTCCAAATTCAAAGGCAGTTCTGACAACCGATCTTGTTTTGGACATAACTGAAGCTACGGAAATTGAATTTGGATGCACTTTATACCGTTTCGAAGATAAGATCAAGATCTATATTTCTTATGAAGGGATCAACACTTAGGTCGCACGTTATCCAGGCGAACCGAGCATGGCCAGAGGCCAAATTTGAAAATGTAACACAATCCAGTGTTACAAACAGGAGAGATTGTTTTCGCCATAACTCAGGCTAAACTGATCCGTTTGACCTAACATTTTGCAGGCACATCAAGGACTGAAGAAGCTACAACTTTCATGTTTTTAGAAACTTCTGAATCAGCACACATCATAAAGAAAAACAGAACTCAAGTTCGGATTTGTGGACTGCCCTGTTTCCTGTTTTGCCGGTTTCGTGCGCCGCAACCGCACAGTCCGTTTCTATGGTTCTCATACAAACTTTCTAGCCAAACTCATACCAAATAAACAAACATAAACCACCTCCTATTTGCCCTATAAGAAAACCAAAATTCCTTTCCCAATTTCATCCCAAGACTTACCCAATACTAACCATAATCTAGGTGCTAATCCTACTAACTTTACTGGTTTCTCCACCTAATCACTTGAGCCCTAACCCCACCAAACTAACTTTCCTTTGACTTAGGGTTTCATGACTAATCTGGAATTTGCTACTTACCAACCATACAAGTGAAATTTCCCATAAAATCAGCAATATAATCATCAATATAAACCATAAAACTACTCCATAATCATCACACAACCCATAAAAATGCATAATCACAACAAAAGCATCACTTCCATAGCTTCAAGATTAAAACCCCAAAATTTAACTTCCAAGTAAGATGATATACCTTCAAATAAGCTTTGTAGATGATCAAACCACAACAATCAAGTGCTCAAGTTACTACCCTAAGCTTCAAAAGCAAGATGGATGGTTAAAAATTGATGAACTTTGGAGGAAATTTCCGTTTCTTTTGCTCTCAAATTTCGGCCCTTTCTCTTGCTTTTTCCCTTGGTGATGGTTTCATTTATGTCTTGATTCCTCTTGTATATTCTAGAGTTAAGGTGAGTCATCAACCACTAAGGATATTTTGCACCCAACCAATCACATAAAAGATTACAATTTGCCTCTTAGCCCCTACACTCCAACTTGCATTTTATTCAACTCTTGCCCTTAAACATTTAATTCTTTGCAAATTAGTCCATAGGTCATTAACTTAATCTAGTCCAAACTAATTAATCTTACTTAGTTTCTCTACTAATCATCCCACTAACTTAATCATCTATACTTAACCATGCATTAGCATACACAAATGCAATTAAATAACAATCTTTTTACATTAGCTCAATTAAGGGTTTTAAACCCAACTTAAGGTTGTTCAATTAACAAAACACTAGGGAATTTACTAGTGTAAGACTTTGTAACTTTCTAATCCTACTTAACCTTTATAAAAGAAATCGAATCCGGTATCTACTCATACGAAAACATACATTAGCATGCATAATATTTACTACCACATAAACTTATGATTATTACGTAAACTAGGGTTTTGTGTAAAAATATCAAAGGTGTAAATCCATTAGGGTTTTAATAAAATTTCAAATTAATGTTTTTTTTATTCTAAAAGCAAAATCACATGTAAAGAATTACCATCATCCTTGAAATCAAATTTTATAGCAAAATTTAGCACTAATAATTCTTATTCAAAATTAAGGACGAATCAGGATCTCACAACCTCCCCCTCTTAGAAGAATTTCGTTCTCGAAATTCATACCTTCGGTGTCCCTGATCAGCCTAGAAATGGTTCCCTTCGTCCCTAATTTATTTCCTCCCCTCGACGTCTGAGGGCACTGAGCAACTAGGTGTTCATTGCTACCACATTGGAAACATCGCCGGTTTTTCTCTTTCTTCCAACTCTTCTGGTTCCGAACATCATTTTCCCATATGAGACACCACTTTGGAGCCCTTTTCCTGCCTGATCTTCCCTTGTTTTACCTTGATTCGGAGTCCCCACTGGTCGTGTACCATCGGCTTCCTTACTCCTCTTACTAGGTGGCTCGCTTCCCGAGTTTTGCCCACCAGTGTAGATATAGGTGTCAGATGGTGTTCTCTTTTTGTCACGGAAAGCTTTCACCTGACTCCTTGCCGTCTCTATTCGTTGTGCCTTTTCCAGGGTCTGGATGAATGTATCCAACTGGGCAGCCGCCAGTGCCTCTTGTATTTCCACGTTTAACCCCTGGACAAACCGACAAATTCTCTTTCGGTCTGTTAGTACTAACTCTGGAGCAAAACGGGAGAGTTTGGTAAATTGTGTCTCGTACTCTACCACACTTAACGGCCCTTGACGCAGACGGATAAAGTCCTCTTCCCGCCTTTCTTGAACAATCGATGGCAAATACTTCTCGTTAAACTAACGAGTGAAATTGACCCAAGTCCAGGGGGTCTGCTCTCGTTCCCACTTAGCCTTTATTACATTCCACCATGCTCGGGCTAGCCCCTCAAATTGGAAGACTGCAAAAGATACATGTCGTTCCTCTGGATACCTGAGCGCAGTGAATATATCCATCATGCGGTCCATCCATCCCTCAGCTAAGTCAGGGCAAGTTCCACCTATGAATTTCGGGGGTGCAAATTTTTGGAACCGTTCTAAGGCACGATCCACTCCCTCGTGATTGCCCGGATTATTTCCAGGGTTTCCGACATTATTCCCCAGACCCTGACCCTGTTGGTCCACCATTCGTGCCAGCAAATCTGACATCCGTTGTATGGCTGTAGCTACTTGGTTATCAGGTTGGTGGTTTGCATTTTCATTTTCTACCCTTTCGGGTTCTGGTCTCCATCCCCTACATTTTCCTCGGCCTCGGCCTCATCCCCTATCTCCCCCTCGGCCTCCGGCTTCCATTTGTTTTGAAAACTTTACCATATAAAACACCATATAAAACACACTAAATGATCAAAATTTTTGGACATGCATATACAGGTTTACGCCAAAGATATGCACAAATTAGCCAAAATGCAGTTAGTACCCAAAACACTACACACATCAATATCAAAACAAATCAACAGGACAACAACGTAATTCAAGTCAACGGTCCTAACGCAACTCCCCTGCGGAGCCCACCTAATCTAGCAGCACCGCCCCGGCTGACCTACGGTACAAACCTAAAGAATAGGTCCAAATAGCTAACTGCAACATTAAGTAAGAACCAAGTCGATTCACACTGGGACTGCCCATCTGTGAGGACCCATAATTTTATTATTTCAAAATATTGTTAAATTGGTCATTTTAAAAATATTTCGTACTCGAGTTACCCAAAAAAAAATACTAAAGTACATGAATTTCTCGAAAATAAATTTTACCGATTGGTTCTTTACGCGCATATTATTTTAATGCCCAAATTTTTTCAAGATGAATTGCTTATCGTGATTTTTTTATTGTTATATATATATATATATATATATATACTTGGATTATCATATTTTAGAGTTTTAGAATAAAATAAGTTGAATTTCCAAGTTCAAACGAGAAAACCCTTAAGTTTGACCTTTATACACGCGCGTGCCGAAAAGGCCCCGACATGCACATTAATTTGATTAATTGGAGATTTTAAGAACATGATATTAGACTACTAGTAATGTACTATTAATGTACTAGGGAAATTACCTCAGAGGTTTAGTGCATAAAAATTGCAAGCGAGCACGAAAATTGGACACGCGAAGACCCTAAACGGACCTAGCATGAGTTGACACTTAGACTTAACCATTAAGTCTCCAATTTTCTCCACTTTCATTACAAAATCTAATTTCACTCTCTCGCCTCTCTTCACTCTCTCTGTTTGGCCGAAAATAGGAAGAAGAAAAGGGAAGAAAAATCTAGCCAAAATTCTTACAAAATTACTTCAATCCACATCCAAATTTCATCATCCATTAGAGGGCTTTGATCCTAGCTTGGAAGAGGGGGCTGTTCATCGGTTTTCTTGGAGGAATTTCGGTCAAGATTTCTGCCCTAAAGCTGTCCAACTAAGTTCTTGAGGTAACTCACTCACCCACACTTCAATCTTGCAAAATTATAGCTCAAATGGAGCAAAGGCAGCATGGGTTTGCAACCTATGGTAGAATTTGGGTTGATTGGTTGAGTAATTATATTCTTGCAATTCCATGACATGCTCGAGGGTTTGAGGATGTTTATTGGTGGCTGATGTGATGAATTAACATGTTGTGGTTGCTGATATTGTGCTATGTTACATGTACATAGAATGATTGATGGAATGAAGTTGGAAGAAAGTTAGAAATCTGGAGAAGGTACTGTCTGAAATTTCTGACTTGCTGCCCGACTTTCTTGTTTGCTGCTGCCCTATAATTTCAAAAGTTTTTGGTGTTAATTGAGCTTCCAAATTGGTGTAGATATGTTGTGCTATGTGTATTGTGGTTGTCTACCAAAAATCAACCCAAATGGTTGGTTAAATTTTGAGTTACAAGTAAAGAAGCAAAACTGGAACAAGCTCCAGAATTTTCTGACCACCAACATTTGTGTAGCTATAACGTTTTTCTCCTTGATCGAAATTGAGTACCGTTTGAGGTATTTGAAAGTAGACTCGTAGAGCTTTAAAATGGTACCAAGCTCATTTTCTAGTTCGTCCTGAGCGATTCGTGGCGAGTTTTGAAAGTTGGCTGTCTGTTTATTACTGTTCATTCGAGACTGTCCAGAAAATCCATTTTGTTGCTTGATTTTGAACCGCTTATGTCTGGATTTTGGAAATGATTTCTTCTACATAAATATATCCTTGTGAACCTAGTTTCTAACACCACCAACCGTTTTCAATATCACTGAGAATCCAGTAAGATACGGCCTAATTAGCGAAGTGCATTAAATCTGGAAAATTTCTGGAAAGGCCAACAGTCCAGGAATTTTAGCGAACTTCAACTGTTTATTTCCTGAGCTAGGAACATCGGAATCAAGTTCCATTTTTTTCATTTGAAACCTGGATTGGTACATTAGATGCGTATCAAATTTCAAAGGCTGGTTTTGATTCTATGATTTTTAGCGAAATTCCAAAATTATTAGAAAAACTTGGACTGTTTTGACCTATCTTCAATGAATAGTAAACTTTCTTGGAGAAATTGACTTGTTTCTGATTTGATTCTTGGAAAGTGACCTTCTACAAAGTTGTTATGCTTCGAATGAAGTTTTTGACGGTGTAAAATTTTCCATTTTTAGACTTTCCGAACTTGCAGACTGATATTTCCAAGAATGACTCGAAAAGTGAAAATTTCCAATTTGGACCTAAATGTTCTTTTAAGAGCCTAGGTTACATTTTTACAACTCTTAGAGCATTTCAAACCTATTTTCATGGTGAACTTGAGTTCACCTATCACTTGAGACCTCATTTGAAAGTCGGTTCCTTATGAACTGAAATACTTTGGAAACTTGAATTTTGGAGTCAAAATTGACTATTTCTTTTCTTTACACGAATACTGTATGGCCTGGAATTTGAGATACCATGCATTATTGCATACTTTCAAGATCTCAAGAGGACTTCGAGGGAACTCCCGGTGAAGCGTCTTAGAGCTAATTTCTCAAACTTTGACTTTTGATACTTGGTGAGTATCAAGTGCATATGAAGTGTTTAAATGAAATGATTCTTGTACTTGCTAGTTAATGAGGCTAGGGTGTACTTTATCGCCCTTGTCCTCTCTTTCATGAAATTGCTTGCTTGATAAGTGATACGTGTTACATGTGAATGCAAATGAAAGTGTTTTTCGTGAGTATTGAGCGGCAGAATGTATCATGCCCTTTTAGGGTAGGAGATACCGCTCATCCCGTCTCAATGCTATGACCAAATCTTGTCGATTGGAGCTTCGTCTCATCGACCTGAAAGTGAATGGGGGGGATGCCCCAACCCATTGGCTACCCTTGTAACTCGAGCCGGCAAGGATTTGGTCGAGAAACTTGGTGAAACTTGGGAAGTGTTACAGCTTGATCCAAATAAGGGGTCTTGCTAGGTATACTTGTTAAGTGATACCACCTACATGCTTGTTTGGTTACGGATCCAAGAGGGTGTCATGGTGGCTGGAGGTAGTAAGTGGAGTTCTACATGGCTAACTATGAAAGTTGACAGAGGGTCAACTACCTGAGCTTGGATCGTGCGTGGATTAGCTCCTGAGAGCTCCCGTATCCTTTTATTGTGATTAAATTCCCTACTTGCTTAATGTTTCGCAGTTACTTGTTACTCGAGTTATTGTTTTATATTGTGTCTTTACTCGCATGCTTACATGTTTTTCCCTTGGCCTCACTGAGCGTTAGCTCACCCCAATTTGTTTTCCTTAACAGGTTTGGAAGTGGAAGTTCTGAGGCTTAATTAGTGACCCCAAAAATAATTATTCCCCACAGGGCTCGAGGCCAAAGAAAGCGCTTGTATTGAGTTATTAGTGCCTGAAGGGATATCTCATATATAATTTGAATTCAATTCACTTGATAAGTATTTGATGTAATTATTTAAGAACTGAGAACTTTTGTCTTATTCGGGGAATGATACCCTTACTTGAGATTTGTAATGTATCTTATCTCGTTCTAAGTTTGAAAAATGTTATTTCGTTTATTCTTGAGCTTGTACCCTATGTTATTGGATGTGAGTGATATATTTTATTTGAGGACTGTAGTGAGTCCCAGCGAGAGCTGGGCAGACGGTCCGCCGTGCCCTTTGGTTCGCCTTAGGGGGAGGTGGGGCTGTCACAGTTGGTATCAGAGCTTAGGCTCTAGATCTTGTAGTGTATCCTCGGCTTAAAGTTTAGGATGTCTGACTGTGGGATTAATTTGAATATTATGTGAATGAGGACCTATTCTATCCTAGGGGTTAAACAAATTGATTATTTGAGAGTTTCTTACTTGGGACTTGTAGAAATGAAATTGAGGAATTAGGTGATGTTATATTGAAGGAAAATATGGGATGAGAGATTAGTAGTGAAAGATTGGACGAATTTGAATTATTATTATACTTGTAAGTGTGGAAAGAATTGAGATAATTATTAGTACTGGCTATGGAGGATAAGAGACCGAGATTTGATGGTCAAACTCCATGTATGATGATTTTGAACCAAGATAAAAGAGTATTAAAGGAATAAAATGCATTTTCCCACCCATTTACCTCCTAGAGAATTTTTGCTTTGAAATTCTAAAGAAAAACTAGGATGTACTAGTTTTATTTTCAAACGATGATTGCAAATAATATATATATATGCTTTAAGTATGTATAATTTTCCGATTTTGGTAAATATGTGAATTTTACTTGAATTTCAATCTAAAAATTTGTGAATAACTGATGAGTTTGTTGAATTTTGTATATGATGGATTGATATAAGGTTAAAATTTTCTAAACTAAGTTTTTCCCCTTGATTGTATACTGGTATATTCTCACACTTGAATTTGTCTATGCTTTACACAAAAAAAAAAAAAAATCTTGAGTTTTCGGAAGAATGGCGAACTTTTGTTTTTATAATGTAAATCTTGAACTTGATAAGATTTTTGGTTACTTTAAATACTACTTTAAATACTCTTCTTATGTTTTAAAATTCTTGGTTTTTCCAGAAGAGTGAGCCTATCTTTAGGTGTACGGGCTGAGGGAACTTTGAGATATAGAGTAACCGCATTCAAGAGCACGAAGTTAGTGTGAATTGACTTGGTTTCCATTTGACACGTAAGTTAGCAAGTTGTACTTATTTCTTGGGTTTGAACTTGGAGCTTGAGGCTTTAACTATAAAACCCAAAGACTGGTTATTCTTGGAGATGATGGTGCTCTGGCTGGTGGCTTGCTTATTAAAGATTTTGAATTTCGAATGGATAACCTTTGGTTTCAGCTTGTGTTATGGTTTGATTGGATCTAATTTCGTAAAGGCATGTGATTTGATTGAAATTAGTGATATTTGGACCCTTTGGTTTAACTATGGACTTAGGAAGGGTGGTGCACGCCGTGAGGCCTTTTGTACCCTGCTTGCATATACTTCTATATTTTGTGGCACTTAATTGCCTATATACAGTATTTGATATATTGGGCTTGTTTTGTGACTTCTTAACTCATGCTATAACTTTTGATACATGTAAAGAAGCATGTTTTGATTCTAAATATTTTTGCAACTTGTATATGCATTAAGTTCTTTTATGCTTAATTATTCCTTTTCTTGCGCTTATAGACTTCTATTAAGTATGACAGCAGGAATGGGAAAAAGGGGTCGTGGCCTAGGGCTTAGACAACCCCGTACTCATGAGAAAAATTGATGGATAGTCTTATATAATTTAATGAGACCCTAGTACTGAATATGAATCGAGAATAAACCAGAAGATTAGATCTACCAGTGTATAATGGATTAACCTAGTTGGGAATTTAGTGAGATTTTCCTATGCGAAATTTTAATTGTTGCTTTATACGTATATTGTGAGTGGTCCTATGGCCATATTTCAACTTTTGTGAAAGTTTGAAATCCAAAAGTATTTCGTTGGTTTGGTGAGATGACTTGAACTGATTACCTATTTGTTCTACTTGAACAAAAACGCTTGCAATTTTACTTGACTATTACTATACCCAGATTCACTTGTTTTACTTTTTCACAAAATTTATATATATATATATATATATATATATATACATATATGTATACACATTTTGAACTCGTTTGAGAATCGAAATCAGATAGAGTTCAAGTTCGAATATTTTCTTAGGAACATGAATGCCTATTTGTTATGAATCAGAGATTAGAAATGATCGGGTTTTATGTACTAGTAGAGTTAGCTCTTAGTTTGGATATAAAAGGGTGGTAAAGGTGTTCGATCACAGGTTATGCGAATATGAACCTACATATCTATTTATCTTTCTTAAAGGTATTTTCTAAAATATACGCTTTACCCGAACATAGGTTTAACTTGAAAGTTTGAGGAAAAGTGTTGGAACACCCTCCATTTATATGTTATGATTATTATGTATATGTTTTAAAATTCATGCATTAAGTTGCATGATTAATCTTCTTAAATCTATTTGAGAGATTTAAAATATGTATTGATGATTGTGGTTAAACATTATTTGAAATCTCTTACTAAGAAAATTTAGTTTTGGATCATGAAGAAAATTTGTATCTTTAACTCTAATTTTGAAAATTTTGAATTGCATTTTGCCACAGATACATTCAAAATACATCAAAAGTCTCGACTTTATCTTGTAGGTCATGATTGGTTTGATTTAGACAAACTTTTGAGGAAAAGGATTCTGGTCCTACTAGTGTGTAACAGTTTTTGGTCAGGATTTGGAACTTGTTTCATATGGCGTATAATTTATAGTTTCACTACATACGTGAGTAAGACCTTAGAATGGAAGTACATATCATTATATCAAGGAGTATTACTTTATTCGTGTGTGTGGATTTTCTTACGTATCAAATTCGTGGAGAGGTAAGAGTAAATATACCTGGATGACTTAGATGTGTGAGAATTTATAGGTTGTGAATAGTTAAGTTTTAAATTTTGATTTGCTACTCATTTAGATGCTTTGAGTTGTTGATAGGCTGACAGTCAGGATTAAGCAAATGGATGAAATCTTTTTGTTGCTTTGAACATGGATGACTTAGCATGTTTTGCTACAATCTTGTTTAGTCCCTTTTCTTTTGAAATGATTTGATAAACTTATCCTAACTTGATGAAACTATTATGGCCTTTTATAGCAAATGAAAGTTTACTTTGCATTTAATCAACTTCATGACTTGTTCGTATATCTAAATTTTGTTATGATTATAGCCTTGTGAGAAGGCCATGTCTATAATATCGAGGTTGGAATCAAGTGGGTATTAGGAATAAATATCTTTTACCTTGCATGTGGCGACCCTACTTCCCCCTAAGGCGAACCAGAGGGTTGGCGGGTCGTCTGCCCAACTCTCGCCAGGACTCACGCAAGCACACTAACCTAGATCCTTTAGAAGAATGACCTCATCCGTTCCATAACGATTCTCCCGAAATAGACAGTTACTAAATCCACATTTACTTCAGAGATAGCAGTAATTTACAATAGCCAATCGACGGCTCTTAAACGTCCCACGTGCTACCTACCAAGGTATAAAGTCGTACAACTCCGGATAGATAATTACATACATCACTAATACAAACTTACAAGCCAAATGCTCGAATTAGGGTTTACACATTTTCCAGCTTCAAGTGGCAATTCCAAAATAAAAGGTACATCATTCAAGTCTGGAACACAATATAACCCACAAAAGAAGTCATAGTATTCACTTATATCCAAAAATAAACACGGACACGTTCTAAGGCTTTCAATCGCCAGAACCTGTCAAGGAAAACAAATAAACGTGGGGTGAGCTAAATCTCAGTGGTGCCCCAAAACATGCAATTAAATAAAACAACTAACACGTATTGATTTCAACTGAAGTAAACAACTAGGAAAGCGTATAACAGCACAAGGTAGGATACAGGGGCTCTCAGGAGCCATTTGCCTAGCTTGATCAAAAGTTGTCGTAGTTGACCCTCCGTCAACTCTCACTTCTTACGGTCCATGTAGATTCTCTTATTTTTCTTACACCGGCCACCAGACATACCCCAGCTCCGGGCCCGCACGACAAGATAAAGGAAGCAGTATACTCGAGGTATACCCTTAGAAAATTGGGAGCAGTATACTTGAGTATACCCTCAGGAAATTAGTCGAGGGATTCACCCAACGACGTTACTGCAGTTGGATTCACGAGTCGAGGGATTCACCCAACGACGCAACTACATTTAGATTCACGATAAAAAAAAATGTTTCACGCAAGTCACCACTCGAAAGCCTAGTGCGATAAAGTACACACTGCTCACTTCGATGGATCAGAAACCATTTTTGCTATTATCACATATCAAGTCAAGAAAGCACTTAAATCAAGTAGGAATAGAACAAGCAGGGACACTCACCAAGAGTGAAGTTACTGATCAAGCTGGGAATCAAAATCTGCGTCCTCGCTAAACCCTAAAATACCAAATTTTAACTATAAGTGGGCTATACTAGTTCTAGGATTACGTAGGAAAAATTATTCGTAGTATAGCTAGTTTATTTTCTTGGAATAATTCAACAACCCATGTAGTATTAAAACTAGTAAAATACTTTGTAAAGTTTCTTTAATATTACTTTTCTTGTAAAAGTGTTACTAAAACTAATTTTACGTGAGATAATGTTTCTTGCCGAACAAGTTTTCTGAACGTTTAGTTAAAATCGCTAAAATCTTGTATTTTGGAAATTTCCTCTAGAAAACTAGCAAGGGACAGGTCTTTAAGAAAGGAAAGGAAATGAAACAAGACTTAGGGTTTTAAAAGCTAGAAAAATTATTTTCTATAACTATCAAGGCTAGTTTAAGCTAAAGGAAAATTGTCGGTTGGCAAGATTTAGGGTAAAATACTAATTACTGAATTTTATCGTTTAATACTAGCGAAAAAAATATTTTTGATTAGCTTGATCAAAATTGCTCGAGTTCACAGGGTCGAAACGACTTTCACAATTTCGATCCATTTCGAAATCACATTATGGTTCAAATTTGCCAGCAAATCAAAATCACATTTCAATAGAAAATCCCTAGGGTTTCGTCAATCATTAGCCCTGGGTTTTCAATAGATTCACTTCTGATCAAAATGGAATAAATGACCAAGGCTTCGTCAATCATTAGCTCTTGGTTTTGGCAAGTTCATATCACATCACAGTTGAAGCAAAATAAATATAAAGCCTCCAAGCAATTCTAGCAGTTAATTTCATCAAAATTTTACCACTTATATAAAATCATTCAATTGGCCAAGGGCTTCATCAATCATTAGCCCTTATCATCCAACAATTATTTCTTATAGAAATAAAGCTAACATTTCAACCAAACTTTTATTGTTCAGAACCAAGGATAACTTAAACATTTTCCGGTAATTGTTATTCCAAACTATCAAGAATTCCATCACAACATTTTAACCATGGTATAATCAAATTGTTATCCGAAGGTGTACATGCATAACCCTCTTAATATTTCTTAAAGTGAAAACAATGGGCATAAAATATTTTACAGCTCGAAACAGCAGTTTTAGAACTGAAATTCGCCAAAAGAAATCTGGAAAATTCCTTTACTACCTCTATCAACTCGCTTGAACATTTTCCAGGTCCACACTTCAACATTTTTGGTTAAATCTTCCAAAATATCAAATGTTTCCCAGCTAAACAACTTACACAGCTTAAAATACACATTTTTCATGCATTTCAAAACCATTATACTCCAAGGAAAATTCCAGAAACCAATTAAAGAATTTCTGCTCAACCTCTCGGTCATTAAAATTTCCAGCACTTCAGTGTTCATAAATCCAACATTTCCTCGGCTAAAATGCTATTAAACTCTCAAGTTCAGCATGCAATTACTTGGCTAGACAGTTAACATTTCCAGCTCAAAATCGAATTTAGTTACCAACTGTAAACATCACTAAAATCCAGAAATTATATCAACTAGTCTCGGATGATCATGCATGAAACAATTTTCTGTTTTCATTTTATTTTCTTGGTTAGCCAAACTACTTAGCCTCATGCAAGCCTCAAACATCATGTTGTTAGCTAGATAAACATAGGTATCAACTCAGATCATCACAATGTAGAAGATTAGGAACTACATTTCCAATTTAAGCTCACGGTAGTTCCATTTCATCAAAACAGAATTTCTTATGCTCCTTAATTCATCATCCGAATGCACAAAATTAGCATGCAAAGCCATAGCCAGGTAAATCAACTAGTGATTAGTCGTATAATCCCCAATACAGGCTCAGATTATCAAATTTAAGCAGATTACCACTGGATTTCAGACCAAGCTCGCGGCAGAATTTATTCTACCAAACAGATTTTTCTCAAGTTTCAAATTTCATCATCCGATCGAATCATTCCACATGCAACCTATTAAACATCTTGTTTTCACTTAGCTAATCATGTTTATAACCTTAGATTGTCACCATTAGACAAATTGAGCACAACATTTCTTAATCAGTCTCGGCAGTCCAAATGTGCACACATCAGATTTCTTCTTTTCTAAATTCATCATCCGATGGTCTAAGGTCAACATGCAAAGCTTTAAACAATTTAATTAGTTAGTGATTAGTTACTTAATCAACAATGCACACTCAGATTATCCAGAGTTACACAGATTAGCTCGGCATTAATCCAAAACAGTCTCGGCAAACCCACATTCAGCGCACATCAGGTTTCTTTTCTTTTCTAGATCATCATCCAACGCATAAATTCAACATGCATGCTCCTAATTAGCTCAATCAACCTCTAATCAGGTGTTCTAGATCCGAAATTTACCTCAACAGCATACTTAGCTTACGCACAAGGGAATTGAAATTTTTTTTTTCGCTCTTGGCTCGCGCGCGACTAGGGTGTTGGTTCGCTTGGCTGTGGCAGACGGTGGAGCTGGTGGTTGTTGTAGCTGGAAGATTGATTGCAGCTGGTAGAAATGGAAGTGCAGAATGGGTGGGACTTACACACAGCTTTTCCTTTCCTTCCTCAGACTTACGGACAGCAGCAGAGTCGTTGCAGCTCACGGATTGCAGCTCTCGGATGAAGCTGCTGCTCACTCTCCCGCTCACTCTCTCTCTTTCTCTGTCGATACTCACGGGTGAAGGTGGAGTGCGGTGGTGGTTTGTGATACAGAAATGAAGAGGAAGAAAGATGGATGCCGGGTTTTGAGAGGGAGGTTGGGTGTTTGTGAGGATTGAGTGTTGAGATGGTGAAGTTGTGCATTGGCCGAAAGAGTGGTGAGGAATGATGTTGTCCGGAAATTGGTTCTTGTGTTGCATGGTAATTTGGAATATAGTGAGGGGTAATTTAGACTTTTCACTTTTCCTTCTAATGATCACTTAAAACCTTAATTCTAACTTAATTCCAAAAATTATCCCCAAGAGTGATTTAAACGCTTGATTATCTACCAATCTTGCAGGACTTCAATTTATCGTAATGGAAACTAAAAACTTTAACATTTTATGCTAAGGCGATAAAATTATTCTAACTCCAAAGGTATTAATTTAGTCAAGCAAAACCAAGAAATTTCATAACTTAGAAAAATTATATCATTTTTCACATAAAATTGTTTTTACGTACTTATTTGCAAACAAGAGAAAGTAATGCTAAAATTTATTAAAGAATTAAAAGAAATGCAAATGAAATATGCACTAGAGCTTGTATATATTTTCGGGGTTCTCACATCCTCCCCTCCTTACACTGAATTTTGTCCTCAAAATTCGCACTTCCTAAAGAAATAAATCGGGGTACTTTTTCTGCATTTCTTCTTCTAACTCCCAAGTTGCTTCCTCTTGTCCGTGATTTCTCCATAAAATTTTCACTAGAGGTATTTTCTTATTTCTCAGCTCCTTCACTTCTCTATCTAAAACCTGAACTGGCCCTTCTTCATAGGTTAACGTTTCATCTACTTCTATTCCTTCCAATTGCAGCACATGGCTTGGGTCGGGGTGATATTTCCTAAGCATGGAGACATGAAATACGTCGTGAACTTTAGCCATGCTTGCAGGCAATTTCAACTGATATGCTACATTCCCGACTCGCTTCAAAATTTCGAAAGGTCCGATATACCTTGACTTTAGCTTCTTACCTTTCTTGGATACTACTCCGCTCTTCAAGGGTTTAACTCGTAGGAAAGCCTTGTCTCCTATTTCAAATTCCAAATCTTTCATCCTCGTGTCGGCGTAGCTCTTTTGTCTACTCTGGGTAGCTTGAAGCCTTTCTCTAATTAGATTCACTTTCTCCTGGCTTCTTCTATCCAAGGTATAGCTGTAGGATCTACGATTTTCTTTTCTCCAACTTCGTCCCAATGAATCGGAGATCGACACCTTCTTCCATACAACGCTTCGTAAGGTGCCATTTGAATTGAGGCCTGATAACTGTTATTATATGCGAATTCTACTAAGGTCATGTATTGACTCCATTTACCTCCAAAATCCAGTATACACGATCTCAGCAGATCCTCCAAAGTTTGAATTGTCCTTTCCAACTGCCCGTCGGTTTGGGGATGGTACGCAGTACTAAATTTCAACTTGGTCCCCAAAGACTCCTGAAATTTCTGCCAAAAACGCGAGACAAACCTTGGGTCTCGATCAGACACGATACTTACAGGGATACCATGTAATCTTAGGATGTCTTCTGTGTACAACTTGACCAGTTTTTCCAAAGAAAAGCTCATGCTTACGGGTAGGAAATGTGCAGATTTAGTGAGTCGGTCAACTATTACCCAAATTGCATCAAATCTTTTTTGACTTCTAGGCAATCCCGTTACAAAATCCATTGTTATATGTTCCCATTTCCATTCAGGGATTTCTAACGGTTGCAATAAACCAGAGGGCTTCTGATGCTCAGTTTTTACTTGTTGGCAGATCAAGCATCTGTGTACAAATTCTGCCACGTCCTTTTTCAAACATTCCCACAAGTATAGTCCCTTCACATCGTGATACATTTTGGTCACTCCTGGATGTATGGTATACTTCGATCGATGTGATTCTTCTAAAATTCCTTTCCTTATCTCTTCATCTGCCGGAATCACAATTCGATCTCGAAACCTCAATACACCTTCAGACCCAAATTTAAAGTCTAGAGTTTTCCCTTTTTGCACTTTCTCCAAATTCTTCTAAATCATAGGGTCCGTTTTTTGGGCCTCCTTAATACGCTCTAGTAACGGTGATTTCAACGATAAGTTCCCAAATAATATCTTCAGTTTCTCCAAGCGAGGGTTCCAATCACTTATTTCTTCTAACATGTCCCACTCTTTAACCATTAACCCTGCTACTTGGGCCATTCTACTTAGAGCGTCAGCTACCACATTGGCTTTTCCTGGGTGGTAATTAATCGAACAGTCATAATCTTCCAGAAATTCTACCCATCACCTTTGTCTCAAATTTAGTTCCTTTTGGGAGAACAAGTGCTTGAGGCTCTTATGGTCCGTATAAACCTCAAAAGTCACGCCATACAAGTAGTGTCTCCATTTCTTTAAGGCGAAAATCACTGCAGCTAATTCTAGGTCATGAGTTGGGTAGTTTTGTTCGTGAGGCTTCAATCTCCTAGAAGCATAGGCAACTACTTTACCCATTTGCATCAAAACACATCCTAGACCTTCTCTAGAAGCATCGGAGTACACGGCATAACCTTTTCCTCCTTCAGGTAATACCAAAACAGGAGCGGATGTTAAACGTTTCTTTAACTCCTGAAAATTTGACTCACACTTCGGAGTCCAAATAAATTTGTTCCCTTTCTTGGTTAGCTCGGTCATAGGTCCGGCAATTTTCGAGAAATCCTTGATGAATCGCCTATAGTAACCTGCTAATCCCAAGAAACTTCTAACCTCTGTTGGAGTTTCTGGCTGTTTCCACATCATAACAGCCTCAACTTTTGCCGGATCCACGGCAATTCCATCTTTAGAAATCTTGTGCCCTAGAAATGAAATTTTCTCCAACCAAAACTCGCACTTACTGAACTTGGCATATAACTTATGCTCTCTTAATATCTGCAAAACTATCTCCAAGTGCTTAAATTGTTCCTCTCATGTCTTAGAGTATATCAAAATATCATCGATGAACACTACTACAAACTGATTCAGGTACTTCTTAAAGACTCTCTGCATAAAGTCCATGAAAGCAGCTGGTGCATTAGTTAATCCGAAAGGCATGACTGCGAACTCAAAATGTCCATATCTTGTGCTAAAAGCAGTCTTGGGTATATCCTCCTTCTTAATCTTCAACTGATAATACCCTTGCCTCAAGTCCAGCTTAGAGAAAACTACTGACCTTTGTAGTTGGTCAAACAAACTATCAATCAACGGCAGAGGGTATTTATTCTTAATTGTAACCTCATTTAACCCTCGGTAATCGATACATAGTCTCAAACTTCCGTCCTTCTTCTTGACAAATAGAACGGGTGCTCCCCATGGTGAGTCACCCTCTTTCACGAAACCTTTCTCCAACAAGTCCTGCAGTTGAATTTTCAACTCCTTTAGCTCGGCAGGAGCCATTCGGTACGGAGTTTTAGAAATTGGAGCCGTTCCAGGCACCAAGTCAATCTTGAACTCCACTTCTCTTTCCGGCGGTAAAGTCTTTAGTTCTTCGGGAAAAACATCCGGAAATTCCCGTACCACTGGTACATTTTCTAACTTCACTTGATCACTGAGAGCATTAATTAAGAAGGCTAAGAAACCTTGCGCTCCTTTAGACAACATTTTCCTCGCTCGTATTCCTGAGATCATAGCAGATGATGCTAACCTACCCTTAACATCTAACCTCAGGGTTGCTTCTCCAGGTATACAGAATTCTACCACTTTCACTCGGCAATCAAGCTTAGCATGATAATGGTCTAGGAAATCCATTCCTATGATAACATCGTACCCTTTTATGTCCAGACTGAATAGATCCACTAGCATTTTACGCTCTCCAATCCAGAATTCACAATTCTTATAGGCTAAGCTAGTGATTATCTTCTTATTACCCATTGGTGTCCTAACTTCAAGATCAAAGGGTAATCTAGCGGGTTTCACGTCAATTCCGGACATAAATGTTGGATTCACAAATGAATGAGTTGCACCAGAGTCAATTAACACTTTAGCTAATCGATGAAAAATGGGGAGAGTACCTTCCATGACTTCCGAGGAATCAAGTACAGGTTGGTCATCTATAGCATACACTCTGGCAGGAACTGTTGGCCGGCTCCCTCCAGAAGTGTTTGGTCTAGCGTTCGGATTAGTCCCTTCCTGCACTTTTGGACATCCAGAAATTTGGTGCTCACTGCTTCCACACTTCAAGCACTTTCCTTGTTTCTTCCAGCAACTATCTATAGTATGGCCAGGTTTCTTACAATAGGTACAAGTCACTTGGGGAATTATTGCTCGGCCTCCTTGCGAGGTATTCCTAGGTTGTCCCCTTCCATTCGGTCCCACTCTAGTTCCATTATTTAGTCCCCCTGCATTCCTTGCCCCGGTTCCTCTTGCTTGTGCGCCTCGTGGTGCTCCAGGACTAGTCACTCCACTGGTTCCTCGGCCCACTTTGACCGGTGGAGCATTTCCATACGTCGGCTCCCGACTACTGCTAGGAGCAAATCTTTTTTTGGCCTGAAAAGATTTCACTTGACCTTTAGCTACTTCAACTCTCTGGGCTCTCTCGACGGCATCTGCGAAAGTGTCTATCCTCACGGCAGCTAAACCTTCCTGTATTTCCACATTCAATCCCTGTACAAACCTTCTGACACGCCTTTGCTCTGTGGTTATCAATTCAGGAGCAAAACGGGATAGATTCGTGAACTGGACTTCATATTCGGCGACACTCATCGCCCCTTGCTTACATTTTATGAAGTCGTCCTCTCTCTTCTCTTGAATGAGAGGTGGAAGAAATTTGGCATTGAACTCCCTTGTGAAGTTCGCCCAAGTTCTTAGAGTATGATTCCTGTCCCAATTAATCCTAACCAGATTCCACCAGGAGCGAGCGACTCCCTCAAACTGGAATGCGGCAAAAGTCACTTGTCGCTCTTTCGCGTAGTTTAAAGCTGCGAAGATGTCGGAGATTCTCTCCCACCATCCTTCAGCTACCTCCGGTTCAGGTCCTCCGTAGAACTTAGGAGGCCCAAACTTCAGAAATCTTTCTAAGGCCCGATCCTCCGCTTCGGCTGGACCTCCTTGGCGGTGCACTGGTCCAGAGGCTTGGTGTTCAGTCAAGCGCTCTAAGACGTCAGTGATACGGTTGATTGCGGTGGCCACTCGATCTCCGGGCACACCCTCTTGCCCTTGGTCTTGGTTGATCTCGGGTTCCCTATCACCACCCGCTTTTGGGTGTTGTCTAGTGGGTCTCCCACGGCTCCTTCCTATCACTTGGCGATCCATAGCCTAATTATGCCTATTACGGAAGGATAAGACAATTAAAGCGAGAATATTATTTATTTATGATTATTATTATTCTCCTTGTGATAAAATCAATATGGAAATGGAGGAAAAAGGAAAATAAAACACTTAACATATATTTCCACGTGAAAGTCATACAAATAGCGGGTTGGGACATTCCCAAAAGTAAGGCACATAAGTTAGCAAAAATACATACAGTTAATCCTTTAAACAAAAATTAGGGATATGGTATATCGAAAGCAAATCATCCACCTAGACAAAATTTGATGACTTAACAAATGTCCCCCTTTCCTAACCCTACATATCTAATATAATTAAGTCGATCCTAGCCTAACCCTCAGCAGGGCTATCAGGAGCAACGTCCTCCGCCGGATCTTCCTCTGGGTCCTCCTTTGGATCTTCCTCTGGATCCTCCTCTGGGTCCCCCTCAGCGCCTGCTTGCTCGTTACCCTGAAGAAAACTAGTGGCCTCATCCATCAACATAGCGGCATCAGCCCTGATACCGGCACTCCTATCACGGAACCCCTCAGCTAGTCGAGTCACCCTAGACCTCTGTCGCTCAATCTCCAGACGAGCAGCCTTCAACCTATTATGCTCAGCAGCTAACCTAATCTCCAGATCGGCTATTCGGTCAAACTGGGTATCCACCATGATACTCAGCTCCTTCACATCCTGGGTTAGGGTGTGGTTAGCGTCCCACAAATGGCGGCGCTCATCGTCTAGTGACAACACCAAGTCGTTGGGATACACGTGTGTGGCTCTACACTGGCATCTAGGGTGCCTATCAGCAAGTGAGTATCGAACTCGATCTTCCCCGCCTCGTGGCCTATAGGAAATGGATCTAAGTGGCTCCACGTGTCCATTAGACGCCTCGCTACCGCTAACATGTCCGTTACCATTCTCCATACCTGCAAGATAATTGAAACTTAAAGGTTAGAACTTAAATAGCTAACTGGGTCGGATATTACTTAAGATATATCTAATGGTCTCAATTCTTATTTCTAAAGAGGATTAGGGTTTCTAACATATCTAATATGTCTCTCAAATAACTTTTCTAACCTAAGCTCTGATACCACCTGTGGCGACCCCACTTCCCCATAAGGCGAACCAGAGGGTTGGCGGTCGTCTGCCCAACTCTCGCCAGGACTCACGCAAGCACACTAACCTAGATCCTTTAGAAGAATGACCTCATCCGTTCCATAACGATTCTCCCGAAATAGACAGTTACTAAATCCACATTTACTTCAGAGATAGCAGTAATTTACAATAGCCAATCGACGGCTCTTAAACGTCCCACGTGCTACCTACCAAGGTATAAAGTCGTACAACTCCGGATAGATAATTACATACATCACTAATACAAACTTACAAGCCAAATGCTCGAATTAGGGTTTACACATTTTCCAGCTTCAAGTGGCAATTCCAAAATAAAAGGTACATCATTCAAGTTTGGAACACAATATAACCCACAAAAGAAGTCATAGTATTCACTTATATCCAAAAATAAACACGGACACGTTCTAAGGCTTTCAATCGCCAGAACCTGTCAAGGAAAACAAATAAACGTGGGGTGAGCTAAATCTCAGTGGTGCCCCAAAACATGCAATTAAATAAAACATGTGAGAACCCGTATTGCCCTAATATTTTTCCTAGGGTTTATTTCCCCTTAATTGCATGTTTTCTGCATTTTCTGGCTTAGAAATATTTTCTTAGTGGATTTTATGAGCAATTAAAGTTTTTAGATGATTTTTCTAGCATTGGTGGGTTTTTAGAAAATTAAGATTATATATTGGATGTGGGACCCACTAGTGCGAAAAGTTCGGAAAAATTCGGCCAATAAGGTTAAGTTTCGGATACTGTGTAAAATTTATCGGGTGTTAAGTGATAAGTGGAGTGTGTGAAGTGATTGATGTGAGAGAGAAAAGAAAGATAGGAAGGCATTTAATGAGATGCCACATGTCACCTTCTCATTGGTTATGACTTAAGAAACACTATTCACCTTTTGACAAATTTTTTGACTTCTGACCCAATTAGTTAATATCTCCAAAAAAAATCACAAAATTTCCTCATTTTTCTTTCTCCTTGGCCGGCTCTCTCTCACTCTCTTGCAAGAAGAAGAGCTCTTCAATCTTCAAGCTTTCTACTAGCAAATCATCTAAACCAACCAAATAAACTAGATTTCACTCCATAAAACCCTATCTTCTAGTGCTAGTAAGGGTAGTAGTGAAGTTAGTTTGAAGCTCTAAGGTGGCCAACATCTTCCTCCCTCTTGGTTCTTGGTAAGTGAAGCTTGAAACACCCTACTACACCTAATGATACTTATTTTGTGCTTAATGGTGGCATGAGTGAAGGAATATATGATTTGTTTCTTGATTTGGTGAAGTTTTTATTTTATTGGGAATTTTTCTGGTTTAATATGATCTTGATGTTGGGGGGCTTGTATGATGAATGATAATGGTTGATAATGACTCTATGAGGTGTATTGGATAGGAAAATGCAATCAATTTTGGATTTGGTGTGAAAATTGAAAAGTTAGGGTTCATAGAATCCCATTTCTGTCCGGTTTTAGATCACTGGGTTAGAGGCCGAATTGGACTTTGCTCAAATCATGAAAGTTGTAGGTATTGATGTGTTTAAGGTGCCTGTAAAATTTCAGGTCATTTGGATGAGTGTGGAGTGAGTTATGCCGTTTCTACTGTAGCTGTTCTGCATTGAGCAGAATGTGAAAACTGCGATAGTAATTGGCCTTTTTGACTGGAATTGGTTTAGATTTTGAAGTTGGTGTCTTCTGATGAAATGTAGCTGAATGTCTTAGCTAACATATGCCTCTGGAATTTCAGCATTTGGACTTGTATGGACTGAGATATACCAATTACAGGTTTCTGTGTTTTGTGAACCTGTTTTAGGAATTCTGGGTTAGTATTTGGCACTTTTGACCTAGTTAAGCTAGGAACTGGACTGAGTGACCTTCTACATTGTTGTAGCCCTGTTTCTTATCTTCGAAACGGTGGGTCTTACACCCCCATCCGATAATTGTAGTGAGAGTTGTGCCATTACCGCATTATGAGGTCAAATCCGGTTTTCTTATCAAGGCCTAAGTTAAAGCCCTTTCCTAATTTCTGGTTGCCTATGATGCTTATATATGGTTATAAAACCCTATCGGGGTTGTGATTGCATTGTTTTATGGTTCGGTATTGAGTCTCATAGTACTTGCTTACGTGTTCTAGGGCGTGACGGTGGTTCACGACATTCCCCTGACGGAAGTGCATGACATAGCACTTAATTGCTTAGTGAGTATACTACTCACTTACTTGTTATAATATGGCTCTGCTCTATGTGTATTTGATGCCTTGAAGGCTTAATTGGTTATTGGAAGTGATTGAGGTGAGGGTGTACTTGACCGCCCTCACCCCTTGTGATTTCATTCATGACTGCTTACTGTTATACTGAAATACTGCACTGGCTATATGAGTTATTGAATTGCAATCTTGGAAAATTGATTTGGTGTTGTTTGGACGATGTCCAACGACCTTACTGTATTACTGAGCTCAACCCCGTTTGGTAGTCAATTGGATCGAGCCGGCGAGGGCTTGGTCGTGAAGATTGAATTGCCACGGGGACTGTACTGGGGAATCTTGTGGTAATGAGACCCTTGGTTCCGGTATACTCGAGTATTACCAAAAGCTACTGAAATGGAGTGCGGGCCCGGTTGGGGTATGTTGGGTGGAAGGAATGGAAGTAAAGTGAGGTCTACGGTTTGGTACTCTTAACATTGACGGAGGGTCAATGAGGTTGGATCAAGATTGCAAGCGTGGAAATGGGCTCTTGAGAGCCGACCGTATCCTTTCACTGATTTGCTTTACTTCAAAATTGCATACTTGAATTGAATGGTTATGCTTATGTGATCTTAACTGTTATTGTGGTAGTTGCTCACTGGGCTTTAGCTCATTCCGTGTTATTTGTTTTCCTTACAGGAAAATGAACACTTTTGGAAAGGTTATGATAGTTGGATGCAAGTTGAGCTCATGTATATGTATTTTTGATTAAGCTCCTTGAGGGTGAAACCCTAAGTGCTTTGATTCCACCAATGTTTGGTGTGTAAATGGCTACTTGTATATGTATGAACTAAATGGATACTTTGGTAGGCCGTTTGACTTGTAAAGGTTGGTTTTCAATGTATATATATGTTTGGTAAATGTTTGGATGGATTTCGGATCACCACGACTTTCAAACGAAAAGGAAAAGATTTTGGCGCGAATGAACAGTACCAAATTCGGCCAGGAATCCGGCCAGAAACTGGCCGGATTGAAGGCCGGATTGCTTGAAAAAAAAAAGAGGAAATCCGGCCAGTGCTCTCGGCCTGATATCCGGCCAGACAATCCGGCCGGAATCTTGGCCGGATTGCCGGCCGGATTGCGAGGGAAAAATGAAAAATTTGGAATGCTCTCGGCCTTGTATCCGGCCGAGAATCCGGCCGGAAATCCGGCCAGATTCCGGCCAGATTCTGACGTGTCTTCTACTGTTCATTTCGGCTTCAATTTTCATTTTTTTTATTTTGTGTTTTGACTTGTTTGCGCGCTTCGGTATGTTCCGGAACGTAATAGATCGACGTAAACTGATCCGTAGTCCTGGCGAGAGCTGGGCAGGCAGTCCGCTAACCTCTTTGGTTCGCCTTAGGGGAAAGTGGGGCTGTTACAAAACAACTAACACGTATTGATTTCAACTGAAGTAAACAACTAGGAAAGCGTATAACAGCACAAGGTAGGATACAGGGGCTCTCAGGAGCCATTTGCCTAGCTTGATCAAAAGTTGTCGTAGTTGACCCTCCGTCAACTCTCACTTCTTACGGTCCATGTAGATTCTCTTATTTTTCTTACACCGGCCACCAGACATACCCCAGCTCCGGGCCCGCACGACAAGATAAAGGAAGCAGTATACTCGAGGTATACCCTTGGAAAATTGGGAGCAGTATACTTGAGTATACCCTCAGGAAATTAGTCGAGGGATTCACCCAACGACGTTACTGCAGTTGGATTCACGAGTCGAGGGATTCACCCAACGACGCAACTACATTTAGATTCACGATAAAAAAAAATGTTTCATGCAAGTCACCACTCGAAAGCCTAGTGCGATAAAGTTCACACTGCTCACTTCGATGGATCAGAAACCATTTTTGCTATTATCACATATCAAGTCAAGAAAGCACTTAAATCAAGTAGGAATAGAACAAGCAGGGACACTCACCAAGAGTGAAGTTACTGATCAAGCTGGGAATCAAAATCTGCGTCCTCGCTAAACCCTAAAATACCAAATTTTAACTATAAGTGGGCTATACTAGTTCTAGGATTACGTAGGAAAAATTATTCGTAGTATAGCTAGTTTATTTTCTTGGAATAATTCAACAACCCATGTAGTATTAAAACTAGTAAAATACTTTGTAAAGTTTCTTTAATATTACTTTTCTTGTAAAAGTGTTACTAAAACTAATTTTACGTGAGATAATGTTTCTTGCCGAACAAGTTTTCTGAACGTTTAGTTAAAATTGCTAAAATCTCGTATTTTGGAAATTTCCTCTAGAAAACTAGCAAGGGACAGGTCTTTAAGAAAGGAAAGGAAATGAAACAAGACTTAGGGTTTTAAAAGCTAGAAAAATTATTTTCTATAACTATCAAGGCTAGTTTAAGCTAAAGGAAAATTGTCGGTTGGCAAGATTTAGGGCAAAATACTAATTACTGAATTTTATCGTTTAATACTAGCGAAAAAAATATTTTTGATTAGCTTGATCAAAATTGCTCGAGTTCACAGGGTCGAAACGACTTTCACAATTTCGATCCATTTCGAAATCACATTATGGTTCAAATTTGCCAGCAAATCAAAATCACACTTCAATAGAAAATCCCTAGGGCTTCGTCAATCATTAGCCCTGGGTTTTCAATAGATTCACTTCTGATCAAAATGGAATAAATGACCAAGGCTTCGTCAATCATTAGCTCTTGGTTTTGGCAAGTTCATATCACATCACAGTTGAAGCAAAATAAATATAAAGCCTCCAAGCAATTCTAGCAATTAATTTCATCAAAATTTTACCACTTATATAAAATCATTCAATTGGCCAAGGTGTGACAGCCCCACCTCACCCTAAGACGAACCAAAGGGTTCAGCGGACCGCCTGCCCAACTCTCGCCAGGACTACGGAGTCGAATTACACAAATCCGATATTACGCGAGATAGGACCCAAAAGAATTGAACGATTGAAGACCGCCAAACTTACAAGTAACTTACCAAAATCACATGGGGAAAACACTTTCATATATACATGTCGCTCGGTTTACAATACAATTGGAACCAGTGAAATGAAATACATTTGGAGTTTGCTCACTCTGGAAGAGCTATACAAAAGAATAAAAGCTAATCTAACTAGCTCAACTCACTTCTCAAAATCATGATTTCCAAAAGAGGTTCCTGTAAGGAAAACAAAGATAACGAGGAGGGGGTGAGCTTATGTCCAATGAGGTACCAAACAAGTAGCAGAAAAATCATGGCATTTCACGTTATACAAATCAGATACACATGCTCGCTATAAAGTAAGACAGGTAAACACAAGAACTCAAATAGGGAGGATACAGGTGGCTCTCAGGAGCCAGCTTTCCAGCGCAGTACTTGATCCAAGCCGGTTGACTCTCCGTCAACGTATATAGAACCAACACGTCCGTAGACCCCACTTTACACCAAATTCCGTCCACCAAACACCCCTTTATCTGGCCCGCTCACCTCAACAGACACAGAAATGATAATACTCAAGTATACCGGAATCAAGGGTCTCAATACCTAAAAATCCCAAAACAGACTACCGTGGTTCGTTATCTAATCGTCCAGGCCCTTGCCGGCCCGACTCGAATAATTTAGCCACAGGATTTGAGCTCATAGGTTACAGAAAGGTCGTTGGTTACAAGTTTCCAAACGACGTCTGAACAGATACAGATACAGATACAGATACAGATACAGATTCAGATTGACACCAAAATTGGCATATGAACAGACAAGAGAACGAGTGTGATAAAGTACACCCTTGTCTCAAACAAATTAAACAGATTGCAGGGTAGAAATCAAGTTAAACAGCAATGGAGGGGAATGGTACACTCACCGGTTCAAGTACAGATACCTCAAAAGTTTTCACTTCGTATTGGCTTTGATCGCCAAAAAACCCTAAAATAATCAAAGTAAACCAATTGAAGGTTTCACATCCAAAATCGAGTAAACAAAATGCACATGTGAGGCTCGACTACTAGTCGTATGTCTCGCCAAATAATTACTAATGCAAGGGTACAAAACATGATTTTTGGGAACAAAAAGGTAACATGAAGACCTAGGTTCAACAACCCAAAAGCCCTTCATTTCTATCACAAGCCAATTCAAACTTAAAGGAACCAATCGGCCTAGAAAATTGGACAGCACTTCCCCTAAATTTCTTACTTTTCCAGCCATCACGGCTTCATTATTTTCCTCAATCAACTCCCAAAGTCATACTCAATATACATTCATCACCACAGCCGTTCAATAGGCTCAAGGTTATCCAAGTACAAAAGTTAGCTAGGAAATTGACCGGAAATAAAAGTCAAACCCTAGAATATTCCAATAAGCACAAGAAGACTCGATTACAAGTCATAAACCAATGCCAACACGATTACAATAGGGTTCCATAAGCATATATAAGCATTAGAGGAAACCAGAAAAATCCGGAAATGGAATTTGCTTTAGCCCTGAAAAAACAGTTTTTGACCTCATTTCGCGGTAATGGCACCAATTTCACTATGATTATTGGATGAGGGTGCAAGACCCACCATTTCGAAGCTAAAAGACAGGGCTACAGCATCACAGAAGGTCACTCAACCCAGTTTTTGAGTGCAAACAGGTCAAAAATGCAAGATACTACATCAAAAACGTAAAACAGATTCACCAAAACGCATTCCAGCGGAAACATCATAACTCAGGCTCTCCAAGTCCAAATCCAGAAATTCCAAAATCAGCTGAAAGCTAAGAAACAGGGCTAAATTTCATCAGAAGGCCTCAACAACCAATTCGGAAGCAATTGCAGCCAAAACAACCAATTACAGGCGCAATTCTTACATTCGGGTAAAACCAGAACAGCAATAGTAATTTTGACTTTTTTCATTCTACACTATTCCGATTGACCTGAAATTTTGTAGGCACCTCTAAAATGTCATTCCCTACACTTTCATGTTTTAAGCTAAGGCCAATTCAGCCTTTAACTAGGAGCTAAAAATTCGGACAGAATGCTCCCTCAAGAACCCTAATTTTCTGAAATTTCTTCCAAACCAGAAATTGGTTGCAATTAATCACTTTTTCCACCTCCTAGAGTCATTATATACCATTTCCAATCATCACAGATAGCCACACAATCATACTTATATTAAAACAGAAAAATCCCCAAAAATAAAAAAAAAGTTCATCACTTCAACCACAAATCAAGAAATAATCCATAATATTGCATCTCATACCACCACTAATCATGATTTAAGCATCAATTAAGGGAGGAGGGTGGTTCTTCACAACTCACCTTAGAAACAAGAGAGAGAGCAACTTGTCACCTTAGCTTCCCAAACAACTCCACCAAACAACTCACAAACACTAAGTGAAGAGGTTTTATGGAGTAATTGCAAGATCAAATGGTTGGATGGTTCAACTTGAGCAAGATTGGAGCTAAAACTTGAAGAGTTTTCTTTCTTTCTTGAGAGAGAGAGGGTCGGCCAAGCTTGCAGAAATTTAGGGGCTTTTTGGGTCAAAATTGAGTATTAGTAAAGGTAAGAAATAATGGTCAAAGTCAAGGTTGAATAGGAAGGTGACACTTGTCACCCTTTTTAATGCAACTCTATCCTTTTGTCTCTCCAATGATAGTCCATCTAGGTATCCTCTAATTATCTCTTAACACCTGATAAATTAAACCCAGTATACAAAACTTAACCTAGTTGGCCGAAATTTTTCGAATTTTCCGCACTAGCGGGTCCCACATCCGATATACGCTTATAATTTCTCAAAAACTAATCGATACTAGAAAAATCATTTAAAAAACTATATTTACTCATAAAATTTATTTGCACAATTTTTTTGAATAAAGAAAAGGTCGAAAAACGTGTAATTAAAAGAAATTAAAACCTAGAAAGTAAGAAAATTACGGGTCCTCACACTCTCTCCCCCTTAAAGAAATTTCGTTCTCAAAATTTTCTTATCAGCGGAATCCATCAAATCTAAGGTACCCAACGGATCTTACCTTCTACGTCCTCAGACGCGTCAGGGACCTGTTGATGCTCCAGGGAATATACTCGAGCCGGTACATTCGCTCCAGTTCTTTCTCCTTTCGACTGTCCAGGGTTGGTCTTGGCTGGTTGCTGAGAGTTAGTCTTGGTTGGTAGGGGTGGGCACGGGTCGGGTACCCGCCCCTAACATGATTTGGCTGACCCGACCCTAATATATCGGATCAGCCATTTTGCGACCCTAACCCGCTCCTAATATTTTCGGGTATCCGAATAGCGGGTACCCGAAAAAAAGGGGCGGGTCATAGGGTACCCGCCCCTTAAAAAAACTATTTTTCAATAAAAAAAATTTATTTTCTACTTAATATCAACATGTTTTTCAATAAAAAAAACATGTTTTTCCAATTAATATTGGTAGAGATATTGTAATTAAAGTCCATACATCACCATTCTCACACATTTCATCCAATAATCAAATCGATCTCATAAATTTAGTACATATTAGAATATCTAATAGACAAAACGAAGTTTCATAATAATTTTGAGTACATCACCATTTTCACACATTTCATACTTTTACAACACAACAAACACAAGGATAATAAGTATTTGGTAACTTCCCCAAGGATAATATGGTACAAGATCGCGTCTCAAATAAGTCAATTGTGAAATCAAGTTCGGAAAAGAATTGAATAGAACTAATTATTTTTGAAAAAAATATAACCAAAATAATGTTAAAAATCTTCCCCAACTTCTTTACATCTTTGGAATAGACCTTATGGTATTAAGGTGATGAAAAAGAAAAATAAATTTCTTACACTAAATAAAAGAGACAAATTAAAGAGATATAATTGCAAATGAATGACACAAATATTTTAATTATCTAGCTAACAGAAAATTGAAACTCCAAACAAAAATCTTTGATTGAATTGATGCAAGATTTGCAGGAAAGATCGATGGAGGTAGAATAAAAATAAAAAAGATGAAAGGGATGAACAATTTTTATAACAGAGTTTCACAAATTTTTTTTTTCATTTTGTTCATGTTTCACCGAGAATATTCGTTTTCTTCAAAAAAAATGAGAAGAGTAGATCATATAGGATTAGAATATGAGGCTGCGAGCCACTTCACTTGCACTTAGAATTAAAAATTACAAAATTATAAAATGATCCCTACTTTTTTAATATTTATAAAATATACCCTGCGGGTCGGGTACCCGCGGGTTTTTATTTTTCTGATCCGTATCCGAACCCGATTTTTCGGGTACCCGACCCTCATCTGCCCCGCTAAGAAAAATCGGATCGGGTATCCTATTTTTCGGATCGGATCGGGTTCATCGGATTTTCGGATCGGCGGGTTTTTTTGCCCACCCCTATTGGTTGGTGGCGGAGTCCCTCTCCGCTCGCGCAGGCGAGTTGGACAGTTAGCAATCCGATGTTCAGCGCTTCCACAGCGCAAGCATTTTCCTTCTTTCTTCCAGCAATTGGTTTTAGTATGATTTGGCCCTCCACAATATCCACAGGAACCACGAGTAGCAGAGACTGATCCCCCCTGTGGAACACCACCTGTCACCCCCGGTAGCCGTACTCCCCCATTTCCGTTTCCAACTTTAGGGGTTGTACTATTATCCGCTTGTTCTGAGCTGCTCCCCGGAAAGTCCCTTTTCTTGGTTTGGAAGTTTCTTACTTGTAGTCTCGCATCTTCAATCCGCTGAGCTTTCTCCACAGCATCACTAAAGGTACTAAGTTGAGCTACCGCCAAATCCTTTTGAATCTCAACATTTAGTCCCTGAATAAAACGTCTTATTCGTCTTTGTTCGGTGACGATCAGTTCAGGCGCAAACTTAGACAACCGAGTGAATTGACTCTCATACTCGGCTACGGTTTGAGTTCCCTGACGAAGCCGAATAAATTCATCTTCCTTCTTTTCTTGGATGAGAGGAGGGAAAAACATGGCGTTAAATTCTCTCATAAAGTTCGCCCACGTCCTCGGGGTTTGTTCTCTTTCCCATTTCATTCGAATGACATTCCACCAGGAACGGGCGGCTCCCTCTAGTTGAAAGACAGCAAATGTTACCTGTCTCTCCTCGGTATAGTGTAAGGAAGCGAAAATATCGATCATCTTCTCCAGCCACTTCTCAGCTACGTCAGGATCAGGGCCTCCAAGAAATTTGGGTGGGAAGAACTTCTGAAATCTCTCAAGGGCTCTATCCTCGCCCTCTATGTGATTACTAGGATTCCCAGGGTTGGGGTTAGGGTTTTGACCTTGTTGGTGCACCACTTGGGCTAGCAAATCAGTCATTTGCTGCATGGCAACAGCTATTTGGACATTGGGGTCAACCCTAGGTTCAGGGTTTGGTTCATATGAGGTTTCTCCAGTGCGCCTCTCAAATGTAGGTTGCCTAATTCCACGCCCGCAGCCCCGTCCACTACGAGTGGCTTCCATTGGTCTAATAAATCTAGGGTCGAAGCAGGAATATAATATTAAACATAGGTAGGCAAAAGCAAGTAGCAAAAGGTACGCACAGATCAAAAATATACATATATAACATAACTGTATCAAACAAGCCACACAGTAGCAATCAATTAGATACAAATCCATGAGAGTAGCGGGGTTATCCAAAAGTACTATAGACACACCAGGTCACAAGTACAAGAATAACTAACGAAAAGTTTTTCCCCTCTAGGGCTCCGTCCTAGTCTATGATAACAATTCCATATCAAGGTCGATCACGCTTAACCACACCCGAACAGACCACACGAAATTCTATCGTATCACATTTCCAGTTTGCCCAAGTCCTTTCTAACCTAGGTTTTCCTCTTTTTCGTATTCGGGAGCAAGAATCCCATCTAAAATAATTCACAACTCGAGCCGGCCGGTCCCAAGCGTAAATCATCCATATTAAAGATTCCTACCCGACATACATTCCTAACTTCCTCAAGTCCCATGGTAATGATCCTTACACTTATGACATGCACAGTTCATCGCTTACGCTCAAACGAGCACATATACTTTTTGACGCTTTCACGAAAGCAGGGCCATAACACCACTTGGCCCAAGCTCTCTCCGTGCAGAGACCACGCGAAGTGGCTCTGATACCACCTATGACAGCCCCACCTCACCCTAAGGCGAACCAAAGGGTTCAGCGGACCGCCTGCCCAGCTCTCGCCAGGACTACGGAGTCGAATTACACAAATCCGATATTACGCGAGATAGGACCCAAAAGAATTGAACGATTGAAGACCGCCAAGCTTACAAGTAACTTACCAAAATCACATGGGGAAAACACTTTCATATATACATGTCGCTCGGTTTACAATACAAGTGGAACCAGTGAAATGAAATACATTTGGAGTTTGCTCACTCTCGAGGAGCTATACAAAAGAACAAAAGCTAATCTAACTAGCTCAACTCGCTTCTCAAAATCATGATTTCCAAAAGAGGTTCCTGTAAGGAAAACAAAGATAACGAGGAGGGGTGAGCTTACGCCCAATGAGGTACCAAACATGTAGCAGAAAAATCATGGCATTTCACGTTATACAAATCAGATACACATGCTCGCTATAAAGTAAGACAGGTAAACACAAGAACTCAAATAGGGAGGATACAGGTGGCTCTCAGGAGCCAGCTTTCCAGCGCAGTACTTGATCCAAGCCGGTTGACTCTCCGTCAACGTATATAGAACCAACACGTCCGTAGACCCCACTTTACACCAAATTCCGTCCACCAAACACCCCTTTACCGGGCCCGCTCACCTCAACATACACAGAAATGATAATATTCAAGTATACCGGAATCAAGGGTCTCAATACCCAAAGATCCCAAAACAGACTACCGTGGTTCGTTATCTAATCGTCCAGGCCCTTGCCGGCCCGACTCGAATAACTTAGCCACAGGATTTGAGCTCATAGGTTACAGAAAGGCCGTTGGTTACAAGTTTCCAAACGACGTTCGAACAGATACAGATACAGATACAGATTCAGATTGACACCAAAATTGGCATATGAACAGACAAGAGAACGAGTGTGATAAAGTACACCCTCGTCTCAAACAAATTAAACAGATTGCAGAGTAGAAATCAACTTAAACAGCAATGGAGGGGAGTGGTACACTCACCGGTTCAAGTACAGATACCTCAAAAGTTTTCACTTCGGATTGGCTTTAATCGCCAAGAAACCCTAAAATAATCAAAGTAAACCAATTGAAGGTTTCACATCCAGAATCGAGTAAACAAAATGCACATGTGAGGCTCGACTACTAGTCGTATGCCTCGCCAAATAAATACTAATGCAAGTGTACAAAACATGATTTTTGGGAACGAAAAGGTAACATGAAGACCTAGGTTCAACAACCCAAAAGCCCTTCATTTCTATCACAAGCCAATTCAAACTTAAAGGAACCAATCGGCCTAGAAAATTGGACAGCACTTCCCCTAAATTTCTTACTTTTCCAGCCATCACGGCTTTATTATTTTCCTCAATCAACTCCCAAAGTCATACTAAATATACATTCATCACCACAGCCGTTCAATAGACTCAAGGTTATCCAAGTACAAAAGTTAGCTAGGAAAATGACCGGAAATAAAAGTCAAGCCCTAGAATATTCCAATAAGCACAAGAAGACTCGATTACAAGTCATAAACCAATGCCAACACGATTACAATAGGGTTCCATAAGCATATATAAGCATTAGAGGAAACCAGAAAAATCTGGAAATGGGATTAGCTTTAGTCCTGAAAAAATAGTTTTTGACCTCATTTCGCGGTAATGGCACCAATTTCACTACGATTATTGGATGAGGGTGCAAGACCCACCATTTCGAAGCTAAAAGACAGGGCTACAACATCACAGCAGGTCACTCAACCCAGTTTTGAGTGCAAACAGGTCAAAAATGCAAGATACTACATCAAAAACGTAAAACAGTTTCACCAAAACGCATTCCAGCGGAAACATCATAACTCAGGCTCTCTAAGTCCAAATCCAGAAATTCCAAAACCAGCTGAAAGCTAAGAAACAGGGTTAAATTTCATCAGAAGCCCTCAACAACCAATTCGGAAGCAATTCCAACCAAAACAGCCAATTACAGGCGCAATTCTTACATTCGGGTAAAACCAGAACAACAATAGTAATTTTGACTTTTCTCATTCTACACTACTCCGATTGACCTGAAATTTTGTAGGCACCTCTAAAATGTCATTCCCTACACTTTCATGTTTTAAGCTTAGGCCAATTCGGCCTTTAACTAGGAGCTAAAAATTCGGACAGAATGCTCCCTCAAGAACCCTAATTTTCTAAAATTTCTTCCAAACCAGAAATTGGTTGCAATTAATCACTTTTTCCACCTCCTAGAGTCATTATATACCATTTCCAATCATCATAGATAGCCACACAATCATGCTTATATTAAAATAGAAAAATCCCCAAAAATAAAAAAAAATTTCATCACTTCAACCACAAATCAAGAAATAATCCATAATATTGCATCTCATACCACCACTAATCATGATTTAAGCATCAATTAAGGGAGGAGGGTGGTTCTTCACAACTCACCTTAGAAACAAGAGAGAGAGTAACTTGTCACCTTAGCTTCCCAAACAACCCCACCAAACAACTCACAAACACTAAGTGAAGAGGTTTTATGGAGTAATTGCAAGATCAAATGGTTGGATGGTTCAACTTGAGCAAGATTGGAGCTAAAACTTGAAGAGTTTTCTTTCTTTCTTGAGAGAGATAGGGTTGGCCAAGCTTGCAGAAATTTAGGGGCTTTTTGGGTCAAAATTGAGTATTAGTAAAGGTAAGAAATAATGGTCAAAGTCAAGGTTGAATAGGAAGGTGACACTTGTCACCCTTTTTAATGCAACTCTATCCTTTTGTCTCTCCAATGATAGTCCATCTAGGTATCCTCTAATTATCTCTTAACACCTGATAAATTAAATCCAGTATACAAAACTTAACCTAGTTGGCCGAAATTTTTCGAATTTTCCGCACTAGCGGGTCCCACATCCGATATACGCTCATAATTTCTCAAAAACTAACCGATACTAGAAAAATCATTTAAAAAACTATATTTACTCATAAAATTTATTTGCACAAATTTTTTGAATAAAGAAAAGGTGGAAAAACGTGTAATTAAAAGAAATTAAAACCTAGAAAGTAAGAAAATTACGAGTCCTCACACTCTCTCCCCCTTAAAGAAATTTCGTTCTCGAAATTTTCTTATCAGCTGAATCCATCAAATCTAAGGTGCCCAACGGATCGTAGCATCTACGTCCTCAGACGCGTCAGGGACCTGTTGATGCTCCAGGGAATATACTCGAGCCGGTACTTTCGCTCCAGTCCTTTCTCCTTTCGACTGTCCAGGGTTAGTCTTGGCTGGTTGCTGAGAGTTAGTCTTGGTTGGTGGCGGAGTCCCTCTCCGCTCGCGCAGGCGAGCTGGACAGTTAGCAATCCGATGTTCAGCGCTTCCACAGCGCAAGCATTTTCCTTCTTTCTTCCAGCAATTGGTTTCAGTATGATTTGGCCCTCCACAATATCCACAGGAACCACGAGTAGCAGAGACTGATCCCCCCTGTGGAACACCACCTGTCACCCCCGGTAGCCGTACTCCCCCATTTCCGTTTCCAACTTTAGGGGTTGTACTATTATCCGCTTGTTCTGAGCTGCTCCCCGGAAAGCCCCTTTTCTTGGTTTGGAAGTTTCTCACTTGTAGCCTCGCATCTTCAATCCGCTGAGCTTTCTCCACAGCATCACTAAAGGTACTAAGTTGAGCTACTGCCAAATCCTTTTGAATCTCAACATTTAGTCCCTGAATAAAATGCCTTATTCGTCTTTGTTTGGTGACGATCAGTTCAGGCGCAAACTTAGACAACCGAGTGAATTGACTCTCATACTCGGCTACGGTTTGAGTTCCCTGGCGAAGCCGAATGAATTCATCTTCCTTCTTTTCTTGGATGAGAGGAGGGAAAAACTTGGCGTTAAATTCTCTCATAAAGTTCGCCCACGTCCTTGGGGTTTGTTCTCTTTCCCATTTCATTCGAATGACATTCCACCAGGAACGGGCGGCTCCCTCTAGTTGAAAGACAGCAAATGTATCCTGTCTCTCCTGGGTATAGTGTAAGGCAGCGAAAATATCGATCATCTTCTCCAACCACTTCTCAGCTACGTCAGGATCAGGGCCTCCAAGAAATTTGGGTGGGGAGAACTTCTGAAATCTCTCAAGGGCTCTATCCTCGCCCTCTATGTGATTACCAGGATTCCCAGGGTTGGGGTTAGGGTTTTGACCTTGTTGGTGCACCACTTGTGCTAGCAAATCAGTCATTTGCTGCATGGCAGCAGCTATTTGGACATTGGGGTCAACCCTAGGTTCAGGGTTTGGTTTATATGAGGTTTCTCAAGTGCGCCTCTCAGATATAGGTTGCCTAATTCCACGCCCGCGGCCCCGTCCACTACGAGTGCCTTCCATTGGTCTAATAAATCTATGGTCGAAGCGGGAATATAATATTAAACATAGGTAGGCAAAAGCAAGTAGCAAAAGGTACGCACAGATCAAAAATATACATATATAACATAACTGTATCAAACAAGCCACACAGTAGCAATCAATTAGATACAAATTCATGAGAGTAGCGGGGTTATCCAAAAGTGCTATAGACACACCAGGTCACAAGTACAAGAATAACTAACGAAAAGCTTTTCCCCTCTAGGGCTCCGTCCTTAGTCTATGATAACAATTCCATATCAAGGTCGATCACGCTTAACCACACCCGAACAGACCACACGAATTTCTATCGTATCACATTTCTAGTTTGCCCAAGTCCTTTCTAACCTAGGTTTTCCTCTTTTTCGTATCCGGGCGCAAGAATCCCATCTAAGATAATTCACAACTCGAGCCGGCCGGTCCCAAGCGTAAATCATCCATATTAAAGATTCCTACCCTACATATATTCCTAACTTCCTCAAGTCCCATGGTAATGATCCTTACACTTATGACATGCACAGTTCATCGCTTACGCTCAAACGAGCACATATACCTTTTGACGCTTTCACGAAAGCAGGGCCATAACACCACTTGGCCCAAGCTCTCTCCGCGCAGAGACCACGCGAAGTGGCTCTGATACCACCTATGACAGCCCCACCTCACCCTAAGGCGAACCAAAGGGTTCAGCGGACCGCCTGCCCTGCTCTCGCCAGGACTACGGAGTCGAATTACACAAATTCGATATTACGCGAGATAGGACCCAAAAGAATTGAACGATTGAAGACCGCCAAGCTTACAAGTAACTTACCAAAATCACATGGGGAAAACACTTTCATATATACATGTCGCTCGGTTTACAATACAAGTGGAACCAGTGAAATGAAATACATTTGGAGTTTGCTCACTCTCGAGGAGCTATACAAAAGAACAAAAGCTAATCTAACTAGCTCAACTCGCTTCTCAAAATCATGATTTCCAAAAGAGGTTCCTGTAAGGAAAACAAAGATAACGAGGAGGGGTGAGCTTACGCCCAATGAGGTACCAAACATGTAGCAGAAAAATCATGGCATTTCACGTTATACAAATCAGATACACATGCTCGCTATAAAGTAAGACAGGTAAACACAAGAACTCAAATAGGGAGGATACAGGTGGCTCTCAGGAGCCAGCTTTCCAGCGCAGTACTTGATCCAAGCCAGTTGACTCTCCGTCAACGTATATAGAACCAACACGTCCGTAGACCCCACTTTACACCAAATTCCGTCCACCAAACACCCCTTTACCGGGACCGCTCACCTCAACAGACACAGAAATGATAATACTCGAGTATACCGGAATCAAGGGTCTCAATACCCAAAGATCCCAAAACAGACTACCGTGGTTCGTTATCTAATCGTCCAGGCCCTTGCCGACCCGACTCGAACAACTTAGCCACAGGATTTGAGCTCATAGGTTACAGAAAGGTCGTTGGTTACAAGTTTCCAAACGACGTTCGAACAGATACAGATATAGATACAGATATCAGATACAGATACAGATTCAGATTGACACCAAAATTGGCATATGAACAGACAAGAGAACGAGTGTGATAAAGTACACCCTCGTCTCAAACAAATTAAACAGATTGCAGAGTAGAAATCAACTTAAACAGCAATGGAGGGGAGTGGTACACTCACCGGTTCAAGTACAGATACCTCAAAAGTTTTCACTTCGGATTGGCTTTAATCGCCAAGAAACCCTAAAATAATCAAAGTAAACCAATTGAAGGTTTCACATCCAGAATCGAGTAAACAAAATGCACATGTGAGGCTCGACTACTAGTCGTATGCCTCGCCAAATAAATACGAATGCAAGGGTACAAAACATGATTTTTGGGAACAAAAAGGTAACATGAAGACCTAGGTTCAACAACCCAAAAGCCCTTCATTTCTATCACAAGCCAATTCAAACTTAAAGGAACCAATCGGCCTAGAAAATTGGACAGCACTTCCCCTAAATTTCTTACTTTTCCAGCCATCACGGCTTCATTATTTTCCTCAATCAACTCCCAAAGTCATACTCAATATACATTCATCACCACAGCCGTTCAATAGACTCAAGGTTATCCAAGTACAAAAGTTAGCTACGAAAATGACCGGAAATAAAAGTCAAGCCCTAGAATATTCCAATAAGCACAAGAAGACTCGATTACAAGTCATAAACCAATGCCAACACGATTACAATAGGGTTCCATAAGCATATATAAGCATTAGAGGAAACCAGAAAAATCCGGAAATGGGATTAGCTTTAGCCCTGAAAAAACAGTTTTTGACCTCATTTCGCGGTAATGGCAACAATTTCACTACGATTATTGGATGAGGGTGCAAGACCCACCATTTCGAAGCTAAAAGACAGGGCTACAACATCACAGAAGGTCACTCAACCCAATTTTGAGTGCAACCAGGTCAAAAATGCAAGATACTACATCAAAAATGTAAAACAGATTCACCAAAACGCATTCCAGCGGAAACATCATAACTCAGGCTCTCCAAGTCCAAATCCAGAAATTGCAAAACCAGCTGAAAGCTAAGAAACAAGGTTAAATTTCATCAGTAGGCCTCAACAACCAATTCGGAAGCAATTCCAGCCAAAACAGCCAATTACAGGCGCAATTCTTACATTCGGGTAAAACCAGAACCGCAATAGTAATTTTGACTTTTCTCAATCTACACTACTCCGATTGACCTGAAATTTTGTAGGCAACTCTAAAATGTCATTCCCTACACTTTCATGTTTTAAGCTAAGGCCAATTCGGCCTTTAACTATGAGCTAAAAATTCGGACAGAATGCTCCTTCAAGAACCCTAATTTTCTGAAATTTCTTCCAAACCAGAAATTGGTTGCAATTAATCACTTTTTCCACCTCCTAGAGTCATTATATACCATTTCCAATCATCATAGATAGCCACACAATCATGCTTATATTAAAACAGAAAAATCCCCAAAAATAAAAAAAAAGTTCATCACTTCAACCACAAATCAAGAAATAATCCATAATATTGCATCTCATACCACCACTAATCATGATTTAAGCATCAATTAAGGGAGGAGGGTGGTTCTTCACAACTCACCTTAGAAACAAGAGAGAGAGTAACTTGTCACCTTAGCTTCCCAAACAACTCCACCAAACAACTCACAAACACTAAGTGAAGAGGTTTTATGGAGTAATTGCAAGATCAAATGGTTGGATGGTTCAACTTGAGCAAGATTGGAGCTAAAACTTGAAGAGTTTTCTTTCTTTCTTGAGAGAGAGAGGGTCAGCCAAGCTTGCAGAAATTTAGGGGCTTTTTGGGTCAAAATTGAGTATTAGTAAAGGTAAGAAATAATGGTCAAAGTCAAGGTTGAATAGGAAGGTGACACTTGTCACCCTTTTTAATGCAACTCTATCCTTTTGTCTCTCCAATGATAGTCCATCTAGGTATATTCTAATTATCTCTTAACACCTGATAAATTAAACCCAGTATACAAAACTTAACCTAGTTGGCCGAAATTTTTCGAATTTTCCGCACTAGCGGGTCCCACATCCGATATACGCTCATAATTTCTCAAAAACTAACCGATACTAGAAAAATCATTTAAAAAACTATATTTACTCATAAAATTTATTTGCACAATTTTTTTGAATAAAGAAAAGGTGGAAAAACGTGTAATTAAAAGAAATTAAAACCTAGAAAGTAAGAAAATTACGGGTCCTCACACAAGGGCTTCATCAATCATTAGCCCTTATCATCCAACAATTATTTCTTATAGAAATAAAGCTAACATTTCAACCAAACTTTTATTGTTCAGAACCAAGGATAACTTAAACATTTTCCAGTAATTGTTATTCCAAACTATCAAGAATTCCATCACAACATTTTAACCATGGTATAATCAAATTGTTATCCCAAGGTGTACATGCATAACCCTCTTAATATTTCTTAAAGTGAAATCAATGGCCATAAAATATTTTACAGCTCGAAACAGCAGTTTTAGAACTGAAATTCGCCAAAAGAAATCTGGAAAATTCCTTTACTACCTCTATCAACTCGCTTGAACATTTTCCAAGTCCACACTTCAACATTTTTGGTTAAATCTTCCAAAATATCAAATGTTTCCCAGCTAAACAACTTACACAGCTTAAAATACACATTTTTCATGCATTTCAAAACCATTATACTCCAAGGAAAATTCCAGAAACCAATTAAAGAATTTCTGTTCAACCTCTCGGTCATTAAAATTTCCAGCACTTCAGTGTTCATAAATCCAACATTTCCTCGGCTAAAATGCTATTAAACTCTCAAGTTCAGCATGCAATTACTTGGCTAGACAGTTAACATTTCCAGCTCAAAATCGAATTTAGTTACCAACTGCAAACATCACTAAAATCCAGAAATTATATCAACTAGTCTCGGATGATCATACATGAAACAATTTTCTGTTTTCATTTTATTTTCTTGGTTAGCCGAACTACTTAGCCTCATGCAAGCCTCAAACATCATGTTGTTAGCTAGATAAACATAGGTATCAACTCAGATCATCACAATGTAGAAGATTAGGAACTACATTTCCAATTTAAGCTCACGGTAGTTCCATTTCATCAAAACAGAATTTCTTATGCTCCTTAATTCATCATCCGAATGCACAAAATTAACATGCAAAGCCATAGCCAGGTAAATCAACTAGTGATTAGTCGTATAATCCCCAATACAGGCTCAGATTATCAAATTTAAGCAGATTACCACTGGATTTCAGACCAAGCTCGCGGCAGAATTTATTCTACCAAACAGATTTTTCTCAAGTTTCAAATTTCATCATCCGATCGAATCATTCCACATGCAACCTATTAAACATCTTGTTTTCACTTAGCTAATCATGTTTATAACCTTATATTGTCACCATTAGACAAATTGAGCACAACATTTCTTAATCAGTCTCGACAGTCCAAATGTGCGCACATCAGATTTCTTCTTTTCTAAATTCATCATCCGATGGTCTAAGGTCAACATGCAAAGCTTTAAACAATTTAATTAGTTAGTGATTAGTTACTTAATCAACAATGCAAACTCAGATTATCCAGAGTTACACAGATTAGCTCGGCATTAATCCAAAACAGTCTCGGCAAACCCACATTCAGCGCACATCAGGTTTCTTTTCTTTTCTAGATCATCATCCAACGCATAAATTCAAGATGCATGCTCCTAATTAGCTCAATCAACCTCTAATCAGGTGTTCTAAATCCGAAATTTACCTCAACAGCAGACTTAGCTTACGCACAAGGGAACTGAAAATTATTTTTTTTTGCTCTTGGCTCGCGCGCGACTAGGGTGTTGGTTCGTTTGGCTGTGGCAGACGGTGGAGCTGGTGGTTGTTGCGGCTGGAAGATTGATTGCAGCTGGTAGAAATGGAATTGCAGAATGGGTGGGACTTACGCACATCTTTTCCTTTCCTTCCTTAGACTTACGGACAGCAGCAGAGTCGCTGCAGCTCACGGATTGCAGCTCTCGGATGAAGCTGCTGCTCACTCTCCCGCTCACACACACTCTCTCTCTCTGTCGATACTCACGGGTGAAGGTGGAGTGCGGTGGTGGTTTGTGATACAGAAATGAAGAGGAAGAAGGATGGATGCCGGGTTTTGAGAGGGAGGTTGAGTGTTTGTGAGGATTGAGTGTTGAGATAGTGAAGTTGTGCATTGGCCGAAAGAGTGGTGAGGAATGATGTTGTCCGGAAATTGGTTCTTGTGTTGCATGGTAATTTGGTATATAGTGGGGGGTAATTTAAACTTTTCACTTTTCATTCTAATGATCACTTAAAACCTTAATTCTAACTTAATTCCAAAAATTATCCCCAAGAGTGATTTAAATGCTTGATTATCTACCAATCTTGCAGGACTTTAATTTATCGTAATGGAGACTAAAAACTTTAACATTTTATGCTAAGGCGATAAAATTATTCTAACTCCAAAGGTATTAATTTAATCAAGCAAAACCAAGAAATTTCATAACTTAGAAAAATTATATCATTTTTCACATAAAATTGTTTATACGTACTTATTTGCAAACAAGAGAAAGTAATGCTAAAATTTATTAAAGAATTAAAAGAAATGCAAATGAAATATGCACTAGAGCTTGTATATATTTTCGGGGTTCTCACATTGCATAAATGAATCATTTGAGTATCTACAAGAGACTGTAGTACTTTTTAAGTTAGATTTAATACAGGACTACAACTAATTGAGGATTCTAGAGGAAGATGTGATTAAGGCTAGTTCATCAGAAAAGTAAGCACTTTGAAATTCAATTATGCCATTGGGAGTAATGAATACACCAGTACCATTAATGGATTTGGGTCTTTAAGTCGTATTCGGGTTAAAAAAAAATTTGGCGGTAATACTCATAAATGACTTGGGACTACAATAAGATATTATTGAATTTAAGGTTTCATTTAGTACCTCGATATCTGCATACATGTATACGGAACCGGATATGATTTTTGAAGTTATGGATTCTTGAGGGCTCTTACTACCTATTTTGAAAGATTATTAGGGTTAAGGTCCAGTAGGACAAAACTTGTGTGCTAATAAGATCTTATCGAATTTGATCTGCGAGATATGTAAAGTGCATTACGTATACCAATTTAAAAGCGGCTATTACATCATTTGTTCTTGAATTGACAAATTTCTTGAGGCAATTGAATCAGTGAACCGCATGAAAGAATTGTTATCTCGCTCGTCATGAACAGATTAAGAATACAAGATTTACGTGATATTTAATGTGGAATAAGTTTTACAATTCGTAAGAGTGGGATACAAAAGTGACATCTGGAGTTTTTGAGTTAAGGTATGAATTTCGAGGACGAAATTCTCTTAAGGGGGAGAGGATGTGAGGACCCATAATTTTATTATTTCAAAATATTGTTAAATTGGTCATTTTAAAAATATTTCATACTCGAGTTACCCAAAAAAAAATACTAAAGTACATGAATTTCTCGAAAATAAATTTTACCGATTGGTTCTTTACGCGCATATTATTTTAATGCCCAAATTTATTCAAGATGAATTGCTTATCATGATTTTTTTATTGTTATATATATATACTTGGATTATCATATTTTAGAGTTTTAGAATCGAATAAGTTGAATTTCCAAGTTCAAACGAAAAAACCCTTAAGTTTGACCTTTATACGCGCGCGTGCCGAAAAGGCCCCGACAGACACATTAATTTGATTAATTGGAGATTTTAAGAACATGATATTAGACTACTAGTAATGTACTAGGTAAATTACCTCAGAGGTTTAGTGCACAAAAGTTGCAAACGAGCACGAAAATTGGACACGCGAAGACCCTAAACGGACCTAGCATGAGTTGACACTTAGACTTAACCATTAAGTCTCCAATTCTCTCCACTTTCATTACAAAATCTAATTTCACTCTCTCGCCTCTCTTCACTCTCTTTGTTTGGCCGAAAATAGGAAGAAGAAAAGGGAAGAAAAATCTAGCCAAAATCCTTACAAAATTACTTCAATCCACATCCAAATTTCATCATCCATTAGAGGGCTTTGATCCTAGCTTGGAAGAGGGGGCTGTTCATCGGTTTTCTTGGAGGAATTTCGGTCAAGATTTCTGCCCTAAAGCTGTCCAACTAAGTTCTTGAGGTAACTCACTCACCCACACTTCAATCTTGCAAAATTATAGCTCAAATGGAGCAAAGGCAGCATGGGTTTGCAACCTATGGTAGAATTTGGGTTGATTGGTTGAGTAATTATATTCTTGCAATTCCATGACATGCTCGAGGGTTTGAGGATGTTTATTGGTGGCTGATGTGATGAATTAACATGTTGTGGTTGCTGATATTGTGCTATGTTACATGTATATAGAATGATTGATGGAATGAAGTTGGAAGAAAGTTAGAAATTTGGAGAAGGTACTGTCTGAAATTTCTGACTTGCTGTCCGACTTTCTTGTTTGCTGCTGCCCTGTAATTTCGAAAATTTTCTGGTGTTAATTGAGCTTCCAAATTGGTGTAGATATGTTTTGCTATGTGTATTGTGGTTGTCTACCAAAAATCAACCCAAATGGTTGGTTAAATTTTGAGTTACAAGTAAAGAAGCAAAACTGGAACAAGCTCCAGAATTTTCTGACCAGCAACATTTGTGTAGCTATAACGTTTTTCTCGTTGATCGAAATTGAGTACCGTTTGAGGCATTTGAAAGTAGACTCATAGAGCTTTAAAATGGAACCAAGCTCATTTTCTAGTTCGTCCCGAGCGATTCGTGACGAGTTTCGAAAGTCGGCTGTCTGTTTATTACTGTTCATTCGAGACTGTCCAGAAAATCCATTTTGTTGCTTGATTTTGAACCGCTTATGTCTGGATTCTGGAAATGATTTCTTCTACATAAATGTATCCTTGTGAACCTAGTTTCTAACACCACCAACCTTTTTCAATATCACTGAGAATCCAGTAAGATACGGCCTAATTAGCGAAGTGCATTAAATCTGGAAAATTTCTGGAAAGGCCAACAGTCCAGGAATTTTAGCGAACTTCAACTATTTATTTCTTGAGCTAGGAACATCGGAATCGAGTTCCATTTTTTTCATTTGAAACATGGATTGGTAAATTACATGCGTATCAAATTTCAAAGGCTGGTTTTGATTCTATGAATTTTAACGAAATTCCAAAATTATTGGAAAAACTTGGACTGTTTTGACCTATCTTCAATGAATAGTAAACTTTCTTGGAGAAATTGACTTGTTTCTGATTTGATTCTTGGAAAGTGACCTTATACAAAGTTGTTATGCTTCGAATGAAGTTTATGACGGTGTAAAATTTTCCATTTTTAGACTTTCCGAACTTCCGGACTGATATTTCCAAAAATGACTCGAAAAGTGAAAATTTCCAATTTGGACCTAAATGTTCTTTTAAGGGCCTAGGTTACATTTTTACAACTCTTAGAGCATTCCAAACCTATTTTCATGGTGAACTTGAGTTCACCTATCACTTGAGACCTCAGTTGAAAGTGGGTTCCTTATGAACTGAAATACTTTGGAAACTTGAATTTTGGAGTCAAAATTGACTATTTCTTTTCTTTACACGAATACTGTATGGCCTGGAATTTGAGATACAATGCATTATTGCATACTTTCAAGATCTCAAGAGGACTTCGAGGGAACTCACGGCGAAGCATCTTAGAGCTAATTTCTCAAGCTTTGACTTTTGATACTTGGTGAGTATCAAGTGCATGTGAAGTGTTTAAATGAAATGATTCTTGTACTTGCTAGTTAATGAGGCTAGGGCGTACTTTATCACCCTTGTCCTTTCTGTCATGAAATTGCTTGCTTGATAAGTGATACGTGTTACATGTGAATGCAAATGAAAGTGTTTTTCGTGAGCATTGAGCGGCAGAATGTATCATGCCCTTTTAGGGTAGGAGATACCGCTCATCCCGTGTCAATGCTATGATCAAATCTTGTCGATTGGAGCTTCGTCTCATCGACCTGAAAGTGAATGGGGGGGGACGCCCCAACCCATTGGCTAGCCTTGTAACTCGAGCCGGCAAGGGTTTGGTCGAGAAACTTGGTGAAACTTGGGAAGTGTTATAGCTTGATCCAAATAAGGGGTCTTGCTAGGTATACTTGTTAAGTGATACCACCTACATGCTTGTTTGGTTACGGATCCAAGAGGGTGTCATGGTGGCTGGAGGTAGTAAGTGGAGTTCTACATGGATAACTGTGAAAGTTGACGGAGGGTCAACTACCTGAGCTTGGATCGCGCGTGGATTAGCTCCTGAGAGCTCCCGTATCCTTTTATTGTGATTAAATTCCCTACTTGCTTAATGTTTCGCAGTTACTTGTTACTCGAGTTATTGCTTTATATTGTGTCTTTACTCGCATGCTTGCATATTTTTCCCTTGGTCTCACTGAGCGTTAGCTCACCCCAATTTGTTTTCCTTAACAGGTTTGGAAGTGGAAGTTCTGATGCTTAATTAGTGACCCCAAAAATAATTTTTCCCCACAGGGCTCGAGGCCAAAGAAAGCGCTTGTATTGAGTTATTACTGCCTGAAGGGATATCTCATATATAATTGGAATTCGATTCACCTGATAAGTATTTGATGTAATTATTTGAGAACTGAGGACTTTTGTCTTATTCGGGGAATGATACCCTTACTTGAGATTTGTAATGTATCTTATCTTATTCTAAGTTTGAAAAATGTTATTTCGTTTATTCTTGAGGTTGTACCCTATGTTATTGGATGTGAGTGATATATTTTATTTGAGGACTGTAGTGAGTCCCAGCGAGAGCTGGGCAGGCGGTCCGCCGTGCCCTTTGGTTCGCCTTAGGGGGAGGTGGGGCTGTCACAGTTGGTATCAGAGCTTAGGCTCTAGATCTTGTAGTGTATCCTCAGCTTAAAGTTTAGGATGTCTGACTGTGGGATTAATTTGAATATTATGTGAATGAGGACCTATTGTATCCTAGGGGTAAACAAATTGATTATTTGAGAGTTTCTTACTTGGGACTTGTAGAAATGAAATTGAGGAGTTAGGTGATGTTATATTGAAGAAAAATATGGGATGAGAGATTAGTAGTGAAAGATTGGACGAATTTGAATTATTATTATACTTGTAAGTGTGGAAAGAATTGAGATAATTATTAGTACTGGCTATGGAGGATAAGAGATCGAGATTTGATGGTCAAACTCCATGTATGATGATTTTGAACCAAAATAAAAGAGTATTAAAGGAATAAAATGCATTTTCCCACCCATTTACCTCCTAGAGAATTTCTGCTTTGAAATTCTAAAGAAAAACTAGGATGTACTAGTTTTATTTTCAAACGATGATTGCAAATAATATATATATGCTTTAAGTATGTATAATTTTCCGATTTTGGTAAATATGTGAATTTTACTTGAATTTCAATCTAAAAATTTGTGAATAACTGATGAGTTTGTTGAATTTTGTATATGGTGGGCTGATACAAGGTTAAAATTTTCTAAACTAAGTTTTCCCCCTTGATTGTATACTGGTGTATTCTCACACTTGAATTTGTCTATGCTTTACAAAAAAAAAAAAAATCTTGAGTTTTCGGAAGAATGGCGAACTTATGTTTTTATAATGTAAATCTTGAACTTGATAAGATTTTTAGTTACTTTAAATACTCTTCTTATGCTTTAAAATTCTTGGTTTTTCCAGAAGAGTGAATCTATCTTTAGGTGTACGGGCTGAGAGAACTTTGAGATATGGAGTAACCGCATTCAAGAGCATGAAGTTAGTGTGAATTGACTTGGTTTCCATTTGAGACGTAAGTTAGCTAGTTGTACTTATTTCTTGGGTTTGAACTTGGAGCTTGAGGCTTTAACTATAAAACCCAAAGACTGGTTATTCTTGGAGATGATGGTGCTCTGGCTGGTGGCTTGCTTATTAAATATTTTGAATTTCGAATGGATAACCTTTGGTTTCAGCTTGTGTTATAGTTTGATTGGATCTAATTTCGTAAAAGCATGTGATTTGATTGAAATTAGTGATATTTGGACCCTTTGGTTTAACTATGGACTTAGGAAGGGTGGTGCACGCTGTGAGGCCTTTTGTACCCTGCTTGCATATACTTCTATATTTTGTGGCACTTAATTGCCTATATACAGTATTTGACATATTGGGCTTGTTTTGTGACTTCTTAACTCGTGCTATAACTTTTGATACATGTAAAGAAGTATGTTTTGATTCTAAATATTTTTGTAACTTGTATATGCATTAAGTTCTTTTATGCTTAATTTTTCCTTTTCTTGCGCTTATAGACTTCTATTAAGTATGGCAGCAGGAATGGGAAAAAGGGGTCGTGGCCTAGGGCTTAGACAACCCCGTACTCATGAGAAAAATTGATGGATAGTCTTATATAATTTAATGAGACCCTAGTACTGAATATGAATCGAGAATAAATCAGAAGATTAGATCTACCAGTGTATAATGGATTAACCTAGTTGGGAATTTAGTGAGATTTTCCTGTGCGAAATTTTAATAGTTGCTTTATACGTATATTATGAGTGGTCCTATGGCCATATTTCAACTTTTGTGAAAGTTTGAATTCCAAAAGTATTTCGTTGGTTTGGTGAGATGACTTGAACTCATTACCTATTTGTTCTACTTGAACAAAAACGCTTGCAATTTTACTTGACTATTACTATACCCAGATTCACTTGTTTTACTTTTTCACAAAATATATATATATATATATATATATACATATATGTATACACATTTTGAACTCGTTTGAGAATCGAAATCAGATAGAGTTCAAGTTCGAATATTTTCTTAGGAACATGAATGCCTATTTGTTATGAATCAGAGATTAGAAATGATCGGGTTTTATGTACTAGTAGAGTTAGCTCTTGGTTTGGATATAAAAGGGTGGTAAAGGTGTTGGATCACAGGTTATGCGAATATGAACCTACATATCTATTTATCTTTCTTAAAGGTATTTTCTAAAATATACGCTTTACCCGAACATAGGTTTAACTTGAAACTTTGAGGAAAAGTGTTGGAACACCCTCCATGTATATGTTATGATTATTATGTATATGTTTTAAAATTCATGCATTAAGTTGCATGATTAATCTTCTTAAATCTATTTGAGAGATTTGAAATATGTATTGATGATTGTGGTTAAACATTATTTGAAATCTCTTACTAAGAAAATTTAGTTTTGGATCATGAAGAAAATTTGTATCTTTAACTCTAATTTTGCAAATTTTGAATTGCATTTTGCCACAGATACATTCAAAATACATCAAAAGTCTTGACTTTATCTTGTAGGTCATGATTGGTTTGATTTAGACAAACTTTTGAGGAAAAGGATTCTGGTCCTACTACTGTGTAACAGCTTTTGGTCAGGGTTTGGAACTTGTTTCATATGGCGTATAATTTATAGTTTCACTACATACGTGAGTAAGACCTTAAAATGGAAGTACATATCATTATATCAAGGGGTATTACTTTATTCGTGTGTGTGGATTTTCTTACGTATCAAATTCGCGGAGAGGTAAGAGTAAATATAACTGGATGACTTAGATGTGTGAGAATTTATAGGTTGTGAATAGTTATGTTTTAAATTTTGATTTGCTACTCATTTAGATGCTTTGAGTTGTTGATAGGCTGACAGTCAGGATTAAGCAAATGGATGAAATCTTTTTGTTGCTTTGAACATGGATAACTTAGCATGTTTTGCTACAATCTTGTTTAGTCCCTTTTCTTTTGAAATGATTAGATAAACTTATTCTAACTTGATGAAACTATTATGGTCTTTTATAGCAAATGAAAGTTTACTTTGCATTTAATCAACTTCATGACTTATTCGTATATCTAAATTTTGTTATGATTATAGCCTTGTGAGAAGGCCATGTCTATAATATCGAGGCTGGAATCAAGAGGATATTAGGAATAAATATATTTTACCTTGCATAAATGAATCATTTGAGTATCTACAAGAGACTGTAGTACTTTCCAAGTTAGATTTAATACAGGACTACAACTAATTGAGGATTCTAGAGGAAGATGTGATTAAGGCTAGTTCATCAGAAAAGTAAGCACTTTGAAATTCAATTATGCCATTGGGAGTAATGAATACACCAGTAGCATTAATGGATTTGGGTCTTTAAGTCGTATTCGGGTTAAAAAAAAATTTTGGCGGTAATACTCATAAATGACTTGGGACTACAATAAGATATTATTGAATTTAAGGTTTCATTTAGTACCTCGATATCTGCATACATGTATACGGAACCGGATATGATTTTTGAAGTTATGGATTCTTGAGGGCTCTTACTACCTATTTTGAAAGATTATTAGGGTTAAGGTCTAGTAGGACAAAACTTGTGTGCTAATAAGATCTTATCGAATTTGATCTGCGAGATATGTAAAGTGCATTGCGTATACCAATTTAAAAGAGGCTATTACATCATTTGTTATTGAATTGACAAATTTCTTGAGGCAATTGAATCAGTGAACCGCATGAAAGAATTGTTATCTCGTTCGTCGTGAACAGATTAAGAATACAAGACTTACGTGATATTTAATGTGGAATAAGTTTTACAATTCGTAAGAGTGGGATGCAAAAGTGACATCTGGAGTTTTTGAGTTAAGGTATGAATTTCGAGGACGGAATTTTCTTAAGGGGGAGAGGATGTGAGGACCCATAATTTTATTATTTCAAAATATTGTTAAATTGGTCATTTTAAAAATATTTCGTACTCGAGTTACCCAAAAAAAAAATACTAAATTACATGAATTTCTCGAAAATAAATTTTACCGATTGGTTCTTTATGCGCATATTATTTTAATGCCCAAATTTATTCAAGATGAATTGCTTATCGTGATTTTTTTGTTGTTATATATATATATACTTGGATTATCATATTTTAGAGTTTTAGAATCGAATAAGTTGAATTTCCAAGTTCAAACGAGAAAACCCTTAAGTTTGACCTTTATACGCACGCGTGCCGAAAAGGTCCCGACAGGCACATTAATTTGATTAATTAGAGATTTTAAGAACATGATATTAGACTACTAGTAATGTACGATTAATGTACTAGAGAAATTACCTCAGAGGTTTAATGCACAAAAGTTGCAAACGAGCACGAAAATTGGACACGCGAAGACCCTAAACGGACCTAGCATGAGTTGACACTTAGACTTAACCATTAAGTCTCCAATTCTCTCCACTTTCATTACAAAATCTAATTTCACTCTCTCGCCTCTCTTCACTCTCTCTGTTTGGCCGAAAATAGGTAGAAGAAAAGGGAAGAAAAATCTAGCCAAAATCCTTACAAAATTACTTCAATCCACATCCAAATTTCATCATCCATTAGAGGGCCTTGATCCTAGCTTGGAAGAGGGGGCTGTTCATCGGTTTTCTTGGAGGAATTTCGGTCAAGATTTCTGCCCTAAAGATGTCCAACTAAGTTCTTGAGGTAACTCACTCACCCACACTTCAATCTTGCAAAATTATAGCTCAAATGGAGCAAAGGCAGCATGGGTTTGTAACCTATGGTAGAATTTGGGTTGATTGGTTGAGTAATTATATTCTTGCAATTCCATGACATGCTCGAGGGTTTGAGGATGTTTATTGGTGGCTTATGTGATGAATTAACATGTTGTGGTTACTGATATTGCGCTATGTTACATGTACATAGAATGATTGATGGAATGAAGTTGGAAGAAAGTTAGAAATTTGGAGAAGGTACTGTCTGAAATTTCTGACTTGCTGCCCGACTTTCTTGTTTGCTGCTGCCCTGTAATTTCAAAAATTTTCTGGTGTTAATTGAGCTTCAAAATTGGTGTAGATATGTTTTGCTATGTGTATTGTGGTTGTCTACCAAAAATCAACCCAAATGGTTGGTTAAAGTTTGAGTTACAAGTAAAGAAGCAAAACTGGAACAAGCTCCAGAATTTTCTGACCAGCAACATTTGTGTAGCTATAACATTTTTATCGTTGATCAAAATTGAGTACCGTTTGAGGCATTTTAAAGTAGACTCGTAGAGCTTTAAAATGGTACCAAGCTCATTTTCTAGTTCGTCCCGAGCGATTCGTGGCGAGTTTTGAAAGTTGACTGTCTGTTTATTACTGTTCATTCGAGACTGTCCAGAAAATCCATTTTGTTGCTTGATTTTGAACTTCTTATGTCTGGATTTTGGAAATGATTTCTTCTACATAAATATATCCTTGTGAACCTAGTTTCTAACACCACCAACCTTTTTCAATATCACTGAGAATCCAGTAAGATACGGCCTAATTAGCGAAGTGCATTAAATCTGGAAAATTTCTGCAAAGGTCAACAGTCCAGGAATTTTAGCAAACTTCAACTGTTTATTTCTTGAGCTAGGAACATCAGAATTGAGTTTCATTTTTTTCATTTGAAACCTGGATTGGTAAATTACATGCGTATCAAATTTCAAAGGCTGGTTTTGATTCTATGATTTTTACCGAAATTCCAAAATTATTGGAAAAACTTGGACTGTTTTGACCTATCTTCAATGAATAGTAAACTTTCTTGGAGAAATTGACTTGTTTCTGATTTGATTCTTGGAAAGTGACCTTCTACAAAGTTGTTATGCTTTGAATGAAGTTTTTGACGGTGTAAAATTTTCCATTTTTAGACTTTCCGAACTTCCAGACTGATATTTCCAAGAATGACTCGAAAAGTGAAAATTTCCAATTTGGACCTAAATGTTCTTTTAAGGGCCTAGGTTACATTTTTACAACTCTTAGAGCATTCCAAACCTATTTTCATGGTGAACTTGAGTTCACCTATCACTTGAGACCTCAGTTGAAAGTGGGTTCCTTATGAACTGAAATACTTTGGAAACTTGAATTTTGGAGTCAAAATTGACTATTTCTTTTCTTTACACGAATACTGTATGGCCTGGAATTTGAGATACAATGCATTATTGCATACTTTCAAGATCTCAAGAGGACTTCGAGGGAACTCACGGCGAAGCATCTTAGAGCTAATTTCTCAAGCTTTGACTTTTGATACTTGGTGAGTATCAAGTGCATGTGAAGTGTTTAAATGAAATGATTCTTGTACTTGCTAGTTAATGAGGCTAGGGCGTACTTTATCACCCTTGTCCTTTCTGTCATGAAATTGCTTGCTTGATAAGTGATACGTGTTACATGTGAATGCAAATGAAAGTGTTTTTCGTGAGCATTGAGCGGCAGAATGTATCATGCCCTTTTAGGGTAGGAGATACCGCTCATCCCGTCTCAATGCTATGACCAAATCTTGTCGATTGGAGTTTCGTCTCATCGACCTGAAAGTGAATGGGGGGGACGCCCCAACCCATTGGCTAGCCTTGTAACTCGAGCCAGCAAGGGTTTGGTCGAGAAACTTGGTGAAACTTGGGAAGTGTTATAGCTTGATCCAAATAAGGGGTCTTGCTAGGTATATTTGTTAAGTGATACCACCTACATGCTTGTTTGGTTACGGATCCAAGAGGGTGTCATGGTGGCTGGAGGTAGTAAGTGGAGTTCTACATGAATAACTGTGAAAGTTGACGGAGGGTCAACTACCTGAGCTTGGATCGCGCGTGGATTAGCTCCTGAGAGCTCCCATATCCTTTTATTGTGATTAAATTCCCTACTTGCTTAATGTTTCGCAGTTACTTGTTACTCGAGTTATTGCTTTATATTGTGTCTTTACTCGCATGCTTGCATGTTTTTCCAATGGTCTCACCGAGCGTTAGCTCACCCCAATTTGTTTTCCTTAACAGGTTTGGAAGTGGAAGTTCTGAGGCTTAATTAGTGACCCCAAAAATAATTTTTCCCCACAGGGCTCGAGGCCAAAGAAAGCGCTTGTATTGAGTTATTACTGCCTGAAGGGATATCTCCTATATAATTTGAATTCGATTCACTTGATAAGTATTTGATGTAATTATTTGACAACTGAGGACTTTTGTCTTATTCGGGGAATGATACCCTTACTTGAGATTTGTAATGTATCTTATCTCGTTCTAAGTTTGAAAAATGTTATTTCATTTATTCTTGAGGTTGTACCCTATGTTATTGGATGTGAGTGATATATTTTATTTGAGGACTGTAGTGAGTCCCAGCGAGAGCTGGGCAGGCGGTCCGCCGTGCCCTTTGGTTTGCCTTAGGGGGAGGTGGGGCTGTCACAGTTGGTATCAGAGCTTAGGCTCTAGATCTTGTAGTGTATCCTCGGCTTAAAGTTTAGGATGCCTGACTGTGGGATTAATTTGAATATTATGTGAATGAGGACCTATTGTATCCTAGGGGTTAAACAAATTGATTATTTGAGAGTTTCTTACTTGGGACTTGTAGAAATGAAATTGAGGAATTAGGTGATGTTATATTGAAGGAAAATATGGGATGTGAGATTAGTAGTGAAAGATTGGACGAATTTGAATTATTATTATACTTGTAAGTGTGGAAAGAATTGAGATAGTACTGGCTATGGAGGATAAGAGACCGAGATTTGATGGTCAAACTCCATGTATGATGATTTTGAACCAAAATGAAAGAGTATTAAAGGAATAAAATGCATTTTCCCACCCATTTACCTCCTAGAGAATTTCTGCTTTGAAATTCTAAAGAAAAACTAGGATGTACTAGTTTTATTTTCAAACGATGATTGCAAATAATATATATATGCTTTAAGTATGTATAATTTTCCGATTTTGGTAAATATGTGAATTTTACTTGAATTTCAATCTAAAAATTTGTGAATAACTGATGAGTTTGTTGAATTTTGTATATGATGGGCTGATACAAGGTTAAAATTTTCTAAACTAAGTTTTCCCCCTTGATTGTATATTGGTGTATTCTCACACTTGAATTTGTCTATGCTTTACACAAAAAAAAAAATCTTGAGTTTTCAGAAGAATGGCGAACTTATGTTTTTATAATGTAAATCTTGAACCTGATAAGATTTTTGGTTACTTTAAATGCTCTTCTTATGTTTTAAAATTCTTGGTTTTTCCAGAAGAGTGAGCCTATCTTGGTTTAAAATTCTTGATTTAAGCATCACAATCACAAATACAAGTTAGTAAACAACTCCAACATGATTAAGGGAAAAAGAAAAGAGTGGTCAGCCATTTTACCTCAAAACCAGAGCTTGCTAGTGTTCTCCTTCACTTTCCCTTGAAATTTTTAGTTCCCTAAGCTTCCCAAGCTTCCAATTTATGAGTTAATTGGTTTAGATTTCTTGAATTCTCACTCAAATAAGCTAAACTCAAGATGAAATGAAATGGTTTTCTTTCTCTCTTTTCCTTTCTTCACGCATGGCTGGAATGGCATAATGGAGGCTGAAATGAAGCATCTTGGTCGGTCAAGAGATAAGAAAAGAATGAAGTGTTGTAGTCAAATTTGCTTCTAAGATAAAGACTAAACTAGTCGTGGTCGAAGGTCCAACATCCAACCTTTCTTCCTTGCTTTTGTTTTTTTGTTTTTCTCTCTTACTTTATCCCCTCAAAACAGCCGGCCACTAGAAGGTAAAATGAAGATAATTTGGGTCAATTGTCAGTTCAATAAAGTTAAGTAAGACTTGGTCAAGTCCAACTTCCAATGGGTTTGTGACACTTGGCTTTTCTAGACTTACCTCATTTCTTTTGGTCAAAAATTGTGGCTAATCTAAGAGATATTTTGAGAGTTAATTAGCTGACATAAAATGAGAAGATTAAAGTAATAAAGTAGTGTTCAAGTGGCGTATTCACTCGGTAACAAATGGTACCCGTCGGTTCCAACCGTTTTTCTTCAATCGTGTATACTAAGGTTTGAACTTAAAATTCACTAACTTATTATTATCACTTCTAATCACACACTTAATATCATCTAAAACTCACTCTAAATCACTAAATGTGATACACACTCCGTACCGAATAATTACACTATGAAAAGGCATAAAAACCCTAAGTTACGATAACTTGAAAACGAAAAGAAAAACCGTTCTATGTTTATTTGCACTTATTGTGGGGTAATAAGTAGTAAGACTATTCTAAAGTAATAAATTCCAAATAAAAGGGAATTTTTAAGAAAAATATAAGAAAATTTTTCCAGTCGTCACATACGGCGTTGGAAACTAGGTTCCAAATGCTACAATTCATTAGAAGACATCATTTTGAAAATATTTTCACAAATGGGACAAAATCAAGCCACAAAACACAGCTTCCAGTTTCACTCGCAGTTTCCAAAATCGAGCCACAAAACGCAGCTTCGAGTTTCACTCGCATAAATAGTCAAAACAGAACAACCAACTTTGCCGACTCGCTATGGTTCACTCAAAATGAACCAGCAGGGGATTTTTATACCGTTGGAAATATATGAATGTCTAGTTTTGAATGCCACTAACGGTGCTCAATTTCGACTTTTGTACAAAAAGTTACATTTGGACAAAGAAGCACTGTCCGAGTATTCTGCTATACGTTTTCCAGATTTGAACCTTTACCAAAACTCAAGTTTTGTACAACCAAATGGAACGATTTTTGAAAGGCACTTTGAACACACAATATAAAACATATATCCATCAATTTCACAATTAACCAAGCATCAAAATTTTGAAATAAAAACTAAACAATAGGGATAGAATTTTCGGCCAGCACACTCTTCAAAATTTTCTAACTTTCTCTCCATTTTCTAGCCATAATCCTCTTATTCATCGCACAAACAACATTAACCAAGCAACATATCCTCAAGTCAGCTACCTACAAGCCTTATCAAGACCACTAGCCTAAAGATTAAAGCAAGGTAAATGGTTTCCTCAAGTCCTCTAACCTATTTTCTTGTTTAGGATTGTAAACCCATGAAAACTAACCTTCAATCTTGAAGAAATTGGAAAGATTAAAGGAGATGAAAGTTTACCTCCTAAACCCTAGATGAAACCAGATTTTTTCACCAAAAATTCTCCAAGAAACTCCACAAGATGTTGCCTTTCTTCAAGCTAGAGTTGATTTCCAAGAGATGTGAAAGTTGGATGAAGAAATGGAGCAAGGTTGGAGCAAGAAAAGTGAAGCTTTCTTCCTCCTTATCTTCCTTGGAGTTTCGGCAGACCAAGAGGGGAGAGAGAGATGAATGAGTTGTGTGTTTGGCTTGTGTTGGAAGATTGGAGGGAAAAAGAACTAAAAGGGCTTGCCAAAGTCAACTTTGAATAGTTGTCGGAATAGTATTTCGTACCACCACTTTTCTCTCTGGTTTGATATACTCATGCACTAATCTTCCAAGGTACTTCCTTTAACACTGTAATTACTTCCTCTTACTAGTCTAATATATATTCCTCAAATCTCCAATTTGTCATACCAGCACGACTCTCGAGAAATTATTGATGCGCGCGTGGTAAATGCTTAATTTGAACTCATTCACATCTAATCCCTAAATTAACTTTTCATAGTCTACCATTGATCATTCTTAATTCTCCAAGGTTATTGCACTCTCGAACCGAACATTGTCTCGAAAAATGTGTACTCGTTATTCCTTACTAAACGAGTCTTCGAAAAAATTAAATTTGTTTACGAGATGTTTTAAAAATATAAGTGGAATATTATTCCATGTAAATGGATTTAAAATGGTTGAAATAAATTATTCAGAGAAAATGGGTAGATAAATAATTAAATAAGCCAGTAAAATAAAATAAAAGTAAGTAAAATTCGGGTCCTCACAACCTTCCCTCCTTAAAAGGAATTTCGTCCTCGAAATTCACACCTAGGATTACATCATACCCCTTAATAGCTAAACTTATCAAATCGATCAACAACTTACACTCTCCAACCCATATCTCACAATTTCTATCCACCCAATTAGCAATCAAACTTTGATCCCCAATAAGCGTTTTAACTTCTAAGTCATAGGATAACTTAATCGACCTCACGTCTATCCCACTCATGAATCTAGGGTTTGCAAAAGAGTGTGTCATATCATATTCACTTAGAACGTTAGCTAAGCAAATTCCACAAATGTCAAGTACGTACTCCAACTTTTCCAAAATCCAAGATACATGTCCTCAAGGGTCTGAATTGTCCTTTCAGACTGTCCATCAGTTTGTGGGTGGTAGCTAATGTTAAAATTCAATTTAGTTCCTAACATTTCTTGCATCTTCTGCCAGAACTGAGAAACAAACCGAGGTTACGGTTAGATACAATACTTACTGGTGTCCCATGTAACCTTATAATCTCATCCAAATATAACTTAACTAGCTTCTCCAGTGAGTACTTCATACTAATCGATGGGAAATGAGTAGATTTGGTCAATCTATCTACTCTCACTCAAATTGTGAGGACTCGAAAATTTTTTTTCTTTTTATCTTATTTTACTAGCTTATTCCAATGTTTATTCACTCGTATTCCCCGAATAATTTATTTCAACCATTTTAAGTTTATTTGTCTGGAACAACGTCTCTCTTATGTTTTTAAAACATTTCATTACAAATTTATTTTTTGAAAACTCGTTTAGTGAGGAATAGCGAGAACGTGCTTTTTGAGGCAAAATAAAATCGATTTGAGAGTGCAATTATCTTGAAAAATTAAGAATAATTAATAGTAGATTAAGAAAAGATAATTGAAGAATTAGAGGTGAATGGGTTCTAATTAAGCTTATATCGTGTTCGTGCCGAAAGTTTTTCGAACGTCGCACCGCACGATCAATTGGAGACTTGAAAAATCAATATATGTGAGTAGTCATATTTTTATTTCTAAAAATTACTATTTTTATGATTAATAACTCTAATATTAGTTACTTATACTATCGTTACGAGAATTTCATCTAGGTTTCGCCTTAGTGCGTGCGAATCGAAAGTTCGCATAAATCGAGTCGGAACGGCTAAGTGGAGATTTAAGAAACTTATTCTAGACTACTAAAAGTGAATAATTATAATGTTAAATTAAGTATATTAGAGGTTTAGTGCGCACGTGAAACAAACCCGAGAGAAAACGGACATGAAACGCGCGCGTGACACTATTGGTAGTTGACTTTTTTTTTTCCAAACTTTGGCCCCAAGTATCCAAGCTTCCAAGAGAAGCTTTAGTTATCAGCTGCACACTCTCTCTCCTCTCATCTTGCTGGCCGAAATTCCTTAGGGAAGAAGAAGAGCAAGAGCTCTTTCCATTTCACATCATTCTTGCACCATTTCACTCCAAATTCACCACACAACTTCCACTTCACTTGGAGAATCACTTGGACTAGGAAAGAAGCATCTTTCTCATGGTTTTTCTTGGGTCTTGGAGGTGCAAAATTTCTGATTTTTCACCAAGAAGTAGAAAGTAATCATCCAGTCCCTTAATCTTAGTTCTAGTTGGTTAAATTTTGCTAGGAAGCTTGTAGCTTCATGCGGGTGTTGTTATTTGGATGAAAATAATTGGAGTGGGCTCTATGAAATCTGAAAATGGATATATTGGAATGATATGCTGATTATAAGTGTGGTTTATGTTAATTAAGTGGTCATCTAGGGGGGTAAGACAAGGGGACCCGCTATCTCCAGCGTTATTCCTATTTGTGGCTGAGTTTTTAGGACGAGGGATTCATGATTTATTCTTGGCGAGGGAGTCTAGATTTTTTGTCTCGGCGGGCTCCCGGGTGCCCTACTTAGCATTTGCGGATGACATCATGATTTTCACGCGGTGTTCAGGTGACGCGTTGATGGCGATTAAGCTCTTCTTAGAGCAATATCAAGCCTGGTCAGGTCAGAAAGTGAATATCGGCAAGAGCTCCTTTTGTCCGGCATCAGGGGCATCTCCGGAGCAGTTACAGTTGGTGCTTTCCACTCTCGGATTTCGAGAACAAAGACTGCCTATCAGATACCTCGGGGTCCCGCTGACAAAGGGGCGGGTGAGTTGCGTGCTGTTCGATGGGCTGCTAACGCGACTGCGTCAGAGACTGTTCCACTGGAGCTCCAAGCTTTTATCCACAGGGGGCAAAATTGTTCTCATCAGGCATGTGCTTAGCTCTATTCCGCTGCATCTACTTCAGGTACTGCAGCCTCCAAATGCGGTTCTGGTAGCTCTAGGCAGGATCTGTAACGCTTTCCTATGGGACCGCAACACTACGGAAAAGCGGGTGCACTGGGCGGCTTGGGAGAAAGTCTGCTTCCCGGTTGAAGAAGGGGGATTAGGCATGCGGGCTTTCGGAGATGTCTTACGGGCGTTTTCTTGCAAACTATGGTGGAAGCTGCGGAGGAGGGACTCGGCCTGGGCAGAGTTTATGCACTGCAAGTATATTAGAGGGGTGCACCCGGTGCTAGCTCGGGTAGACCGTCCGCCAGCATCCTGGAGGCGGTTGTTGGAGATTCGGGATTTCGCTGAGGGCCGGATTCGGTGGTGTTTGGGCAAAGGCTTGATTGACTTCTGGCAGGATCGCTGGTGTACAGCTCTACCCCTGGCCCAGCTCCTGGGTTTGTCCAACACGCCAGATGTGTTAGTCGGAGAGCTGTACCTGCAGAGTGGGTGGGATGTCGCCCGTCTCAAGAGCTGGCTTCCAGAACATTACGTGGCACGGATCTTGGAGCTCCAAATCTTCCCTGACTTAAAGGACCACATGGTTTGGGAGGGATCGCCGTCGGGAGAATTTTCGGTCTCGTCGACAATGGAGGCACTTCGGCAAAAGAGGAGTACGTCTATGGTTAGCAGGTACATCTGGGGCTCTGCTTTGCCAAAGAAGATCTCATTTTTTGTTTGGCGATTGGTGAGGCAGTAGGTTCCCTTGGACGAACAACTGCAACGGAAGGGCGTTCACCTGGGGTCTAGGTGCTCTTGCTGCGAAGGGGCTAGCGAGACAGTTGGGCATTTGTTTGTGTCGGGCCGGTGGCCGAAAGTGTCTCGGGGCATTTGTTCCAACAGTTTGGAATCACGCGAGAGGGGATACAAGGGGTGGCCTCGCTGCTTATGGCGTGGTTCCTCTCTCACCGGCTGGTCGGAGCAGACCATATTCGGGCTCTTATTCCGAGTGTGACCCTCTGGTTCATGTGGCGCGCTAGGAATCAGTCAAGGTTCGAGGGGTCGAAGATGCATGCAGATCGTATTTTAAGGGAGGTAGGGAATCTCATTGAACAGTTAGGGGAGGCACATAAATTAGGGAGGGCATTCCTGGGAGATGGCGATTGTGTATGGGCTAGAGGGAGAAGTATACCGGGAAGGAGACGCCGCCCCCGGTTGGTGGTATGGGCCAAACCCCCTAGTCAATGCCTAAAGCTAAACACGGATGCCAGCGTCACTGCTGCTGGGGCATTTGGGGGAGGCGTGGTCCGGTCCAGCGCAGGGAAGGTGATATTTGCTTTTTACAAGGAGTTTGGGGAGGTCCATAGTGTGGTTCACGCAGAGGCATTAGCGCTTCTTACGGGATTGCTGCATTGCCAGGAGCGGCGGTTAGCGGGGGTTAAAGCAGAAAGCGACTCGAAATCTCTCGTTCGGATGATCTCCTCTGGAGCTTTGGCGAGCTGGCCGCTCTGCAACGTTCTCAGGAAGATTCGGGCACTCCTCCGCAAGATGGGGGCGCCGTTGAGTCATATTTACCGCCAGGCTAATATGGTCGCCGATGCGCTTGCTTCGGCGCAATTGGGTCAGGAGTCCCTGTTTACGGGGGAGGAATCACTTCCGCGGCGGATTAAGGCGCTGATAAGTCTAGACAGCCAAGCAATTCCTTATGTTAGGCAGTAGTTGTCTTATGTACTCTTTGCAGTTTTGTCGTTTTGAATAAAAGTTTGTTTGTTTTGTTAAAAAAAAAAAAAGGTGAGATTAGTTGGAAAATTGAAAGGAAAGTTGAGGAAAATTCCGCTTGGTTGCTAACCAACTCTGCCCTGTTTTTGCCGAACCTTTGATTTGAATTTTTGGTGATCAAATGACCTTAAAACTGATGTAGATATGTTGTATAGTATGTGTGGAAAGTTTCCACCAAAAATCATTTGATTTGCTTGGGTAAAAGTTGGAATTTCGAAATGGTAAAATTCTGGAAAACGGTGTCCAAGTGTTCTAGACAGAGCCTCTTTGAACGATCATAAATCTCTGTTCAGAAGTCGAAATCAAGTGCCATTTGTGGTATTTGAAACTACACATTCGTAGTTTTCTAATGGTATAAAATGCGCCTTCTGATTCGAACTGTGTGAGCCGTAGTAGTTCACCAAAGTTACCTGTTCTGTTCTGCTATGCTGTGCGAGTGACAGTGATAAGCTGCGGTTGTCGCTTGAATTCGAGCTAGCTATGAACTGATTTTCAAAACAATTTCTTCTGATGAATTGTATCATTTTGAATGTGGTTTCCAACGCCACCAACTATTCTCAATTCCAAGTTGAATTGAGTGATATGTGATCTAATTACCGAACTGTATCAAATCTGGAAAGCCCTAATTTTGCTAGCCGAAAGGCCTAGTTTGACTTGGGACTTATTGCTTTGCAAATTTTGATATCAATCACCTACCAAATGTGTATTGGAATTTTCTCAGACTTTTTTTCATAAATGAGCCAGATTCGAGTTGTTTTCATTGGGGAAAGTGTTTGAAAAGAAAAAGGAAGCAAGAAGACAGATTTGCCTTTGGATTTCCTTAAACATTGGTAGTTTAGTTAACTACCTTCCCATGTGAATTTTCAAATGAAATTTGATAGAGGAATAGCCCTCATATGTAAGTTGAATTGTACCAATTTTGGTGTCATTCTAAGATTTTTTTGATATACAAACAAGATACCGAAGTTGTTCTTCCAAATCTGGAAAATGGACCGAACAGTCCTTAGTTTTAACCAACTTTGAGCTGCTATATCTTGACGCTCAAAACTCCGATTCTTTTATGTTTGTTGTGTTTAAAACTTTGATTGTAACTCTAATAGTTCTGTAAAATTCAAAGGCTAGTTCACTTTCTGTGAATTTTGTCGAATTTCCAAAGTTTGCCGAAAACATGACTAAAACTGTCTTGTATGCTCAATCAGTCACTTTAAACTAAAATTTGAATGTCTTCCATTTATAATCTTTGAAAAGTGTTTTCTAGAAACTTTTAGTACTTTGAAGCTAGTTTTCCAACGGTACCACATTTTCCAATTTCAGACCTACGAGTGCAAGATCCGATTTTTCAAAGATTGCTCCTTAAAACTGAAATTTTTGAACTTGATGGGAATTGAGTTTTTAGAAACTCTTCACTACCCTTCGATATTGAATAACTGTTTTAGACTTGATTTCTTGAAGGAAAATTGTTTTTTCTTGTATTATTAAACCCCACTTTTGAGTCTCGATTTACAAGTAATTAAGCTCTCCTTTATGATATTTTCTTAGATTGTACAAGTGTACAATCTCCCTTGTTAACTAGGGGTTTATAAGTGATAGTGTGTGATAGATAATTATTATTTGCTCAGGCACTCAAGGAGAGCTTCAAGAGGATCTCACAGGGGATGCCTAAACACTTGATTGAGCACTACTCCCTTATTTTGATTGGTGAGTGTCAAGTGCATGACTAGTTGAAAATTATGTGAATTGCTCATTATGAAATGGATGGCTTATAACTGCTGAGTCGAGTGTGTACTTTATCACACTCATTCTCATTTAAATGAATTGTAATTGAATTGCCTGAATTAAATTGAATTACCTAAACGGAACTGAATTGAATTATATGCTATGGATGCATATGTCGTTGGAGTGAATCTCCTCGACCCATAACTGAACTGTATACATGTCATTTGAGTGAATCTCCTCGATTTACAACTGAACTGGAGGACGCCCAAACTCATCGGTCGACCTTGGACTCGAGCCGGCATGGGCTTGGTCGGAAACCTTGGTAAGCCATGAGAAAAACATAAGCTTGATCTATTGGAGAGATTTCGCTTGGCCTACTCAAGTAGTCGTGATGACGGAGCACAAAGGACGTATGGAGGTCAAGAGCAAGTTATTCAAATACCAAGTGGGCCAATCACAAGAGCTCGTACCAAGAAGATGCGCGAATCCCTTCAAACTCTTGTATGCACTATCCAAGAGAGAGTTGGAGATGATTTGAAGATCAATGAAGGCTTGGAGAATGAAGATTTAACAATATACACCTTACTTCAAGTTGAAGAATCAATTGAAGGATAGTTGCTTAGAAGACGAGGGCACTTTAGTCATTTGATCATTGTTTTCGTTATTTACTTTTCAATAAAATTCGGCCACATAAACCTTCCAAGTTGGCCGAATATTAGATAGCTATTGTTAGTCCTTATCTCAGCCCAAAGGCCCTAGCCTAGCCCGGCCCTAGCCTAGCCCATTTACTTAAGTATTTTTAGTTCAAGTGAATCCAATTCACTTTAGATTTAGTCAAGTGAATCCAATTCACTTTAGGTTGTCAATTGTATGGCTATATATAGCCAAGGCAAGAGACCTTTACAATCAGTTTATGAATCAATAAAATTGTGAGTTTTCACTTTTCTCTTTCCAAGAGAGTTTCTTTGAATAATTGAGAATCTTTCTCAAGTTATTCAAGTGAACTTATCAATCAAGTAACTCCTTAGTTGTGGCGTTCCTTTACCTATAGTTTGGTTCACTAATTCGTTAAGTAGTGGGTTGAGATAGTATCAACATTGTTCGCTACTTCGGGGATTAGATTGGGTCAAATTTCCATTGCCAAACCGTTGGTGTAAGTTGTCTAGATCGCATGTCAAGTGAGAATTCACATCAGTTGGTATCAAAGCTAGTCGACAACCACCAGGTTATATCCTTCTTTTCTTTTGTGTTTCGAGTTACATACCCTTGTTCCAAATCAGTTCGTGTGCCAATTTAAAAAAAAAAATCTGCAACTGTTCATTGGCACTGTAGCGGCACTGTTCATCGACACTGTAGAAGTACTGTTCATACGAATTTTTTTTTCAATTTGAATCTCAACAAGAATGTCGCGCCCTATTTTTTGAAATAAAGAAAAATAAATTGTCTTAAGAAAAATAGATTTTTTGAATTATTTTGAGTGAAAAATGAATTTTTTTTTTATTTTTTAGAAAATAAAGAAAATGGGACTTTAAAATACGATGATTTGATGCAAAATAATAGTTTAAAAAGGGTTTTGAATAAAAATCGGAGTCGCCACTTGGTATAGAGTTAAGGTGTACCAAGTCATCTAAAATGAATTTTTTGATAAAATCATGGAAAACCCTTTTTAAACGACTCCTAAGTCTACGAAAATCAGAAAATGTGTTTAGGAGTCACATTTGATGAGAGGGAAGGCAAGGATGAAATCCAAGGCACCCTCTCAACCTAGCCAAGGTTAGTTGCGTGATTTAGTCAAAAATTTTCTTATTTTTAACCTAAAAATTTATCACATTTGGATATATTATATGAATGCAAACCCTAAACCTAAGAGGGGATGGGGGGTCAAAATATTTCTTCAAAACTTAATTGGTGCCAATCATATTAATTGTGATGCCCAATAGGGAATCTTTGAAGAGGTCACGAATAATGCAAGAATATGAGACTCTAAGAAAAAAAAGGAATAAAATAATTATATAAATACAAATATTCATGTCGGGTACGGGAGACTAATATTCGTGACTCAATTTTCCTTTTAATAAAGGGAATACGAGCGTGCTAAGGCGAGAAAGCCAAACTCGTCCATATCCCATATTTAAGGGATTGTCCCTAATCTAATCAAGCAAATGATCTAATCTAATTTCTAATTTTTCCCTAAGTGAAATGCAAGTCTAATGTTATGTCTTATATAATATGTAAAGAAAAAATAAAAATAGGGGATATGGATAAGAGAGAATATGGGGAAAAATAAATACATATATATAGGGGAAGTTTTTATATATAATGGAGGGAATTATGGGATGAGGAATATAAGTATAAAGAGGAATATGTAAAAAATGATAGAAGACCCTAAAATGTGCATGAGATGAAGTGTTTTTATCACAATCATGATCTAATGCTCGAAGGGCTCCTAAGGTTCTAGCGTTGGACTAGCCCATATTTCTATTTTCTCACTAGTGTTGGACTAGTGAGAAATCAGACAAGGGAACCACAACTACTGTTGGACTAGTGTGGTATCGAGAAATGGATCACAACTGGCGTTGGACTAGTGTGATGACATGTCACATATTAATTATAACTAAATCAATCATGTAAAACTCAATAAAAGCATGTAAACGCATAATATCACATAAACACATAACACATAATCATGATATCTAGATGCAAAATCCTAAGAAACCGGTAACACATAGCACATTAACATGCCAATCACACACAAAGTAAAATAAAGCAAATAAACCCCTAACTATTACACTTGGGGCCCTAACTACAATCTAAGGGGAAAAAGGAATAAAAATAAAACAATTAAATCCCTAATTATTACTGTGACGCCCCGAAAAAAAAAAAAAGAGTTTGAGAACCCGTAAAAACCCTAATCTTTTCCGAGGGTTTTATTTCCTTTAATAGCATGTTTTCTGCATTTCCTGGCTTAGGAAATTTTCCTGAGGAATTTTTATGAGTAATTATAGTTTTTAGATGGTTTTTCTAGTATTGGAGAGTTTTTGAAAAATTAAGAGTGTATAATGGACGTGGGACCCACTAGTGCGAAAAGTTCGGAAAAATTCGGCCAATAAGGTTAAGTTTCGGATACTGTGTAAAATTTATCGGGTGTTAAGAGATAAGTAGAGTGTGTGAAATGATTGATGTGAGAGAGAAAAGAAAGGATAGGATTGCATTTATGAGAGTGACAAGTGTCACCATTTCATTTGATTTGACTTAAGAGTTACTATTCATTTTTTTTGACTTTTGACCAAAATTGGTTAAATATCTAAAAATTTCACAAAAAATCACCATTTTCTTACCTTGGATGGCCGGCCCTCTTAGCTCAAGAAGGAAGAAAGCTTCTTCAATTTTCAAGCTCCCAATTAGCTCAAATCAACCAAAACAATTGCATAAATTAGTTTCTACTCCATAAAATCTTTCTAGTTGGTGTTAGTGGTTGATTTGGTGAAGTTTTTTGGAAGAGTTAAGGTGTCCAACATCTCTATCTCTCTTGGTTACTAGGTGAGTGGTGTGTGAATTCCCTCTTGCACTTAATGAAGCTTAAGTTATGCTTATTAGTGATTAAAGTGCTGAAATTTCTGGTTTTATCTTGGTTTGAAGTGATTTGGTGAAGTTTTGATTTTATTGATGATTTTTCTGGTTTAATTGGATTATGGTGTTGTGGTTGTTTATGATGATTGATAATGAGGGGTTATGACTCTAGTGGATGGAAATGATTGATATTTGCAACCAATTTTGGATTTGGAATAAATTTTGGAAAGTTAGGGTTCATGAAGCTACATTCTGCCCGAATTTATTGCACCATGTTAGAGGCCGAATTGGCCTTGGCTTAAAACATGAAAGTTGTAGGTATTGATAAGTTTGAAGTGCCTGCAAAATTTCAGGTCATTTGGATTAGTGTAGAGTGAGATATGTCGATTTTACTATTGCTGATCTGGGTTGCTCAGAATGTGAAAACTGCGCTTGTAATCGTTTGTTTTGACTGGAATTGGTTTGGATTTTGTTGTTGGTGTCTTCTGAGGAAATGTAGCTGGATGTCTTAGCTAACATATGCCTTTGGAATTTCGGCATTTGGACCTGTATAGACTGAGTTGTGTTCATTACAGCATTGTGTGATTTGTAAACCTGTTTTTGGTGGTTCTGGTGTAGTATTTGGCATATTTGACCTAGTTGTGCTAGGATTTGGATTGAGTGACCTTCTACATTGTTGTAACCCTGTTTCATAGCTTCGAAACGGTGGGTCTTACACCCCCATCCGATAATCGTAGCGCCTTTGGTACCATTACCGCAAAATGACGTCAAAACTGTTTTTCTGGTTTTGAGCTTAACCTTCATTTCCGGACTTTTCCCTAGCTTGACTTGTCTTTGTACTACTTGGAGCTTGCTGAATGGATATTAGATGAACTTATTTGTGTGACTTTGGGACTGGCTGAAGTAATAATGAAGCCATGATAGCTGGAAAAGTTAGCAAATGTAGGGGAAGTGCTGTCCGAACTTTGAAGGGACTTGTTTGCATTGGGTTTGTGATCTAAGGCTTGGATTTGAACAAGGCAATGTTATATGATGGATGGTTTCTGAGCCGTGGAGGTGAGTGACCTCAAACTACTTCTAAAGTTATTTATGAACCGTTTCTTACATTATTTACTTTTGAACTGTCTCCAAAGTTACTTTTGAAATGGTTTTGTGCATATCATGCGTGCTGGCATGTGAGTGTGCCTTGTTTGCTATATTTCTTGACTTCATGACTTGTATTTTGGTTGATAACGTGTTAAGCGCTTATAATGATTTCCAAAACGAGTTTTCGAGGCGAGTGTGTACTTTATCGCACTCGACCTCGATAAATGTGAAATTTTCGATTGAAATGTTACTTGCGCATGAATGTAAGCCTGTTGGGCTGAACTGGCAATTGCCCCTTGTTACCGGTCGTCTTGAGCCAGAAGCGGACTCGGTCAGGCGATTAGGAACTTGGGTGAACGTTTGGTATACTCGAGTATTACCTATGTAGGTTGGTGGAGCCTGGCCAAAAGCCAGGGACGGGGTGAATGAAATGAAATGAATGACCAAATGAGCGAGGAAATGTCAGGAGAATGAATGTATCCTTTCATGAATGTTACTATCGCTTTCCATTGTAAATGTTTCTTGAATTATTGATTATTGATGGTTAATGTGTTGGCTTTGTTATGTAATTTCATGTTCGGAACCTTATTGAGATTTTAGCTCATTGAGCTTTGTGGAATTACCATGTGGTGTCATTTTCTGCTTTTGTTTTACTCTCACTGTGCAAATGTTGACCTGTAACAAAATTACATTTTTACCCCCGGTTACTTATTGAACTTCTAAAACATTACAATGATTTCACTGGCTCACGAGAGCAAAAATACGTACATCTGATTTCTGAACCATGACATCAATGAAATGAATTTTTGTGAAAACTATTTGATTACTGATTTTACTGGTTACTCACTGGGCTTTTAGCTCACCCCAAAAATGTTTTATTTCCCCCCCCACAGGGCTCGTGGCGAAGAAAAGCTTGGGGTGCTTATTCACGTGACTGGATGGCTTATTTCGTGTACAGTTTAAGTTTGGATCTATTTTATGTACGAGTTGGTCTTGTATAAATATTTGAAGTTGATATGGATGTAAGTATACGTTCCACGATTGGAATCAGTTTCCGCTGCATTTGTAATATGTAATCATTGGAGAATTTGATGTAATTTTGAGATTTATATTGTAATCTGTTTGAGGAATGTAGTGAACGACTGAGTCCCGGCGAGAGTTGGGCAGGCGGCCCGCCGAACCCTGGGGTACGCCCTAGGGAGAGGTGGGGCCGTTACAATTACATATTCTATCTAAATATAGATCTTGAACGTAACTATTACAACTTTGGCATTCAAGTGCCTTTCAAATGATCAAAATTGAACTAAAATAAATATACAAAACTAAAGCCAATAAAGTGAATAAATAAATAAATGAAATAAAAAACATTCAAGAGGCATGCAATTAAACACGTAAAGTCACATAGGGCACATAGGGCACATAGGGTCAAATAAATTTGAAATAAGGGATAGGGTGTACCTCCCTTGAGTTGGTACCCTAATGAAGTGAAATTACTTATTTACACTCCAAAAATAAAGAAAAGGTCAAGGCATCACAAATAATCACATAAATATGAAATTGAATTATTAAAAACATTTAAATAACTAAAACAGCCCATATTTAACAAATAAGGACCCAATTGCTACGATTAAGCCACAAAACGCCAAAAATTCCACATAAAATCAAATCAACACCATAAATCTAGAATAAAGTTACTAAACCTTCAAATTCATCCTAAAACTCATGCGTGTTTTGTCCAATAATCACAATGAAGACACATAAAAGCAAGAAAACATTTTAAAGGACAAAATGATTAACTTTTACGATTTTATGGGCCATAGTAGTATTAGGGAGAAAATAAGGGATTAAAGTACAATTTTTTTTGGAAACTCTTTTCATGCAAAGCATGCAAACACTAAAGAATGAAATAAGCTTCCTTCTGCAACTACTTTCTATACTCTCATTTTTCAAACACATATTTCCGACCCAACATGCAACTTTGATCAAAACTCTTTCAACCGAACATCACAACTTTAAGCTAAACAACAAAACACATGACTTCAACATACAAACAAGCTAAAACTTAGAAAGATATCATGCAAATTCGGTGCAAACCACGAAGGAAACAAGTCTCTGCAACTTATTTTCCTATGCTATTCAGCTTTAGCAACCGAAAGCCACTCATGGTTCGTGAGGTAAGAGAACACTATCATACCAAAGCATCAACCCAATCACCTAGTTTTTAGTGAGCATGCACTTCTAGAACGAGGAGAGGCAAGTAACTCACGAAGGAATGAAATAATACTTCAGCAAAATGCAGACCAATTCACTTCAATCTTACTGCAACTTACTCATGAAGCATGTTCATACAAAACAACTTAAACCCAACCTACCAGTGTAATGATATTCAACCCATTGATGCCATTACCTCAGAAATAAATTCCAACAGATTTGAAAGTGCAGCCATATGAAAAATGCAGCAAAGGTGCATAAGGATTAAAAGTTGCAGCGAACATGCATATGGTATACTAACCAACCAAAGAAATCATAAACTTCAAACAACTCTGAGCTCTATCGTGAAATGAGCTAGCATCAGGAACATGGGTTAAACACCCAAACTTTTAATGAAAGAAACAGATTCTTAAGCCACAATACTACCCACCGAAAAGAAAAACAGCCATGAAGGAGAGATTTAAGAGACAACGAGCATGAACACAACAACAACTTCAGTTGGAGCAAGCTGAAGTTTTCAACATGCGAATCAACACTGCTGCAATAGATTGGCTTTGTTGCAGCCTGATGCTACATCGCAAATTGCTACTTTAAATTGCAAGTAGGCATAGACATGGCATCATAGCGAACAAAATCAAACATGTCAAACCAGCCGCAACTTCGGCAACCAAAGAAAGGAAAAGCTGCTGCAACAATCCGAGACATTCTAACTTGTTGCAGCGCACCATTCAAGTGAACTCCAACGACCCTAACAAACCCAGGTTACGCAAATAAGGCCAAAGAGGCAGCCTTTAGCTCACCAGATTGGAGAAAGTTAAAACATTTTGATCAAACAGCAAACACAATATCACACCAAACGCTATCTCAGCAACCGAAAGGAAAGAAAGATAAAAAGAAATTACTGAAAACAATTGCAACAAGCAAAAGGTTCCATCTTGTTTGCAGGGATGCTAACAGAACCATTAATCACTGCGACAAGTAAGGAATGGAACGTTGAAACAGGAAATTTATGCAATTTTTCTAATTTTGGCCTATCAAAACATACAAGGGCAACCATAAACATCCAACGAAGACCTCATGGATTCATTATAGACTGTACCAAGAACCTTAAAATCACAAGCATGGCAAGGCCACAACATTGATATCAAACAGATGAGGAAGTAGACATCAATATACCTAGACAGCAAAAAAGGAAGCAGCTTGGAAAGATCTTCAACGGATAGCTTGCTGCGAAAAACTCATACTGCCTTTCAACGATGATGGAAGCCGACGATGGAGGCGCTGGGTTTCTCCTTCACCCACTACCTTTCCTTTTCTTTTGCTTAGAATCTGTCTCAGCTTCACTCTCAGCTCTCTTGGTTTTCTCTCAACTTTACCCTCAGCTTTCTTCTTCATGGTGGTTCCTCTCTGTGAGGCCCCATCCCGTTCGTAAGTTGATATTAAGGTTTTAGGGCTAAGGAGAAACCCTAAGCTCGGCTAAGATTGAAAACCCTGACTTTGCTTATGATAAAACCCTAGTTTATGCGGTATTCTAGTGTCTGTTTTAGCACAAGAAAAAATAGGATTCGTTATAGTTTACAGAGGTTTAACAAGTTTGAAAATGGTTGGCAAACTCTGGATTAGCAAACCTCCAGTGTTACAATATTAGAAAGCTTAAGTGGAGTTTTATTTATCGCCCGCCTTTTTCCACATTTTCTTTATTAGAAAAATTCCCAGGATAATTTTTATGAGTAAATATGGGTTTTAGATGATTTTTCTAGTATCGGTTAGTTTTTTGAGAAATTAAGAACGTATATCGGACGTGGGACCCACTAGTGCGGTAAGTTCGGAAAAATTCGGCCGATTAGGTTAAGTTTCGGATACTGGGTTTAATTTATCGGGTGCTAAGAGATAATTAGAGGATACTTTATGGATTAGAGTGAGAGGGAACAAAGTGATAGACTTGCAATAATGGAGGTGACAAGTGTCACCCTTGGATTAGTCCTTAAGTAAGACTACTATTCATTGTCTTACCATTGACTAAATAAATCATAAAAATCACCAAAAATTCTTCATTTCTTCTCCAAGCTTGGCCGAACCTCTCTCTCAACAAAGGAGAAAGAAAACCTCTTCAACTTCTTGATTCTCTCTTGCTCAAATCCAAGAATACAACCACTTAACCTTGTTTTTGTTCCATAGAAATCATTAAGTGAGTGATAGTGAGTTGTGTGGTGAAGTTGTTTGGAAGCTTAAGGTGCTAAGTGGTCTCTCTTCTTTGGTTCTAAGGTGAGTGACTATGGAACCCCTCTCTTCTATCTAAAGATGCTTAATTAATGACTTGTGGTTGTTATAAGTGTGATTTGGTGGACTATTTCTTGATTTTAGTTAAGATTGATGAAGTATTCTATTTATTTGGGATTTTTGCTGGTTGCATATGATTAATATTATGTGGCTATGTATGATGATTGGAAATGATTGAGAATGAAGCTAGTTGGTGTGAATGGTAGTTAATTGCAAGAAATTTCTGTTTTGGAAGAGAAATTGGGAATTAGGGTTTCATTGTTCTTCAATTCTGTCCGATTTTGTATCTCCTAGTTAGAGGCCGAATTGGTCTTGGCTTAAAACATGAAAGTTGTAGGGAATGACATTTTAGAGGTGCCTACAAAATATCAGGTCAATCGGAGTAGCGTAGAATGAGAAAAGATGGATTTACCCTTGCTGTCCTGTTTCTACCCGAACCTGAGAACTGCGATTGTAATTGGTTATTTTGGTTTGGAATGCTTCCGAATTGGTTGTTCTGGTCTTCTAATTAAATGTAGCCCTGTTTCTAAGCTTTCATATGGCTTTGGAATTTCTGGATTTGGACTTATGTAGGCTGTTTTATGATGTTTGTACTAGAATACGGATTGTGAACCTGTTTTGCCATTCTGGTGTAGTATGTGACATTTTTGACGTAGTTACACTCGAAATTGGACTGAGTGGCCTTCTTCAACATTGTAGACCCTTAAGTCCTGAATATGCCTGTAAAATTTCAGGTCAAACGGATTAGGGTATCATGAGTTATAGATGAAATACTCAAGCCTGTTTTGAACATCAGGTTCTGTGCGTTTTTAGTTTAGCTTCTGCCCGTGACTTTTTGGTTTGGATACCGTACGATCTGGGTTGTGAATCCTTCATACGAAATATAGATCTTGGTTTTGGCTTCGAAACAGTATAAAGTGCGTTGAAATCCAAGTTCCGTAGCTTCCGTTATGACCCAAACAAGATCGATCGTCAGGACTGCCTTGTATCTGGACAGTTCTGACGGGTATTTTGACACTCAATTTTTGTTCTGTTCTGAGTGGATTCAGGTCTTGGCCAAAACATCAAAGTTTTAGTCTTAGGTCTCAGCTTTCTAATGCCTTTGGAATTTCCGGATTTGGATTTGTGAGCTGGGAGTTATGGTGCAGCAAACAACCCTGTTCGTCACCCTAAGACGTAAATTTCTGGTATTGTTTTCTACAATTTTGACCAGCTTCCATTCAGATCTAGATTAAAGTTTCTTCAGGAGATTTGTAGCCCTTTCTCATAGCTTCAAAACAGTATCTCGCTCACTTTGATCCGACTTTCCTAGCCTAATCTTTGATCAAAACGGTTTGAGATGGCAGATTTGGCTGTTTCCTTTTGCCGTTCCGCGCAGTTGCATGTGCCAATTTTGCCGTTTCCGTACTTGCGTGTGTCGGCTTTTGCCGTTTTACTTGTTTTGGGTCTGTTAGTAGCCGTTTGTGATATAATGTGATAAAATCTTCTATTTCAGACAGTGGTGAGTTAGGCGGAGCCGGTGGGGCCCACTACTAGCGAACACGCGCGAAGCGATTTTGCTTTAGTACTACTTTTGGTATTTTGAGTAAGTATTCAGGCCGCTCTTGTGTGTTCGTTGCTTATGTATTTCGATTTGTATGAAGAGGGTACCTAGGCGAGAGTGTACTTTATCGCACTCGACCTAGACCCTAATTTGCGCACATATCTGTACATGGCTTGTGTATATAAGCAATTTTGGAACTAAAACCCTTGAACTTGTGGCTCAGGGTAACTTTTGAATAATTTTGTGCAATTTGTGAGTTTGGGGCTGATCTCAATACCTCGATGGACTATTCGAGCCGATTAGGGCTTGGTCGAAGTCAGTCCAACTTGAATTGAGGTCACCAAGTTTGTGAATCCGGTTCACCGAGTTGTGAACCAAGTTTGTGACTCGAGCTTGTGACTCAAGCTCAAGTTTGTGATTTCGTTCGCCCGGGCAAGTTTGTGAGGTGACTGGCCAATGAGAGTGATAAGGTGTCCGGTGGGTGTACAAGTGAAGTTCTACGGACCTTATTTATGGTCGACGGAGTGTCGACAGGAGATCACGCATGGCAAATGACTTGGCTTTGGAGCCATATGTATCCTTATCATGTGATGTTATTTTTCTGCTTTTGCTTTACTCCTACTGTGTAAATGTGGTTACGTGAAATTTATGTTTTTACCCCTGTTTACTTACTAAGCTTCTAGCTTACCCCGTTTCCTTTGTTTTCCTTAGCAGGGGACGACGCGGGGAACTTTGGGACTCTGCCGTTAGTATAGTTAGGGCTCGTTTGTAATAGTTGGACAGTTAGGATGTTTGTTTTTGTTTTGGTGGTTTGTATAAGGACCCTCCTTAGGGTCTACCTTCTACTGGTTGTTGTTATAGTATATTAGAGAGGTTTGACTTGATGCTTTTGAAGATGTAAATAGAACTTTTGGTGGTTGTATATATTATACACAATTCTCTTTTGGTTTAATATCGTTTTATTAGTTTTGTGTTTCGAGTCCTGGCGCGAGCTAGGCAGGCGTCCCGCCGATACCCTAGGGTTCGCCCTTGGGAGCAGCGGGGGCGTCACAGTTGGTATCAGAGCTTAGGTTTCAGATCTCTGTAGTGTATCCTAGGCTAAAGTTTAGGATGCCGGACTGTGGGATTTGATTTGATTTGAAAGTTAAGCAATTGAGGGATAAAACCTGTAGCTGCTTCGCGTGGTCTCTGCGCAGCGTGAGCCTGGATGAAGTGGCGACTAAGTATGAAGGACTAAGTGTTCGTTCGAGCATAAGTTATGGATCATAAATGTTATAGGCCTTATACCTTTCTCATGGTATCTGAGGACAATAGATAGGTACGTCAGGTAGGAATTTCGATTGTAGATAGTTTACTCTTGGGACTGCAGCTCGAGATGTGAACTGTTTTATTTCAGATTCTTGTGCCTGAGTACTCCAGAGTTTAGGCGCTGCTAAGTACTTGAGACTAGCATTTTGGGAACATGAACAGGCTTTGTCTGGCTAGAGTGAGTACAAGATATCAACGGGCACCTTGGGAAGTGGAGCAAGAAACCGGACGGGGGTGGTTTCACTGAGTGTGGCACGACAAGTCGCGTTTCTTTCATTTTGCCCTTGCATTGTCCCTACATGTCATTTACTTGTGGTATGTTAATACCTACATATATAGTACTTACTGCACTTGACTTTGTCTAACTTGAAATGTCTCTTGGTGTATATGGTGCATTATATTGTGAACATTTTGGTGACTTGTATATATATGCACACCTTTTGATCTTTTGATTATTTCGGGTATTCCAACCCTTAGCTCGTTGATTGCAATTTTGAGGACGAAATTGTCCTAAGTGGGGGAGATTGTGAGGCCCCAGCCCGTTCGTAAGTTGATATTAAGGTTTTAGGGCTAAGGAGAAACCCTAAGCTCGGCTAAGATTGAAAACCCTGACTTTGCTTATGATAAAACCCTAGTTTATGCGGTATTCTAGTGTCTGTTTTAGCACAAGAAAAAATAGGATTCGTTATAGTTTACAGAGGTTTAACAAGTTTGAAAATGGTTGGCAAACTCTGGATTAGCAAACCTCCAGTGTTACAATATTAGAAAGCTTAAGTGGAGTTTTATTTATCGCCCGCCTTTTTCCACATTTTCTTTATTAGAAAAATTCCCAGGATAATTTTTATGAGTAAATATGGGTTTTAGATGATTTTTCTAGTATCGGTTAGTTTTTTGAGAAATTAAGAACGTATATCGGACGTGGGACCCACTAGTGCGGTAAGTTCGGAAAAATTCGGCCGATTAGGTTAAGTTTCGGATACTGGGTTTAATTTATCGGGTGCTAAGAGATAATTAGAGGATACTTTATGGATTAGAGTGAGAGGGAACAAAGTGATAGACTTGCATTAATGGAGGTGACAAGTGTCACCCTTGGATTAGTCCTTAAGTAAGACTACTATTCATTGTCTTACCATTGACTAAATAAATCATAAAAATCACCAAAAATTCTTCATTTCTTCTCCAAGCTTGGCCGAACCTCTCTCTCAACAAAGGAGAAAGAAAACCTCTTCAACTTCTTGATTCTCTCTTGCTCAAATCCAAGAATACAACCACTTAACCTTGTTTTTGTTCCATAGAAATCATTAAGTGAGTGATAGTGAGTTGTGTGGTGAAGTTGTTTGGAAGCTTAAGGTGCTAAGTGGTCTCTCTTCTTTGGTTCTAAGGTGAGTGACTATGGAACCCCTCTCTTCTATCTAAAGATGCTTAATTAATGACTTGTGGTTGTTATAAGTGTGATTTGGTGGACTATTTCTTGATTTTAGTTAAGATTGATGAAGTATTCTATTTATTTGGGATTTTTGCTGGTTGCATATGATTAATATTATGTGGCTATGTATGATGATTGGAAATGATTGAGAATGAAGCTAGTTGGTGTGAATGGTAGTTAATTGCAAGAAATTTCTGTTTTGGAAGAGAAATTGGGAATTAGGGTTTCATTGTTCTTCAATTCTGTCCGATTTTGTATCTCCTAGTTAGAGGCCGAATTGGTCTTGGCTTAAAACATGAAAGTTGTAGGGAATGACATTTTAGAGGTGCCTACAAAATATCAGGTCAATCGGAGTAGCGTAGAATGAGAAAAGATGGATTTACCCTTGCTGTCCTGTTTCTACCCGAACCTGAGAACTGCGATTGTAATTGGTTATTTTGGTTTGGAATGCTTCCGAATTGGTTGTTCTGGTCTTCTAATTAAATGTAGCCCTGTTTCTAAGCTTTCATATGGCTTTGGAATTTCTGGATTTGGACTTATGTAGGCTGTTTTATGATGTTTGTACTAGAATACGGATTGTGAACCTGTTTTGCCATTCTGGTGTAGTATGTGACATTTTTGACGTAGTTACACTCGAAATTGGACTGAGTGGCCTTCTTCAACATTGTAGACCCTTAAGTCCTGAATATGCCTGTAAAATTTCAGGTCAAACGGATTAGGGTATCATGAGTTATAGATGAAATACTCAAGCCTGTTTTGAACATCAGGTTCTGTGCGTTTTTAGTTTAGCTTCTGCCCGTGACTTTTTGGTTTGGATACCGTACGATCTGGGTTGTGAATCCTTCATACGAAATATAGATCTTGGTTTTGGCTTCGAAACAGTATAAAGTGCGTTGAAATCCAAGTTCCGTAGCTTCCGTTATGACCCAAACAAGATCGATCGTCAGGACTGCCTTGTATCTGGACAGTTCTGACGGGTATTTTGACACTCAATTTTTGTTCTGTTCTGAGTGGATTCAGGTCTTGGCCAAAACATCAAAGTTTTAGTCTTAGGTCTCAGCTTTCTAATGCCTTTGGAATTTCCGGATTTGGATTTGTGAGCTGGGAGTTATGGTGCAGCAAACAACCCTGTTCGTCACCCTAAGACGTAAATTTCTGGTATTGTTTTCTACAATTTTGACCAGCTTCCATTCAGATCTAGATTAAAGTTTCTTCAGGAGATTTGTAGCCCTTTCTCATAGCTTCAAAACAGTATCTCGCTCACTTTGATCCGACTTTCCTAGCCTAATCTTTGATCAAAACGGTTTGAGATGGCAGATTTGGCTGTTTCCTTTTGCCGTTCCGCGCAGTTGCATGTGCCAATTTTGCCGTTTCCGTACTTGCGTGTGTCGGCTTTTGCCGTTTTACTTGTTTTGGGTCTGTTAGTAGCCGTTTGTGATATAATGTGATAAAATCTTCTATTTCAGACAGTGGTGAGCTAGGCGGAGCCGGTGGGGCCCACTACTAGCGAACACGCGCGAAGCGATTTTGCTTTAGTACTACTTTTGGTATTTTGAGTAAGTATTCAGGCCGCTCTTGTGTGTTCGTTGCTTATGTATTTCGATTTGTATGAAGAGGGTACCTAGGCGAGAGTGTACTTTATCGCACTCGACCTAGACCCTAATTTGCGCACATATCTGTACATGGCTTGTGTATATAAGCAATTTTGGAACTAAAACCCTTGAACTTGTGGCTCAGGGTAACTTTTGAATAATTTTGTGCAATTTGTGAGTTTGGGGCTGATCTCAATACCTCGATGGACTATTCGAGCCGATTAGGGCTTGGTCGAAGTCAGTCCAACTTGAATTGAGGTCACCAAGTTTGTGAATCCGGTTCACCGAGTTGTGAACCAAGTTTGTGACTCGAGCTTGTGACTCAAGCTCAAGTTTGTGATTTCGTTCGCCCGGGCAAGTTTGTGAGGTGACTGGCCAATGAGAGTGATAAGGTGTCCGGTGGGTGTACAAGTGAAGTTCTACGGACCTTATTTATGGTCGACGGAGTGTCGACAGGAGATCACGCATGGCAAATGACTTGGCTTTGGAGCCATATGTATCCTTATCATGTGATGTTATTTTTCTGCTTTTGCTTTACTCCTACTGTGTAAATGTGGTTACGTGAAATTTATGTTTTTACCCCTGTTTACTTACTAAGCTTCTAGCTTACCCCGTTTCCTTTGTTTTCCTTAGCAGGGGACGACGCGGGGAACTTTGGGACTCTGCCGTTAGTATAGTTAGGGCTCGTTTGTAATAGTTGGACAGTTAGGATGTTTGTTTTTGTTTTGGTGGTTTGTATAAGGACCCTCCTTAGGGTCTACCTTCTACTGGTTGTTGTTATAGTATATTAGAGAGGTTTGACTTGATGCTTTTGAAGATGTAAATAGAACTTTTGGTGGTTGTATATATTATACACAATTCTCTTTTGGTTTAATATCGTTTTATTAGTTTTGTGTTTCGAGTCCTGGCGCGAGCTAGGCAGGCGTCCCGCCGATACCCTAGGGTTCGCCCTTGGGAGCAGCGGGGGCGTCACAGTTGGTATCAGAGCTTAGGTTTCAGATCTCTGTAGTGTATCCTAGGCTAAAGTTTAGGATGCCGGACTGTGGGATTTGATTTGATTTGAAAGTTAAGCAATTGAGGGATAAAACCTGTAGCTGCTTCGCGTGGTCTCTGCGCAGCGTGAGCCTGGATGAAGTGGCGACTAAGTATGAAGGACTAAGTGTTCGTTCGAGCATAAGTTATGGATCATAAATGTTATAGGCCTTATACCTTTCTCATGGTATCTGAGGACAATAGATAGGTACGTCAGGTAGGAATTTCGATTGTAGATAGTTTACTCTTGGGACTGCAGCTCGAGATGTGAACTGTTTTATTTCAGATTCTTGTGCCTGAGTACTCCAGAGTTTAGGCGCTGCTAAGTACTTGAGACTAGCATTTTGGGAACATGAACAGGCTTTGTCTGGCTAGAGTGAGTACAAGATATCAACGGGCACCTTGGGAAGTGGAGCAAGAAACCGGACGGGGGTGGTTTCACTGAGTGTGGCACGACAAGTCGCGTTTCTTTCATTTTGCCCTTGCATTGTCCCTACATGTCATTTACTTGTGGTATGTTAATACCTACATATATAGTACTTACTGCACTTGACTTTGTCTAACTTGAAATGTCTCTTGGTGTATATGGTGCATTATATTGTGAACATTTTGGTGACTTGTATATATATGCACACCTTTTGATCTTTTGATTATTTCGGGTATTCCAACCCTTAGCTCGTTGATTGCAATTTTGAGGACGAAATTGTCCTAAGTGGGGGAGATTGTGAGGCCCCAGCCCGTTCGTAAGTTGATATTAAGGTTTTAGGGCTAAGGAGAAACCCTAAGCTCGGCTAAGATTGAAAACCCTGACTTTGCTTATGATAAAACCCTAGTTTATGCGGTATTCTAGTGTCTGTTTTAGCACAAGAAAAAATAGGATTCGTTATAGTTTACAGAGGTTTAACAAGTTTGAAAATGGTTGGCAAACTCTGGATTAGCAAACCTCCAGTGTTACAATATTAGAAAGCTTAAGTGGAGTTTTATTTATCGCCCGCCTTTTTCCACATTTTCTTTATTAGAAAAATTCCCAGGATAATTTTTATGAGTAAATATGGGTTTTAGATGATTTTTCTAGTATCGGTTAGTTTTTTGAGAAATTAAGAACGTATATCGGACGTGGGACCCACTAGTGCGGTAAGTTCGGAAAAATTCGGCCGATTAGGTTAAGTTTCGGATACTGGGCTTAATTTATCGGGTGCTAAAAGATAATTAGAGGATACTTTATGGATTAGAGTGAGAGGGAACAAAGTGATAGACTTGCATTAATGGAGGTGACAAGTGTCACCCTTGGATTAGTCCTTAAGTAAGACTACTATTCATTGTCTTACCATTGACTAAATAAATCATAAAAATCACCAAAAATTCTTCATTTCTTCTCCAAGCTTGGCCGAACCTCTCTCTCAACAAAGGAGAAAGAAAACCTCTTCAACTTCTTGATTCTCTCTTGCTCAAATCCAAGAATACAACCACTTAACCTTGTTTTTGTTCCATAGAAATCATTAAGTGAGTGATAGTGAGTTGTGTGGTGAAGTTGTTTGGAAGCTTAAGGTGCTAAGTGGTCTCTCTTCTTTGGTTCTAAGGTGAGTGACTATGGAACCCCTCTCTTCTATCTAAAGATGCTTAATTAATGACTTGTGGTTGTTATAAGTGTGATTTGGTGGACTATTTCTTGATTTTAGTTAAGATTGATGAAGTATTCTATTTATTTGGGATTTTTGCTGGTTGCATATGATTAATATTATGTGGCTATGTATGATGATTGGAAATGATTGAGAATGAAGCTAGTTGGTGTGAATGGTAGTTAATTGCAAGAAATTTCTGTTTTGGAAGAGAAATTGGGAATTAGGGTTTCATTGTTCTTCAATTCTGTCCGATTTTGTATCTCCTAGTTAGAGGCCGAATTGGTCTTGGCTTAAAACATGAAAGTTGTAGGGAATGACATTTTAGAGGTGCCTACAAAATATCAGGTCAATCGGAGTAGCGTAGAATGAGAAAAGATGGATTTACCCTTGCTGTCCTGTTTCTACCCGAACCTGAGAACTGCGATTGTAATTGGTTATTTTGGTTTGGAATGCTTCCGAATTGGTTGTTCTGGTCCTCTAATTAAATGTAGCCCTGTTTCTAAGCTTTCATATGGCTTTGGAATTTCTGGATTTGGACTTATGTAGGCTGTTTTATGATGTTTGTACTAGAATACGGTTTGTGAACCTGTTTTGCGATTCTGGTGTAGTATGTGACATTTTTGACGTAGTTACACTTGAAATTGGACTGAGTGGCCTTCTTCAACATTGTAGACCCTTAAGTCCTGAATATGCCTGTAAATTTTCAGGTCAAACGGATTAGGGTATCATGAGTTATAGATGAAATACTCAAGCCTGTTTTGAACATCAGGTTCTGTGCGTTTTTAGTTTAGCTTCTGCCCGTGACTTTTTGGTTTCGATACCGTACGATCTGGGTTGTGAATCCTTCATAAGAAATGTAGATCTTGGTTTTGGCTTCGAAACGGTATAAAGTGCGTCGAAATCCAAGTTCCGTAGCTTCCGTTATGACCCAAACAAGATCGATCGTCAGGACTGCCTTGTATCTGGACAGTTCTAACGGGTATTTTGACACTCAATTTTTGTTCTGTTCTGAGTGGATTCAGGTCTTGGCCAAAACATCAAAGTTTTATTCTTAGGTCTCAGCTTTCTAATGCCTTTGGAATTTCGGATTTGGATTTGTGAGCTGGGAGTTATGGTCCAGCAAACAACCCTGTTCGTCACCCTAAGACGTAAATTTCTGGTATTGTTTTCTACAATTTTGACCAGCTTCCATTCAGATCTGGATTAAAGTTTCTTCAGGAGATTTGTAGCCCTTTCTCATAGCTTCAAAACAGTATCTCTCTCACTTTGATCCGACTTTCCTAGCCTAATCTTTGATCAAAACGGTTTGAGATGGCAGATTTGGCTGTTTCCTTTTGCCGTTCCGCGCGGTTGCATGTGCCAATTTTGCCGTTTCCGTACTTGCGTGTGTCGGCTTTTGCCGTTTTACTTGTTTTGGGTCTGTTAGTAGCCGTTTGTGATATAATGTGATAAAATCTTCTATTTCAGACAGTGGTGAGCTAGACGGAGCCGGTGGGGCCCACTACTAGCGAACACGCGCGAAGCGATTTTGCTTTAGTACTACTTTTGGTATTTTGAGTAAGTATTCAGGCCGCTCTTGTGTGTTCGTTGCTTATGTATTTCGATTTGTATGAAGAGGGTACCTAGGCGAGAGTGTACTTTATCGCACTCGACCTAGACCCTAATTTGCGCACATATCTGTACATGACTTGTGTATATAAGCAATTTTGGAACTAAAACCCCTGAACTTGTGGCTCAGGGTAACTTTTGAATAATTTTGTGCAATTTGTGAGTTTGGGGCTGATCTCAATACCTCGATGGACTATTCGAGCCGGTTAGGGCTTGGTCGAAGTCAGTCCAACTTGAATTGAGGTCACCAAGTTTGTGAATCCGGTTCACCGAGTTGTGAACCAAGTTTGTGACCCGAGCTTGTGACTCAAGCTCAAGTTTGTGATTTCGTTCGCCCGGGCAAGTTTGTGAGGTGACTGGCCAGTGAGGGTGATAAGGTGTCCGGTGGGTGTACAAGTGAAGTTCTACGGACCTTATTTATGGTCGACGGAGTGTCGACAGGAGATCATGCATGGCAAATGACTTGGCTTTGGAGCCATATGTATCCTTATCATGTGATGTTATTTTTCTGCTTTTGCTTTACTCCTACTGTGTAAATGTGGTTACGTGAAATTTACGTTTTTACCCATGTTTACTTACTAAGCTTCTAGCTTACCCCGTTTCCTTTGTTTTCCTTAGCAGGGGACGACGCGGGGAACTTTGGGACTCTGCCGTTAGTATAGTTAGGGCTCGTTTGTAATAGTTGGACAGTTAGGATGTTTGTTTTTGTTTTGGTGGTTTGTATAAGGACCCTCCTTAGGGTCTACCTTCTACTGGTTGTTGTTATAGTATATTAGAGGGGTTTGACTTGATGCTTGTGAAGATGTAAATAGAACTTTTGGTGGTTGTATATATTATACACAGTTCTCTTTTGGTTTAATATCGTTTTATTAGTTTTGTGTTTCGAGTCCTGGCGCGAGCTAGGCAGGCGTCCTGCCGATACCCTAGGGTTCGCCCTTGGGAGCAGCGGGGGCGTCACAGTCTCCCTCTTTCTCATTTTTCTTTCACTCCAACTCTTCCCTTTCTGTTCTTTCCAGACGTCACTCCCTTTCACTCTTCACTCAGCCGCCAACAGATCTTGCTTCTTCCTTTCTACCCGCCACCTAAACCCTTAGTTTTCTTTTTATATCAGATTGCAAACCTTAAACCTTATCTTAATGGTTCACAAACAACCTCAGCTCACCGCCTCTCCCTCAGCCATCAGATTGGTCTTCATTTCCAGATTCTTCTTGGGTTGTAGATGAAAGCCAAATGGAATGGATTTAGCATGATCCAATGGCAAGAAAAAATAACGGGAAGAAAAATGGGGGGAAATGGGATGGAACCAAGCCACCCTCTGTACTGCATTCTTCATAGTTTTGATATGAAGCCGTAGGAAATGTTAGGCACGCGTGAAACTCACGCGCGCGTGCCTTAGCTATGCTTCCTTCTTTTTTTCCTTTTTTTTTATTTTACTAATTTTCACTTAATTTAGATAAATAAACAACAACTCTTCATAATAGAATCTAAGAAAATTAAAGTATATTTTTGTGAAAAATTTTCTTTTTTCCGACAAATTTTAATACTAAAATGTCTTAAAATAAAAATTAACCGACTAATTAAGCAAGAAGGGAATAATAAATACATTTAATCAATAAAAATGAAAATAATAACAAATAAAGCTAAATTAAAAAAAGATTTGGTATCTAAAATGCTAAAAAAATCCAGAAAAAAGAACCATGAGATTAATAAGTAAAACTAGATAATTATCGATAAAAACTAAAAATAATGATAAATAAAACTAAATTAAAATTTAGTGTCTACAGATTACCCCTCTTTGCCTGAGTTTTGAAGAAGAAACTCGAGACGAAAACATAAACACCAAATACTTACCTCCAGTTATTCATTCTGTCGTGAGTCGGAATATGTAAGCACAAGAAAATTAGTGGGGTGAAAACCCGAATCTTCATTTGGTCAGTGGGATGAATACCCGAACCTACCTTCATTTGGTTAGTGGGATGAATATCCAAGCCTGCTGTTTGATTTAATCAGTGGGATAAATACCCGAGCCTGCCTTTTGATTTGGTCAGTGAAATGAATACCCGAGCCTGCCTTTTGATTTGGTCAGTGGGATGAATACCCAAACCCGCCTTCATTTGGTCAGTGGGATGGGACCCAAGCTTGCCGTAACTAGGTCAGTGGGATGAATACCCGAACCTGCCATTTGATTTGGTCAGTGGGATGGAACCCGAGCCTACCGTAATTAGGTCAGTGGGATGAATACCCTAGCCTGCCTTCACTTGGTCAGTGGGATGAAACCCGAGCCTACCGTTTGATTTGCATAAAAGCTTTTGTAGAATTTTGAGAAGAGAGACAAATAATTTCTTCTAAAATTGCCCCAGTGTAATGCTATTGGACTGTCGGACTTGCAAGAAAAGAAACAATGATAGATAATGCCGCCATCATCCGATCAACCCCCTTTTTGAAGAAATGTATAAACATGAGTATTTGGACTTCTTATTTGACGTAGCGAGTACTTCAACCTTGCCCTGCAAACAATATCAAGCTTCCATAATTTCTCATACTTAAACCAACATGTCATTTAGTATCCATTTACTTTTGATAAATCATAGGGATTGCCATTTGATAGAACGAAAGAGACAAATGGGACCATGAAACACATGGAAAACATTCTAATTTCACATAATAATGAAAATTTTAATAATATAATCACAACTATATACTTTTATTGCACAAAAAATCATTTCAAACAAATAAACATGTACATTCAAATTCGAAGGTTTGTGCTTGATAAACTGAACACTTTGGTTCTCGAACTAAATGCCACTTTTGACCCTTTGGATATCATCCCTCCGAAGTTCAATGCTTGACAACAAAACCACAATGTGAGGAGAATTTCCAATAAACTAAGTCACCAGCACTTCAGATCCAAGTTCACTTTTCCTTATAAAAACCTACCTCAGTGCCCTTTCGAGTTTTCACTAAGGTTGCCCCCGCCTCTTTTATTTTGTTTTTTTTTTCTTTTCTTTTCTTCTTTTTCTTTTTCTTTTTCTTTTTTCTTCTTTTCTTCTTTTCTCCTTTTTTCTTTCTTCTTTTTTTTTTCTTTCTTTTCTTTTTTTTTCTTTTTCTCTTTTTTCAAAGGTGCCCTTATCAGTTTTCAGCTAATAAACAAATCTTGTCTACCGCCATATTAATTCAGAAATGTGTTTTAAGAAATAATGGCATCAGTATAACAACCCTTCCCTTGCAAAACAGATGAAGGTATCTTTGACATCATGTGCCATTTAATTGGAAATTGTCCTAAAAAGGCAATATAAAGAATAGAAGTCAGGACTTTTGATTTTTGTAATGGGGTCTGGTGAGGTGTTAAGAAAAAGGTTAAGACTTGAAGGCGGATTTATGAATGTTTAGATTTCCTGAGATCACATCTTCAAATTAACCCTACTAATAATTGCCCTAGTTTATTCTCAATCGAAATTTTCTTCTTTAATTTTCTCTTCATTTTGTTTCTCCATCACTTTTACCTTTTGAAACCTCTCTTTTTTCTTTTTAACTTTTTTTTAACTCAAGACTTGCTCCAGTGTGGGGTTTGCGATTCTCAAGGGTTGCCAAACGAAATAATTTGCTCTGAAGGCTCAAAAAGGGATAACTAGGGATAGAATGTTTGATTGGAAAGGAAGAAGGCCTGACTTTTCATTCCATTCTTTACATTAACCCTAAAAGGAAAATTCCATTTATCATATGAAAAATTTCTTACACATATCCGAATTGATCGGTTGAGGGAACACTTGCCCATCCATTTCTGTGAGAATGAGCACTCCACCGGGTAAAATTTTCTGGACAATAAAAGGGCCTTGCCAATTTGGTGCAAATTTCCCCTTAGTTTCCTCTTGTACTGGCAAAATGTGTTTCAACACTTTATCTCCTTCTGTGAATATCCATGGCCTGACCTTCTTATTGTAAGCACAGGCTACCCTCTTTTGATAACATTGACCATGACAAATGGCATTTAACCTCTTTTCATCGATAAAAGACAATTGCTCATGACGTTGTTTAATCCAATCAGCTTTATCCAGTTTGGCCTCCATTAAAATGCGTAAAGAAGGGATTTCGACCTCGGCTGGCAAAACTGCTTCCATTCTGTACATGAGATTGAAGGGAGTTGCCCCAGTAGAAGTCCAAATAGCAGTTCTATATGCCATTAATGTATAAGGGAGTTTCTCGTGCCAATTACGGTGTCTCTCAGTCATTTTACGGATTATTTTCTTCAAGTTCTTATTTGCGGCCTCTACTGCTCCATTCATCTGTGGCCTATAAATAGAGGAGTCCCGATACTTGATTTTAAACTGTTCGCACAATCCATCCACTATATCATTGTTGAGAATCTTAGCATTGTCAGTGATTAATATCTCTGGCACTCCGAAACGACAAATGATGTGTTTCCTTAGAAAATCCGTCACCATTTTCTTAGTCACATGCTTGTAAGACTCAGCTTCGACCCACTTACTAAAGTATTCAATTGCCACCAAAATAAACCGATGCCCATTTGAAGCGGGAGGGTCAATGGCTCCAATTACATCCATATCCCACATTGAACATGCCCAGGGAGCAGTCATACTGTGTAATTTTGTAGGGGGAGTGCGCATAACATCTTCATGCAATTGACATTTGATGCATTTCCTAACAAAAACTACACAATCATGCTCCATAGTAAGCCAAAAATATCCGGTCCTCATGATCTTCTTTGCTAATAAATGGCCATTCATATGTGATCCGCATACACCACTATGTACTTCTTTCATCAAATATTCTGCTTCAACTTCATCAACACACCTTAGAAGGCCCAAATCTGACGTCCTTTTGTATACCACCTCTCCATTCAAGAAAAATTTGGAAGATAATTTGCGCAAGAAACTTTTGGCAGTCGAATCGGCCCCAGGAGGGTAGGACCCTGTTTTGAGAAATTCCTTACTATCGCTATAACAGGGACGGCCATCAGGAGATTTTTCCATGACTAGGCAATGAGCAGGTTTTTCTTGCAAATGAATCTGGATAGGTTCGATCACCAACTCGTCTGGATGTTGAATCATTGAAGATAAAGTGGACAAAGCATCGGCAAAGACATTTCTGGCATGTGGAATATGCCTGAACTCCAAACTTCTAAATTTGTTCGTCAAATCCAATAAACTACAGTGATAGGGCAAAATTTTTGAATCCCGGGTGATCCACTCTTTGAGAGTCTGATGTATAAGCAAATCGGAATCACTGAACACTATTAAATCCTTAATCTCCATTTCCAACGCTATTTTTAGCCCAAAAATGCAAGTTTCATATTCAGCCATACTATTAGTACAAAAAAAATCGTAGTTTAGCGGAACCAGGATAATGCTTCCCTTCAGGCGATACTAGAACAGCTCCAATACCAGCTCCAAAGGAATTTGAGGCGCCATCAAAGAATAGCCTCCATTCAGAGCATTTTTCATTCATGTCTTTTGCTGTACCAATGAACAGGACCTCCTCATCTGGAAAATAAGTATGAAGTGGTTGATAATCATTCTTCCTTGGGTTTTCAGCCAAGTGATCCGCTATTGCCTGGCCCTTGATAGCCTTTTGCATGGTAAAAATGATGTCAAACTCAGAAAGGATTATTTGCCATTTAGCCATGTGTCCAGTTGGCATCGATTTCTCCAATAAATACTTCAAAGGGTCTAACCGAGAAATAAGGTAAGTGGTGTGTGTGACGCCCCGAAAATTAGGGTTTTCATTTTATGGATCTTTTGTTGGACGAGCGGAGGAGCGCAGCTTTTAAACTTGGAAAAGAAGAAAAAATTTTGGAAATGTGAAGGGGGCCAAATCTGGTCGGAAATCCGGCCAGTTTCTGGCCGGATAGCTGGCCGGATTGCTAAGCCGTTCTGAAAAAAAAAATTTTGAGGAGCTCTCTGCCTTGAATCCGGCCAAGAATCCGGCCGGAAATCCGGCCAGATTCCGGCCGGATTCTGACGTGGCACAGCCGGTCAGAAGCTTTGACCGGCTGTTTCCTCCCTTTTTATTCCACTTTTGCAACCAAAATATCTCATTTCTTCCCTGGTTCTTCCGTGAGCTTTGAGAGAAAGAAACCTTTTCATTCTCCAACTTCAATTTTGTCCCAAAATCTTGTGATTTCACCGATGGTTTTGGAAGATATTTCACACAAGGGATCACTAGGGTGGTTTAAAGCTTTTGATGGATTGGTTTTTGAAGGGAAGCTCTAGGTGGTTAGCTCTCTTGAATTTGAGGTAAGATTGGATATGCAAGTTTCCTTTGGTTCTAATATTGGTTAATTAATGGTTTGTGGTGGTCATGTATGTTATTTTGTGGAGTATTTCATGGGTTTATGGAAATTATGGTGATTTTCTGATTTATTGGGTATTTTTATGATTTTATATGAAGGTCTTGGATTGGATTTGGATTAGTGGTTTAAATGGTGATTAATAGAAGCTCTTGTACGTTATTTGTGGTTGTTGCGGAAAATTTCCGAATGTGAAGTGAATTTCCGGTTTCTAGGGTTTCAAATTAGGGATTTTTCCAAGGTTGGCTTTAAGCTTTTAATTGGCTTTGATTGAAGGAAATTATGGCTTAATTGAATGTATGGTATTGATTACGAACAATATGGGTGACTGTGGTTAATTGTTATGAGAATTGGTATTTGAATGGTAGGTTTGAAATGTGTAAAAGCTAGGGGTTATGCCGTCCAATTCTTGAGAGTATGTGTTTGTTTTGAAATTTGAATTGATTTTACTTCATTTTATGGAAATTCTAGTGATTTGGACATTGGGAGGATTAAGTTCCATATTAGTGACATTTCTAAACTTGGTTTAAGTTAATTCATCCTTGTTTTGGCTTGTACATGATTGGTATAGGCTAGTCTCACGTTAAGTGGGGATTTCTAGCCCATAATTGTGGTTAGTGATGGTTATTTGCAAAGATTGGTTTGGAAGTGTAATTTCAGCTTTTGTTGTATTATTTCTACCCTCATATGATAAGTGGTAGTTGTCCATAGCATGATAGCTGGATATTGGGATAAATGAAGCTTTGGTATACTAGTTTGGATTACTTAAAAGAATTTTCAGCTAGAGTACATGAATTCCAGCTTAAGGTTAATCTGCCCTGTTTTCATACTGTACATTTGACCATGTTAAAGACTGATTCGGCCCTTGCTCAAAACATGAAACTTGTAGATATATGAGTTGACTACTTGCCTACAAAATTTCAGATTGATTGGAGTACTGTAGCTTGTGAATTGACCGAAACACCCATGACTGCCCTATAACCCCTGTTTCATGACAGTTTTAATTCTTTCTCTAAAATTTGACTGTTGACCCTGAAAATGTGTAATTTGGCCTTGAAGGTCTTCATAAGAAGTGTTGGTATATGCCTTAGCTTCGTAACGCCATAAGATTTGTGCCAGCCGAATAAGTGTAGCTTCCACTGTGTTTAAAGTGCCAAAAAGTGACAAGAACTGGTTAAGTTTAGATTTCCTTTTATGTGACATGCTATTTGTAATTTAGGGCTTCGACTTGACCAAGGCCATGAGGTACGATGGATGGTTCCTGAGCTGTGTATGGGTGAGTGAACTTTAACTATTTCTCCAAAAGTTCCTCTTGAAATAATTCTTGCATTGCTTACACGATTGCATCTCATTGTGTATGTGTGTGTGCCATAACATTTTGGCTTTAATGAGTTCTTGGGAAAATCTTGTGCTTAGAACCAACCTCTCCACTACTGCGTATGCTTTCTTTGGAGCACGATGGCTCCTTGTTTCTGTTTATTTGATTACTTGATCTAAGGGAGTGTTGGATTTTAAGTACAAGGATTTTCACTGGCTCTAAAGAGCATTATTCGCACATTGGACCGTTAATCCATGATAGCATTGAAATACAATACTGATGAGTTTATTTAATTACTGCTTTTACTGTTCACTCGCTGAGCTTCTAGCTCACCCCAAATATTTTTCTTCTCCCCACAGGAATCGAGACAAAAGGAGAGCTTGTATTACATTATCTGTGTGCCTGGATGGCATGTATCTTGTATAGCTTAGGTTTGGATTTGTTTTGTATAATAGTTGATCTAGGGTGATTGTTTGAATTGGGATGGACGGACATCTCTTGTACACTTTGAGTTTTGATGTAAATTGTTCTAAAGTTTGGGCTTGCCTTGGTATTTGGGTTTGAATTTGGATGTAAATTTGAGTTTTATATTGTAATTGATTTGAAGACTGTAGTGATCGACTGAGTCCTGGCGAGAGCTGGGCAGGCGGCCCGTTGACCCCTCCGGTTCGCCTTAGGGGAAAATGGGATCGTTACAATTGGTATCAGAGCCTAGGTTTCAATCTCTGTAGTGTATCCTAAGTTTGAAATTTAGGATGCCTGACTGTGGGATTAATTTGAATATTATGTGAACGAGGATCTATTGTATCTTAGGTGTTAAAGAAATTGATTATTTGGGAATTTCTTACTTGGGAGTTATATTGAAGGAAAATATGGGATGAGAGAGTTGTAGTGAAAATTGGACGAATTTGAATCATCCTTATACCTGTAAGTATGGCAAGAGTTGAGGTACTTATTAGTACTGGCTATGGAGGATAATAGACCGAGATTTGATAGTCAAACTCCATGTGGGATGATTTTGAACCGAGATAAAAGTACCAAAGGAATAAAATGCATTTTCGCCCACATACTTTCTAAAGAAATTTTGTTTTGGGATTTTGAAGAAAAACTAGGATGTACTAGTTTTATTTGCAAGCGATGATTGGAAATAAGATATATATGCTTTAAGTATGTGTAATTTGCCAATTTTCGTAAAAATGTGAATTTGACTTGAAGTTCAAATTTGGAAATTTGTGAATAACTGATGAGTTGTTGAATTTTGTATATGATGGGTTAATACCAGGATAACAATTTCTAAACTAAGTTTTCCCCTTGATTGTATACCAGCATATTCTCACACTTGAATTTGTCCATGCTTTATACGAAGAAAAATATATATATATCCTGAGTTTTCGAAAGAATGGCAAGCTTATGTTTACTAATGTGAATCCTGAACTTGATAAAATTTCTGATTACTTTAAATACTCTTCTTATGTTTTAAAATTCTTGATTTTCAAGAAGAGTGAGCCAATCTTTAAAATGTACGGACTGAGGAACTTCAAGATATAGAGTAACTGCATTCAAGAGTATAAGTTAGTGTGAGTTGATTTGGTTTCCATTTGACACGTAAGTTAGCAAGTTGTACTTATTCTTGGGTTTGAACTTGGAGCTGAGACTCTAACTTGGAGCCTGGTTATTTTGGGGATGAAAGTGCTCTGACTGGTGGCTGGTTATTAAAGATTTTGAACTTCGAATGGGTAATCTTGGTTTCCGCTTGCGTTATGGCTTAATTGGATCTAATTGCGTAAGGGTATGTGATTTGATTGGAATTAGCAATAATTGGACCCTTTGGTTTAACTATGGACTTAGAAAGGGTAGTGCACGCTGGGAAGCCTTTTATATCCTGCTTGTATATACTTTCTGTCTTGGTGGCACCTAATTGCCTATGTGCAATATTGGACATATCGGTCTTGTTTTGTAACTTCTAAACCATACTATAACTTTTGATACATGTAATGAATCATGACCTGATTTTAATGTTTTGCAACTGGTATACGCGTTAAGCTCTTTTATTAAACCTTTTCCTATGCTTATAGACTTCTATTAAGTATGGTAGCAGGACTGGGAGTAAAGGGGTATGACCGAGGGTTTAGCCAACTCCGTGTTCATGGGAGAAATTGATGGATGGTCTGGTAATTTAATAGATCCCTAGTACTGAATATGAATTGAAAGCTTGGTGAGATTTTCTTGTGCGCAACATATATTATGATTGGTTTTGTGACCATATTCCAACTTTTATGGAAATTTGAACTCCGAAAGCATTGCATTGGGTTGGTAAGAGAACTTGAACTGTCTGGAACCGATTAGACTGAGCTTACTTGAGACTTGAACCTGTTTAGGCTAGTGTGCCCTTACGTACCTTAATGGACCTAATTTGACTGAATATATGAAATGTGGACTTGGATCTGTGACTGCTTAAGAATGTGAATTTGCTGGTCAGAGGCTAGATCAGTGTGTTCTTGCTCGTACTCATGATCCTTGAAGTTGAACTTGAACTTACACTTGAACTTGAACTTATACTCTTATTCGTGCTCATGCACCATGAACCTGAAGTATTTGGCTCTGTTTTGACCCAACTCTTGAACTTATTCGTACTGGTGTGACTGTAAACCGGCTACTACTCTTCTGTAGCGGTTGAACTGAACCTCTCTGGTGGGGCATTGCCTGTTGTGTTGTCCAGCACCGTCATTCTTCTGGCGAGGCATGCCTGTTGTGTTGTCCAGCACCACCAGGGATGGAATCTTGAACTGAGGCTCTCTGGCGAAGTTTAGCCGCTGTGCTAACTTGTTGTGTTGTCCAGCACCGCCAGGGACAAATACTTGAACTGAGGCATTTGGTGAAGTATAGCCGTTGTGCTAGCTTGTTGTGTTGTCCAGCACCACCAGGGCCAATTTACTGAACTGAAATTCTTTGGTGAAGCGTAGCCGTTGTGCTAGCTTGTTGTGTTGTCCAGCACCACCAGGGATGAATTTTCGATCTAAAGTTTTACTATATCCTGAATTTCTTCCAAATACCTGGGACTTTACGTCCGACTTCAAGCCTTCTGCTTGTTTTATCTGTTACGCGATTAACTCCCTATTGGATCATGACTATTTGATAAGTTGGATTGGCGTGATTTAGTACTTGAATTTGATAAGTGATTATTTGATAAGCCATGCCTTACTGGATCATGAAAATACAATAAGTGAGATTAGAATGCTTCTTAGTAATTGACTGACCTTTGGGAAAAAAAAACTTATGGGACCGGGTGAATACAAGTTGGATTAGATTGAATTCTAATGCTTGATTGGTTTCTGAGCGATATCTAGACCGGATGTATATGAGTTGAAATGTCGAGGACGACATTCTTTTAAGGAGGGGAGATTGTGACGCCCCGAAAATTAGGGTTTTCATTTTATGGATCTTTTGTTGGACGAGCGGAGGAGCGCAGCTTTTAAACTTGGAAAAGAAGAAAAAATTTTGGAAATATGAAGGGGGCCAAATCCGGTCGGAAATCCGGCCAATTTCTGGCCGGATAGCTGGCCGGATTGCTAAGCCGTTCTGAAAAAAAAAAATTTGAGGAGCTCTCTGCCTTGAATCCGGCCAAGAATCCGGCCGGAAATCCGGCCAGATTCCGGCCGGATTCTGACGTGGCACAGCCGGTCAGAAGCTTTGACCGGCTGTTTCCTCCCTTTTTATTCCACTTTTGCAACCAAAATATCTCATTTCTTCCCTGGTTCTTCCGTGAGCTTTGAGAGAAAGAAACCTTTTCATTCTCCAACTTCAATTTTGTCCCAAAATCTTGTGATTTCACCGATGGTTTTGGAAGATATTTCACACAAGGGATCACTAGGGTGGTTTAAAGCTTTTGATGGATTGGTTTTTGAAGGGAAGCTCTAGGTGGTTAGCTCTCTTGAATTTGAGGTAAGATTGGATATGCAAGTTTCCTTTGGTTCTAATATTGGTTAATTAATGGTTTGTGGTGGTCATGTATGTTATTTTGTGGAGTATTTCATGGGTTTATGGAAATTATGGTGATTTTCTGATTTATTGGGTATTTTTATGATTTTATATGAAGGTCTTGGATTGGATTTGGATTAGTGGTTTAAATGGTGATTAATAGAAGCTCTTGTACGTTATTTGTGGTTGTTGCGGAAAATTTCCGAATGTGAAGTGAATTTCCGGTTTCTAGGGTTTCAAATTAGGGATTTTTCCAAGGTTGGCTTTAAGCTTTTAATTGGCTTTGATTGAAGGAAATTATGGCTTAATTGAATGTATGGTATTGATTACGAACAATATGGGTGACTGTGGTTAATTGTTATGAGAATTGGTATTTGAATGGTAGGTTTGAAATGTGTAAAAGCTAGGGGTTATGCCGTCCAATTCTTGAGAGTATGTGTTTGTTTTGAAATTTGAATTGATTTTACTTCATTTTATGGAAATTCTAGTGATTTGGACATTGGGAGGATTAAGTTCCATATTAGTGACATTTCTAAACTTGGTTTAAGTTAATTCATCCTTGTTTTGGCTTGTACATGATTGGTATAGGCTAGTCTCACGTTAAGTGGGGATTTCTAGCCCATAATTGTGGTTAGTGATGGTTATTTGGAAAGATTGGTTTGGAAGTGTAATTTCAGCTTTTGTTGTATTATTTCTACCCTCATGTGATAAGTGGTAGTTGTCCATAGCATGATAGCTGGATATTGGGATAAATGAAGCTTTGGTATACTAGTTTGGATTACTTAAAAGAATTTTCAGCTAGAGTACATGAATTCCAGCTTAAGGTTAATCTGCCCTGTTTTCGTACTGTACATTTGACCATGTTAAAGACTGATTCGGCCCTTGCTCAAAACATGAAACTTGTAGATATATGAGTTGACTACTTGCCTACAAAATTTCAGATTGATTGGAGTACTGTAGCTTGTGAATTGACCGAAACACCCATGACTGCCCTATAACCCCTGTTTCATGACAGTTTTAATTCTTTCTCTAAAATTTGACTGTTGACCCTGAAAATGTGTAATTTGGCCTTGAAGGTCTTCATAAGAAGTGTTGGTATATGCCTTAGCTTCGTAACGCCATAAGATTTGTGCCAGCCGAATAAGTGTAGCTTCCACTGTGTTTAAAGTGCCAAAAAGTGACAAGAACTGGTTAAGTTTAGATTTCCTTTTATGTGACATGCTATTTGTAATTTAGGGCTTCGACTTGACCAAGGCCATGAGGTACGATGGATGGTTCCTGAGCTGTGTATGGGTGAGTGAACTTTAACTATTTCTCCAAAAGTTCCTCTTGAAATAATTCTTGCATTGCTTACACGATTGCATCTCATTGTGTATGTGTGTGTGCCATAACATTTTGGCTTTAATGAGTTCTTGGGAAAATCTTGTGCTTAGAACCAACCTCTCCACTACTGCGTATGCTTTCTTTGGAGCACGATGGCTCCTTGTTTCTGTTTATTTGATTACTTGATCTAAGGGAGTGTTGGATTTTAAGTACAAGGATTTTCACTGGCTCTAAAGAGCATTATTCGCACATTGGACCGTTAATCCATGATAGCATTGAAATACAATACTGATGAGTTTATTTAATTACTGCTTTTACTGTTCACTCGCTGAGCTTCTAGCTCACCCCAAATATTTTTCTTCTCCCCACAGGAATCGAGACAAAAGGAGAGCTTGTATTACATTATCTGTGTGCCTGGATGGCATGTATCTTGTATAGCTTAGGTTTGGATTTGTTTTGTATAATAGTTGATCTAGGGTGATTGTTTGAATTGGGATGGACGGACATCTCTTGTACACTTTGAGTTTTGATGTAAATTGTTCTAAAGTTTGGGCTTGCCTTGGTATTTGGGTTTGAATTTGGATGTAAATTTGAGTTTTATATTGTAATTGATTTGAAGACTGTAGTGATCGACTGAGTCCTGGCGAGAGCTGGGCAGGCGGCCCGTTGACCCCTCCGGTTCGCCTTAGGGGAAAATGGGGTCGTTACAGTGTGACTAAGCAAATAATGCCTCAGCTTTTGAGCTGCCTAGGCCAATGCACAGCAACTCTTTTCAAGAAATGTATATTTTGCCTCGTAAGGTGTGAACTTCTTGCTAAGATAATAAATGGCTTGCTCCCTTTTCCCAGAATCGTCATGCTGCCCCAAGACACATCCCACAGCTTCATTGAGCACGGATAAGTACATAATCAAAGGCCTGCCTGGCTTAGGTGGCACTAAGACTGGAGGGTGCAACAAGTAGTCCTTAATCTTATCAAACGCCTGCCGGCACTCTTCACTCCAATGCAATGGCACATTCTTCTTTAACAATTTGAACAAGGGCTCACATGTATGGGTCAACTGGGCGATGAATCTCCCAATAAAGTTAATCTTTCTTAAAAAAACTCTTCACGTCCTTTTGCGATTTTGGTACTGGCATTTCACGAATGGCTTTAATCTTTATCGGGTCTATCTCTATACCCTTCTTACTGATAATGAATCCCAATAACTTTTCGGCAGGGGCCCCGAATGCACACTTTGCAGGGTTTAGTTTCAAATCATATCTTCTCAATCTTTCAAATAACCTTTCCAAATCAATCAAATGATCCTCCGCTCTCTTGGATTTGATAATGATGTCGTCCACATAAACCTCCATCTCCTTATGAATCATATCATGGAACAGGGTGGTCATGGTCCTTTGATAAGTGGCTCCGGCATTTTTCAATCCAAATGGCATTACTCGGTAGCAAAATGTTCCCCACGGCGTGATAAAAGCAGTTTTCTCTCTATCTTCCTCGGCCATTAAGATCTGGTGATACCCGGCAAAACAGTCAGCAAATGATTCGATCTCATGTCCTGTGGTATTGTCTAGAAGAATATGGATGTTTGGCAACGGAAAATCATCTTTCGAACTTGCTTTATTAAGATCCCTGTAATTAACACAGACTCGCACTTCTCCACTTTTCTTCGAGACAGGTACGGGATTTGAAAGCCAAATGGGATAATGAGACACCATGATGATTTTAGCATTGAGCTGTTTCTCAATTTGTTTTTTGATTTTGAGACTCATATCTGGCTTAAACTTGTGAGGTTTTTGCTTCACTGGTGGAAAATTTGGATCAGTTGGCAATCGATGGACCACTATGTCTGTTGAAATTCTAGGCATATCATCATAGGACCAGGCAAACACATCTTAAAACATGGTCAAAAAATCAATCATCTCTTTTCTCTGTTTCTTATTCAAATGAATGCTAATTTTTATCTCCTTAACCTCAGTCTCAGTGCCAATATTAACAACTTCTGTTTCTTCTAAGTTCGGTTTGAATTTCTCTTCATATTGTTCAAGATTCTTTAATAAAGAATCAGATTCTTCCTTGTTATCGCTCTTATCTTGAATTTCTGATTCCAAAATTTCAAATTCGTGAGAGATATCGAGATTGCAATCATCAAATTTCAAAATAGTGATATCCAAAGGGTCAATGTGTTTTTTTTTGGCCACCTGAAAAGAATAAAATAGACACAACAATGCATAAGTAAATCAAGTTGGGAAATAAACACTATGCATTTCATTGAATTTCAAAGTGAAGGATAACATCATAACATGCAACTTAACAAGAAATTTAACATAAGACTTGCATTGAAAAACATTTGATTGAAAACTATTTACAAAACTGAAAGCCAAAAGATAAATAATTTCTTTCATGGCAACCAAAGGCAATTCCCCAGATTTACCGAAATTCCCTTCGAGAGAGAAGGAAATCACTGGTCCAATTCTTCATTGCTTCGATAGGCACCTCTAGAAATTCTGGGTCCTCCAATGGCTCCCCCTCAGAGGCGACCCCCACAAATAGGGCTGTCAACGGTCCGGGTCTGGACCCGAACCCGGCCCGGACCCGGACCCGTTACCTCTTAATAATTTACGGGTCGGATACGGAATATACCATTCCGACCCGTATCCGACCCGGACCCGTTTTTAATTAATTAATAATTAAAAATATATACCTATCTCTATCTGTTATTCATTATTAGCACTACGTTACTTTCATTCCCTCTTTTGTTCAACCCTAATTCCCTCTACCCATTTCCGCCGCACTCTCCTCTTTTGCTCCCTATCCATTTCCGTCACCTCCAGACTCCCGAGTCCCACCTCTACCTCCCGACTCCGGCGACGCTTCTAGTTTGCGCTCCATCCCCAGCTCGGCAGCTCCAAAGAAATCGCTGGGTCTGGCCGGCTCCAAAGAAGCAACTCAAGCAAGACCAGCTCTTTCGTGAGACCTTTTCTTTTGCTCTACCACCGCGGCTCCGCCAGTCCGCCGTGGTGCCTGACGGTTGTAGCAAGCCCAGCTTCTAGTTCTACCAAGTAGCAAGTCAACTTTCTCTCTTAGTCAGGTATTTTTTTTTTAAATTTTTTGTGGGGAAAAATTGAGAAGATATGAGAAATGCTATAGAACGAAACCTTCTTACCTCCCCAGACCAAAAAAAAAAAAAACATAAAGTCTGAATGGAGTAGGAAATTCCAGGTTGATGATGCCGAAAATTGTGGATATATTTTCCATTAAATTAGTTTTTTTTTTGGGATTGGGTAATAATCGTCCAGTCCAATTATGCTGCCATAAAGTCTGAATGGAGTAGGAAATTCCAGGTTGATGATGCCGAAAATTGTGGATATATTTGCCATTAAATTAGTTTTTTTTTTTAAATTAGTTTTTTGCCATTAAATTCCAGGTACTCACAATTAAGTTGCAGATGTGTATGATAAAAGATAAAAATCAGGGAATCTACATCTAGTTGAGCATCTTCAGCTTTTCACCAGCCTCCCCTCAAAATTCATCCTTCCTGTTATTTTTTTTTTCAGAAAAATAGAGCACAAATTGTCTATTTTTTGTTTCTTTAGATTCAGAAGTAAACTTGAACCTCAATATTTCCTTCTTACCAAGTCAAATTGGTGGATTAGCTTAAGTACCATGCAAAATATTTATAGTGGTTCCAATCAACAGAAGGGATGTGGTTTAATGACTGGTTGATGGAGTTGTGCATGCCATTGGCATCAGATGAGGGAGTTCCACAATTTTTTTTTATTTACTATCAATAATGTCGTCATGCATGTGCATATATTTCAGCTCAGCTCTTGTGGAAATTAGACCGAGAGAAAAGTAATGATTTAACACATGGTACTAAAAATGTGTTCCAGCCATAGTTTGATCTCTGTTCTCAAAGGCAAGACTTATTATCAGGCCATGGTTACACAGATAGCAACTGGTTGGATAACTTTAATTGCAAAATGTCACCATCTGAAAAAGCAGTCTAAGGCTCTGGCTCTCCATAAAAAAGTCCAAACGATTTCAATATTTCTGGCATACCTCAAAATTGGAATTTCCTGCAAAGCTTCCTTTATTAGCAGACCTAATTCGAATTGTGAAAGTCTTGAATGGTGCATCTGAAAAGCCTCGTCCCAATGCTTTGACATATGCTTCCTGGAAAATATTTGACCTTCAGAAATAAGTAGGCACAAGCTTATTTGAATTTATTTAGGCAACTGGGAAAAAAAGTACTTATGTGCCCCATAAATCTCCAACTTCAATCAAGTAGCAGCAGGTGGGATATGAATCATTAATATTCAAAAGTTCAAAACTATCTGACCTTGAGAGTCCACAATTTTATAAACTCCTGCTGCTGAAGTTGGGGGTCTGAAATAGCGGACAACACTTGAACTTCATGTTTTGGAAAATATCGTTGAGCAAAGGACATGACATTATGCTTCAGTCTTCGATTCTTCTTTTCCACATCAATACCAATCTGAAGTGGCAAGTGAATTCAAATGAACTTAAACCAAAAATAGAGAGAGAGAGAGACTTTAGGTAATTTCTTTGTGTACTAAATTAGAAAACAGACGCAGAGTGAAGAATATGGAACTTGATTCATTTCTAGCAAGGAAGGCAGGAATTTGATTCATGTCCTCTATTAAAAAAAACTTGTTTGATTAGAAAACTTGTCTTGTTTCCCCTCTTTTAAAACTGTAATTTGGTGTTATCATAATCAATGCAATGGCTTGCTAATGATAAGACTTCGCATTGAGCTTTGCTGCAGCTTATGTGTTATAGTCCTATAAAAACATAATAACAAGGCCAGTTAATACCTTAATGAGCTTTACTCTTCTAATATGGCTGGAATGTTAATAAACTCAAGAATCTAGTGCATGATAAATTCCTGCAGCAGGTTACTTACACTCACCTTTCTCATTTCTGCTTTTGCTGAGACACTAATCTGGAGTCTTACTGCTGACAGTACTTTATTTGAGTCTTAATGTGTCTCTGGATTGTAAATTACTTGAGTCTTACTACTGACAGTACTAATCTGGAGTATTGTATACTGGACAGTACTATCTTATACTCGTGCTTAAAATTTTGCATTCACTGGAGTTTGAATGCGACATTCTAAGGAATTTGTCTTGTACCATGTTTATCTAATAAATTCTGTTATTCACTAATTGCAGGATGTCATCTTTGCCAAGTAATCCAACAGGACCAAGTAGCACAGCTGATGAGAATGAGGTTGCCATTTTGGATTCGGAAGAGGAGGAGGTGAAGGAAGATGATTCAAGTAAGAAACATAGGGAAAAGAAATTAACATCTAAGGTATGGGTTGATATGGATAGAGTTAGGACTGCTACTGGTATTGTTGCCATATGTAAGCATTGTAAAAAAAATGGCCGGGGATAGCTCATGCGGGACAAGTCATTTGAAAAAACACATAGATAATTGCATTGCTAGAAGACATAGGAGTGGGGGGCAGCAAGTACTTCAATTGGCTAAAAATGCTTTGGATGATAAAGTTAAAGTTCAAACTTTCAAGTTTGATCAAGAGAGAAGTAGAATGGATTTGGCTAGAGCTATAATAAAACACAACTATCCTTTTAACATAGTTGAGCATGAGTACTTGGAGATTTTTCTGAATAATTTGGAGCCAAATTTTAAGCTGGTTTCTCGAAATACAGCCAGGGCAGATGTGATTAGTGTTCATAAAGAAGAAAAGGCAAAATTGTATAAGTATTTGGATGATTTTGATGGTAAGATAAGTCTTACTACTGATCTTTGGACATCATATCACCAAAATTTTGCGTATGCCTGTTTGACAGCTCATTATGTCAATGAACATTGGGAATTGAAAAAGAAAATTATTGCTTTTAAATCTGTTCCATATCCTCATGATGGTGAAACATTATTTAGATTTATTTCTGATATCATCTTGGAATGGAACATTGATAAGAAGCTGACCTCTGTTGTTGTTGATAATGCATCTTCAAATGATTCAATGATTAAATGTTTGAAATCATGGCTATTGGATAAGTCATTGCTCAATTTAGGAGGTGATCTTTTTCATGTTCGATGTAGTGCACATATTCTTAATTTGATTGTGCAAGATGGGTTAGCTATTGTTGGAAAATTGCTTCATAAGATTCGGGAGACCTTAAAGTACTTGAAAAGGTCTACTTCATCTTATCAAAAGTTTGAGAATGCAATTAATCAATGCAAGCTGAAAAATAAAAAAAGAGTGGGTATGGATGTTCAAAATAGATGGAATTCTACATTCTTGATGCTTGAGACAGCTTTGCCTTTGAAGGAAGCTTTTTGTCGTTTAGAACAAATGGACAGAAATTACAAGTTGAATCCTTCAGAAAATGATTGGAAAGTGGCTAGTGTTGTTCATGGTTGTTTGAAAAAATTTTATGAAGCTACATGTCATTTTAGTGGTTCTAATTTTCCCACAGCAAATGTTTTCTTTCCCGATATATGTAATCTTCGTCTTAAGATGAGGCAATGGGAAGTTAGTGAGTATGATTTTATTCGAGAAATGGCTATTCCAATGAAAGCAAATTTTGAGAAATATTGGGAAGAATGTTCTTTGGTGCTAGCTATTGCTGTGGTACTTGATCCTAGATTTAAGTTGGCTCTAGTAGAGTATTATTACAATGAGCTTTATGGAGAAGGTGGTGAAAGATATGTGGATAGAGTTCGTAATGCTATTGCTGATTTGTTTGTTGAATATGGAGGTGACCTTGCTCCTTTTTCGAGTTATGTTGATAATATAGGAGAAGGGACTTCTACTTGTGGAAATATAGATGTACAAGATGATGATGATGATAAGTTGTCTGATTTTGACAAATGGTATCAGCAATCATGTTCTTCTACTATTCTTGCTAGCCAAAAATCTGAATTGCAATCATACTTGGACGAGCCTGTATTTCCAAGAAAAGATGATTTTGACATACTAGGTTGGTGGAAGGCAAACAGTCCAAAATTGCCTATTCTTAGCAAGATGGCTCGTGATATTCTTGCAATTCCAGCTACTACTGTAGCATCGGAATCAGCATTTAGCGTTGGCGGAAGGGTAATTGATGAGACTCGTGCTTCTTTGCTTCCTGATGTGGTCGAAGCTTTGATAACAACCGGAGATTGGTTACCTTTGAAAAAGAAAAGAAGTAAGTCCATGTTTATGTTTTTTTTGTTGTTTTTTCTTTTTAAATCCATATTACTCTAGAAAGACTAACTACTTTCTTTCTCTTTGTTTTCTTAGAATTATTTGGAGAAGATTTGGGTGATTCTTCTAAAGTTATCAAGTTAGGGTGATGTATTTGAGTAAGGCCAATTTGATTTTTCTCTTACCTCATTTGTTTTTGTATTAATTAGTAATTAATTTACAAATATATTGTATCCTTGTTTTTGTTGCAGAAAATTGTGAAACTTGAGAGGCATGAAGACTATTGTAATGGATAGAACTTCATTTGTTGGTTGATGTATTTGATATTTATTGTTTGAGTGTAATTTGTTAGATGTCATATTGGCTTTGTTGCTAATATATGACTTTGTTGGATTAGATTCAAGAAGCGGACTCAGTTTCTGAGTCCCCCGCCTTTGACACTAGAAGTTTATTGTTGTCGCGCCCCACTTTTTGATAAAAATAAAATGTTTTGTTTTTGTTGAATTTTATTGATTTGGGAAAAATGAATTTTGTTGATAAAAACAAAAATGGGTCTAAATGGGACTTTTAAAAATGCGACGATTTGACCCAAGAAAAATAGTTCAAAAAGGGTTTTTTATATGAAAAATGGAGTCGCCACTTGGTATAGAGTTAGGGTGTACCAAGTCACCCAAAAAGTGAATTTTTTTAAGTAAAAAGCAAGAAACCCTTTTGAACGACTCCTTAGTCTACGTAAAACAAAGAAAAAGGTTCGGGAGTCACATTTGACGAAGGGGAAGGCAAGGACAAAAATCCAAGGCACCCCTTCGACCTAGCCAAGGCTAGTTGCGTGATTTAACCCTTATTTTCCTAATTTTTCTACCCAAAGTATGTATTGCAAATTTAGACATGACTAATGAATGAGAAATGCAATCCTAAATCTAAGAAATGTCTCTTATGAGGCTTTTGGTCCCATTCACACGAGTCGTGACGGCCAATAAAGAAAACCTCATAGAAAATCGGGAGTGATGCAAATGATGACTCAAATTAAAAGTGTAAGTGTGCGTAGTGTAGGAAAAGTGCAAGTGTGCATTTTGAAAGTGTTTGTGTGCGAATGAATGAAAATATAAGTGCTCGTGTGTAAGTGAATGAAAATAGTAAATATAAGTAAAATGAGTGCAATGTGTGAAAGGACAAAAATAAAGAAAGTGAAGAAGTGTGTGATTATGGCATGTGGATTTAAGATATATATTTAGTGAGAAAAATAAGAGAAAATGATATGAAAATGCATGAACTTAGAGGAATGCATCAGGTCGGGTACGGGAATGACCTCTAATTTTTGTGATTTCAATTTTCCCTTTGATTAGAAGGGAAAACTAGCGTGCTAAGGCTATTTTGAAGCCACACTCGCTCGTTTCCCTTACCCAAGGGGGTTCGCAAGCAAATGGACCCTATAACTAGCATGAAATGGAAAGACCTAAAAATGAGGGAAAAAAGGATTCGAGGAGCATGCCAAATGATAACAAAAACTAAGAAAAAATGCATGAGATGAAATGAACATGCAAAACATGCACTAACGAAAGAGGGACGGCCTATTGGGTCTAGCGTTGGACTAGCCCATAACTAGGAATTCCTACTAGCGTTGGACTAGTGGAATACGAGACCAGGAACCACAACTAGCGTTGGACTAGTGTGGTGACGTGCATTCATTCAATCACATTCATTTATAATTATAGAAAGCGGATAGACATGCAAATCACTTATAAACATGTAGCACGTAACACTTAGCATGCTCAACTAGATGCAATATCCTAATAAAACAGTTAACACGTAGCAACAAAGGTAAATAACCAAACTAATGAACCTATTTACATTCACTAACTAAAACAAAAGGGGAAGGGAAAAATGGACAAAATGCCCTATCTATTACAAGCCAAGAGGTGTACACATACCTCATTAATAAATAAAAGAAATACTTAAAATGAAAGGAATTAAAGCAAATTTAAGAAAGCCAAGTAGACATGTAATTCTCAATTAGCACATTGGATCACATAGGAGAGACAAAAAAGATAAAAGAAATTATACCGTCCCCTTGCTTGTGAAGCTAATGAATGGAAAAGGTTCTAATTTGAGCTAAAACCATTAAACAAAGAATTAATGCACCAATTTAATAGTAAATGTAAAATAAGCCAATAATTACATGGAATGAATATACCATGAAATTGAAGCGCTTAAAACACCCAAAATAGATTAAACAACTTATACTCAAAAGTTTGAAACAAACAAAAACCCAATTAAAACCATTAATCCGTCAATCAAAGCCCATTGAAACGTTCTTGGGAATTTCAAAGCCTATGAGTAATGGAAAGTTCAAGTAACCACAAATAATCACATAGATGTAAAAGCATTAAAACAACTTAAACATCCATATTCACAAAATTAGGATTTAATTGAAAGGAAAAAGAAAGTTGGAGGGATCAATTTGATTAATTTTTCCAATGGTTTGGGCCATAGTGAAACAAAGGGAAAATGAGGGATCAAACTGCAATTTTGGAAAAGTTTTTCATGCATGCACGAGGCTTTATTTGCTCTTATTTCTGCAGTTCAAGCCATGAAGCTATCCTTCTGCGATTTTATCCACAAGCTCTCCGTTGCTCTTAAACACATTCAAATTCAATATGGGTTAAAGTAACAAGACAACCACCTAATCCTCTCACTTTGCCACATAGAACTTTAGATTTAAACATAAAAATCAGACCAAGAATCATGCAAACATTGAAAAGATATTCTGCAAATCCTCCTTGTTCACTATGGCAGCCTTATCAGGTTTCATTGTTGCGGCCAAAAGAACCATCCCAGCCAACCGAAGACCAAAACCAAAAGGAAAGGGCCAGAGAAACAAATGTTGAAAGTCATTCATGCAAAGTACATTTTTACAATCTGTTTACGCAAAGCTATGGTGAGAACTTCTGCAACATAAGCCTGCTGCCTTCTAACATATCTCTCACGAACATTAGCTTTTTGAACCAAACAAACACCAGACACGCTCCTAATCATCACTCAAGCCAAAGATTACCCTTTTGTTGCAATGTCAAATTAGAGAATCTGGTTTGGTGACTGCTAGCAAAGACAAAAGGCAGCAGTGGTTTTCCAAAACAACAAAGCAGAAATGCCGCGAAAATGTTCAATTCTTGTTGGAAATGCCGAACCAAAATATTCAAGAAGGACAGGCCAAAGATCAGATTCTGAATTGAACAAAACGCCAAGCATGCTAGTCCGACACCACTTATCTAATCCATTTTTCCAACATGAGACCAATTAGCGCGTTGGATGGCTTAAGTTTGGTGAACAGTCACAGAAAAAGAGAACAGCAAAGAAGACTGCAAAAAAAAGAAATTATTCTGCCGCAGATTTGATGCCCATCAAAATGCAAGCAAAAATGGCTTAGCTTTGCCGGCACTTCAAACAAATTTACAAAATCAAAACTAGGGCCCAACCATCATCTTTCGCAACAATGCATTGATAACACCTTTCATTGGACAGATTAAACACCAAACACACACGAAACAGCCTAAGATAATGCATCAAGACTCAATCTTGGTTATTAAATTCATGCCATAAAATCTTAAAAACCATCGCACAAGGTAAACAGGGAAAGTGCAGCAAGGAAAAAAAAGTAATGCAGGCTAGATTCGGGTGAGTTTGGTCAAGATTCAAACTTGAATGGCAAGAGCAAAGTGAAACTACATCACCTTAAAACGTTCTAGGAAGTTGATATGATGAAGGTGAATCCGCGGGCTTGAGAAACGCTGCGCTTCCTTGCTGACTCTCAAAGGATAGCACCAGGTCTGCTTCCTCGCGGCCTTTCCCCAAACTTTTCCTCCAACCGAAGCTCTGTCGGCCTCTCTACCTCTCTCGTTCTTTCTCCTCAGTCTTAGCCGCCGCCAATTTTCTTCTCACTCGACTCTCAAACCTCGTGGCCCTCCACCCTCTCGGTCTCTTCCCTTTTAGGTTCCCCTAGCTCTCCCCAGAAACCCCCTTGCACTTAGCCGTCCCCTGCTTAGCTCTTTCTTGCCGTCACCTCTGTCCAGTCGTCCTCCTCAGCCTTCCTCTACTTTCATCCGCTGTTACCACCCAAAAAGCCCCCGTAGCCTCTTTTCTTTTCGTCTCAGAAGCTCTATCTCTCTATCGCCGTTCCCTTTGGTTCAGATTTTTCTCTCCATGGGTTTCTCTTGCTCAACCTTCGCTCAAATGTCCATCCCCCCTAGCCGCTGTCTCCCTCTGTTTTTTTTTTGTTCTATCGCCCCTCACTCCCCTCAGAATCCTCCTCCTGCGGCTGCTGCTTTTCCTTTTTTTTTTATACCAGAAACCTCACAACCCTAAACACTCCCAGCCATCTTCTGTATTTGCAGCCCAAGGAGCCGTCCCAAAACTTTCCTTGCAAGCTGCTACAAATGCAGCTTGCCGCGGCTATCCTTCTTTTTTTTTTTTTTTTTTTTTTTTTTGACAACTAATTAATTAAGAATAATAAAATATAAATAATAATAATAACAAAATGCCAAAACCATGTAATAATAATAAGAATGAAAACAAATAAATAAAAAAACAAACTAAATAAATAAAAACCACAAAAATGTCCATTTTTCAAATTTTCTTCATTTTTCCTTTTTTCTTTTTTAAAATAACTTAATAAGAATAACTAAAGTGCAAAAAGATTGAATTTAAAGAAATAAACATATTTTTGTGAACAAATTTTCCTTTTTTCCTTTTTCTCTTTTTTTTCATTTTTCCTTTCAAGAAAGCATTGAATAAAAACAAAATGACTAAAATGTTTTTTTCTTTTCTTTCTAAAAACTCTATAAACTTAAAAACTAAAAAAAACTAAAAACTAAAATCTAAAACTTAAAAGTGATTAAAAACCTGAAATGACAAAATAAAAATGAATAGACAAACTAAAAGGGCAAAATGAATAAAACTAAAATAAAATAACAACTAAAAATGCAAAACACACAACAATGAACTAAATGCAAGCGATCTAAAATAAAAATCATGAAGTAGATGCCACATACAAATTATTCAAAATTTGGTGTCTACAATTGTATTAATGAATAGTTTGCTACATCTTCTATTTTGTTGTTGATGTTACTTTATATTATCTTTTATTTCCTTGTTGGCTGAAATCTTTTAAGTATTTAACTCTTGAGCATTTTGGCTCCTTGAAAATGCATTCTCAGGTGAAATCTGTTGGCTGAAACCTATTTTATATTATCTTTCTAGTCAGTCCTTGAGCATTTTCAGGTGTTAGTTGACCAGGTTTTTGACGGGTCTTTCTTTGTTGGCTGAAATCTGTTAAATGTTTAACTCTTGAGCATTTTGAGTCCTTGAAAATCCATTTTCAGGTGAAATCTGTGGGTGAAATCTATTTTATGTTATCTTTTAGTCAGTTCTTGAGCATTTTCAGATTTGTTATTTGAACAGATTTTGACGGGTCTCTTTGCCGGGTAGGCCCGGCCCGGACCCGGGACCCGTCGGGTACGGGTCTGGTGAAGTATTAGAAGGCCCGTCGGGTATTCGGGCCGAATCCGGAATTAAGGCAGTATGACGGGTCCGGGTCCGGATTTAGTAATTCCGGCCCGGACCCGGCCCGTTGACACCCCTACCCACAAATAGCTCAAACAATCCAACATCCACTTCCTTGATCGAGTCCACTTCAGCTCTAATCACCTCTGATGGGTAAGGAAAAATACAATACAACGGTGGGATACTCATGATAAGCTGCTTCCCTTCCTTCTTCGCCTTTTTGCGATTCATCATTTCTTTCTTATCCTTGGCAGTAAGTTGAAACCCTAATTCAAAAGTATCTTTCTTTTCTTGAACTTCTATTGGTTCTAGAATTCCTTGCAGGTTATGCCCAAGACCCCTGCCTATTTTATATCCTCCTCAAATCATTTCTTTAGCCATTATAACATTAGCTTCTGGCAAATTCATTCCCATCACTGGCTTCTCCTTAGATATCCATCCTATGGAGACAATGTCAGCCACGTGGCGAGGAGAAACCAGAGATTTTTTACCACCCCCATCATTTGGTCCAGAATTAACAATCATTGTGCAATCGTCCTCCGCAAAAACTGTGATCGATTGGCCATTCACCACAAATCTCAACATTTGATGGAGCGAAGATGGTATAGCGCCCGAAGTGTGAATCCAAGGCCGTCCAAGGAGAATATTGTAAACACTTGAAAAATCCATGACTTGGCACATGACTTGGAATTGGGCAGGTCCGATTTTCAGCACTAAATCCACTTCTCCCATTGATTCTTTTTTTGAGCCATCAAATCCTCTCACCACGGTGGTAGACGGGCGCAGCTTAGCCTCTTAAACTCCCAACTTAACCAAGGTATTCCATAGACAGATATTGAGAGCAAATCCATTATCTATCAAAACTCTCGGCAAGAGTTTTCCGTTACAGCGGATTGAGATATACAATGCTTTGTTGTGTCCAATCCCCTCGGCAGTTAAATCTTCGTCAGAAAAAGAAATCTGGTTGTAAGCCCAAACATGTTCAACTATATTGGTGAATTTATCAACTGGAATATTCTTAGGCACTTGAGCCTCATTTAACACCTTGAGTAAAGCCGCTCTATGAAGTTCAGAAGTCATAAGCAGGTTCAACATAGAAATTTGAGCAAGTATTTTGTCCAATTTCTCAATCACCTTGTATTCGATCTTCTTCAATATCTTAAGGAAATTAAAAGCCTCTTCTTCAGTCACAGTTGGTCTCGTTGGCGTAGCACTTTCTTTTGCTTTTGCAGGTTCATCAACTGCGGGTTCACCTACGATTCTCCCAGATCTAGTGATGGCAGATGCCTCTTGCTGCGGTATTTCTTCTCCTCCAATTAATAGCATAGGCTCGCTATAGTTCCATGGGACCTCTTGTAGATTAAGAACGGGAGCTTGCTCAGGCAATTCAAGTACCACTAGCTCTGAAGGTTCATATTCGAAAGGTATCACTTCCAGAATAAACGGATCAGTATTTTCCTTGATTTCAAAGGCTTCCTCCTCCAATATGAATGGTTCTCCGATGACCCCCATGATCTCGGTCTCGTCAACAATGTACTGTGTAGGTTCCTCGATCTCTTCCTCTATGGTAATAGCTCCCACGGTATCCTTGTGTGTAGGAAGAGGATTGTTGCTAACACTCGGCCTTTGTTCATCCTTCCTTGTCAGAACTATGTCTCCGGTTTCAATCATATCTTGAATTTTATGCTTAAGCGCCCAGCAATTGGCTGTTGAATGTCCAGGGGCTCTCGAATGATAAGCACAAAATGACTGAGGATCATAACCAATGGGAAATCCCTTGGGATAGGTCTTAGGAGGTACCGTACCAATCTTCCCAGCAGCTTTCAATTACTCATATAATTGGTCAACAGGCCGACCTAGATTGGTGAAGGTTTGGTATGGGGTTAGATTTTGGGTATCACTGATTTGTTGGTATTGGTAGTTTGGGTTAAGGGATGGAATAGGCCTTGGGTTAAAAGGAGGGCGAGGTCTAATTTGAAAGTTTGGTGGGGAAATGTGAAATGGTGTTGAGGGTGTGTTTGGGTAATTTGGTCGAGGACGGGAGTGATTGATGGTGGTATTGTAAATAGGTCGGGGGCGTGGTTGGTGTAAGTAATAGGGGTGAGTAGGCGGGATTTTGTTGGTATCTAGGCCGGGAAGAAGAGCCTTGATTCCAGACAAAGGAAGCTTCTTCGTCTTTCTTCTTAAACTGAGACTTCTTACTACTGCTACTTTGGCTTTGCATGGCTTCCAACTGTGACTTTAAAGCTGAAACATTAACAATTTTCCCTGCTCTCATCATACTCTTCCAAGTTATTAACAATCTCTGCAAAAGAACACCCAGTCATTCGAAAAATCTCCTCAAAGTAAGGTGGGTCATGAGTTTTGATGAACATGCGAACAATCTCATTTTCTGTCATAGGAGGCTCCACCTTGGCGGCAAATTTCCTCCACCTCTTCGCATACGTCTTCTGGTCCTCTGATGGTTTCCTCTTAGTCCCCTCCAATGTGGTCCTCGTCGGAGCAAGCTAACAATTATACTCATACTGCCTCACAAAAGCGGTTGACAAATTCATCCAAGACCTCATATCCTTAGGCTTCAAGTTGGAATACCAATCCAATGCATCGCCTTTTAGACTCTCGGGAAATAAGCGCACAGGCAGATTCTCATCATCTATTGGTCTCCCTAGTTTATTTGTAAACATCCGAAGGTGGGTCTTGGGATTGCCAGTTCCATCGTACTTGGTAAATTTGGATACTTTGAAACCCACCGGCAATTGCATATCCGGAAACAGGCACAGTTCATTGTAATCTTGACCTCCCTGCTTTCTCAAACCTTGGCTTTTCCTTATGAACTCCTCAAACCGATCCAATCTCTTTAGCACATTTTTATCCACCGGCACGGATGACTCCCTAGCTTCAGCTTTCCCTTGAGTGGCGGTATCTAGGGTGAATGGCTCAGCGGTGGAGTAATAATGTGGTCCCTGTGGTTCGAATGGCATGCTCATAGTAATTGGCGGATAATTCTGGGGAATTTGGACATGAGGAGGGTTAGTTTGGATGTGAGGTGCATAAGTAGGTGGTGGGCCATGAGTGGGATAAGTAAAGGCTTTTTCAGGTGGGTTTATGACTTGTGAAGTAACAGCAGTTTGAGTATAGGATAGGAACATTGGTTGCGGTTCAGATTGGCCAGGGGGTAAGGGCTCATGTTGTTCACCGCTAGTACCACCAGCTACCAATTGATCGATTACGCGCCGTTGGGGCATCATTTCAATGCTTAACTCATTAAATCGGTTTAGAACTTTGCTCAGTTGAGCTCCTAGATTTTCCAAATCAGTTGGTGATGTCGTTGCGGGCCTATCAGATGGTTTTGGATGGGTACTCATGTTTACACTTTCTCTCGAAACTCGGCTACGTGATCGGATGATAATGGGGCTTCTTCGGGTAGCTATATTTGTAATTTACTACTTGAGAATGTAGGAAAACCCTTATTAGATGCCCATCTCGATCGACTATTGTTAAAAAGAAAGAAAAAGAAAAAGAAAAAGAAGAAGACAGGAGTTAGTAACAATTAGAGTAACTTGGATGCATGTCTTATTAGGGGGCACTTTTTGTGCCAAGGGTAGGCCTAACGTGATGCAATACTTTCGGGGTAAAATTCCAATTTCAAATCTGTAAGTGAATAAAAAAGTAGGAATTATCATTAAACATTGATAAACTCAATCGTTCTTTACAACCTCATTGATGGTTTTACTGACCATTCTTACAAAATCCTCATGTCTGGCTAATCTAGTGTGTTGAGATTCCTTAGAACTCCCTATACTAAGCTTCCGAATCTCATCTTGGATTTTATCGAATGCACCCAATGTGACGGCCCCACTTCTTCCTAAGGCGAACCAGAGGGTTGGCGGGTCGCCGGCCTAGCTCTCGCCAGGACACACGCAAGGAAATCGACTAAACCCCTTCGACGTATAACTTAAACCAAAACAAAATTCGTCACCCGAACAAGCCAACCATTAAAACGACTACAATACTAAGAACACATTAACTTCAGCGATAACATTACCATTGGACAACTGAACATCCACTCTTAAGTATGCCTCCAATCATTTTAAACATAACTACGCTTATACATTACAAACCATAAAGTGAAATCATAAAGTTCAAAGACATCCATACAAGTCAAACAAAATTCAGGGTTTGCACTTTTCCAGCTTCAAGTGGCAACCCTAGACGAAAGATACAAAGTCCGATTCAAAACAACATTCATAAAAGGTAAAGGCAGACTTCAGGTCTCTTGAATGCCAAAACCTGTTCAGGAAAACAAATAACGTGGGGTGAGCTAAAGCTCAGTGGTGCCCCAAACATGCAATCATATAAAACAAATAGCAAATAATAACACCAAACTAAAATTCATCAAGTAGGAAAGCGTATAACAGCACAGAGTAGGATACAGGGCTCTCAGGAGCCATTTTTCCACGAACTTGATCAAAATTAACCGTAGTTGACCCTCCGTCAACTTTCACTATCTAAAGTCCATGTAGATTTCTTTTTTATCTTAACACGCTCCAACCAACTTACTCCCACCGGGCCCGTTCTTCTCACGAGAGGGTTTGGTATTACTCGAGTATACCTCTTTAAAGCCTAGTCGAGGAATTCACCCAGCGACGGCACAGCAAGTGGTTACCAAGTCAGGATAAGAGGCCCTCCCACCCTAAGGTGTGGTACATTCCCCTGCCTGGCAGTTGAGTTGATGAGTCTAGGCTCCAGTCAACAATTGCAAGGTTTTGATACTTGAGTTAGGATAAGAGGTCCTCCCACCCTAAAATGTGGTACATTCCCCCACTCAGTACTTAACTAGTGCAAGCAAGATCTCGAGAAAACATTTCAAGTAAATCACCACTTGAAAGGCTAATGCGATAAAGTACACACTGCCCACTTCGATGGATTAGAAAAGCCACATTCCAATTACCACATAACAGTCAAGAAAGCTCTTTAACAAATTAATCATATAACAAGCACGAACACTCACCAAAAGTGAAATTCAAAGGTCAAGCTGGGAATCGAAGTCCACGTCCTCGCTAAACCCTAAAAGACCAAGTTTTAAAACTATAAGTTTTACTATACAAGTTCTTGATTTATATATAAAAGATTATCTGGTATATAACTAGTTTATTTTTTTGAAATAACTCAACAATTCTCTTAGAATTAAAACTAGTAAATGTGATAAAATATTTCGTATGGTTTCTTTGAAATATTTTTCTTTCTAGAGGTGCAACTAGAACTAATACACTTCACATAAGTTTTCTTGCCGAACAAGTTTTCTACGCTTTTCATTTAAAGTTATTGAAATCTCATGTTTTTGACAATTTTCCTCTAAAACAACTAGCCAAGGAAAATTTTACGAAAAACCTGGAGTTTAGAAATTAGTGCAATTATTTCCTAAAAGTAATAAGGCTAACTTAAGCAAAGAAAACAATTAACTAGTTGGCAAGGTTTTAAAAGTCCCGACACTTGAATTTTAGCATTATCGTACTATACTCAATTTCTATAACTTGATACTAGGACAAACTATTTCAACAAAGCTTGGTTAAAAGGTACTCGAGTTCAAAGGACCAAAACGGACCTCACGATTCCAATTCATTTGCACATTATATTCCAAGTTCCCAATATAGCACAATCACAATTCAAACATCAATTTCACTAGGGTTTCATCAATCATTAGCCCTAGGTCTCTGTGACGGCCCCACCTCCCCCTAAGGCGAACCAGAGGGTTCGGCGGGCCGCCTGCCCAGCTCTCGCCGGGACTCAGTCGATCACTACAATCCTCAAATGAATTACAATATAAATCTCAAATATACATCACATGGTCCACAAACATACATCCAAGTCTCCAATAATTACATGTCACAAATGCAGCGGAAACTGATTCCAATCGTGGAATGTATACTTACATCCATATCAATTTCAAATATTTATACAAGACCAACTCGTACATAAAATAGATCCAAACTTAAACTGTACACGATATAAGCCATCCAGTCACGTGAATAAGCAATCCAAGCTTTTCTTCACCTTGAGCCCTGTGGGGGGGGAAATAAAATATTTTTGGGGTGAGCTAAAAGCCCAGTGAGTAACCAGTAAAATCAGTAATCAAATAGTTTTCACAAAAATTCATTTCATTGATGTCATGGTTCAGAAATCAGATGTACGTATTTTTTCTCTCGTGAGCCAGTGAAATCATTGTAATGTTTTAGAAGTTCAATAAGTAACCGGGGGTAAAAATGTAATTTTGTTACAGGTCAACATTTGCACAGTGAGAGTAAAACAAAAGCAGAAAATGACACCACATGGTAATTCCACAAAGCTCAATGAGCTAAAATCTCAATAAGGTTCCGAACATGGAATTTCATAACAAAGCCAACACATTAACCATCAATAATCAATAATTCAAGAAACATTTACAATGGAAAGCGATAGTAACATATTCATTAAAAGGATACCGCTCACATGGAGCTATTCATTTGTTCGTTCCCCTGACATTTCCCCTTATTCCTCCAATTATTTGAAAATTTCATTTTTATAAATAAACCCTCGTTCATCTTTTTATTCGTTCATCCCCTTTTCCGGACGTTGACCGGACTCCACCCATCCGGACGTTGGCCGGACTCCACCCATCCGGACGTAGCCGGACTACAAGGTAATACTCGAGTATACCCAATTCACCCAGGGTCACCATATCGCCCGACCGAGTCCGCTTCCGGCTCGAGTCGATCGGTAACGAAGGGCAGTGGCCAGTTCAGCCAAAAGGCTTACATCATGCGCAACTAGCATTTAATCATTAATCATTGAAAATTCATATTTATTTAGGTCGAGTGCGATAAAGTACACACTCGCCTAGAAAACTCGTTTTAACAATCATCGAAAGTACTTAACACATTTTCAATTAATAATGACAAGCCAATAAGTCAAGAATTACAGCAACCAAGGGACACTCATATGCAAGTACGCATGATATGCCAGAAAACAGTTCAAAAGTAACTTTTGGAAACAGTTTAAAAGTAAATAATGCAGGAAACGGTTCATAAAGAACTTCAGAAATAGTTTGAGGTCACTCACCTCAATGGCTCAGAAATCATCCATCATGTATCATTGCCTTGCTCAAACCCAAGTCTTAGATCACAAACTCAATGCAAACAAATCCTTTAAAAGTTCGGACAGCACTTCCCCTACATTTGCTAACTTTTCCAGCCATCATGGCTTCATTATTTCCTCAGCCAGTCCCAAAGGTACACACACAACAACAAGTTCATCCATAGTCATTCAGCAAGCTCCAAGTAGTACTAGTGCAAGTCAAGCTAGGGGGAAAAAAATCCGGAAATGAAACTTAAGCTCAAAACCAGAAAAACAGTTTTGACGTCATTTTGCGGTAATGGTACCAAAGGCGCTATGATTGTCGGATGAAGGTGCAAGACCCACCGTTTCGAAGCTAAGAGACAGGGTTACAATATTGTAGAAGGTCACTCAACCCAGTTTCGAGTGTAACCAGGTCAAAAATGCAAGATACCACACCAGAATCACAAAAACAGGTTTACAAAACGCATTCCGGCATAAACATCATAACTCAGCCTACACAAGTCCAAATCCAGAAATTCCAAAGCCACCCGAAAGCTTAGAAACAGGGTTACATTTCATCAGAAGACCTAAACAACTAATTCGGAAGCATTCCAGACCAAATTCACCAATTACAGTCGCAATTCTCCAATTCTGGGTAAACCAGGACAGCAAGGGTAATTCCGTCTTTTCACAAGATACACTGCTCCGATTGACCTGAAATTTTACAGGAACCTCTAAAATGTCATTCCCTACAACTTTCATGTTTTAAGCCAAGGCCAATTCGGCCTCTAACATGGTGCAACAAAAACGGGCAGAATAGGATGAAAATTTCCAGAAATCTGAAATCTTTTGGTTTCAATTGAACTTTCTTCAATTCCTTGTTCCAATCACTACCAAAGCCCCTTGTATAATCTTATATTCAACATATAGTAACCATATAGCAAGTTTGGGCAGAAATCAGCAAACCCTAGTTCATAATACCACAAGGAAAAAAACCCCCAAAACATGATTGCATCCATGATTCACCACCAAATTTGAGTTGCCAAGCTAATTTACACAAGATTCACAAGATCAAAGACCATGATCAGATTTCATACCTCAAAGACAAAGCTTGGAAGAGTGATACTTCACCTCCTTTGGAAATTTTTAGTTCCCCTAGCTTCCCAAGATCACAACTCACTCTTTAATCGGTTTAGAATTTGATTTCCTCACTTGGTTGGTGCAAACTCAAGATGAAATGGTTGTTTTTCTTGCTCTCCCTTTCTCTCTCTCTTGAGCTCGACCAAAACAGAAAGAAATGAAGAAAAATGAGCTAAAATGAAGGATAAAAGAACAAGGAAAAAAATTAATCAAAGAGCCATAGGATGGTGACACTTGTCACCACCAAAACCATACAAATTTTTCTCTCTCTCCCTTACATTTTTGGCCACAAATTTCAGCCATGTGGATAAGTATGAGGGGGGGATATTTTGCTCCATTAGTGATAAACTTGTATGGCAAGAAAGTGGTGATCAAGTAGTGCGTTCAACCGGTAGTGCGCGGGACCCGCCGGTTCGCGCCATTTTTCTTAAAACTAACCGATACCAGAAAAATCATTTTAAAACTATCTTTGCTCATAAACTTTATTTGGGAAATTTTTCTAATAAAGAAAATGTAGAAAAGGCGGGCGTTAAAAAAATAAACCCTAGAAAATTAGAAAATTTTCGGGTTCTCAAACTCATTTTTTTCGGGGCGTCACAGTCTCAACAAGTACAATTCTAATCAAAAAATTAAACAAAGAAAGCCAAGACATACAAACAATCCCAAACCACAAATCATGGACCTTACAAGTACATTTCGGCCAAACCACTTAAACAATTCCACCAAAAATTTAACTCTTGTAAAAATTACTTAAATGGCCAAGAGCTTCATCAATCATTAACTCTTGACAACAAACAATCACTTCCTACTACAATTCAACCAGAATTTCAACCCAAAACAAAAAGGAAAGTCACGGCCAACTTAACACACAAATAACTCTAGAAATTCATATTTTCTTTTTTTTTCTTTTTTTTATCCACGGCTCATTTCAGCTACATGCATGACCAAATAATTAGTTAACTATCAGTTTTAATTCAAAGCCAAGTTTGAACATCATCAAAAGTCACCATCCAACCAGAAATTCATCCAAGTCTTCTCGGTTGGCTTGCATGCAAGCAGATTCTGTATCCCTTCAATTTTCTTACTTACTCACGGCTGATTAACCTCATGCAAAGCATAATCATCCAGTTTTTAGTTAGCTAAGCACACACCTAATCTCAGATCACCACAAATTGACCAATTAAAGCTGCAATTTCCAGCTCAAACTCTCGGCAACTCCAATTTCTTTCAAAATCAGATTCCTTGTGACTTAATCTATCATCCAACCGCGCCACCCTCATATGCATGCCCATAAACAATTTCATCTACCCATAATTAACTAGTCTAAGACCAGAATTTACCTCAGCTTGAAGCTCAACTCACGCGACAAGCAGCTGCAATTTTTTTTTCTCTCTCGGCTTGCTAAGGAGCTCGATACGGCTGGACTGAGCTTGGTTAGTGCAGGCTGTGGTATTGGTTGTTGGGTTGATCACAACTGGTTGCAGATGAGAAAGAAAATGGACAGCTTGGCAGTGATGAAGGAGATGAAGACAGATAGCTCGCACAACTACCTCTTGCTCTCTCTCTCTCTCGGACAGTTCAGAAATGCAGCTCACCGACTCTCCCTCTCTCCCTTGCTCAAGCTTACAAACAAAATGGAGGCAGTTTGGCTCTCGGTCCTCTTCACCAGCTCACGGATGGAATGGAGGAAGAACGGCAAGTCTCCCTCTTTTCCCTCTAGCTTATGGATAAAAAGAAAAGAAAATAATGAGCTCGGCTCTCTCCCACTTCACTCTTGGACAGTTCATGGCAGACAAAGGAAATGGAAATGAAATGTTGTGGTGATTTGGGGTTGGTAGAATAGAATGCGTGTAGTGGAATGTATATAGTGAAGTGTGTCTAGTGGAGCTGAGCCAGCATTATAGTAGAAAAGAAAATGTTGGAGTGGAGCATGGAACCGACATAGATGGAAGTGCTGGATTTAAAGCTTAACCAAGGAGGTTCCATGGCTGCATGGTTAATTTGAGATGGAGGAAGGCTATTTTGGTCTTTTAACATCTTGTTCGACCCTCCACTTAAGTCCTCATTTGTAACTAATTCCAAAATTTTACCCCAAATGAAATTTGATAGCCTACTAGTATACTAATCTCGCAAAAAAATTCAATTATCGAAATTTTTACGTCCTAAGTGTAATTATAAAGGGTTTTGACCTAAAAACGATTTCGTCTTAATTCTAGGTTCCCGTTGACACTTAACGTTATTAACACTTAATATTAGCTATCGGAATTCAAAGAATTAATATTAAAGCAATAAAATAATCTACATCAAGAAATATTAATTTAACTTGGCAAGAATCAAATAATTCAATATTTTGCACAATTAAATTATTTGTAACCTAAAAAAAATATTTTTACACACTTATTTAAGAGCAAATAATGATAAAATTCATTAAAAGTCTAAAATGCAAATGTAATATGTATATATATATATATATATATTGATATATATTATTTTTTTTAAGGTTCTCATATCCTCCCCCCCTTAAATGAATTTTGTCCTCAAAATTCTCACCTTCTAATGAAATAATTCGCGGTATTTCCTCTGCATATCCGCTTCTAGTTCCCAAGTTGCCTCCTCTACTCCATGATTTCTCCATAAAATTTTCACTAAAGGAATTTTCTTACCTCTCAATTCTTTCACTTCTTTTTCCAAAATTTTAACTGGTCCTTCCTCATAAGCTAGCGACTCATCCACCTCAATTTCTTCAAATTGTAACACATGGCTTGGGTTGGGGTGATATTTCTTGAGCATAGAAACATGGAATACATTGTGAACATTGGCCATGCTCGAAGGCAACCTCAAATGATACGCCACTTTACCAATTCGTTTCAAAATTTCAAAAGGTCCAATATACCTCGGCTTTAGCTTCTTACCCTTTTTGGACACTACTCCGCCCTTCAAGGGGTTAATTCTTAGGAAAACTTTGTCCCCCACTTCAAATTCCAAATCTTTTCTCCTTGTGTCGGCGTAGCTCTTTTGTCGACTCTGAACAGTTTGAAGCCTTTCTCTAATTAGTTTTACTTTCTCATGAGCTTCTTCCATCCAAGGTATAGCCATTGGGTCTAAAATTTTCTTCTCTTCCACTTCATCCCAATGAATTGGAGATCGACACCTTCTTCCATACAATGCCTCGTAAGGTGCCATTTGAATTGAGGCGTGATAGCTGTTATTATAGTAAATTCTACTAAGGTCATACACTGACTCCATTTACCTCCGAACTCCAATATACACGACCTCAGCATATCCTCCAAAATCTGAATTGTCCTTTCCGACTGCCCATTCGTTTGGGGATGATAAGCGGTACTAAACTTCAACTTGGTCCCCAATGTCTCTTGAAATTTCTGCTGTCGCGCCCCACTTTTTGAATAGTGTGAAAGTAGTGTGTGGTATATGTATGTGAACGTGTGTGAAAGTGAAAATAAAAGGCCGTGGGATTGAAATGCGACGGTTTGGCCAAACAAAGTTCAAAAAGGGTTTTAGATAGAAAAGGAGTCGCCACTTGGTATAGAGTTAGGGTGTACCAAGTCACCCAAAAAGTGATTTTTGGAAAGAAAAGTAAACAAACCCTTTTTAAAGAACTTTTAGGTCTACGTAACCAAAAAAAGGGATTGGGGGTCACATTTGATAAGGGAGAAGGCAAAGGCAAAACTTAAGGCACTCCCTTACCCTAGCCAAAGCTAGTTGCGTGACTTAACCCCTTCTTTTCCTAATTCTTCTACCCAAAATATGCGTTGCATGTCGGATATGACTAATGGATATGAAAAGGAAATGCCATCCTAAATCTAAAATGTCTCTTACGAAGTTTTTTGGTCCCAACCACATGAGTTGTGGTGGCCAATAAGGAAAGTCCTCATAGAGGTCGCGAATGATGCAAATGAAGACTCAAGTATGAGTGCAAGTGTGAAAATGTAAGAAAACGTGCATGGGTGCAAATGTAAGACAAGTGCATGTGTGCAAATTGAGAAAAGGTGTTTGTGTGCTAGTGGATGAAAATATAATAGTAGATACATATAAGTGCAATTGGGTGCAATTTGTGAGGTGGAGAATAAATGATAAAAGAAGAAAAATGTGCAAACATGGCATGTGGATTGAGAAAAATATAAGTAGTGAGAAAATGTGGATGAAAGAGTGAGGAAGTGATATGATAAGAATGAGAGTGCATGAACCTAGAGGAATGCATCAAGTCGGGTACCGGAATGACTCCTAATTTCACGACTTTAATTTTCCCTTTGATTAGAAGGAAGAACTAGCGTGCTAAGGCTATTTTGTAGCCACACTCGCTCGTTTCCCTTATCTAAAGGGGACTCTCAAGCAAATGTACCCTATAACTAGCATGAGAATGCAAAAACCTAAAATGCGGGAAAGGATTGGAGGGGCATGCCAAATGATAGAAAACTAAGAAAAATGTATGAAATGTAGTGAAACATGCAAGTATGTGCTAACGAGAGGGGACGGCCTATTGGGTCTAGCGTTGGACTAGCCCATATCTATGAATTCCTACTAGCGTTGGACTAGTGGAAAACGGGACAATGAGCCACAACTAGCGTTGGACTAGTGTGGTGGCGTGCACTCATCCATCATATTCATCTACGACTATAGAAAGCAAGTAGACATGCCAATCACCTATAAACACGTAGCACATAACACTTAGCATGCTCGACTAAATGCAAGAGCCTAATAAAGCAAATTAACACGTAGCAACTAAGCATGCAAGACACATAAGGCAATTAAAACCCTAACTATTACATTCGCTAACTAAAACAAATGGGGAAGAGGGAAAATGAATAAAAATGCTCTCCAAACCCTATCTATTACAAGCCAAGAGGTGTACACATACCCCATAAAAGAATAACTTAATAAAAGCAAAAATAAATGAAATAAATGAAAGGAATTAAGGAAAAGCAAGGAAAGCCAAGTAGACATGCAATTCTCACTTAGCGCGTTGGATCACATAGGGGAGAGACAAAAAGGATAAAAGAAGTTATGCCTCCCTTGGAATGGTGTCCAAATGAAAGAAATTTGGCTTATTTATCCTCCAAAATAAAAGAAATGGTCAAGGTACCAATTTATTTGGGAAAATTAAAGAAAACATGCAAACACGGGCTCACATGGTCATAAAGCTCTTAAATTCATGCATGAAGTGCAATTTAAACAAAGCACGGTAATTATTTGAAGCAAACAAGCAATAAAAATTGCAAAATTAAGACTGCCAAGGACCAAATTGAGGACATTATTCAATTAGTTGGGTCATAGTGAAATAAAGGGAGACTTGGGGGGCTTAAGAGGCAACTTTCGAGAGTTTTTCATGCAATCTTCATGCAAGGTTACGGTTAAACTTTCTGCTATTACTTCACCATACTATGAGCTGCAACCATTTCACAATTTGCCACGGAATAAGACAACATCAAACCAATCCTATGACATTATCACCAAAGCACCAACCCAAACACCTATCCGAAAACAAACACAAGTAAAACCTCAGGACCTTTAGATGTTATTCAAATCCTTGATTTTTTGGCAATTTGCCGGCTTCCACATACCCGAAAAAATGGCCATGAATATTACCCCCAAATGAACATGCAAAATCTGTCAAACTAATCCCACAAAACTCAACCCAACAAGGTCATACAATGCCAAACAGACCAAGGATTCAATATCCCTCTCCCCCCGACAGATTCGGAAGTACAAAAAGCATGAAGATTGTAGCAAAACGCAAAGGAAAAACTCGCAACTGAGGATGCATATTTTTCACGTAGAGGCTCTCTCTCTTTTTCTCTTGATTTCTAGATTTCTGCAAATGCGTCTTACTAGTCACTCAAACATCTTAAACAAGGTTTCAAGCTCAACATTTATCACCACAAGAAAAACACTCATGCAAACGAAGGGAAACAAGGCAGAGAGTAGGCATAAAAACAGATTTCTTGCGGCAATTTTCTGCAAAAAGAAATTATCATCCAAATATTCCTTGACAACACTGAGCACTCGAATTAGCAAGTGAACTTTGAGCTGTTGCCCGGAAACACAAGCTGCAACAAAACGTACCTTGCGGCCAAGCAAAAGACAATCAAATAGAAACTGAAATAAATAAAGTTTCAAATCTGCAACTCTAAGTTGACAACCACGAAGTTCATGCGAAGTAGTGGACAACTGGATAGATTTAACTTCAGTATTTCCATAGGATGCAATAAAACAACACAACCAAGTGCCATGAAACCTGCCGAAATCTTAAACTCTAGCCCTTAAAGATATCAGTCCCAAACCAGAGAGTAAATACCCAATGCATGGTTAAGATTCAAGTCCCTCCCGGTTTCAAAATGCATCCACGAAAAAAAAAAAACAATTTTCTTCACTGACTTGAACTGATAGCATACGCTGACCTTAACCGAAAAAAACCATCTCAGATATTTATCAAGCTTCCTAAAACTATCACCAGAAGGTAACTTTGAACGCACATCTAATAAAAAACTGAGTATGGGAGGAGCTCGTCAGACCTTAAATTCATCCTTTAGTTTCAAAGGTAGAGACTTTTCAGGCACATTTTAACACCAGACGCTGTTTCATGGCATTTCTCTCAAGTAGACAACAAAGCAGACAGGTCAAAATGAGCAACCACAGCAACAAAACAAAGGAAAAGAAACTGACGTGCCCGAACTGCTGCAACAAGTCGAAAGATTCAATCTTGTTGCAGCAAACTCTTAATCTAAGGATCTAAAAACAAAAGGCTATACTCACGAAAGGAACTTCAACATCAGCCATCAAGGATACCAAATAAACTTGTGATCCACATAGTTTAGAAGCTGTCTATGAGAAAAAGGCAAGAACTTACAGTGTCCATTTTGATGACGGTCGACAGCAAGCAGCAACGGTGGTTGATTCCGGTAGGTAGCGGCGGTCTCAGATGGCACCAGATTCTTCTCTTCTCTACTTCACTCCCAGTTCGTCCTTGTTTTCTGCCTTCCCTCTCAGCCGCCGTCAACTAGAGCGCTCATCAGACCTCCCCTCCTCTCCTGGTTTCACTCCCACTCAGCCGTTAACTAGCCTCTCGGTCTCCTCTCTCTTGTTTCTTTCTTTCCAGCCGTTCCCCCCAGAATTCCTTAGCCGCTCCTCTCTCTTGTTTCTTTCTTTCCAGCCGTTCCCCCCAGAATTCCTTAGTCGTTCCTCTCTCTCACTCTCGGCTCTTTTCTCTCTAGCTATCCACGCCATCAATAGCCTCTTTCTGATTTCTTTCTACCCTCCAAACCTAGCCGCCCCATTATCTCTTCAAACGTCACCTATCTCTTCTCCCTCGGCTGCTCCCCTTCAGATTTTTTTTTAGCCGTTCCAATCCCCCCTCAAAACTGCGTTTCTTGTTCTATTTATACCAGAAACCTGCTCTCAAACCCTCACCTGAAAGGTGAGGATGAGAGTGGAGGTTTTACTGGGCATCTTAGAGCCCTCCGATGGGCATGTGCGACTGTCCTTGCAAGCTGCGTTTCCGCAACTTGCATGTAAAAAAAATTTTTTTTAACAATAATAATGCAAAAATAATATTTTAAATAAAAACAGATAATAAGAAGAAAACTCGAAATAAAAGATAGAAAATAAAATGCCTAACAACAAATTATGTTTGATTGATGATTTTTCGTTTTTCCCCTTTTTTTTTTCCTTTTTTTTCTTTTTTTTCTTTTCTTTTTTCCTTCTTTTCCTTTTTTCATATTTTTTTCAAGAAAACATTGAATTTAAATCAAAACAACTAAAACATAATTTTTGAATGCTTTTTCTTTTTCCCGAGAAATTCTATGCTAAAATTTAAAAATAAAATAATAAAATAAAATAAAAACTAAAAACTAAAAAGTGAATAAACCTAGCACGACAAATAAAAAATTAAGACAAAAATAGTAAATGCAAATTACACTAAAATTTTGGTGTCTACAGTTTGCCCCTCTTTGTATGAGTTTTGAAAAAACTTGAGACAAAGAAGTAGACACCAAATACTTACCTGCATTATTCGGCTGCGAATGATTCCAACGATTACCGCTCTTGAAACGAGGACTGATCTCTTTATCAAAATATTGAAATGGGATTGACCCAAACAGGAATTTAGAACGGGACTGACCCGAACAAGAAATTTAAACGGGACTGACCCGAACAAGAAATTTAAAACGGGACTGACCCGAACAGAATTTAAAACGGGACTGACCCGAACAAGAAATTTGAAACGGGACTGACCCGAACAGGAATTTAAAACGGGACTGACCCGAACAGAATTTAAAACGGGACTGACCCGAACAAGAAATTTAAAACGGGACTGACCCGAACAAGAAATTTAAAACGGGACTGACCCGAACAAGAAATTTAAAACGGGACTGACCCGAACAAGAAATTTAAAATGGGACTGACCCGAACAGGAAATTAAAATGGGACTGACCCGAACAGGAATTTAAAACGGGACTGGCCCGAACAGGAATTTAAAACGGGACTGACCCGAACAAGAATGTAAATGGGATAGACCCGGACAGAAATGTAAATGTGATAGATCCACGGGATAGACTCGGAAGGAAATGTAAATGGGATAGACCCACGGCTAGTGGCGATGAAAATAAAATGCACAATAGTGGGACTGACCCACGGCTAGTGGCAGAGTAAAAGAAATGCTGGTATGTATGAAGAGACTGTGTAAGACTTGCTCGAAAATTTATCCGAAGATTTGCCCCAGTGTGATGAATTGGTCAGTGGGATTAAACCCGAGCCTGCCTTAGTTGGTGGTACAAAATCCAAGTCCAACGTGAACTTTGTGATGTTGGCGGCACAAAATCCAGACCCAACTGTAGACACCAAATTTTAAATAATTTGTATGTTACATCTATTTCATAATTTTTGTTTTAGATTGTTTGCATTTTTAGTTCATTATAGTTTGTTTTGCACTTTTAGTTGTTATTTCATTTTAGTTTTACTCATTTTGCCCTTTTAGTTTGTCTAGTTCATTTGCTATTTATTTTTATTTGTCATATTAGTTTTATTCACTTTTTAGTTTTTAATTTTTAGTTTTTAGTTTTAGTTTTATAAGTTTTTAAGTTTAGCGTAGAGTTTCTAGAAAAAGAAAAAAAAAGGAAAAGGAAAACATTCAAAAAATATATATATGTTTTAATCATTTTTGTTTTATTCTTTGCTTTCTTGGAAAAAATGAAAAAAAAAACGATGAAAATGGAAAATGAAAAAGAGGAATTTGGAAATTGCATTTTTTGTTGTTTCTAGTTTATTTTTCATCCAATATTAATTAAAGTGTTTTTTGGCTGCAAATTGCAGAAGGAGGACTGGGTTTTAGGGATTGGAGAGGGCCATATAAAAAGAAAAGAAAAGGGAGCCGCAAGGGACATGGGAGGTGACGGCTAAGCAGAGAAAGAAACTTGGAAAGGAAAAAACTCCGAAGGGAGAAAAGAGAGGGACTGAGATAGTTGGCGGCCCGGTTTAAAGAGGTTTTTGAGAGAGCAAAAACCACAAAAACTTGCTGAGAATAGAATCGGATGAGGGGCTAGGGTAGAAAAGAAGAAACCACAACCAGGAGGAAGAAATGTAAGAGAGCTACGGTGAGAAACTGGAGGCGACGGCAAAAGGGACGAGAAAAAGTCAGACTTGCGGCTGAGTTGAACGAGTAGGCAAGAGGCTTTTGACGGCTGAAATCTGGGGGGAAAGTTCCGTGGCTAAGGAAGAAAATCAGGAGAAGAGTTTTTAGGAAAAAGAGAACTTTGTGAGGCAGGGGACGAGAAGCCTTTGCAGCCGCTGTCTATTGCAAGGAGTAGAGTTATCTCCATTTCATGCCGTTGTCATCACGTTCGGAAGAGGAAGAAAGCATTGCAGGTAATCTTTTCTTCCTAAGCTTGGGTTTTATTTGCTGTTTTATGGTACCTTCTTTTGCTGGTTCAAGCTGCGGTCTGTTAACATTCGATTCCTATGATAGTAGATTGTAAGCATGTTTGCCGTTGGGTATCTTCATGCCTCTGCTGCAATTTCACTTTCCCTTGGGTTCTAGAGACACGGGTGCTTGTAGCATCTCTTGATGCATATTTTTTGCCGCTGGTGTGTGTTTGAGTCACTTTTATTGCTTTAATCTATCCAATGAAATACTTTAACATTGGATTTCTGTCAAGATGCTATTTGGAATTTTTGTTTAAAACAAGAAAAGCCGCACTTCGTTTCTCACGTTTATGGTTCTTTCTGGTCCTGCAACAGCTCTTGAAATTGGTTTTAGACATCTTTTGCTTGTTTCATTTGGGTGCTGAAAAGATGAAATGAAGGTTTTGTGACATCTTGTTTCCAGTTGTTTGGCCGAAATTGTTAGATGTTCTTGGAAAAGGAAATTGTATTAGACAAAGCAAAGATTAGCTCTTAAAGATTCTGGTTTCATGTTTTCCCTTGTTATTGCGTGTTTCTTCTCCTTTTGGCACATCAAGAACCTTGTCCAGATTATGCTAACTAAATGGGTTGAGGTTTTTATTGATTTGAGTTAATAAACCCATGAGCTTGGTGCAATCTGTTTGATGTGAAGTACACATGAATTGGAGCATGCGGAAGTTGCAGCAGAAAATTGCAGCAAAACTTTTCTTTTTGTTCTGTCCAGTTTGCCGAATGTCTGCTGGACTTTTCTCCAGGCATTTGTGTGATTTCCTCCCATGTCTTTGGCTTATTTGGATGCTTAGTTTGGTGATGGTTGTTGTTAAAGTCAAAGTGGCATTGTTCGTTTAAAGTTTTAGCTGTGTTTGGGATGGAAAAATTGCATTGAAAAATTTCAGAAATCTGCCCCAGTTGCCGAATGCTTTATAGAAAAAAATCTGGTTTGTCATTTTGCATGAAAATTGCATGAAACATTTCCAGAATTTGCACTTTAATCCCCCAAGTCCCCCTTTGTTGCACTATGGCCCAATTACATTACAAAATCTTGCAATCAGGTCCTGAAGTAGTTGCATTTTAACCTTTACTTGGCTTTTTCTTGCTCTTGGACCTTTAAAGTTTTTAAAACGTTTCAATTGACCTTGATTGGTTGATTAATGATTGCTTTTGGGGCTTTAGGCGTTTTGCTATTTTAGAAATTTGATCAATGTTCCACCTTTGTTTGGAATTCATACATTATTTGATCATTTCTAAGTTGCAAAGTGAGGAAACATTCAATGTTTGATGGATTCCGATTTGTCTTATTACCTTTTTGTTTTGATAGTCTTAGCCCAAGCCACCCTTTTCTTTGGTGACTTTGTCATACTTTACTATTTGTGGTACCTTGACCCTTTTATTATTTTGGAGGGTACATTAGTAACTTCACTACGTTAGAGCTTCAACTCAAGAGAGGTATAACTTCTTTTATCTTTCTTGTCTCTCCTATGTGAACCAACGTGCTACGTGAGAAATACATGTCTACTTTGCTTTCCTAGCCTTTCTTTAATTTCTTTTATTTATGTCATTTACTTTTGCTTTTTATTTAAGTTATTCTTTATGGGGTATGTGTACACCTCTTGGCTTGTAATAGTTAGCGATTTAATTATTTTATTCCTTTTCCCCCTTTTAGATTGTAGTAGGGTCTCCCTAATGTAATAGATAGGGTTTGGAGGAGCATTCAATGAAGACCTATCGAAGTCATGTGCCTAGCTAGCAAATGTAATAGTTAGGGCTTTAATTGTCTTATGTGTCTTGCATGCTTAGTTGCTACGTGTTAATTTGCTTTGTTAGGGCCTTGCATCTAGTCGAGCATGCTAAATGTTATGTGCTATGTGTTTATGAGTGTTTGGCATTGTCGCGCCCCATTTTTTGATGAAATAAATAAATAGTTAAAAAAATGTCTATTTTTTGATTGGAAAACGAATTGAGATTTAAAAGAAAAATGGGTCTAATGGGGTTTTGAGAATGCGACGATTTGACCCAAAATGTAGTTTAAAAAGGGTTTTTGAAATCAAAATTGGAGTCGCCACTTGGTAATGAGTTAAGGTGTACCAAGTCACCTAAAAATGAATTTTTAAGAAAAATAGGAAAAAGTAGTAAAAAAAAAAAAAAAAAAAACCCTTTTAAACGACTCCTAGTCCACGCAAACAAAGAAAAAGGTTCGGGAGTCACATTTGACGAAGGGGAAGGCAAGGATAAAAATCCAAGGCACCCCTTCGACCTAGCCAAGGCTAGTTGCGTTGATTTAATCAAAGATTTTCTTGTTTTAACCAAAGAATTTATTACATTTGGATGCACTACATGAATGCAAACCCTAGACCTAGGGGTATTGGGGGAAATTTCTCTTCAAAGGTTGGGTGGTGCCAATCACATTAATTGTGAAGCCCAATAACGATCCTTTGAAGAAGTCACGAATAATGCGAGTGGGATGCAAATGAATGGAATGCATGTATGCAATGTGAGGATATGTGAAGTGAGAAAGATAATAAAATAATAGGATGTAAGTGGAGGTGTGCAAATGTATTTACAAGTGTTTGTGTGCAAGTGAAGGGATAAAAAGGTGCATGTGTGCAAATGAGACAAAAGTGAAAGTGTGCAAGTGAAGGGATAAAAGGTGTACGTGTGCAAATGGGAGGAAAAGTGTTCGTGTGCAAGTGAAGGGATAAAAGGTGTACGTGTACAAATGGGAGGAAAAGTGAAAGTGTAATGATAGAGTGGACTTAGAAATGCATGAGCCTAGGGAATTCATGCATATTGGGTACGGGGAGACCTAAATCGTGACTCAATTTGCCCTTTTATAGAGGGAATACAAGCGTGCTAAGGCTTAGAAAAAAGCCACACTCGTCTATATCCCATATTTAAGGGGATTTTCACGCAAATGAACCCTAACTAGCATGAAATGCAAGTCCTAAAGTGAAGGAGAAGGGGTTTGAGGAACATACCAAATGATAAACTAAGGAAAAATGCGTGATATGTGGTGATCATGCACTTAATGAAAAAGGTGGAAAAGAACCTATTGGGTCTAGCATTGGACTAGCCCCTCCTATGAATTCCGACTAGCGTTGGACTAGTGGAAACGATAAAAGAAGCCACAACTAGCGTTGGACTAGTGTGGTGACGTACATTCATCCATTCCATTCGTCTATACTACAAAAAGCGAGTAGACATGCGAATCACTTATAAACACGTAGCACATAACACTTAGCATGCTTGACTAGATGCAAAATCCTAATAAAGCATTTAACATATAACACATAGGCATGCAACCATTACATTTGCTAACTAAAACAAAGGGGAAAGGGAAAATGGACCAAATTACTTGCTACACCCTATCTATTACAAGCCAAGAGGTGTACACATACCCCATTAATAAAAATCAAAAGTAAATGAAATAAATGAAAGGAAATAAGGAGAGGCTAGGAAAGCAAGTAGACATGCAAATTTCAATTAGCACATTAGTCCACATAGGAGAGAAACAGAAAGGGTAACAGAGATTATACCTCCCCCTAATGGTAAGCAAATGAAGGAAAATGGCTTCAAAACAATAAAGGGGTCAAGGCATCAATTTAAAAGTAAAGTATAAGCAAAAACACCAAACCCACCTAATTGCAACTTGAATGAGCTCAAAAAATGCTTAAAGACCAAGAAAACGGAATAGCCCGTTCAATTTCCAAATATAGCAGCTACTAAAGACCCAAAACAAGCATTACTCAAGCATCCAAGTCCAAATAAATCGTTTAAGCACTTCAAAGATTCCAAAAATAAAGAAAGAGTCAAACAATGATTGAAGTTGCAATGATTTTAGGACTTAATTACAAGATACTGAAACATGCTTGGGCTGTTGTGGCACAAAAAGAAACTTAGAGGGATCAAATTGATTAAATGTTCCAATTACTTGGGCCATAGTGCAACCAAAGGAGACTTGGGGGGCCAAAGTGCAAATCTTAAAAGTCATTTGCATGCATCTACGTATGAAAAAAAAACTTTGTTCTAATTTCTGCAACATGAACTACCCGACTATCCCTTTTCCATTTTATATTTGTAAACTTCCTCAAGCTTTAGGACCAAATCAAATGCAGTTCGCACCCAACAACAAACCACTACTTGATCTACTCACTTTACAATGCAACAAAAGAAACAATCAAGCCAAAGGAGCCTGCTAAATAACGAAGGAAATTTTCTGCTGCAACATTCATCCAGAATTTTCCCAACTTTAAGCTTTCAAAAGCATGTTTCATAGAAGATTTCAAACAAAAACCAGCAAAAATCATCACTCAATCACCATTTAACAACTAAACACTTTGATTAGCACAATCCAATCGTGAACATCAAAGCATTAAAGATCCAGTGAGGAAACAGAAAGACAACAGATGCGGCAAAAACCAGCTTTCTAAATTTCTTAAAGGGAACTTCATCATCAAAACAATTATCGATCCCTAAAGGAACTCATCACAGCACTTAGCCATAAAATGCAGCAAAGATAGAAAGCAACTTGCGTCAATTTTCCAGCCAGGGCTCTAGGCAAAACTACTGCAACAAGCAGTTTCATTTCTTTCTTAACCTTGTTCAGAAAAATTCATGCGAAATAACACAGGTCTAGATATGTTTAGCTTAGACATTACCGCAACATGTAACGAAACAACACAACGAAACACCATGAATGCTTGCTGCAATTTCAAAATCCAGCCTTTCAAGACATCGGACCCAACCATAACAAACAAACAAATGAGCACCGAATGATCCAACTCCCCAAACCTATCACCAAGATATAATACTAATCTCTGAAGAGAGAAAAATCTAGCAGAGGAGAAGTTGGCCAGACCCCATATTCGTTCATTAGCTTCAAGTTACTGGGTTTTCATCAACAAAGGTACAACTGACAAGCACTCACAATTCTAATCAAATGGAAACAAATTATGCAGTTTGGAATTTAACCAAGATTCACCATTTGATCATCATATCAAACACATACGGCGACGAACGTACACATGAGATACCGTGAAGCAAACAACAAGAGCCCAGGAGATAGTTTAAGCCATTCTGGAAATCTTTTACTCAAACCAAAAGATTGATTTTTCCCAGAAATTTCTATAACTAAAACAGAATTTCGGAAAAAACTGTTGCTGCAGATATTCAAACACAAATATAACCAAAACCTGGCTCAAATAAACCTCATGGGTTTGTCAAGAAAAATTATAGAAAGACTCCCTACCACCTTATCAGGATTCAACACTAAGTATGCAAACAAAAAGCAAATCTAAATGGGGAGAAAAGCTAGCAACAAAAAACAGATTTGTTCATGCCACCTTTACAAACTTCTGACCTCCAAATTTGTGGCATATCAGACCCAACCGACAACTTGGAGCAACAATTTTCATTAAAAAACCTTAACCATCAGATTTATTTCCTCAAAGCAAGATTAAACAAACAGATTTGCAACAAAACTCAAACCCTTCGGCTGAAATAAGAAACAAAATAGCAAAACATGTTCATAACCAAACATAACTAGATCTTTGGCATATTTAGAGCTCAACCTAAACTTGTATGAGAAGTAGAGAGCAAAAAGAGATTACCTCTTGACGCCTTGCAGGGTTAGCCGGACAGAGAATCGGTTAACAAGATTACGCCTGGATGCAGATTTCAGAGTGGTGGATTTTCTGGTGAAGACTGTCCAAGAGCTCTTCTAGCCGCCACCCTCCTGTTTTCTTGTTGCCCTCCTTTGATTTTTCTGGTTTTCCCTTTGCCGTTGCTTTTGCTTGCTATCCGTCACTCTCTCCTCGTAAAAAAAAAGCCTGCCGAGGTCGGAGGGATAAAACCCATGCCCAACGAAACATAAAATCGGTCAGTGGGATAAAACCCAAGCCTGCCGAGGTCGGAGGGATAAGACCCATGCCCAACGAAACATAAAAGCGGTCAGTGGGATAAAACCCAAGCCTGCCGAGGTCGGAGGGATAAAACCCATGCCCAACGAAACATAAAAGCGGTCAGTGGGATAAAACCCGAGCCTGCCGAGGTCGGAGGGATAAAACCCGTGCCCAACGAAAATAAAAGAGGTCAGTGGGATAAAACCCGAGCCTGCCGAGGTCGGAGGGATAAAACCCGTGCCCAACAAAACATAAAAGCGGTCAGTGGGATAAAACCCAAGCCTGTCGAGGTCGGAGGGATAAAACCCATACCCAACGAAAAATAAAAGCGGTCAGTGGATCTATTCATATAAACTTTCGTAGGCTTTTGAGAAAACAAATGGTAAACAACTTCCTCTAAAATTGCCCCAGTGTGATGCTTATCGGATTGTCCGACCTGCAAGAAAAGAAATAATGATAGATAATACCGCCATCATTCGATCAACCTCTTCTTCAAGAAAAGTGTAAACATGAGCATTTGGGCTTCTCGTTCGACGAAGTGAGCACTTCAACCCGGCCCTGCAAACCATGTCAAATTCTCATAATATGCAGACCTACGTATCATCTAGTATCTATTCTCTTCGATAAATCATAGGGATTGCCATTTGATAGAACAAAAGAGACAAATGCGACCATGCAACACATGAAAAACATTCTAGTTGCACATAATGATGAAAGATCTTAACAATATAAACACAATCCTCTACTTTTATTGCACAAAAAAAAAAAAAAAATCATTTCAAATAAGTAAGCCTGTATACTCAAATTTCGTGTCTGATAAGTCAAAAACTTTGGCTTTCGAACAAAGTGCTACATTTGACCCTTTGGACATCATCTCTTCGGAGTTCCAATACTTGACAACAGAACCACAATGTGAGGAGAAATTCCAATGAACTAAGTCACCAGCTCTTCAAATCCAAACTTACTTTTCCTTATGAAACCCTACCTCAGCGCCCTTTCGGGTTTTCACTAAGGTTGCCCCCGCCCATTATTTTCTTTTCCTGTGTTTCTTTTTCCTTTTCTTTTTCCTTCTCTTTTTTTTTTTTTTTTTTTTAGGTGCCCTTGCGGGTTTTCACCTAGCAAACCAATCTTGTCTATCGCCCATATCAATCTGGAGATGTGTTTTAAGAAATAATGGCATCAGTATAACAATTCTTCCCTTGCAAAATAGGCGAAGATGTTTTTGACATCATGTGCCACTTGATTAGAAATTGTCCTAAAAAGGCAGTATAAAGAACAGAAGTCAGGACTTTTAGGTTTTTGTAATGGGGTCTGGTGGGGTGCTTAGAAAAGATTAAGGCTTGAAAGCGGATTTCAAGTGTGGTTTAAATGATCTGAGATCGCATTTTTCAAATTAACCTTACTAATAATTGCCCCAGTTTATTCTCAATCGAGATCTTCCTCTTTTCATTTTTCTTTTCATTTTCCTTTATAGCTTTTCCTTTTGAATCCTCTCTTTTCTTTTCTCTTCTTTTCCTTTCTTTCTCATTCTTAGCTTTTTCGACTCAAACTTGCCCCAGTATGGGGTTTGCGATTCTCAGGGGATGCCAAACGAAATAATTTGCTCTGAAGGCTCAAAAGGGACAACTAGGGATAGAATGTTTGATTGGGAAGGAAGAAGGCCTGACTTTTAATCTGTTCCTCACATTAACCCTAAAAGGAAGATTTCATTTATCATATAAAGAATTTCTTACACATATCTGAATTGATTGGTTGAGGGAACACTTGCCCATCCATTTCTGCAAGAATGAGCGCTCCTCCGGGCAAAACTTTCCGGACAATGAAAGGGCCTTGCCAATTTGGTGCAAATTTCCCCTTAGCTTCCTCTTGTGCTGGCAAAATGTGTTTCAACACTTTATCTCCTTCTGTGAACACCCGTGGTCTGACCCTCTTATTGTAAGCACGGGCTACCCTTTTTTGATAGCATTGACCATGACAAATGGCATTTAACCTTTTCTCATCGATTAAAGACAACTGCTCGTGACGTTGTTGAATCCATTCAGCCTCCTCCAGTTTGGCCTCCATTAAAATACGCAAAGAAGGGATTTCGACTTCGGCTGGTAAAACTGCTTCCATTCCATACATGAGATTGTAGGGAGTCGTCCCAGTAGAAGTCCGAATAACAGTTCTATATGCCATTAACGCATAAGGGAGCTTTTCATGCCAATCACGGTGTCTCTCAATCATCTTACGGATTATTTTCTTCAAGTTCTTATTCGCAGCCTCTACTGCTCCATTCATTTGTGGCCTATAAATAGAGGAGTTTCGATGCTTGATTTTGAACTGTGCGCACAAACCATCCACCATGTCATTGTTGAGATTTTTGGCATTATCAGTGATTAATGTCTCCGGCACTCCGAAACGACAAATGATATTCTTTCTTAGAAAGTCTGTTACCACCTTCTTAGTCACATGTTTATAAGACTCAGCTTCGACCCACTTAGTAAAGTATTCAATTGCCACCAGAATAAACCGATGCCCATTTGAAGCGGGAGGGTCAATGGCTCCAATCACATCCATACCCCACATCGAACATGGCCAAGGAGCAGTCATACTGTGTAATTCTGTAGGGGGAGTGTGCATAACATCTCCATGCAATTGACACTTGATGCATTTCCTAACAAAAACTATACAATCATGCTCCATAGTAAGCCAAAAATATCCAGTCCTCATGATCTTCTTTGCTAATAAATGGCCATTCATATGTGATCCACACACTCCACTATGTACTTCCTTCATCAGGTACTCCGCCTCATCTTCGTCAACACACCTCAGAAGGCCCAAATCCGACGTTCTTCTGTATACTACTTCTCCATTCAAGAAGAATTTAGATGATAATCTACGCAAGAAACTTTTGGCAGTCATATCAGCCCCAGATGGGTAGGATCCTGTTTTGAGAAATTCCTTGATATCATTGTACCAGGGACGGCCATCGGAAGACTTTTCCACAACTAGGCAGTGAGCAGGTTTCCCTTGTAGATGAATCTGGATGGGTTCAATTATTAACTCATCCGGATGTTGGATCATTGAAGATAAAGTGGCCAATGCATCGGCGAAGACATTTCTGACACGGGGAATATGCCGAAACTCCAAACTCCTAAATTTATTGGCTAACTCCAGTAAGTTGCAATGATAGGGCAAGATCTTTGAATCCCGAGTAATCCACTCCTTAAGAGTCTGATGTACAAGCAAATCTGAATCACTGAATACTAGTAAATCCTTAATCTCCATTTCTAATGCCATTTTTAACCCAAAAATGCAAGTTTCATATTCAGCCATGTTGTTAGTACAGGAAAATCGGAGTTTGGCCGAACCAGGGTAATGTTTTCCTTCAGGCGATACTAGAACAGCTCCAATACCGGCCCCGAAGGAATTTGATGCACCGTCAAAGAACAACCTCCACTCCGGGCATTGATCATTCATATCTTCTGCTATACCCACGAACAAGGCCTCCTCATCCGGAAAATAAGTGTGAAGTGGTTGATAGTCATCTTTCAGCGGATTTTCAGCTAAATGGTCGGCCACAGCCTGGCCTTTGATGGCCTTTTGAGTAGTGAAAATAATGTCAAATTCCGAAAGAATCATCTGCCATTTCGCCATACGTCCCGTCGGCATAGGCTTTCCCAACAAATATTTCAAAGGGTCGGAGCGGGAAATAAGGTAAGTAGTATGACTGAGCAAGTAATGTCTCAATTTTTGGACGGCCCAAGCTAGAGCACAGCAACTCCTCTCAAGAAAAGAATAGTTGGCCTCATACGCAGTGAACTTCTTACTAAGGTAATAGATAGCTTGCTCCCTCTTCCCCGATTCGTCATGTTGTCCCAATACACACCCCATAGCTTCGTCCAACACCGATAGATACATGATCAAAGGTCGCCCGGGTTTGGGTGGCACTAAAACCGGGGGGTGCAACAGGTAATCTTTAATTTTATCAAACGCTTGCTGGCATTCCTCATTCCATTGCAAGGACACATTTTTCTTTAATAATTTGAACAAAGGCTCACACGTATGGGTCAATTGGGCAATGAATCTCCCAATAAAATTAATCTTTCCTAAAAAACTCTTCACGTCTTTTTGCGTTCTTGGCACTGGCATCTCACGAATGGCCTTAATCTTTGCCGGATCTATCTCAATACCCTTCTTACTGACAATGAATCCCAATAACTTTCCGGCAGGGGCCCCAAATGCACACTTTGCAGGGTTTAGTTTTAAATCATATTTCCTCAATCTTTCAAATAACCTCCCCAAGTCAATCAAATGATCCTCCGTTCTCTCGGATTTGATAATGATATCGTCCACATAAACCTCCATCTCCTTATGAATCATATCATGAAAAAGGGTGGTCATAGTCCTTTGATAAGTAGCGCCTGCATTTTTTAGTCCAAACGGCATTACTCGGTAACAAAATGTCCCCCATGGCGTGATAAAAGCAGTTTTCTCCCTATCCTCCTCAGCCATTAAGATCTGGTGATATCCAGCAAAACAATCAGCAAATGATTCAATCTCATGCCCTGCGGTATTATCCAAAAGAATATGAATGTTCGGCAATGGAAAATCATCTTTCGGGCTGGCCTTGTTAAGATCCCTGTAATCGACACATACTCGCACTTCTCCACTTTTCTTCGGAACAGGTACAGGGTTTGAAAGCCAAATGGGATAATGAGACACCATAATAATTCTAGCATTGAGCTGTTTCTCGATTTGCTCCTTAATTTTGAGGCTCATGTCCGGCTTAAACTTGCGAGGTTTCTGCTTTACTGGTGGAAAACTTGGATCAGTCGGTAATCGGTGGACCACTATATCTGTTGAAATTCCAGGCATATCATCATAGGACCAGGCAAATACATCTTGAAACATGGTCAAGAACTCAATCATCTCTTTTCTCTGTTTCTTATTCAAATGAATGCTAACTTTTATCTCCTTAACTTCAGTCTCAGTGCCAATATTAACAGCTTCTGTTTCTTCTAAGTTCGGTTTGGATTTCTCCTCATATTGTTCAAAATCCTTTAATAAAGATTCAGATTCTTCCTCGTTATCGCTCTCGTCTTGAATTTCTGATTCCAAAATTTCAAATTCGTGAGAGATATCGAGATTACAATCATCAAATTCCAGAATAGTGATATCCAAAGGGTCAATGTGTTTTATTTCTGGCCATCTGAAAAAAAAAATGAAATGAGTACAATAGGAAGTAAGTTAAATCCATTTGGGCCATAAACACTGTGCATTTCATTGAAATTCAAAGTAAAGGATAACATCATGACATGCTACTTAACAAGAAAATTAACGCAAGACTTGCATTGGAAAACATTTGATTGAAAACTATTTACAAACTTGAAAGACAAAAGATAAGTAGTATAAACGATTTGTCTCATGTCGACCAAAGGCAATCCCCTAATTTACCGAAATTCCCTGCAGGAGGGAAGAGGATCACGGGTCCAGTTCTTCATTGCTTCAATAGGCACCTCTGGAAATCCTGGGTCCTCCAACGGCTCCCTTTCAGAAATAACCCCCACAAATAGCTCAGATAACCCAACCTCCACTTCCTCGATCGGGTCTACTTCAGATTTGATCACCTCTGATGGGTAAGGAAAAGTACAATACAATGGTGGGATATTCATGATAAGCTGCCTTCCTTCCTTCTCCGCCTTTTTACGATTCATCATTTCTTTCTTATCCCTGGCAGTAGGTTGAAACCCTAATCCGAAAGTATCCTTCTTTCCTTGAAGTTCTATTGGCTCCAAAACTCCCTGCAGGTTGCGCCCGAGGCCCTTGCCCATCTCATATCTTCCTCGAATCATCTCTTTAGCCATCATAACACTAGCTTCTGGCAGATTCATTTCCACCACGGGCTTCTCCTTAGATATCCATCCTACGGAAACAATGTCAGCCACATGGTGAGAAGAAAGCAGAGATGTTTTACTATCCTCCTCATTTGGTCCAGAGTTAACAATCATTGTGCAATCATCCTCTGCAAAAACTGTGATCAATTGATCATTCACCACAAACCTCAGCAACTGATGAAGTGAAGAGGGTATAGCGCCCGAGGTGTGAATCCAAGGCCGTCCAAGGAGAATGTTATAAACACTTGAAAAATTCATGACTTGGCACATGACCTGAAACTGGGCAGGTCCGATTTCGATCACTAAATCCACTTCCCCCATTGGTTCACTTTTTGCGCCATCAAATCCTCTCACCACAGTGGTTGACGGCCGCAATTTAGTCTCTTGAAATCCTAACTTAACCAAAGTATTCCAAGGGCAGATATTGAGAGCGGAGCCATTGTCTATCAGAACCTTTGGCAAGAGTTTCCCGTTACAGCGGACTGAGATATACAAAGCTTTGTTGTGTCCAATCCCCTCGGCAGTTAGATCTTCATCAGAAAAAGAAATCCGACTGGAAGCCAAAACATGTTCAACTACATTGGCGAATTTGTCAATTGGAATATTTTTAGGCACTTGAGCCTCAGTTAAGACCTTGACCAGAGCCTCTCGGTGAAGTTCCGAGGTTAAGAGCAGATTTAACATGGAAATTTGAGCGGGCATCTTGTCCAATTGCTCGACTACCTTATACTCACTCTTCTTTAACATCTTAAGGAAATTAAAAGCCTCTTCATCCGTCACTATGGGTTTCGTTGGTGTAGCACCTTCTTTTGCTTTTGAGGACTCATCAACTGCAGGCTCCCCTATGATTCTCCCTGATCTAGTGATGGCATCCACTTCCTTCTTAGGCACCTTCCTCTCTCCAATTAACAGTGTAGGTTCGCTATAATTCCACGGGACCTCTTGTAAATTAAGAACAGGAGTTTGCTCAGGCAATTCAAGTACCACGAGTTCCGAAGGCTCACATTCGAAGGGTATCATTTCCAAAATAAAAGGATCAGTATTCTCTTCAACTTTATAGGCTTCCTCCTCCAATATAAACGGTTCTCCAATGACCCCCATGATCTCGGCCTCGTCTACAATGTACTGTGTAGGGTCCTCAATCCCTTCCTCTATGGTGATAGTCCCCACAGTATCCTTGTGCTGAGGAAAAGGATTGTTGCTAACACTTGGCCCTTGTTCATCTTTCCTTCTCAGAATTATGTCTCCAGCATCAATCATATCTTGAATTTTATGCTTAAGTGCCCAGCAATTGGCCGTCGGATGTCCAGGGGATCCCGAATGATAAGCGCAAAACGATTGAGGATCATAACCAGGGGGAAATCCCCTGGGATAGGTCTTAGGGGGTACCGTACCAATCTTCCCAGCAGCTTTTAATTGCTCATATAACTGGTCAACAGGTCGACCTAGATTGGTAAAGGTTCGGTATGGGGTTGGATTTTGGGTGTCACGGGTTTGTTGGTACTGGTAATTTGGGTTAGGAGATGGAATAGGTCTTGGGTTAAAAGGAGGGCGAGGTCTAATTTGCAAGTTTGGTGGGGAAACATGAAATGGCGTCGATGGTGTGTTTGGATAATTTGGTCGAGGACGGGGGTGGTTGATAGTGGTATTGTAAACAGGGCGTGGGTGTGGTTGATATAAGTAACAAGGTGAGTAGGTGGGATTTTGTTGGTATCTAGGCCGAGAAGAAAAACCCTGGTCCCAGACAAAAGAGGCTTCCTCATCTTTCTTCTTAAATTGAGCCTTTTTACTACTGCCACTCTGACTCTGCATAGCTTCCAACTGTGACTTTAAAGCTGAAACATTAACAATCTTGCCTGCCCTTATAAACTCGTCATACTCTTCCAATTTGTTAACAATTTCAGCAAAGGAACACCCAGTCATACGGAAAATCTCTTCAAAGTAGGGTGGGTCATGAGCTTTAATAAACGTGCGAACAATCTCGTTTTCAGTCATAGGCGGCTCCACTTTGGCGGCCAATTTCCTCCATCTCTTCGCATATGTCTTATGGTCCTCCGATGGCTTCCTCTTGGTCCCCTCCAATGTGGTCCTCGTCGGAGCGAGCTCACAATTATATTCATACTGCCTCACAAAAGCAGTCGATAAATCCATCCAAGATTTCATATCTTCAGGCTTCAAATTGGAATACCAATCCAACGCGTCGCCTTCTAAACTCTCGGGAAATAAGCGTACCGGCAGATTCTCATCGTCTATTGGTCTTCCCAGCTTGTTTGCAAACATCCGAAGGTGGGTTTTGGGATTCCCCGTTCCGTCGTACTTGGTAAATTTGGGTGCTTTGAAACCCACCGGCAACTGCATATCCGGAAACAGGCACAGCTCGTTGTAGTCCAAACCTCCTTGTTTGCTCACACCTTGGCTTTTCCTTATAAACTCCTCGAACCGATCCAATCTCTTTAGTAAATTCTTGTCCACGGGCACGGACGACCCCCCAACTTCAGTTTTCCCTTGAACGGCGGTATCTAGGGTGAATGGTTCAGCGGTGGCGTAATAATGTGGTCCTTGTGGTTCGAAAGGCATGCTCACAGTAATGGGCGGATAATTCTGGGAAATTTGGACTTGAGGAGGATTAGTTTGGATGTGAGGTGCATATGTAGGTGGTGGGCCATGAGTGGGATAAGTAAAGGTTTCTTCGGGTGGATTCATAGCTTGTGAAGAAACCGAGATTTGAGCATATGGTAAGAGTATTGGTTCAGATTGGCCCGGGGGTAAGGGTGCATGTTGCTGCTCACCGCTAGCGCCACTAGCTACCAATTGATCGATTACATGCCGTTGGGCCATCATTTCAACACTTAGCTCATTAAACCGGTTGAGAACCTCGCTCAGCTGAGCTCCCAGATTTGCCAAATCAGTTGATGATGTTGCGGGCCTTTCAGATGATTCCGGATGGGTACTCATGTTTACACTTTCCCTCGAAGCTCGGCTACGCGATCGGGTGATAATGGGGCTTCTTCGGGTAGCTATATTTAAATATTACCTGGAGACGTAGGAAAACCCTTATTAGATGCCCTTCTTGATTGACTGTTGCCAAAAAAAGAAGAAAAAATAAAAGAAAAAAAAACAGGAGTTAGTAAAAAGTAAAATAATTCGGATGCATGTCCTATTGGGGAGCCCTTTTTGTGCCAAGGGTAGGCCTAGCATGATGCAAGCCTTCGGGGTAAATCCCATTTTTCAAACCTGTAAGTGAATATAAAAACAGGAATTCTCATTAATCATGGATAAGCTTAATCCTTCTTTACAATTTCATTGATGGTTCGACTGACCATTCTTACAAAGTCTTCATGTCTAGCTAGTTTAGTGTGTTGGGACTCCCTAGAACTCCCGATACTAAGTTTCCGAATTTCATCTTGGATTTTGCCAAATGCACTCAATGCCTTTTCCAAGTTCTCGGTCTTTTTGGCCTCTTTCTTCAATTGTGAGCGGGCGTCTTCCAATGCTTGATCGGCTACCATGATCTGCAACTGACGATTCTCCAACTCTTTCCTCAACTTTTCATTCTGCTCCTCAAGACTAAGGGAGACCAACGATGCCCTTTCTCTTCCTTGTTCCATTATTGATTTGATCCATTCGTTGTACTCTAAGACGACCTTAGGCTCTACTTTATTCACTTGGTCCAAATGCAGGTTGTCCAGACTACACAGATTCCCCCAAGCTTCCAGCACCATAGTCTGGCATTCGGTGACTGTATTGAGTTCGATGCTCCCCATCCTTTGTATGGTCGGCACTCGCTGCGGATACCCAAACTGTCTCATAACTCGTTGTGGCACATACACAATCAATCCACCGGTGCTTGCTAACGGGATAAAATCAAGTTGTGTTGTCCTGAAAGCTGGATCCCTTACTTTCGTCCAATCAAGAACCCATTGTATCTTATCCGAAGTCAAAGCATTGAATTCCTGAATAAACAAACTCGGAGACTCTATTCGATAGTATTTTCTAACCCTCTCTCGGTGCGACTCAACCCAATTTGCTGTTGGAAGGCATGATCCCAACGGATTCAGTGTTCTTTTTGACAGATGCTCCATCGCCCATATTTGAAGTACCAGGTTGGATGCATAGAAAAACCCTCTCTTCTTTCGGCACTCAGTAACAGCGGCGAAAATGTCAGCAATGATAACGGGTACTAAGGTAGGAGTTTTTCCTCTAATTCCCAAAAACACACTCTGAACCATGTTGACCGTTGAAAACGTAACTTTCCCATGCTTTTTCGGAAACAGGAGTAGATTAATCAGAGTTATCCCAAAAGCTAGTACTCGTTTCTCTTCCCACTGTTCTCTACTAACGAAAAAGTCCTCGTGGTGATGATCATAGGATTCCTTTTCCCCGAATCGCTTGTATAAGAACTCCAGCGGGCATGATCTTACGTCCGGGTGTTGACTCATGCTAAACTGTTTTAACCCTAAGAACTTACAAAATTGTTCTCTGGTGCCATTCATTGGGTATACCATAGGGTGACCTTTCCCAGGCACTTGTAACAATCCTTCTATCTCCTCCAGGGTTAGTGTTAATTCGCACTCTCCAAATCGGAAAACAGAGCTGTCTGGATCCCAGAACTCGAGCAAAGCTTGGACAATGGCTACATTCGGAGTTATGTTCAAGAGACTAGGTAAATGTCCTATATACGGGAAAAGTCTGTTCACTTCATGTGCCATATTGTTCTTCCAATCTACTAGCTCACGAGGTATCTGATTGAGCATTCTACACGGAGCCATCTGGGGAAGAAATTCACTTTAGTACCTTACCTCGGGATTTTACCCTTTAGGTAATGCAGAAATAGTAAACGTGTAAGTCCCATTGGATTAAATATCCGAGACATGTGGCGGCTTATTCCTAAACACGGGATTCCCTACGTGGCATTCCCTTTCTATGGTTTATGCGTGATGCCAGTTATTTAAAGCAGTAAAATATGCAACAAATATGGCCTAAAGGGCATAAATAATGCATCGGGGGGAAAGAGGTCTAAAAATGAAATGTAGTTATTGAAAATTAAGTGTAATGACTGAAATTAAACATGTGAGCTATCTAGCGGGTAAGTCACAAAAAGAGTGCCAAAGAGGCCTCTTATTGCTATGGCACATGAATGCAAGCCAAGAAAACACAAGAATAGTTAGTACAATTGATAGTACACGTAACATATTGGGAGCAATTAAGAAAGAAAAAGAAGTACAATAAAGCAAGTAAAAGGGGTGGAACCCCTTCCCTCGTGCCTAATGTGCTTAAAAAAGGTGAGGCCGACTCTACCCTAGGCGAGTCTAATATGGATGCATGAGGCTGGGGCTCACTAATGCAACTAGACTCGATAAGTCTCGACTCCCAAGCCTTCAGACCTAAAGGCGAAGGGTCATCACTCCCAGGGCCTTTGATCGGTGGCTCGAGTGATCCCTTAGGTAGCGCTATGGGCGCAGAGCACACCAGCCGCCTACCCAAGGCGATCGATCCTAATCCTACAAGGCGGTGTGGGAAACGCCCATGAAAATAAAATAAAATGGGGATAACAATAAATAAACGTGCACGTATGAAGTGCTCCCTATTTTGAGGGAAGGGGTTGAGAACCATACAAGGCTCTAAAGGTGACACCCCCCCCCAAATGCAATGCAAAGCGCGAAATCATACAAAAATAAATCATCCATCCATCCAAACAATCGTAGTCGAATGTGTGAGGAAGCGAGTTGATACGCGAAATGCAAAAATCCTAAGAAAAAAAAAATGCAATCCTAAACATCCAATGTGATAAATGAAAAGGTTAAAAGAAGAAAAATGTTGATTAAATCATATTTGCTCGGACTCTCGAAAATCCCCAGTGGAGTCGCCAACTGTCGCGCCCCATTTTTTGATGAAATAAATAAATAGTTAAAAAAATGTCTATTTTTTGATTGGAAAACGAATTGAGATTTAAAAGAAAAATGGGTCTAATGGGGTTTTGAGAATGCGACGATTTGACCCAAAATGTAGTTTAAAAAGGGTTTTTGAAATCAAAATTGGAGTCGCCACTTGGTAATGAGTTAAGGTGTACCAAGTCACCTAAAAATGAATTTTTAAGAAAAATAGGAAAAAGTAGTCAAAAAAAAAAAAAAAACCCTTTTAAACGACTCCTAGTCCACGCAAACAAAGAAAAAGGTTCGGGAGTCACATTTGACGAAGGGGAAGGCAAGGATAAAAATCCAAGGCACCCCTTCGACCTAGCCAAGGCTAGTTGCGTTGATTTAATCAAAGATTTTCTTGTTTTAACCAAAGAATTTATTACATTTGGATGCACTACATGAATGCAAAATTTCCAAATATAGCAGCTACTAAAGACCCAAAACAAGCATTACTCAAGCATCCAAGTCCAAATAAATCGTTTAAGCACTTCAAAGATTCCAAAAATAAAGAAAGAGTCAAACAATGATTGAAGTTGCAATGATTTTAGGACTTAATTACAAGATACTGAAACATGCTTGGGCTGTTGTGGCACAAAAAGAAACTTAGAGGGATCAAATTGATTAAATGTTCCAATTACTTGGGCCATAGTGCAACCAAAGGAGACTTGGGGGGCCAAAGTGCAAATCTTAAAAGTCATTTGCATGCATCTACGTATGAAAAAAAAACTTTGTTCTAATTTCTGCAACATGAACTACCCGACTATCCCTTTTCCATTTTATATTTGTAAACTTCCTCAAGCTTTAGGACCAAATCAAATGCAGTTCGCACCCAACAACAAACCACTACTTGATCTACTCACTTTACAATGCAACAAAAGAAACAATCAAGCCAAAGGAGCCTGCTAAATAACGAAGGAAATTTTCTGCTGCAACATTCATCCAGAATTTTCCCAACTTTAAGCTTTCAAAAGCATGTTTCATAGAAGATTTCAAACAAAAACCAGCAAAAATCATCACTCAATCACCATTTAACAACTAAACACTTTGATTAGCACAATCCAATCGTGAACATCAAAGCATTAAAGATCCAGTGAGGAAACAGAAAGACAACAGATGCGGCAAAAACCAGCTTTCTAAATTTCTTAAAGGGAACTTCATCATCAAAACAATTATCGATCCCTAAAGGAACTCATCACAGCACTTAGCCATAAAATGCAGCAAAGATAGAAAGCAACTTGCGTCAATTTTCCAGCCAGGGCTCTAGGCAAAACTACTGCAACAAGCAGTTTCATTTCTTTCTTAACCTTGTTCAGAAAAATTCATGCGAAATAACACAGGTCTAGATATGTTTAGCTTAGACATTACCGCAACATGTAACGAAACAACACAACGAAACACCATGAATGCTTGCTGCAATTTCAAAATGCAGCCTTTCAAGACATCGGACCCAACCATAACAAACAAACAAATGAGCACCGAATGATCCAACTCCCCAAACCTATCACCAAGATATAATACTAATCTCTGAAGAGAGAAAAATCTAGCAGAGGAGAAGTTGGCCAGACCCCATATTCGTTCATTAGCTTCAAGTTACTGGGTTTTCATCAACAAAGGTACAACTGACAAGCACTCACAATTCTAATCAAATGGAAACAAATTATGCAGTTTGGAATTTAACCAAGATTCACCATTTGATCATCATATCAAACACATACGGCGACGAACGTACACATGAGATACCGTGAAGCAAACAACAAGAGCCCAGGAGATAGTTTAAGCCATTCTGGAAATCTTTTACTCAAACCAAAAGATTGATTTTTCCCAGAAATTTCTATAACTAAAACAGAATTTCGGAAAAAACTGTTGCTGCAGATATTCAAACACAAATATAACCAAAACCTGGCTCAAATAAACCTCATGGGTTTGTCAAGAAAAATTATAGAAAGACTCCCTACCACCTTATCAGGATTCAACACTAAGTATGCAAACAAAAAGCAAATCTAAATGGGGAGAAAAGCTAGCAACAAAAAATAGATTTGTTCATGCCACCTTTACAAACTTCTGACCTCCAAATTTGTGGCATATCAGACCCAACCGACAACTTGGAGCAACAATTTTCATTAAAAAACCTTAACCATCAGATTTATTTCCTCAAAGCAAGATTAAACAAACAGATTTGCAACAAAACTCAAACCCTTCGGCTGAAATAAGAAACAAAATAGCAAAACATGTTCATAACCAAACATAACCAGATCTTTGGCATATTTAGAGCTCAACCTAAACTTGTATGAGAAGTAGAGAGCAAAAAGAGATTACCTCTTGACGCCTTGCAGGGTTAGCCGGACAGAGAATCGGTTAACAAGATTACGCCTGGATGCAGATTTCAGAGTGGTGGATTTTCTGGTGAAGACTGTCCAAGAGCTCTTCTAGCCGCCACCCTCCTGTTTTCTTGTTGCCCTCCTTTGATTTTTCTGGTTTTCCCTTTGCCGTTGCTTTTGCTTGCTATCCGTCACTCTCTCCTCGTAAAAAAAAATCTCCCCTTTCTCTCCTTCTGAAATTCTCTCTTCCCTAGCCACCCAACTCTCCCCGTTTCCCTTTCTGTTTTTCTTTTTTCCCTCCCAGAACAGCCGCTGCTCTCCCAGCTCTCTTTCCCTTTCTTTCTTGCTGCCCAGAAAAAAAAATCCCGCCGCCAGTCTTTTGGTCTCCTCTCCTTGTTTGTTTTTTGTAACTCTCTCCCGTAACTCTCCTCTTTCCAAAAAAATCTCCTCTATCCCTCTCCCCTTGCGGCTGTCTTTCCTTTTCTTTTTATATCTAGTTTCTAACCCTAAAACTTCAGGTCCTTTTCTCCATATTTGCACTCCCAGGAGCCGTCCCAATCCCCCTTTGCAAGCTGCGCAAGTCCGCAGCTTTCATGCTGCGGCATTTTTCTTTTTTCTTTTTTTTCTTTTTTTTTTTTTTGAAACTAATTAAAACAAAAATTAAAAATAAACTTAAAACATATAACAAAACAATTTAATTAACGATGAATGGAAAATAAATGGCCCAAAAACAACAAAAATACAACTTCCATTTCTCGTCGATTTTCCCTTTTTCATTTTTCTCTTCTTTTTTTTTTTTTTTTGGCATTTTCTCTTCTTTTTTTCACTTTTCATTTTTCGAATTTTCACTTTTAAATGAAGAAACTAATCTAAAACAGATATTTTTCTTTTTGAGACATTCTACGCTAAAATAACTAAACTAAAAGTAAACAAAACTACATGTGACAAATAAAAATAAAAAACAAATAGTAAATAAATAAATAATAAAGCACCAAAAAATTTGGTGTCTACAGGCATGTCTACTCGCTTTCCATAACCATGAATGAATGTGATGGATGAATGTACGTTTTCACTAGTCCAACGCTAGTCGGAATTCATAGAATGGGCTAGTCCAACGCTAGACCCTTAGGGATTTCCTCTCGTTAGTACAGGTTTGCATGTTCATTACATGTCATGCACTCTTTTTAGTTTTATCATTTTGCATGCCCCTCGAACCCCTTTTCCCTCCATTTTAGGATTTTTGCATTTCATGCTAGTTATAGGGTTCATTTGCTTGAGAGTCCCCTTAAATATGGGATATAGACGAGTGTGGCTTTTTCTAAGTCTTAGCACGCTTGTATTCCCTCTATAAAAGGGCAAATTGAGTCACGATTTAGGTCTCCCCGTACCCAATATGCATGAATTCCCTAGGCTCATGCATTTTTAAATCCACTCTACCATTTTATACCCTCATCACACTTTCATTTTTCCTCCCATTTTGCACACGTGCACCTTTATGTTTCTTCACTTGCACATGAACACTTTTATCATTACTTGCACACATGCACTTCATATTATCATTTCACATACCATACCTTGCCCACTCACGTACACATTTTCATTTACATATTTATTGTCTTTTATTACTTTTTCAAACTCATGTCCTCACATTGCATACATGCATCCCATTCATTTGCATCCCACTCGCATTATTCGTGACTTCTTCAAAGGATCGTTATTGGGCTTCACAATTAATGTGATTGGCACCACTCAACCTTTGAAGAGAAATTTCTCCCAATACCCCTAGGTCTAGGGTTTGCATTCATGTAGTGCATCCAAATGTAATAAATTCTTTGGTTAAAACAAGAAAATCTTTGATTAAATCATGCAACTAGCCTTGGCTAGGTCAAAGGGGTGCCTTGGATTTTATCCTTGCCTTCCCCTTCGTCAAATGTGACTCCCGAACCTTTTTCTTTGGTTTATGTGGACTACGAGTCGTTTAAAAGGGGTTTCTTACTACTTTTTCCTATTTTTTCTTTAAAAATTCATTTTTTGGTGACTTGGTACACCTTAACTCATTACCAAGTGGCGACTCCAATTTTTATTTCAAAACCCTTTTTAAACTATAATTTTGGGTCAAATCGTCGCATTCTCAACCCCCCATTTAGACCCATTTTTCTTTTAAATCACAATTCATTTTCCAATCACAAATCGAATCAAAAAATACATTTTTAAACCATTTATTTATTTATCAAAAAATGGGGCGCGACAGTTGGCGACTCCACTGGGGACATTCGAGAGTCCGAGCAAATTTGATTCAATCAACCTTTTTCTTCTTTTAATCTTTTCATATATCACATTTGGATGTTTAGGATTGCATTTTTCCTTTTATTAGGATTTTTGCATTTCACGCATACCAACTCCCTCACTTACTCATTTGGCGTACGATTGTTTTGATTGATGAATGGTTTATGTATGTGATTCCGCGCTTTGCATTGCATTTGGGTGGGGGACATCACCTTAGAGCCTTGCGTTGGTTCTTGATCCCTCCCCTCCAAACGAGCACTAGCATACGTGCATACGCTTTAATTTTTCACCGTCCATTTATTTTCTTTTAGTGGCTTATCACGCCACTCCACCCTGTTAGGATTTTAGGCGACCTACTTGGACGTGTGATCGTGACACGATGTGTGCGTAGCACGATCCGAGGGGTCACTTAATCTTCCGCTTTAAGCTTTGGGTTAATAGCCTATAGCTTTTAGTCGAAGATTGAGGATTTTGATAGATTCACTCTGTGACAGCCCCACCTTCCCCTAAGGCGAACCAAAGGGGTTAGCGGACTGCCTGCCCAGCTCTCGCCAGGACTAACGGTACAGTTTACGTCGTTCCATTACGTTCCGGAACATACCATTGCGCCCAAACAAGTCAAAATCACGAAATAAAAATAACCGAAAATCGAAGCCGAAGATGAACAGTAAAATCACGTCAGAATCCGGATTCAGCACTGTTCATCCTCGCCAATTTTTTTCCTTTTCCGTTTGAAAAGCGTGTCACTCCGAAATTCATCCAAACAATAACCATACATAAATATACAATGGAAATCAACATTTACAAGCCAAACGGCCTACCAAAATATCCGTTTAGTTCATGCATATACAAGTAGCCATTTACACACCAACCATTGGTGGAAACAAAGCACTTAGGGTTTTCACCCTCAAGGAGCTATTCAAAATACATATACATGAGCTCAACTTGCATCCAACTATCACAACCTTTTCCAAAAGTGTTCATTTTCCTGTAAGGAAAACAAATGACACGGAATGAGCTAAAACCCAGTGAGCAACTAACACAATAACAACCAATAGCATATAGCATAACCGATCACTTAAAGTACCCAAATAAGCAATGAAGCAAAACGGTAAAAGGATACGGTCGGCTCTCAAGAGCCCATTTCCACGCTTGCAATCTTGATCCAACCTCATTGACTCTCCGTCAATGTTAAAAGTACAAAACCGTAGACCATCCTTTACTTCCAATCCTTCCACCTAACATACCCTAACCGGGCCCGCACTTCATTTCAGTAGTTTTGGTAATACTCGAGTATACCGGAACCAAGAGTCTCGTTACTACAAGGTTCCTCAGTACAGTCCCCGTGGCATGACAATTTTCACGACCAAGCCCTCGCCGGCTCGATCCAATTGACTACCAAACGACACCAAAGCAGTTTCCATGAAATGGAATTCACCAACCAATATATCAAGTTCAGTAATGCAGTAAAACGGTAGCCAATCAGTGATACTATCAAAAGGGGTGAGGGCGGTCAAGTACACCCTCACCTTAATCAATTCCAATATCCAAGTAAGCCTTCAAGGCATCACATATACATTTAGCAAAGCCACATAGTAACAATTAAGTGAGTAGTATACTCACCAAGTGAGAAAATGATGTTTCATGCACCGTCGTTAAACGAACGTCGTGCACCACCGTTTCCTCCTAGAACAAGCAAACAAATACAATGAGACTCGATAACGAGTCACAAAACAATGCTGAACACAACCCCAATAGAGTTTCATATGCATAAATAAGCATGATAGCAAACCAGAAATTAGAAATAGCATTAGTCTTGGCCCCGAATAGAAAAACTGTTTTGCCCTTATTATGCGGTAATGGCACCAAATTCTCTACCGTTATCGGTTGGGGTGCAAGACCCACCGTTTCGAAGCTAAGAACCAGGGCTACAACAATGTAGAAGGTCACTCAATCCAGTTCCTAGCCCAACTAGGTCAAAAATGCCAAATACTAAACCGGAACCACCAAAAACAGGTTTACAATTCACATAATGCTGTAATTACTATAACTCAGTCTATACAGGTCCAAATGCCGAAATTCCAAAGGCATATGGTAGCTAAGACATCCAGCTACATTTCATCAGAAGACACCAACACCTAAATCCAAAGAAATTCCAGTCAAAATGGCCAATTACAAGTGCAGTTTTCGCATTCTGATCAACCCAGAACAGCAATAGTAAAATCAGCATATCTCACTCTACACTAATCGAAATGACCTGAAATTTTGCAGGCACTTCAAAATTATCAATACCTACAACTTTAATGTTTTGAGCAAAGTCCAATTCGGCCTCTAACCCTATGATCCAAAACCGGACAGAATTAGGGGTTTATGAACCCTAACTTTCCATTTTCCATCCAAATCCAAAATTGATTGCATTTATCAACAATTCACACCTACTAGAGTCATTTTAAACCATTACCATTCATCATACAAGGCCACAACATCCCATTCATATTAAACCAGAAAATTCATCATAAAATGGAAAACTTCACCAAATCACTTCAAATCAAGAAATAAATCACATATTCCATCACTCAAGCCACTTCTAAGCATAACATAAACATCATTAGGTGTAGTAGGGTGTTCTAGCATCACTTACCAAGTAACAAGAGAGATAGGGATTGTGGACACCTTAGCTCTTCAAAACAACTTCACTAGACCACTCACTATCACTAAAAGGAAAGATTTTATGGAGTAGAAATGGATGTAAGCAAATGTTTTTGGGTGATTTGCACCAAGTAGTAGCTAGAACTTGAAGAGTTTCTTCTTTCTTCTTGCTAGAGAGGGCCGGCCATAAGGAGGAGAAGAAATGGTGATTTTTGAATGATTTTTGAGATATTTAATCCTTTGGTCAAAAAAGTCAAAAATTGGAATAGTGTTTCTTAAGTCATGTCCACTCTAATGGTGACAAGTGTCACCTCATTAAATGCAATCTTATCTTTCTTTTCCCTCTCACATCAATCAAATCTCACTCTCTACTTATCTCTTAACACCCGATAAATTTTACACAGTATCCGAAACTTAACCTTATTGGCCGAATTTTTCCGAACTTTTCGCACTAGTGGGTCCCATGTCCAATATATATTCCTAATTTTCTAAAAATTCTCCAATACTAGAAAAATCATCTAAAAACTATAATTACGCATAAAATCTACCAGAAAAATATTTCTAAGCCCGAGAATGCAGAAAACATGTAATTAAGGGGAAATAAACCCTAGGAAAAATAATTAGGGTTTTACGGGTTCTCACACACTCAGACATGTGGCCGTGACACGACGTGTGCGTAGCAATGTCTGGGGAATCGCTCGAGCCACCGACAAGGAACCTTGGGAGTGATGACCTTTGGTTTCCAAGTCTGAAGGCTCGGGGACCTGAGCTTATCGAGTCTAGATGCATTAGCGAACCCCAGCCTCATGCATCCATATTAGAATTGCCTAGGGTAGAGTCGACCTCACCCTAAATTAGGAACACCATTCACGAGGGGAGGGATCCCACCCCCTTTCCTTATATATCTTTGTTGCTTTTTAATTGTCCAACGTGTTATGTGATTATGTGTTATGAACTAACGTTTCCTTGTTTCTTATCTTTTGCATTCACAAACGTTAGGAAGTAAGAGGTCTGGCATGACCTCCTTTTAGGACCTACCCTTGTAGATAGGCTATTGCACGTTTGAAAATTGTGTTATATTTTGTTCATAAATTCATAATGCCATACCATTTTAGGCCTACCTTGGCAAATAAAGGGTCCCTTAGGCCATATTTCATTTCAAATTGCATGTTTTCCTGCTTTAATAAATGGCATCATGCATTATACCCTAGAAAGGGAATGCCATCTAGGGGATCCCGTGTTAGGAATAAACCACCTTGTGTCTCGGATACTTAATCCAAAGAGACTTGCACGTTTACATTTTGTACCATCCAAAGGGGTAGTGCACAAGGTAAGGTAGGATCCGATCGTCTTCATAAGAGCGATCTTTGGAATATGAGCATCTAATAATCACTTTTTGGCCATTTTATCAAAAATTGGTAAAAATCCCTTGCGTGAAGGACATTAATTTGAAGAAATTCACAAATGATTCCTCCTTTTGAGACGATAAATAAATTAAGGCCAAAATTTGATTTTTAGAAGGTCATAGACTAATGCACTTCAATAATTTTGAAATAACCAATGACCGGACAATTCAACCAATCCATTTTGTCGATTCATTCAATAAATCGTCAATTCATTTGACCAATTTACCCTTTTTAGGGTCATTTGACCAATTTACCCCTTTTAGGGTCACCTGGTCGATTTTGAATAAATCGTCAATTCATTTGACCAATTTACCCTTTTTAGGGTCATTTGACCAATTTACCCCTTTTAGGGTCACCTGGTCGATTTTGAATAAATCGTCAATTCATTTGACCAATTTACCCTTTTTTAGGGTCATTCGGCCGATTTTTGAATAAATCACTAATTCAATTTCATTCATTTGGCCAATTTACCCAATTTTAGGGCAACCGAGCCAATTTTGAATAAATCAAGTTTCGTTCAATCTATTTGATCAATTTACCCTTTTTAGGGTGATCTGATTAATTTTGGATAAATTAAATTTCATTCAATTCATTTGACCCATTTCCCTTTTTAGGGTAATCTGGTCGATTTTAAATAAATTGTCAATGTCATTCAATCCATTTGACCAATTAGGGTTTCAATGACGAATTTCAAATTGGAACCTAGTCGATTTTGAGAAAACCATTCATTGCATCCAGACATTTGATCAGTTGGAGTTTTGACCCGTGCTTCACTGAGAAAATTTTATCAAGGAATTCCAATCTCTTCGATAGGAAGTTTGTCAAGGTCAAACCCGTGCGTTTTTTTTGCAAAATCTTGTATCGATCAAAAGTTATCAATCCATTCGGACGTTGACCTCATTTTGATAAATGTCTCTCGTCTCTTCAATTGACCAAATTTTTCAAAATTACTTCTCACTCAATGAGTTGATCGGATCCATCAGGTATGGTATAGTGCCTACCTTAGAGGATTGCATCCTCATTCTAGGCCTACCCTTGGCACAAAAAGGGTTCCCCCATAGGACATGCATCCGAATTTTCTGGATATCTACTAACTCTTGCCTTTTTCTTTTCTTTTTGTTTTTCTTTATTTCTATTGGAATAACTAAGCGAGGGTTGAATCTAAAGGCAATCTTTTCAAAAATTCTCAGGTAATATTTAAACATAACTTCTCGTCGAAGCCCCATCATAACACGATCCCGTAGTAAAGCCCAAAAGAATCGTGTAGACATGAGTACTCGGCCAGGATCGTCTGATAAGACCGCTGCAACTACCCAGCCGGAAGCCACAAGTCTCGGGGTTCAGTTGACTGAATTACTTGCCAAATTTGGGGAAATGGCATCTGAAATGGCAACCCAAAGGAAGTTGATTGATGAGTTAATCAGCAGCGGAGTTCAACCTGAACCTGTACCTGACAGGCAGCCAGAGCCAGAGCCATTTGTCATCCCTTCAACTCAAGTCACTGTTACTCCATCTTTCCCTATTCCACCCGTAGTAAAGCCCAAAAGAATCGTGTAGACATGAGTACTCGGCCAGGATCGTCTGATAAGACCGCTGCAACTACCCAGCCGGAAGCCACAAGTCTCGGGGTTCAGTTGACTGAATTACTTGCCAAATTTGGGGAAATGGCATCTGAAATGGCAACCCAAAGGAAGTTGATTGATGAGTTAATCAGCAGCGGAGTTCAACCTGAACCTGTACCTGACAGGCAGCCAGAGCCAGAGCCATTTGTCATCCCTTCAACTCAAGTCACTGTTACTCCATCTTTCCCTATTCCACCTGAGGGAACTTTCACATATCCTACCATACATTTTCCATACACTTACCCTCCTGATCTTTCATTTTTCCCTACTTACATGCAAGGCCCACAACCCCAAATCACTTCGAATATACCCCCTAAGCCGCATACCTTTTATCACGCCGCAGCTGAGCCTTTCTTACCAGACCATACCATTCAAACCAAGCCAGAAATGGGGGAATCCTCCGCTCCCGTTGATATAAAGCTGCTCAAACGCCTTGACCGTTTTGATGAGTTTATAAGGAAGAGTCAGGGGTTGAACAAGCAAGGAGTCCTGGATTATGATGAGCTTTGTCTCTTCCCAAATGTGCAATTGCCTGAAGGGTTCAAAACCCCGAAATTCAACAAGTATGATGGGACGGGCAATCCCAAGACACACCTTCGATTGTTCGCCAACAAGTTGGGTAGGCTAACAGATGATGAAAATTTGCCTTTGAAGCTATTCCCAGAAAGTCTGGAGGGGGATGCACTCGACTGGTATTCCAAGCTGAAACCCGAAGAAGCGAAGACCTGGCTTGACTTGTCCAACGCTTTTGTAAGGCAGTACGAGTATACTTGTGAGCTAGCGCCAACACGGACCACACTGGAAGGAACAAAAAGAAAACCCTCCGAGGATCACAAGACCTATGCCAAGAGGTGGAGGAAAAGAGCTGCAAAAGTTGAGCCATCAATGACGGAGGACGAAATCATACGCATTTTCATTAAGGCACATGATCCGCCATACTTTGAAGAAATTTTCCGCATGACTGGATGCTCATTTGCCGCAATTGTTAATAAGCTTGAGGAATTTGATGATTTCGTGAAGGCTGGGAAGATTGTTAATGTCTCCGCCCTCAAATCCCAGTTGGATGCCTTGCAAAGCCAAGGTAGTAATGGGAAGAAACAACAATTCAAAAAGCAAGAGGGGGAAACTACTTTTGTCTGGAATCGAAACCCTGTTCCAAGACCCAGACCTCGACAATACCCTACCTACTCAAACCCTTACCCTGACTATTCAAGCCCTCAATCTGTTTACCACACCAATACCACTCATCCTCGACCTCGCCCTAATTACAACAACTCGCCTATGGCCCCTTTTCAAATATCTCAACCTCACTTCCAACAAGTTCGACCCCGACCTCCTTACAATCAACAATTTCCTCCACCAAATAGACCCACCTATAATTACCCTCAATCCATTGAACCCCAAAGTCGAAATCGTTCTCACACCTTCACTAACCTTGGCAGGCCTCTGGACCAATTGTATGAGCAATTAAAAGTCGCTGGTAGAATCAGCGTACTTCCTCCTCCAGCTCACCCTCATGGTGTTCCTGCCGAATACAATCCGCAGTCCACTTGTGCCTATCATTCGGGAGCACCTGGACACTCAACTGCCGATTGCAGAGCCCTTAAGCACAGAGTTCAAGACATGATTGAGGCGGGGGAAATAGTGTTAAGGGGAAAAGGTGAACAAGGACCAAGTGTAAATACAAACCCCTTTCCCAAACACAATGACACTTTTGAAGCATCCACTACAAATGACGAAATTTGAAAATCCTGAAGGAGCTCTGCGCAATTTGGATGGCTGACTATCTTCCCTCACAAAGGGAATTTCGATAAATCTAGGGGTTGTCTTTTACTAAAGTTCACGAAAACTTTTTCTTGCATATGTAAATAGTTTCATGAAAGCGTTTTTTTTGCAATCAAGTTTTGTTTTGTTTCTGCTTTGATTTGGAGTTTCATGAAATGCTCATTTTGATTGTTTGTTTGTCTGATTATGATTCTGATTTTTGAGATGGCCAAAGGTGAGGTTATTTGACTCTTTGAATATCACTGTTCTGGAATTTGATGAAACCCTTTATTGAAAATTCCTCCATTAAAAAGCCCTCATTGAAAATGCCTTCATTGAGAAATCCTTCATTGAGAAAGCTTTCATTGAGAAAAACCATTGAAAAATCCCTTCATTGAAAATCACTTCACTGGAAAAATCCCTTCATTGATGAATCCCTTCACTGGAAAAATCCTTTCATTTGGAAATTCCTTCATTGATAAATCCCTTCATTTGAGAAAATCCCTTTCCAGCCAGGTTGAAAGTTGATTGGTTAAAGCAGTATCATTGACGATTGATTCTGATTGATGGAAAGTAGTTGAATGCTATGTGCCATGACCAACGTTGTCAAAACGCATGGCCTATGTTCATAACAAAAGGATCCGCCACCGATCTTCTGAAGAAGGAAACAAAGTGCTAAAGCGATGAAAAACGAAGTCGAAGGCAAATTTGCTTCAAATTGACAAAGCTTATTGGGTGTTCAAAGGAGAGATGGAAGGACAGACATTCCCTCAACCTATCAACTCGGACATGTGTAAGATGTTCTTTATTTGATTATGCAAAGTTTCTTTTAGGAAATCATGCAAGAGACGAGGCAAAAGTCAGGCCATCTTCCTTTCCAATCAAAACATTTCATCCCTAGTCATCCCCTTTGAACTATCAGAACAATAATTTTCGTTTGGCAACCCCTGAGAATTGCAAACCCCACACTGGGGCAAATTCATTTTGAAAAATGATCAGAAAGAAAAGGAAAACCCCACATTGGGGCAAATTTATCTTTGAAAGAGATATGGGAAAAAGAAAGAACCCTACACTGGGGCAAATTTATTTTTGAAAGAAAAATGAAAAGGAAGAAAGAACCCCACACTGGGGCAAATTTAGTTTTTGAAGGAAAATGCAAAAAGTGAGAAAAATGCAATGAAGAAAATGCAAAGAAAGAGAAAATCCAATCAAACTGGGGCAAATTTCCTCGGTTTCGTTCAAAATTAGAGATAATTTCAAAATGATGCAATCTCAGGTTATTTCACACCTTTCATCAAACCTGCTTTCAAGCCTCAACTTTTCTTGAAAAACACCCCACCTGACCTCATTACAAAAGCCCAAAAGTCCTGGCTTTCGTCACTTGCTGCATTTTTATTAGGAATTTTGCTAATCAACTGGCACGTGATGTCCATAATGCCTTCGTTTAAGTCTATAAGGGAAGCGCATTTTACTGATGCCAGCAATCTTCAACTTACATTCCTGAGTCGACTATGGGTGAGCTCTTCCATTGTTTCATTAGGTGAAAACCCACAAGGGCACCTCAAGAGAGAAAGAAAAGAAAAAAAAAAGAAAAGAAAAAACCAACAAAAAGGGTGGAGGGCAACCTTGGTGAAAACCCGAATGGGCGCCAAGGTAGGTTTCTGCAATGAGAAAGCACAAAGAGGAACAACTGGTGGTTTGGTCCATTTAGATTTCTTCTCATTTTTTGTCATACCTCTGGCAACATTGAATTTCGGAACTAAGATATCTAAAGATTTGAATATGACATCCGTTGGCCAAAACTGTGTCATTTTGAAAAAACATTCTTTTGCACATACATTCTTAGGAAACTCATTTTTTCCAAATTACTTGTATTCATGGCATTTTTGTAGAATTTAAGCACAAATGGTTATGTGTGCATTCTTGTGCATATTCATTTTTACATGACATGTGAATTTTCTTGCATACCTCATTTTATCGTTGAATTGTATAAATGACAATCCCTGTGATTTATTTCAAAAAGTATACTTGGATTCAGTCATCCTTTGGAAACAGTTGAAATCCAGCCAAGCCAGCTACACAAACTTCATAATATGGCAAAGCATATACCTGGTCAGTTTGAAAATCGGAAAAGCCTTAGTGCGAGAAATCCAACTCAATCGACTGTCGCAGCAAAAGTTGATAAAGGCGTCGAAAGACTCATGTTTACACGATTCTCAAAGGAAAACGGATCAAATGATGGTGGCAATTTCTTTTGTTTTTTCTCATTTGCAGAAAATTGCAGGCACAGATGAAAGTAATCACACTTCGCACCGGAATCGATGTCGGAAAGAGTCCTCCGGTAAACAAAGGCAGATCGAAAATGTTGCAAGCAAATTTGATCAAAAGGTGCAACAGCATGGCGATATAAAGTCAACTTTGGACTCAAATTGCAAAAATTCACCATACTGGGGCAAATTAATTTTTTGGAAAGATTCTCAAAAGTCAAAAGAAAAGCAAAAATAAAAGAAAATCATCAATCAAAAAACAAATCAAGTTTCATCACGACAGGCTTGGGTTTAATCCCACTGTCCGATTGTCAAGGTTTTCATTTTCATTGCTACTGGAGCTGGGTTTGTCCCGCCAGTAAGCATTTCATTTTCATCGCCGCCAGCCGTTGGGTTTGTCCCACTGGTGAGCCTTTCATTTTCATTGCCACCAGCCGTTGGGTTTGTCCCACTGGTGAGCCTTTCATTTTCATCGCCGCTAGCCGTTGGGTTTGTCCCACTAGTGTGCCTTTTAATTGCATTTGCCACCAGCCGTTGGGTTTGTCCCACTGGTGAGCCTTTCATTTTCATTGCCACCAGCCGTTGGGTTTGTCCCACTGGTGAGCCTTTCATTTTCATCGCCGCTAGCCGTTGGATTTGTCCCACTAGTGTGCCTTTTAATTGCATTTGCCACCAGCTGTTGGGTTTATCCCACTGGTGAGCCTTTCATTTTCGTCGCCGCCAGCCGTTGGGTTTGTCCCACTAAGTGTGCCTTTTAATTGCATTCGCCGCCAGCCGTTGGGTTTGTCCCACTGGTGAGCCTTTCATTTTCATTGCCACCAGCCGTTGGGTTTGTCCCACTGGTGAGCCTTTCATTTTCATTGCCACCAGCCGTTGGGTTTGTCCCACTGGTGAGCCTTTCATTTTCATCGCCGCTAGCCGTTGGGTTTGTCCCACTAGTGTGCCTTTTAATTGCATTTGCCACCAGCCGTTGGGTTTGTCCCACTGGTGAGCCTTTCATTTTCATCGCCGCTAGCCGTTGGATTTGTCCCACTAGTGTGCCTTTTAATTGCATTTGCCACCAGCCGTTGGGTTTGTCCCACTGGTGAGCCTTTCATTTTCATTGCCACCAGCCGTTGGGTTTGTCCCACTAGTGTGCCTTTTAATTGCATTTGCCACCAGCCGTTGGGTTTATCCCACTGGTGAGCCTTTCATTTTCGTCGCCGCTAGCCGTTGGGTTTGTCCCACTAAGTGTGCCTTTTAATTGCATTTGCCACCAGCTGTTGGGTTTGTCCCACTGGTGAGCCTTTCATTTTCATCGCCACTAGCCGTTGCGTTTGTCCCACTAGTGTGTCTTTTAATTGCATTTTCCACCAGCCGTTGGGTTTGTCCCACTGGTGAGCCTTTCATTTTCATTGCCACCAGCCGTTGGGTTTGTCCCACTGGTGAGCCTTTCATTTTCATTGCCACTAGCCGTTGGGTGTGTCCCACTAGTGCGCCTTTTATTTTCATCGCCACTAGCCGTTGGGTTTGTCCCACTAGTGTGCCTTTCATTGGCATTCGCCACTAGCCGTTGGGTTTGTCCCACTAGTGAGCATTTCATTTTACCCTGCCACTAGTCGTGGGTCAGTCCCACTAGTGAGCATTTCATTTGCATCCCATTTTCACAGCCACTGGAGCGTGAGGTTAGTCCCGCCAGTGAGCATTTCATTTTCACAGCCACTGGAGCGTGAGGTTAGTCCCGCCAGTGAGCATTTCATTTGCATCACTAACAAACATGGGTCAGTCCCATTAACATTTCATTTCACTTCTTTCATTTACATCACCAATAAACATGGGTCAATCCCACTAAAACTCCATCTCACTTCAATTCATGACTTTAAATTCTGTTCGGGTCAGTCTCGTTTAAATTCTGTTCGGGTCAGTCCCGTTTTAAATTCTGTTCGGGTCAGTCCCGTTTAAAATCTGTTCGGATCAGTCCCGTTTTAATTTCTGTTCGGGTCAGTCCCGTTTAAATTTCTGCTCAGGTAAGTCCCGTTTTAATTTCCTGTTTAGGTCAATCCCATTTCAACATTTGGATAAGGAGGTCAGTGCTTGTTTCAAAGGCGGCTATCGTGGAATCATTCACTGCCGAATGACACAGGTCAGTATTTGGTGTCTACTTCTTTGTCTCAAGTTTTTTCAAAACTCAGACAAAGAGGGGCAAACTGTAGACACCAAATTTTAAATAATTTGTATGTTGCATCTATTTCATAATTTTTGTTTTAGATTGTTTGCATTTTTAGTTCATTATCATTTGTTTTGCACTTTTAGTTGTTATTTCATTTTAGTTTTACTCATTTTGCCCTTTTAGTTTGTCTAGTTCATTTGCTATTTATTTTTATTTGTCATATTAGTTTTATTCACTTTTTAGTTTTTAATTTTTAGTTTTTAGTTTTTGTTTTATAAGTTTTTAAGTTTAGCGTAGAGTTTCTAGAAAAAGAAAAAAAAAAGGAAAAGGAAAACATTCAAAAAATATATATATGTTTTAATCATTTTTGTTTTATTCTTTGCTTTCTTGGAAAAAATGAAAAAAAAACGATGAAAATGGAAAATGAAAAAGAGGAATTTGGAAATTGCATTTTTTGTTGTTTCTAGTTTATTTTTCATCCAATATTAATTAAAGTGTTTTTTGTTATTTATTTCTGTTATTTTTAATGTTGTTGCAAAAAAAGGGGGGGGGGGAAATTGATCCGCGGCATGCGAGCTGCCGCGACTTGCAAAGGAAAGGTTCGGCAGCCCCTTGGCTGCAAATTGCAGAAGGAGGACTGGGTTTTAGGGATTGGAGAGGCCCATATAAAAAGAAAAGAAAAGGGAGCCGCAAGGGACATGGGAGGTGACGGCTAAGCAGAGAAAGAAACTTGGAAAGGAAAAAACTCCGAAGGGAGAAAAGAGAGGGACTGAGATAGTTGGCGGCCCGGTTTAAAGAGGTTTTTGAAAGAGCAAAAACCACAAAAACTTGCTAAGAATAGAATCGGATGAGGGGCTAGGGTAGAAAAGAAGAAACCACAACCAGGAGGAAGAAATGTAAGAGAGCTACGGTGAGAAACTGGAGGCGACGGCAAAAGGGACGAGAAAAAGTCAGACTTGCGGCTGAGTTGAGCGAGAAGGCAAGAGGCTTTTGACGGCTGAAATCTGGGGGGAAAGTTCCGTGGCTAAGGAAGAAAATCAGGAGAAGAGTTTTTAGGAAAAAGAGAACTTTGTGAGGCAGGGGACGAGAAGCCTTTGCAGCCGCTGTCTATTGCAAGGAGTAGAGTTATCTCCATTTCATGCCGTTGTCATCACGTTCGGAAGAGGAAGAAAGCATTGCAGGTAATCTTTTCTTCCTAAGCTTGGGTTTTATTTGCTGTTTTATGGTACCTTCTTTTGCTGGTTCAAGCTGCGGTCTGTTAACATTCGATTCCTATGATAGTAGATTGTAAGCATGTTTGCCGTTGGGTATCTTCATGCCTCTGCTGCAATTTCACTTTCCCTTGGGTTCTAGAGACACGGGTGCTTGTAGCATCTCTTGATGCATATTTTTTGCCGCTGGTGTGTGTTTGAGTCACTTTTATTGCTTTAATCTATCCAATGAAATACTTTAACATTGGATTTCTGTCAAGATGCTATTTGGAATTTTTGTTTAAAACAAGAAAAGCCGCACTTCGTTTCTCACGTTTATGGTTCTTTCTGGTCCTGCAACAGCTCTTGAAATTGGTTTTAGACATCTTTTGCTTGTTTCATTTGGGTGCTGAAAAGATGAAATGAAAGTTTTGTGACATCTTGTTTCCAGTTGTTTGGCCGAAATTGTTAGATGTTCTTGGAAAAGGAAATTGTATTAGACAAAGCAAAGATTAGCTCTTAAAGATTCTGGTTTCATGTTTTCCCTTGTTATTGCGTGTTTCTTCTCCTTTTGGCACATCAAGAACCTTGTCCAGATTATGCTAACTAAATGGGTTGAGGTTTTTATTGATTTGAGTTAATAAACCCATGAGCTTGGTGCAATCTGTTTGATGTGAAGTACACATGAATTGGAGCATGCGGAAGTTGCAGCAGAAAATTGCAGCAAAACTTTTCTTTTTGTTCTGTCCAGTTTGCCGAATGTCTGCTGGACTTTTCTCCAGGCATTTGTGTGATTTCCTCCCATGTCTTTGGCTTATTTGGATGCTTAGTTTGGTGATGGTTGTTGTTAAAGTCAAAGTGGCATTGTTCGTTTAAAGTTTTAGCTGTGTTTGGGATGGAAAAATTGCATTGAAAAATTTCAGAAATCTGGCCCAGTTGCCGAATGCTTTATAGAAAAAAATCTGGTTTGTCATTTTGCATGAAACTTGCATGAAACATTTCCAGAATTTGCACTTTAATCCCCCAAGTCCCCCTTTGTTGCACTATGGCCCAATTACATTACAAAATCTTGCAATCAGGTCCTGAAGTAGTTGCATTTTAACCTTTACTTGGCTTTTTCTTGCTCTTGGACCTTTAAAGTTTTTAAAACGTTTCAATTGACCTTGATTGGTTGATTAATGATTGCTTTTGGGGCTTTAGGCGTTTTGCTATTTTAGAAATTTGATCAATGTTCCACCTTTGTTTGGAATTCATACATTATTTGATCATTTCTAAGTTGCAAAGTGAGGAAACATTCAATGTTTGATGGATTCCGATTTGTCTTATTACCTTTTTGTTTTGATAGTCTTAGCCCAAGCCACCCTTTTCTTTGGTGACTTTGTCATACTTTACTATTTGTGGTACCTTGACCCTTTTATTATTTTGGAGGGTACATTAGTAACTTCACTACGTTAGAGCTTCAACTCAAGAGAGGTATAACTTCTTTTATCTTTCTTGTCTCTCCTATGTGAACCAACGTGCTACGTGAGAAATACATGTCTACTTTGCTTTCCTAGCCTTTCTTTAATTTCTTTTATTTATGTCATTTACTTTTGCTTTTTATTTAAGTTATTCTTTATAGGGTATGTGTACACCTCTTGGCTTGTAATAGTTAGCGATTTAATTATTTTATTCCTTTTCCCCCTTTTAGATTGTAGTAGGGTCTCCCTAATGTAATAGATAGGGTTTGGAGGAGCATTCAATGAAGACCTATCGAAGTCATGTGCCTAGCTAGCAAATGTAATAGTTAGGGCTTTAATTGTCTTATGTGTCTTGCATGCTTAGTTGCTACGTGTTAATTTGCTTTGTTAGGGCCTTGCATCTAATCGAGCATGCTAAATGTTATGTGCTATGTGTTTATGAGTGTTTGGCATGTCTACTCGCTTTCCATAACCATGAATGAATGTGATGGATGAATGTACGTTTCCACTAGTCCAACGCTAGTCGGAATTCATAGAATGGGCTTGTCCAACGCTAGACCCTTAGGGATTTCCCTTCGTTAGTACATGTTTGCATGTTCATTACATGTCATGCACTCTTTTTAGTTTTATCATTTTGCATGCCCCTCGAACCCCTTTTCCCTCCATTTTAGGATTTTTGCATTTCATGCTAGTTATAGGGTTCATTTGCTTGAGAGTCCCCTTAAATATGGGATATAGACGAGTGTGGCTTTTTCTAAACCTTAGCACGCTTGTATTCCCTCTATAAAAGGGCAAATTGAGTCACGATTTAGGTCTCCCCGTACCCAATATGCATGAATTCCCTAGGCTCATGCATTTTTAAATCCACTCTACCATTTTATACCCTCATCACACTTTCATTTTTCCTCCCATTTTGCACACGTGCACCTTTATGTTTCTTCACTTGCACACGAACACTTTTATCATCACTTGCACACATGCACTTCATATTATCATTTCACATACCATACCTTGCCCACTCACGTATACATTTTCATTTACATATTTATTGTCTTTTATTACTTTTTCAAACTCATGTCCTCACATTGCATACATGCATCCCATTCATTTGCATCACACTCGCATTATTCGTGACTTCTTCAAAGGATCGTTATTGGGTTTCATAATTAATGTGATTGGCACCACTCAACCTTTGAAGAGAAATTTCCCCCAATACCCCTAGGTCTAGGGTTTGCATTCATGTAGTGCATCCAAATGTAATAAATTCTTTGGTTAAAACAAGAAAATCTTTGATTAAATCATGCAACTAGCCTTGGCTAGGTCAAAAGGGTGCCTTGGATTTTATCCTTGCCTTCCCCTTCGTCAAATGTGACTCCCGAACCTTTTTCTTTGGTTTACGTGGACTAGGAGTCGTTTAAAAGGGGTTTCTTACTACTTTTTCCTATTTTTTCTTTAAAAATTCATTTTTTGGTGACTTGGTACACCTTAACTCATTACCAAGTGGCGACTCCAATTTTTATTTCAAAACCCTTTTTAAACTATAATTTTGGGTCAAATCGTCGCATTCTCAACCCCCCATTTAGACCCATTTTTCTTTTAAATCACAATTCATTTTCCAATCACAAATTGAATCAAAAAATACATTTTTAAACCATTTATTTATTTATCAAACAATTGGGCGCGACACCAACGTGATGTTGGAATGTTTGGAATGTTTGGGGTGTTGGCGGCACAAAGTCCAGGCCCAACGTGATTTTTGGAATGTTGGCGGCACGAAATCCAGGCCCAACTTGATATTTGGAATGTTGGCGGCACAAAGTCCAGGCCCAACGTGATTTTTGGAATGTTGGCAGCACAACGTCCAGGCCCAACGTGATCTTTGTGATGTTGGCGGCACGAAATCCAAGCCCAACGTGATGTTGTGATGTTTGGGATGTTGGTGGCACAAAATCCAAGCCCAACGTGATGTTGGAATGTTTGGGGTGTTGGTGGTACGAAATCCAGGCCCAACGTGATACTGGAATGTTGGCGGCACGAAATCCAGGCCCAACGTGATATTTGGAATGTTGGCAGCACAAAATCCAAGCCCAACGGGATATTTGGAATGTTGGCGGCACGAAATCCAGGCCCAACTTGATATTTGGAATGTTGGCGGCACGAAATCCATGCCCAACTTGATATTTGGAATGTTGGCGACACGAAATCCATGCCCAACAGGATATTTGGAATGTTGGCGGCACAAAATCCAGGCCCAACGTGATATTTGGAATGTTTGGGATGTTGGCGGCACAAAGTCCAGGCCCAACGGGATCTTTGGAATGTTGGCGGCACGAAATCCAGACCCAACGTGATATTTGGAATGTTGGCGGCACGAAGTCCGGGCCCAACGGGATATTTGGAATGTTGGCGGCACGAAATCTAAACCCAACTTGATATTTGGGATCAGTAGGATAAGATCCAATCTCGCCATTCAATTGGTCAAGAAATTAAGCGCGATTGTCAAGAGGGGGAGATAGAAGAGTGCGCAGCGGAAGTTGAAATTCGCCAACAAGAATTTAAAATCTGATATTGAAAATGATTTTTTTATGTTTCCCGTTTTTTCCTTTTCGTTCTGGAGAAACTTTTCAAGAAATAATAATTAATTTTTTTCCAGTCTCCACCACTTATTGTGCAACCGATCAGTTGATTTGCATTATGGCAGGGTTGCTCAAGCTTTAATTCACTTCTTCTTTGGTCCGAATCCCTCAGTCATATAAGAATTCTTGGGCGACATTCCTCAGTTCAAAAAGTTGCCCCAGTTTCGTCCTTTGAAACGCATATGAACCTGCAAAAGAAAGAACAAATAATGCCACCACCATTCGATCAATTCCTCCTTCAAGAAATGTGTAAACATGAGTATTTTGATGTTTTCCCCTTGATGCTTCGAAAACTCAACTATGCTCTGTAATTTGATCAAATTCCATTGACTTCCAATGCTAATAAGGCCCTTGGTATCCAGGGATTTTCAATAAATCAGGGGGATTGCCATCTGATGAACCTAAAGAGATAAATAAGACTATGAAACTGATGAAAGAATATTCTATTTACACAACAGATGATGAAAATTTCTGTAACATGAAAACAATCATTTATTTTTTATTTGAAAGAAAATTAATTTTAAAGAAATGAATCTATAAATTCGACAATTTACGCTTGAAAAATCAAAGTATTCCGACTTCAAACAAAATGCCACGCTTGACCCTTTAGATGTCATCCGCCTTGAGTTCAATGTCGGCAACAGAAAAACCACAATGCGAGGAGGAATCCCAAATGAACCGAATCACTAGCTTTCTAATTCCAACCTCACTTTTTCTCATGAAACTCTACCTTAGCGCCCTTTTAGGTTTTCACTAAGGCTATTCCCACTTTTTTTTGTGTTTTTGTTTTTTTTTTTTCATTCTTCATTCTTTTTGCTTTTCTTTTCTTTTCTTCTTCTCTTTTCCCTTTTCTTTTCAAAGGTGCCCTTTTCGGATTTTCACCTGATGAACAAATCTTGCCAATAGCTTTTATCAACTCAAAAATGTGTTTTAAGAAATAATGGCATCAGTGCGACAACCCCTTCCCTTACAAACTGAGTGAAGGCGTATTGACATTATTTGCCATGTGACTTAGAAAATTTCCCTAAAAGAGGTGATGCCAAGAATGGAAACCAGGACTTTTTGGCTTTTGTAATGGGGTCGGGTGAGGTGCTAGGAAAGGTTAAGGCTTGAAGGCAGACTTCAAAAAGTGGTTTAAATGATCTGAGATCGCATTTCCATGTTAACCCTATTTTAAGGTTAAATCAAAATTTGCTGTGACAGCCCCACTTTCCCCTAAAGCGAACCAAAGGGGTTGGCGGACTGCCTGCCCAGCTCTCGCCAGGACTACGGATCAGATTAGCGCGATCTAATACTTTTCGGGTCATACAACCGCGTGAAAACCAGTCGAATCCACAAAATAAGAAAAAACAAAGTCGGAGTCGGCCATGAAGAGGAACCGACACGTCAAAACCCAACCAAACGTCAAGCAAATATTTACATCTCACAAGTTAGCGTATACTTCCCAAAAGGCCATACCAAAGTGATTCAAAAGTGGATACATGTACGGTTTGCCAAATCCAAAAGAGAAACGGACCAAAAGTACATTTAGGGTTTTAATACATGAGCTATACAAAAGATATGTCCAACTAGCTCAAGTCGGCAACCGATTATCAAATCCAATCCAAAAGTATTTATTTTTCCTGTAAGGAAAACAAAAGGAACAGAACGGGGTGAGCTTGCGCTCAATGAGGTACCAAACAGATAGCAATAAAGTCATGGCATTTCACATTTAACAAATCAGATACACATGTCAGATGTAAAGCAAAGGAACTAATGAGTCAAATCAGAAGGATACGGGTGGCTCTCAGGAGCCAAATTTCCAGTGCAGTACTTGATCCAAACCGGTTGACTCTCCGTCAACGCATATAGAACCAACGCGTCCGTAGACCCCTCTTTACACCGAATTCCGTCCACCAAACACCCCTTTACCGGGCCCGCTCACCGTAACCGAACAGAAATGGTAATACTCGAGTATACCGGAATCAAGGGTCTCAATACCCAAAAATCCCCGAACAGACTACCGTGGTTCGTTATCTAATCGTCCAGGCCCTTGCCGGCCCGACTCGAATAACTTAGCCACAGGATTGAGCTCATAAGTCATAGAAATCCGAACAGATGCAGATACAGATAACAGATTCAGATACAGATACAGAATAGCAGATTCAGATAGCAGATTCAGACGGCAGATTCAGATAGGCACTCAAAATTGGCATATGGACAGATAAAAGAACGAGTGTGATAAAGTACACCCTCGTCTCAAACAAATTTAACAAATTACAGAGCAGAAATCAAGTTAAACAGCAATGAAGGGGAGTGGTACACTCACCAATTCAACTTCAAAAAGTTTCACTTCAGATTGGCCTTAATCGCCAAGAAACCCTAAAATAATCAAAATAAACCAATTGAAGGTTTCATATCTAAAATCGAATAAACGGAATGCACAAGTGAGACATACTAATGCAAGGGTACAAAAACATGATTTTCTTGAAAACGAAAAGTTAGTATGAAGACTTAGGCACAAACAACCCAAAAGCCTTTCATTTCCACAAAAAGGCCAATCCAACTTAAAGAAACCAAACGGCCTAGAAAATTGGGCAGCACTTCCCCTAAATTTCTTACTTTTCCAGCCATTAAGGGTTCATTATATCCTCAAATCAGTCCCAACATTTCACACAAAAGTCATCTCATTTCCCAAAAGCCGTTCACTAGGCTCAAAGTAGTACAAGTACAAAACTTAGTTAGGAAACAACCGAAATGAAAGCAAGCCCCAAAAGAGACTCGATAACGAGTCATATAGCCATGCCAACCACAACCCCAGTAAGGTTTCATATGCATAAATAAGCATTAAAGCAAACCAGAAAATCAGGAAATGTAACTCATTTGTTCCAACAATAAAAACAGTTTTGACCTCCTAATGCGGTAATGGCGTCAATTTCACTACGATTATCGGATGGGGGTGTAAGACCCACCGTTTCGAAGCTATGAAACAGGGCTACAACAATGCAGAAGGTCACTCAATCCAGTTCCTAGCTTAACTAGGTCAAAAATTCCAGATACTAAACCAGAATGACCAAAACAGGTTTGCAAATCACACAAAACTTTAATTACTATAATTCAGTCTATATAGGTCCAAATGCCGAAATTCCAAAGGCATATGGTAGCTAAGACATCCAGCTACATTTCATCAGAAGACACCAACTTCAAAATCCAAACCAATTCCAGTCAAAAGGGCCAATTACTATCGCAGTTTTCGCATTCTGATCAAAACAGAACAGCTACAGTAAAAACGGCATAGCTCACTCTACACTCATCCAAATGACCTGAAATTTTGCAGGCACTTCAAAATCATCAATACCTACAACTTTCATGTTTTGAGTAAAGTCTAATTCGGCATCTAACCACATGATATAAAACCGGACAGAAATTGGGGATGATAGAACCCTAACTTTCACTTTTCCTTCCAAATCCAAAATTGGTTGCAATTATCTATCATTCACACCTACCATAGTCATTACCCCTCATTATCAACCATCATAAACAACCACAACACCATGATCATATTAAACCAGAAAATTCCTCAAAAAAAATAAAAACTTCACCAATTCATCACAAACCAAGAAATAAATCACATAATCCATCACTTTAGCTCCCATTAGGCACAAATTAAGCATCATTAAGTGTAGGAGGAAGTTCATATACCACTTACCAAGTAAACAAGAGAGGGAGAGATGTAGACCACCTTAGCTCTTCAAAAAAACTTCACCAAATCACTTACTAGCACCAACTAGAGGGATTTTATGGAACAATTCTAAGTTTAATCGGTTGGAATGGAAGATTGAGCTAGTTTGAAGCTTGAAACTTGGAGAAGTTTTCTTCCTTTTCCTTGCAAGAGGTTCGGCCATGAGAGAGAGAAGAAATGGTGATTTTTGTGGAATTTTAAGATATTTAATCACTTGGGAAAAAAAAAGTCAAAAAGTGAATAGTGTCCATCCAATCAAATGGTGACACTTGTCACCTAATTAATGAATCTCTATCTCTTTGTTCCCCCTCATAGCAATCCAAATGACATCCTCTACTTATCTCTTAACACCCGATAAATTTCAACCAGTATCCGAAACTTAAACTTATTGGCCGAATTTTTCCGAACTTATCGCACTAGTGGGTCCCACGTCCGTTATCTATCCTTAATTTTTCAAAAACTCTCCAATACTAGAAAATTCATATAAAAACTATAATTACTCATAAAATGCATCAGGAGAATTTTCCTAAACCAGAAAATGCAGAAAACATGCCATTAAAGGAAATAAACCCTAGAAAATTATTAGGGAATTTACGGGTTCTCACACTCTCTCCCCCTTAAAGAAATTTCTCCCTCGAAATTTTCTTATCAACGGACTCTATCAAATCTAAAGTACCCGACGGACCATACCTTCTCCATCCTCAGACGAGTCAGGGACCTGATGCTGCTCTAGAGAATATACTCGAGCTGGTGCCTTCGATCCCGTCCCTTCTCCTTTCGTCTGTCCAGGGTTGCTCTTGGCGGGTTTTTGAGAATTAGGCTTGGTTGGTGGCAGAGTCCCTCTCCGCTCGCGCAGGCGAGCTGGACAGTTAGCAATCCGATGTTCAGCGCTTCCACAGCGCAAGCATTTTCCTTCTTTCTTCCAGCAATTTGTTTCCGTATGACTTGGTCCTCCGCAATACCCACAGGGACCACGTGTAGCAGAGACCCGTCCTCCCTGAGGGACATCACGCGACACCCCTGGTTGCCGTACTTCCCCGTTTCCCTTGCGAACCTTAGAGATTGTACTATTATCCGCTTGTTCTGAGCTGCTCCCCGGAAAGCCCCTTTTCTTGGTTTGGAAGTTTCTAACTTGTAGCCTCGCATCTTCAACCCGTTGAGCTTTCTCCACAGCGTCACTAAAGGCATTAAGTTGGGCTACCGCCAGATCTTTTTGAATTTCTACGTTCAAGCCCTGGATAAAACGCCTTATTCGCCGCTGCTCGGTCATGATGAGTTCGGGCGCAAATTTGGATAGGCGGGTGAATTGGCTCTCATATTCCGCCACAGTTTGAGCTCCTTGGCGGAGTCGAATGAACTCGTCTTCCTTCCTCTCCTGAACTAGAGGAGGGAAAAACTTCGCATTGAACTCTCTGATGAAGTTCACCCAAGTCCTAGGTGTCTGTTCTCGTTCCCACTTCTGCCGAATTACGTTCCACCAGGAACGGGCTGCCCCCTCAAGCTGGAACACGGCAAAAGTCACCTGCCGTTCGTCAGGGTAGTGTAGGGCTGCAAATATATCCACCATCTTTTCAAGCCATCTTTCGGCAACGTCTGGGTCAGGTCCCCCAACAAACTTTGGCGGAGCAAACTTTTGGAATCGTTCGAGAGCTCTATCTTCGCTCTCGATATGATGGCCAGGGTTTCCGGGGTTTCCAGGGTTAAGGTTTGGGTTCTGGCCCTGTTGTTGTACTACTTGTGCTAGTAGGTTTGTCATTTGCTGCATAGCGGCAGCTATCTGCACATTGGGGTCTATTTGGGGTTCAGGATTGGGTCCAGTAGAGGTTTCCCCCGTTTCCCTAACCGGCGTGGGTTGTCTAGTTCCGCGCCCACGTCCCCGACCACTTCGTGTTCCTTCCATAAATTTCACTCGGTCTAGGCAAGAATGCTAAACCAAAGCAGTATCAAAGCATGTAAGTAATACGCAAAACTTTCACATTAACACACATTTATACATTCCAAACAAGATCAGAACATGTATATACAAGCCGGTCAAAATTAAGCCACACACATACATACAGCCAGTTAAGTCAGGTACAAACATAGACGATCCACCGAGGAATGGCCTTTCTAGTTCACCAAATCCTTTCTAACCTAGGCCCTCATATCTTTCGTATCCGAGCGCAAGAATCCCATCTAAGATAATTCACAACTCAAGCCGGCCGGTCCCAAGAGTAAACCATCTTTATTAAGGATTCCTACCCGGCATACATACCTAGCTTCCTCGAGTCCCATGATAATGATTCGTACACTTATCACATGCCCGATTCATAACTTACGCTCAAACGAGCACTTAGACATATCCATGAAATTAGGACCACAACACCACTTGGCCCAGTCTCACTCCGCGCAGAGACCACGCGACGTGGCTCTGATACCACTTGTGACAGCCCCACTTTCCCCTAAAGCGAACCAAAGGGGTTGGCGGACTGCCTGCCCAGCTCTCGCCAGGACTACGGATCAGATTAGCGCGATCTAATACTTTTCGGGTCATACAACCGCGTGAAAACCAGTCGAATCCACAAAATAAGAAAAAACAAAGTCGGAGTCGGCCATGAAGAGGAACCGACACGTCAAAACCCAACCAAACGTCAAGCAAATATTTACATCTCACAAGTTAGCGTATACTTCCCAAAAGGGCATACCAAAGTGATTCAAAAGTGGATACATGTACGGTTTGCCAAATCCAAAAGAGAAACGGACCAAAAGTACATTTAGGGTTTTAATACATGAGCTATACAAAAGATATGTCCAACTAGCTCAAGTCGGCAACCGATTATCAAATCCAGTCCAAAAGTATTTATTTTTCCTGTAAGGAAAACAAAAGGAACAGAACGGGGTGAGCTTGCGCTCAATGAGGTACCAAACAGATAGCAATAAAGTCATGGCATTTCACATTTAACAAATCAGATACACATGTCAGATGTAAAGCAAAGGAACTAATGAGTCAAATCAGAAGGATACGGGTGGCTCTCAGGAGCCAAATTTCCAGTGCAGTACTTGATCCAAACCGGTTGACTCTCCGTCAACGCATATAGAACCAACGCGTCCGTAGACCCCTCTTTACACCGAATTCCGTCCACCAAACACCCCTTTACCGGGCCCGCTCACCGTAACCGAACAGAAATGGTAATACTCGAGTATACCGGAATCAAGGGTCTCAATACCCAAAAATCCCCGAACAGACTACCGTGGTTCGTTATCTAATCGTCCAGGCCCTTGCCGGCCCGACTCGAATAACTTAGCCACAGGATTGAGCTCATAAGTCATAGAAATCCGAACAGATGCAGATACAGATAACAGATTCAGATACAGATACAGAATAGCAGATTCAGATAGCAGATTCAGACGGCAGATTCAGATAGGCACTCAAAATTGGCATATGGACAGATAAAAGAACGAGTGTGATAAAGTACACCCTCGTCTCAAACAAATTTAACAAATTACAGAGCAGAAATCAAGTTAAACAGCAATGAAGGGGAGTGGTACACTCACCAATTCAACTTCAAAAAGTTTCACTTCAGATTGGCCTTAATCGCCAAGAAACCCTAAAATAATCAAAATAAACCAATTGAAGGTTTCATATCTAAAATCGAATAAACGGAATGCACAAGTGAGACATACTAATGCAAGGGTACAAAAACATGATTTTCTTGAAAACGAAAAGTTAGTATGAAGACTTAGGCACAAACAACCCAAAAGCCTTTCATTTCCACAAAAAGGCCAATCCAACTTAAAGAAACCAAACGGCCTAGAAAATTGGGCAGCACTTCCCCTAAATTTCTTACTTTTCCAGCCATTAAGGGTTCATTATATCCTCAAATCAGTCCCAACATTTCACACAAAAGTCATCTCATTTCCCAAAAGCCGTTCACTAGGCTCAAAGTAGTACAAGTACAAAACTTAGTTAGGAAACAACCGAAATGAAAGCAAGCCCCAAAAGAGACTCGATAACGAGTCATATAGCCATGCCAACCACAACCCCAGTAAGGTTTCATATGCATAAATAAGCATTAAAGCAAACCAGAAAATCAGGAAATGTAACTCATTTGTTCCAACAATAAAAACAGTTTTGACCTCCTAATGCGGTAATGGCGTCAATTTCACTACGATTATCGGATGGGGGTGTAAGACCCACCGTTTCGAAGCTATGAAACAGGGCTACAACAATGCAGAAGGTCACTCAATCCAGTTCCTAGCTTAACTAGGTCAAAAATTCCAGATACTAAACCAGAATGACCAAAACAGGTTTGCAAATCACACAAAACTGTAATTACTATAATTCAGTCTATATAGGTCCAAATGCCGAAATTCCAAAGGCATATGGTAGCTAAGACATCCAGCTACATTTCATCAGAAGACACCAACTTCAAAATCCAAACCAATTCCAGTCAAAAGGGCCAATTACTATCGCAGTTTTCGCATTCTGATCAAAACAGAACAGCTACAGTAAAAACGGCATAACTCACTCTACACTCATCCAAATGACCTGAAATTTTGCAGGCACTTCAAAATCATCAATACCTACAACTTTCATGTTTTGAGTAAAGTCTAATTCGGCATCTAACCACATGATATAAAACCGGACAGAAATTGGGGATGATAGAACCCTAACTTTCACTTTTCCTTCCAAATCCAAAATTGGTTGCAATTATCTATCATTCACACCTACCATAGTCATTACCCCTCATTATCAACCATCATAAACAACCACAACACCATGATCATATTAAACCAGAAAATTCCTCAAAAAAAATAAAAACTTCACCAATTCATCACAAACCAAGAAATAAATCACATAATCCATCACTTTAGCTCCCATTAGGCACAAATTAAGCATCATTAAGTGTAGGAGGAAGTTCATATACCACTTACCAAGTAAACAAGAGAGGGAGAGATGTAGACCACCTTAGCTCTTCAAAAAAACTTCACCAAATCACTTACTAGCACCAACTAGAGGGATTTTATGGAACAATTCTAAGTTTAATCGGTTGGAATGGAAGATTGAGCTAGTTTGAAGCTTGAAACTTGGAGAAGTTTTCTTCCTTTTCCTTGCAAGAGGTTCGGCCATGAGAGAGAGAAGAAATGGTGATTTTTGTGGAATTTTAAGATATTTAATCACTTGGGAAAAAAAAAGTCAAAAAGTGAATAGTGTCCATCCAATCAAATGGTGACACTTGTCACCTAATTAATGAATCTCTATCTCTTTGTTCCCCCTCATAGCAATCCAAATGACATCCTCTACTTATCTCTTAACACCCGATAAATTTCAACCAGTATCCGAAACTTAAACTTATTGGCCGAATTTTTCCGAACTTATCGCACTAGTGGGTCCCACGTCCGTTATCTATCCTTAATTTTTCAAAAACTCTCCAATACTAGAAAATTCATATAAAAACTATAATTACTCATAAAATGCATCAGGAGAATTTTCTTAAACCAGAAAATGCAGAAAACATGCCATTAAAGGAAATAAACCCTAGAAAATTATTAGGGAATTTACGGGTTCTCACATTTGCCCTAGTTTATTCTCAACTGAGGTTCTCTTTTCTTTCATTTTCTCCCTTTTTCATTCATCTTTCAACTTTTTGAAAATTTGCCCCAGTTTATTTTTAATTGAGGCTTTCTTTTGTTCATTTCCTTTTTTTTCGACTTTCCTTAAAAATTGAATTTACCCCAGTGTGGGGTTTTCTCTCTTTTCTTTTCTTTCAAAACTAAATTCGCCCCAGTGTGGGGTTTGCGATTCTCAGAGGTTGCCAAACGAAATGATCTATTCTGAAGGCTCAAAAGGGATAACTAGGGATATAATGTCTTAATGGGAAAAGAAGAGGGCCTGACTTTCATTCCATTCTTCGTATTAACTCTAAAAGAAAACTTTCATTTATCAGATGAAAATTTCTTACACATCTCCGAATTGATTGATTGAGGGAACAAGTGCTCCACCAGGCGATACCTTTTTGATGATAAGAGCACCTTACCAATTCGCGGCAAACTCTCCTTTTGGCTTCATTTTGTACTGACGAAAACCACCTTAATACTTTGCCTTCTCGTCTGAATGATCCTGATTTGACCCTTTAAGCGTAATCACGGACCAATCCTTTCAATCATATTGACCATGATGGACAGTGTTTAACTGCTTCTTATTCCTAATCTCGATCCTGATTCTGCTTGAACTTCTTTTACTCCATTCAGGCTTCTTTGAAACATTTTCGAATGTCTCTTCCCCTACTCCTTTCATTTTGAAATTCAAATTCACATTCGTGAGATCGCTGCCATCAAATTTCTGAACAGTGATATCCAAAGGGTCAGACGATTTTATTCTGGGCCATCTGAAAAGAATGTGTAAGTCACAATATATAAAACTGTACATTTTATTGAATTTCCAGACAAAAACCAAACTTAATATTCATGAAACGTGTCTTTAGCAGTCACTTGATTGAAAACTATTTACAAAAAACATAGTTAAACAAAAGACACATGTATGAACGATTTTCATTGGTTTTAACCAAAATAACTCCCCAAATTTATCGAAACTCCCTTCAAGGGAGAGGAATCTCACTAATTCAGCCCCTTCCAGGATTCTCAAATTTCTTCATTGGGGGTGGATGCCTCAAAGGCGTCCTTGTGTTCGGGAAAGGGATTTGTACTTATGCTCTGTCCCTGTTCACCCTTTTTCCTTAGCACTATTTCTCCGAATTCGATCATATCCTGGATTTCATGTTTCAATGCCCGACAATCATTGGTGGAATGCCCGGGAGCTCCAGAATGATAAGCGCAGACTGCTTGAGGGTCATAGTCAGAAGGAAAGCGCTTAGAATAGATCTTAGGAGGTATAACACCAATTTTCCCGACAGCTTTCAATTGCTCATATAATTGGTCAACAAGCCGACCTAGATTGGTGAAGGTTCGGTGTGACGTTGAATTTTGGGTGTCACTGGTTTGTTGGTAGTAGTAATTTGGACTAGGGGATGGAATAGGTCTTGGGTTAAAAGAAGGGCGAGGTCTAGTTTGGAGATTTGGTTGAGGATTTTGAAAGGGTGGTGTGAGTACATTTGGATAATTTAGTCGAGGTCGAGAATGGTTAATGGTTGTATGGTGGATAGGACGGGAGTTTGGGTAGTATGGATAGGGTGATGAATAAGCAAGGCGGTTTGAAAATCTAGGTCTGGCCGAGGGGCCCTGATCCCCAACAAAAGCAGTTTCCTCTTCTTTTCCCTTAGATTGGGATTTTTTCCCACTGTCATTCTGGCCTTGCAGAGCCTCTAGTTGCATCTTCAATGTTGACATATTAACAATTTTTCCGGCCTTTACAAACTCATCAAATTCTTTCAATTTATTGACAATTTCGGCAAAGGAACACCCGGTCATTCGAAAAATTTCCTCAAAGTAAGGCGGGTCATGAGCTTTGATGAACGTGCGAACAATCTCGTTTTCAGTCATAGGAGGCTCCACCTTGGCGGCCAATTTCCTCCATCTCTTCGCGTACGTCTTGTGGTCCTCAGATGGTTTTCTTTTAGTCCCCTCAAGTGTGGCCCTCGTTGGAGCAAGCTCGCAATTGTATTCGTACTGCCTTATAAAAGCAGTTGACAAATCCATCCAAGATCTCATATTCTCAGGCTTCAAATTGGAATACCAATCCAACGTGTCGCCTTCTAGGCTCTCGGGAAATAAACGTACAGGTAAATTCTCATCATCTATCGGCTTTCCAAGTTTGTTTGAGAACATCCGAATGTGTGTTTTGGGATTGCCAGTTCCATCGTACTTGCTAAATTTGGGCGCTTTGAAACCCATTGGCATTTGCATATCCGGAAATAGGCACAGATCGTTGTAGTCTAGACCTCCTTGTTTGCTCAGACCTTGGTTTTTCCTTATGAACTCCTCAAACCGATCCAATCTTTTTAGCAAATTTTTATCAACCGGTGCGGATGATTCCCCAGCTTCAGCCTTCCCTTGGGCGGCGGTATCTAAGGTGAATGGCTCAGCGGTGGAGTAATAATGTGGTCCTTGATGTTCAAATGGCATGCTCATAGTGATTGGCGGATAATTCTGGGGGATTTGGGCATTAGAAGGGTTAATTTGGATGTAAGGTACATAAGTAGGTTGTGGGCCATGAGTGGGATGAGTAAAGGCTTCCTCCGGTGGGTTTATGACTTGTGAAGTAACAGAGGCTTGAGTATAAGGTAAGAGTATTGGTTCAGATTGGCCGGGGGTTAAGGGTTCGTGTTGTTGCTCAACGCTAGCACCCCCAGTGACCAATTGGTCGATCACGCGCCGTTGGGCCATCATTTCAATGCTTAGTTCATTAAATCGGTTTAGAACTTCGCTCAGTTGAGCTCCCAGATTTGCCAAGTTAGTCGCTGATGTTGTTGCAGGCCTATCAGATGATTCGGGACGGGTACTCATGTTTACACTATCTCTTGAAGCTTGGCTATATGATCGGGTAATAATGGGGGTTCTTCATGTAGCAATATTTGTAATTACTACCTGAGAACGTAGGAAAACCCCTATTAGATGCCCTTCTTGATTGACTGTTGTCAAAAAAGAAAAAGGAAAAGAAAAAGACAGGAGTTAGTGTCGCGCCCCACTTTTTGAAAATGGTGAAAGTAGTGTGTGAGATATGCATGTGAACGTGTGTCAAAGTGAAAATAAAAGGCCGTGGGATTGTGAAATGCGACGGTTTGGCCAAAAATATAGTTCAGAAAGGGTTTTTTAAATGGAAAATGGTGTCGCCACTTGGTATAGAGTTAGGGTGTACCAAGTCACCCAAAAAAGTGATTTTTTGGAAAAGAAAAGTAAACAAAACCCTTTTTAAAGAATTTTTTAGATCTACGTAACCAAAGAAAGGGATCGGGGGCCACATTTGATAAGGGAGAAGGCAAAGGCGAAGCCTAAGGCACTCCCTTACCCTAGCCAAAACTAGTTGCGTGACTTAGCCCTTCTTTTTATAATATTTTCTACCCAAAGTATGTGTTTCATGTTGGATATGACTAATGGATATGAAAACAAATGCAATCCTAAATCTAAAATGTCTCTTATGAGGCTTTTTGGTTCCAACCACATGAGTTGTGGTGGCCAATAAGGAAAGTCCTCATAGAGGTCGCGAATGATGCAAATGAAGACTCAAGTATGAGTGTAAGTGTGCAAATGTAAGAAAAGTGCATGTGTGCGAATGTAAGACAAGTGCATGTGTGCAAATTGGGAAAATAAAGGTGCTTGTGTGCAAATGGATGAAAATATGATAGTAGATACATATAAGCGCAATTGGGTGCAATTTGTGAGGTAGAAAAATAAATAAAAGAAAAAGAATGTGCAAACATGGCATGTGGATTGAGAAAAATATAAGTAGTGGAGAAAATGTAGATAAAAGAGTGAGGAAGTGATATGATAAAAATGAAAGTGTATGATAAAAGAGTGAGGAATGCATCAAGTCGGGCATGGGAAGGACTCTTAACTTTACGACTTTGATTTTCCCTTGGATTAGAAGGAAGAACTAGCGTGCTAAGGCTATTTTATAGCCAAACTCGCTCGTTTCCCTTATCGAAAGGGGACTCTCAAGCAAATGTACCCTATAACTAGCATGAGGATGCAAAAAGCCTAAAATGAGGGGAAAAGGGTTGGAGGAGCATGCCAAATGATAAAAACTAAGAAAAATACATGAAATGTAGTGAACATGCAAGTATGCACTAACAAAAGAGGGACGGCCTATTGGGTCTAGCGTTGGACTAGCCCTTTCTATGAATTCCTAACGGAATAATGAGCCACAACTAGTATTGGACTAGTGTGGTGACGTACATTCATCCATCACATTCATCTACGACTATAGAAAGCAAGTAGACATGCCAAACATTCATAAACACATAGCACATAACACTTAGCATGCTCGACTAGATGCAAAAACCTAATAAAGCAAATTAACACATAGCAACAAAAGCAAGCAATCAAGCTAATGGACCTATTACATTTGCTAGCTAGGCACACGTCTTCAATAGGTCTTCATCCAATGCTCCTCCAAGCCCTATCTATTACAAGCCAAGAGGTGTACACATACCCCATAAAAGAATAACTTAATTAAAAGAAAAAGTAAATGAAATAAATGAAAGAGATTAAGGAAAAGCAAGGAAAACAAAGTAGACATGCAATTCTCACTTAGCACATTGGATCACATAGGGGAGAGACAAAAAAGATAAAAGAAGTTATACCTCCCTTGGAATGGTGTCCAAACGAAAGAAAATGGCTTATTTATCCTCCAAAATAAAAGAAATGGTCAAGATACCAATTTATTTGGGAAAATTAAAGAAAACATGCAAACACGGGCTCACATGGTCATAAAGCTCTTAAATTCATGCATGAAGTGCCATTTATACAAAGCAAGGTGGCTAATTGGAATCAAACAAACAATGAAGTTGCAAAAATTAAAACTACCAAGGACCAAATTGAGGAGATTGTTCAATTGATGGGGTCATAGCAACATTAGTTAGAAGCCAATGGGTCAAAGTGAAATTTTTTAGACATTTTCCATGCAGACCATGCAAGCTACGAAGGAAATTTTGTTTCTGCAACTAACATTTTTCTGCAATTCTAAACTAGCAGCACTTCCTCATAACCTGCAACTCTAACAAGAAAAGCCATCCAAATCCTCTAGCATAACTTGCCAACATCAACTCAGTCAACTAGTGTTTGTTAAACAGAAATTCTGGAGCAAAATGTGCAAAGAAAGAAAAGAAAACAACGAGAGGATGGGGGGAAAACATTTCTGCAATAAGACCAACAAGACTGCTGCATTTCTCATTTCCAAGCTTTGATCAAAACCATTCCATCTAAGCATATAACCATTCCATCATTGCAGGATTAAGGTAGAGCATCTGGTTTGACCGACAACAAAATAAAGAAAGAAAAGTGCAGCAAACGTTTTTGCAACAACAAAACAAACAAACTACTGCATTTTTTTTTTGTTTCACTTAGCTGAGACACATCCATGCAAAGCAACCCAAGAAATTCCCAACGGATTTGATAACTCAACTCAAATACAATAACTTGGGGCGAAAGGGAGAGGAAAGATAACAATGGAACAGAATGCTAGGATCATTCGCTGGGAATTCGAATCAGGCTTCCAAGAAACAAAAAGAAACAAACCCAGCACAAGATAATGAGTATGGATGGCCTTTACCACTAACCTCTAAAACATTCCCATGACATCTCAACCAAACGGCAAACAAGTCAAACATTATAAACGAAACAAAACTTCAGCAATCCAAGGATGGAGAAAGGATCTGTCCATGCTGCTGCAACAAGCCGAGAGCTTCAAGCTTAGCTTGTTGCAGCAGATTTTTATGCGCAAACTTAAGCGCAATGCAAACATGAAAGCAGGAAACAGGAATATCAAAGATTCCTCCTATTTTTCAACATAAAACTTTTATATTTAAGCACCAGAAATTCGGACAACAGAGAAAAGACACAGTTCTGCAATTTTCCAGCTACGGTTCTCTATATTTTTTCATCAAATGGGTCTTTCATCCAAGCACAGTCAACATCCCAACCCAAACATCACACCATAATCTTAAGCAAGAAAGGACAAAGTTCCACATCCAAACATACAAACAACAAGGGGAAGAGAATCGGCCAACATGGAGGCAAACGCAGAACCATCGAACGGCAAAAGAAAGCAAATAATAACTAAAGAAAGCAGCTTTCTACTATAAAGGATGAGGGTTTTACCTTAAACACCTAGTAAGGTGTGGGATGATGATTAAAGAAAAGGCACAGGTGGTTTCTGCCGGCTCTTTGAAGGTGCGTCAGTGAAGGACGGTGATGATGATCCAATCCCCTTTGTGCAACCTTATTTGCGATCTCATTTCTCTCACTCAGGCCTTGTCCAGATCTTTCTCTGTTTCCTTGCTGAAGTTTTCCTTCTGTTCTCTGCAAAAACTCTCCCTTTCTATCCCACACCTTCGGCTCTCTTGGTCTCTCTCAAACTCCGTCGCCCATTTCTTTCGGCCTACCGTCCTAAACCTCTCCAAACTCTCTCTCAAAACCTAGCCCTTTTGCTTTTAGCCCTCACTCAGTCCCTTGGTTTCCTTCTCTTGCTCTCCAAAACAAACTCCCCAGCCGTCACCAGCCTCCAATTTTTTCTCCCCAGAACCTTTGTAGCTCTTTTTACTACAGCCGTTAACTTTACTCCCTTTTCTTCTAGCCCTAGATTTCTAGCTGTCTTCAGCCGTTCTTTTTTTCTGTTTTCTTTTGCTTGTTGTTTTCTGCTAAACTTCACGACCTTGTACCCTCTCAACCTCTCTCACCCTTATCTCTATCCGCCACCCCCTTCTTCTCTCTCTATCCTAGATTTGCAGCCGTCACCCCTCTCTATTTTCTCTTTGTCGGCTGCTGCTTTCTTTTCCTTTTTATATGAGCCCCCCATCTCCTAAACCCTCACCCCAATGGTGAGGATGAAAGGCTTGCTTTACCTTAAAATCTAGCCCTCCAATGGCATGCGTGACTGTCCTTTGCAAGCTGCGTTAATACGCAGCTTGCATGCCGCGGATCCCCTTTTTTTTTTAAAATCACTTAATTTAAATCACAATAAAAATAATAATAATTCAAACAAACTTAAACTTAAATAAAATGTACAAAATTAATAACCAAAAGATAAAATAAAAAGCTAAGATTTTCCTCTTTTTCTTTTCTTCTTTTTCTTTTTTTTTCATTTTTCAATTTTTCATTTTTTCTCTTTTCATTTTTAAATAATGAAACTAAATCCAAAACAACTAAAACATATTTTTTTTGAACACTTTTCTTTTTGCTTTGAGAAATTCTACGCTAAAATGGCTAAAATAACTAAAAGTAAAAGTAAATAAAAACTAATCGTGACAAATAAAAATAGAACAAATAAAAAATGAATAGTAAATAAATAAATAATAAAACACCAAAAATTTGGTGTCTACAGTTAGTAATAATTAAAGTAATTCGGATGCATGTCCTATTGGGGGACCCTTTTAGTGCCAAGGGTAGGCCTAGCGTGAGAATGCAATCCTCTGAGGTAGGCACTATACCATACCTTGATGAATCCGATCAACTGATTGAGTGAAAAAATGATTTGAAAAAATTGGCCAATTGGAGTGAGAAGAGACATTTGTCTTAAAAAATGAGGACGAAGTCCGAATGGATTGCCTGCTTTGATCATAAAATGATGTGTAAAAGAGGTTGCAATGTCTCGATTACTTTTATTCAGTGAACCTTAGACTTAAACCCTAAAGGGGAAAAAAGCGGGTCAAACGGATTGGATAAAATTGATGATTTATTCAAAACGACCAAATTGCCCTAAAAATAGGTAAACTGGTCAAATGAATTGAATGAAATTTGATTTATCCAAAATTAATCGGATCACCCTAAAAAGGGTAAATTGGTCAAATAGATTAAACGAAACTTGATTTATTCAAAATTGGCTCGATTGCCATAAAAATGGGTGAATTGGCCAAATGAATGAAATGGAGTTAATAATTTATTCAAAAATGATTAGATTGTCCTAAATTTGAATTGACAAAATAGATTGGATGAACTTGATGGTTTATTCAAAATCGATAAGATTGCCCTAAGAATGGGTAAACTAATCAAATGAATTGAATGAAATTGGTGATTTATTCAAAATCGACTAGATTGCCCAAAAATGAGTAAATTAGTCAAATGAATTCAAAATCGACTAGATTGCCCTAAAAATGAACAAATTGATAAAGTAGACTAGATGAAGTTGATGAATAAAATGGTCCAATGGATTGAATGAAATTGATGGTTTATTCAAAAATTGATCTATCCACTGGTAGTTTCAAACATTTATTGCGATGCATTAGTCTATGACCCTTCTAAAATCAAATTTTGGCCTCAATTTGTTTATTGTCTCAACCGTGAGGAAATATTGGTAAATGTCTTCAAATTAATGTCCTTTACGCAAGGGATTTTTACCAATTTTGTTAAAATGGCCAAAAAGTGATTATTAGACGCTCATATTCCAAAGATCGCTCTATGAGAATGATCGGATCCTACCTTACCTTGTGCACTACCCCTTTGGATGGTACAAAATGTAAACGTGCAAGTCTCCTTGGATTAAATATCCGAGACACAAGGTGGCTTATTCCTAACACGGGATCTCCTAAATGGTATTCCCTTCTAGGGTTTATGCATGATGCCATTTTATTAAAGCAGTAAAACATGCAATTTAAAATGAAATCATGACCTAAAAGGACCTTTTATACGCCAAGGTAGGCTTATAATGCTATGCAATTATTAATCTATGAATGCAATATACCAAAATCTTTAAATGTGCAATAACCTATCTACGAGGGTAGGTTCTAAAAGAAGGTCATGTCAGACCTCTTATTTGCTAGGGTTTGTGAATGCAATGGGGACACAAAACCAAGAAAAGTTAGTTCAGCCGGATAAATACACATAACACATTGTAGCAACGAAATCAATACAAAGAAATAAAGCAATAAAAGGGAGAAAGGGGTTGGACCCCTCCCCTCGTGAATAGTGTCCCTAATAAGGCCAGGCAGACTCTACCCTAGGTAAACTATCATGGATGCATGCGGTATTGGCTCACTAATGCATCTAGACTCGATAGGCTTTTGGTCCTCGAGCCTTCAGACTTGGAAACCGAGGGTCATCAATTCCAAGGTTCCTTGTCGGTGGCTCGAGCGATTCCCTAGACATTGCTACGCACACATCGTGTCACGGCTACATGTCATGAGTGAATCTATCAAAAATCCTCAACCTTCCACTAAAAGCTAAAGGCTATGAACCCAAAGGTTAAAATGGAAGATTGAGTGACCCCTCGGATTATGCTATGCACACATCGTGTCGCGCTCACACGTCCAAGTGAGTCACCTAAAATCCTAATAGGGTGGAGTGGCGTGACAAGCCACTAAAAGAAAAATAAAAGAGGGGTGAAAAATTAAAGCGTATGCACGTATGCTAGTGCTCGTTTGGAGGGGAGGGATCAAGAACCAATGCGAGGCTCTAGGGTAATATCCCCCACCCAAATGCAATGCAAAGCGTGGAATAAAACAAGTACAACATATATCCAAACAACCAATCATACATACGTGAGTGAGGGAATAGTTTGATACGCGCGCGCGAGGTAAAAAGTCCTAAAATGGAAAATGCAACCCTAATATCCAAATGCTATACATAAAATGGGTAGAAAAAGGAAAAGAATAGCTAAATCAAATGCTTGGACCCACTTAGGAAGTTCCCCAGTGGAGTCGCCAATCTGTCGCGCCCCACTTTTTGAATAGTGTGAAAGTAGTGTGTGGTATATGTATGTGAACGTGTGTGAAAGTGAAAATAAAAGGCCGTGGGATTGAAATGCGACGGTTTGGCCAAACAAAGTTCAAAAAGGGTTTTAGATAGAAAAGGAGTTGCCACTTGGTATAGAGTTAGGGTGTACCAAGTCACCCAAAAAGTGATTTTTGGAAAGAAAAGTAAACAAACCGTTTTTAAAGAACTTTTAGGTCTACGTAACCAAAGAAAGGGATCGGGGGTCACATTTGATAAGGGAGAAGGCAAAGGCAAAGCCTAAGGCACTCCCTTACCCTAGCCAAAGCTAGTTGCGTGACTTAACCCTTCTTTTCCTAATTCTTCTACCCAAAATATGCGTTGCATGTCGAATATGACTAATGGATATGAAAAGGAAATGCCATCCTAAATCTAAAATGTCTCTTACGAGGCTTTTTGGTCCCAACCACATGAGTTGTGGTGGCCAATAAGGAAAGTCCTCATAGAGGTCGCGAATGATGCAAATGAAGACTCAAGTATGAGTGCAAGTGTGAAAATGTAAGAAAACGTGCATGTGTGCAAATGTAAGACAAGTGCATGTGTACAAATTGAGAAAAGGTGTTTGTGTGCTAGTGGATGAAAATATAATAGTAGATACATATAAGTGCAATTGGGTGCAATTTGTGAGGTGGAGAATAAATGATAAAAGAAGAAAAATGTGCAAACATGGCATGTGGATTGAGAAAAATATAAGTAGTGAGAAAATGTGGATGAAAGAGTGAGGAAGTGATATGATAAGAATGAGAGTGCATGAACCTAGAGGAATGCATCAAGTCGAGTACGGGAATGACTCCTAATTTCACGACTTTAATTTTCCCTTTGATTAGAAGGAAGAACTAGCGTTGTAGACACCAAATTTTAAATAATTTGTATGTTGCGTTCTTATCTATTGATTTTTGTTAATGTCATGATTTTTGTTTTAGATTGTTTGCATTTTAGTTCATTATTGTTCGTTTTGCCCTTTTAGTTGTTTATTTCATTTGCTTTTTATTTTAGTTTTTATTTGTCATTTTAGTTTTATTCACCTTTTAGTTTTAGTTTTTTAGTTAGTTTTTATTTTATTATTTTTCTTTTTATTTTTAAGGTTTAGCGTAGAGTTTCTACAAAAAGAAAAAAAAAGGGAAAAACATTCAAAAAAAATAGGCTTTAGTTTTCTTTGAAAAAAAAGAAAAGAAAAAAAAACAATGAAAAAAAGGAAAAAGGGAAAAAATGAAAATTGCATTTTTGTTGTTTCTAGTTTATGTATTTTTCACCCAATGTTTATTAAATTATTTTTGTTATTTATTTTTATTATTATTATCAATTTTATTTTAATTAATCTAAAAAAAAACGCGAAAGGATCGGCAGCTCCTTGGCTGCAATTATAGAAGAGATAGCTGGGGTTTTAGGGCTGCTAGCGGGGGTATAAAAAGAAAGAGATGCAAGAGGGGGGGATAGAGAATGACGGCTGCAAATCTAGGATAGAGAGAGAAGAAGGGGCCGACGGAAAAAACTGGAGAGAAACAAGGAGGCTAGTGACGGCTGGGAGGTTGAAAAAAAAAGAAACTAAGAGCTGGGTGGCGGAGAAAGGAAGCTTGGGAAGGCAGTAGTGGGCTACGGGAAGTAAGCTAGGGATATCGAAGGACGGCCGGAGAGATTGGGAACGGCAAAAAGAAAAACCCAGAAGAGAGAAAAGAGCATACGGGGATAAGGAGTGACGGCCGCAAATCTGCAAAACAAAAAGAAAGTAGGAGAGACCGAGAGAAAAGGAGATTGGCTGCGGGAAAAGCTTGGAAAGGCTGGACAACAAAAGGCAAGAAAAAGCTGGAAAACGAGAGAGTGAGAGAAAGGAGGAAGCTTCGGGTAATGACGGAAGGAAAATCGCAGGAATCCCTGCTGCAAAAGTTCAGTCTGGCTGATGAACTGGCCTGCTTTAGGACCAAATTCCCGTTTTGATTCAAGCCTTCTGAAGGACCTTTTGATTTCTGCACACTCTTGGGAGGCCATAGAGGAAATCTCGTTCACAAATCTCTGGGAAAAGATCACAGGAAGACCGCTAAATCAAGAGCCAAAGTGACGGCTTCATCAGCGCGAAGTTCTGCGGCGGCGACGTCCGCGACTTCATTTCTGGAATCAGCAGCGCTTCCTGGCATTTTGCACTCTCAACGAAACCCGTAATCATCCTCAGGTAACCCTAGCCTTTCCTTTTGCTAGTCTTATACAATTCCCATGAAGCTTCAAGCTTAGTAAACCAGAGATTTTGAGTCGTTGCCGTGTTGTTTGCTAGTATATGGTTGGGGGGGATGTCTGCCATGTTGTATATGATTTTGTGTGTGCATTGCATCTTGATAAAGGGTTTCGGGTGTTTGAAAAGTACTTGAGAAGGGTTTCTTGTTAAGATTGCAGCGTGTAATAGCCGAAATCCAAAGTTTTGCATCAGTTCCTTTTTATGTTTCTTACTTGTTTGGATGTTCAGCCATGTTTGATTGGAGTAACTTCAAAGCTGTTGTGTGCGTCTGCTTTGCTGAAATTGCGGACCTTTGTACCTGAAAATTAGGCTGCAGAATCATGCTGAAGGCTTCATCAGTTGCCGAAGCCTTCAGTCGCAGCAATCTCTTTCCTTCTACCCTTGATGATCAGCTCCATTTTCTTGATTCGATCATGCAATGGAGTTGCATGTTTAGTGGTTGATGGATAGGTAGAAACCTGCTATTTAATAAACCTGTTTGCATGATAGAATGGGTAGAGTTGCGGCTGGAAAATTGCCGCAAGCCTGGAAACCAAAAATGCAGCAGGCTTCACTTTCGGTTGCTGAAATTTTTGATTGTTTGAACTACTTAATTTGCTTGTTATTTGAAATGTTTTGAGAGGTGATTGACATGGTTGAGTAGAGCTGATCCAAAGTTTAGCATGAATTGTATGTTTGCCGAAAGTTGCCTCGAGTTGCCGAAGTTTGTGTGCGGGAAACTATAGCAGAAATGGCCGAAGGAATGGTTTCAGTTTTGGCTGAAATTTGCTGATTGCATGCATGTAAATGTTTTCCAAAAATTGCAATTTAAACCTCCAAGTCTCCTTTTGTTTCACAATGGCCCAAAATTTGGAGAATCTAATCAATTTGGTCCTTGTAATTTTGCAGCAATGCTACAAAGACTCAATTGAGTTCTAGTAGCTTGCAATTTGGTCCTAGAAGTAGTTGCATTTTAACCTTTACTTGACCTTTTCTTTGCTCTTGGGCCCTTGAAGTTCCTAAAAATGTTTAATTAGGCTTGAGTGCTTGGTTAATGTTCACAATTGAGTCCTTGGTAGCCTCAATTTTTCAACTCGATTGCTTGTTTGCTTTCATTAATAACCATGTTTTGTTAAGGTGGTGCTTAATTGCATGAATTTGTGAATTTTGTGTCTAAATGAGCTTGTGTTTGCCTATTTTCTTTAATTTTCCCAAATAAATTGGTACCTTGACCATTTCTTTTATTTTGGAGGATAAATAAGCCATTTTCTTTCATTGGGACACTATTCCAAGGGAGGTATAATTTCTTTTCCTTTTTTTGGCTCTCCTACGTGATCCAACGTGCTAAGTGAAAATTGCATGTCTACGTCGCTTTCCTTGCCTTTTCTTAATTCCTTTCTTTTATTTCATTTTTACTTTTGCTTTTTACTTAAGTTATTCTTTATGGGGTATGTGTACACCTCTTGGCTTGTAATAGATAGGGTTTGGAAAGTACTTGATGAAGACCTATTGAAGACGTGTGCCTAGCTAGCAAATGTAATAGGTCCTTTAGCTTGATTCCTTTGCTTTTGTTGTTATGTGTTACTTGCTTTATTATGCCCTTGCATCTAGTCGAGCATGCTAAGTGTTATGTGCTATATGTTTATGAGTGTTTGGCATGTCTACTCGCTTTCCATAGCCATGAATGAATGTGATGGATGAATGTACGTTTCCACTAGTCCAACGCTAGTAGGAATTCATAGAATGGGCTAGTCCAATGCTAGACCCAATAGGTCATCTCCTATCGTGAGTCCATGCTTGCATGTTTCATTCCATTTCATGCATTTTTCTTAGTTTTTATCATTTGGCATGCTCCTCGAACCCCTTTTCCCCTCATTTTAGGATTTTTGCACCTCATGTTAGTTATAGGGTACATTTGCTTGAGAGTCCCATTTCGATAAGGGAAACGAGCGAGTTTGGCTACAAAATAGCCTTAGCACGCTAGTTCTCCTTTCTAATCAAAGGGAAAATTGAAGTCACAAAGTTAGGACTCCCCGTTCCCGTCTTGATGCATTCCTATAAGATTCATGCATTTTACTCATTCGCTATCACAGACACTTCTACTTTATATTCTAACCTTTTTTCCACATTCTCACTTCACACTACTTTAATTTTGCACGTTTTCACTTAACTACTCACACTTTATACCATATCACTCGCACACATGCACTTTATATCATTTTCACATCATCATTCTTTACTCACCTTATCTTGTAAATACATTTGCACACCTCCACTTACATCCTATTATTTTTATTACTTTTCTCACTTCACATAAACTCACATTTTCACATGGCATGCATTCCACTCATTTTTACGTCATTTAGGATTATGTGTGACCTCTCCAAAGGATCATTATTGGGCTTCACAATTAATGTGATTGGCACCATTCAATCTTTGAAGAGAAATTTCCCCCATGTCCCCCTAGGTTTAGGTTTGTGCATTCATATAGTTCATCCAACATGCGATACATACCTTGGGTAGAATAATTAGGAAAAGTGGGGCTAATTCACGCAACTAGCTTTGGCTAGGGTAAGGGAATGCCTTAGGCTCCGCCTTTGCCTTCTCTCTTACCAAACGTGACCCCCGATCCCTTTCTTTGGTTACGTAGACCTAAAAGTTTTCAAAAAGGGTTTGTTTACTTTTTCATTCAAAAACAAAAATCATTTTTGGGTGACTTGGTACACCCTAATTCTATACCAAGTGGCGACTCCATTTTTTATACATAAAACCCTTTTGAACTTTACTTGACCAAAACCGTCGCATTTTACAATCCCACGGTCTTTGCTTTCGCTTCTACACACGTTCACACACACTACACTCACTCTCACACACCAATATCAAAAAGTGGGGCGCGACAAGCATGCTAAGGCTATTTTGTAGCCACACTTGCTCGTTTCCCTTATCTAAAGGGGACTCTCAAGCAAATGTACCCTATAACTAGCATGAGGATGCAAAAACCTAAAATGCGGGAAAGGATTGGAGGGGCATGCCAAATGATAGAAAACTAAGAAAAATGTATGAAATGTAGTGAAACATGCAAGTATGTGCTAACGAGAGGGGACGGCCTATTGGGTCTAGCGTTGGACTAGCCCATATCTATGAATTCCTACTAGCGTTGGACTAGTGGAAAACGGGACAATAAGCCACAACTAGCGTTGGACTAGTGTGGTGGCGTGCACTCATCCATCATATTCATCTACGACTATAGAAAGCAAGTAGACATGCCAATCACCTATAAACACGTAGCACATAACACTTAGCATGCTCGACTAAATGCAAGAACCTAATAAAGCAAATTAACACGTAGCAACTAAGCATGCAAGACACATAAGGCAATTAAAGCCCTAACTATTACATTTGCTAACTAAAACAAATGGGGAAGAGGGAAAATGAATAAAAATGCTCTCCAAACCCTATCTATTACAAGCCAAGAGGTGTACACATACCCCATAAAAGAATAACTTAATAAATGCAAAAGTAAATGAAATAAATGAAAGGAATTAAGGAAAAGCAAGGAAAGCCAAGTAGACATGCAATTCTCACTTAGCACATTGGATCACATAGGAGAGAGACAAAAAAGATAAAAGAAATTATACCTCCCTTGGAATGGTGTCCAAATGAAAGAAAAATGGCTTATTTATCCTCCAAAATAAAAGAAATGGTCAAGGTACCAATTTATTTGAAAAAATTAAAGAAAACATGCAAACACGGGCTCACATGGTCATAAAGCTCTTAAATTCATGCATGAAGTGCAATTTAAACAAAACATGGTAATTATTTGAAGCAAACAAGCAATAAAAATTGCAAAATTAAGACTGCCAAGGACCAAATTGAGGACATTATTCAATTGGTTGGGTCATAGTGAAATGAAGGGAGACTTGGGGGGCTTAAGAGGCAACTTTCGAGAGTTTTTCATGCAATCTTCATGCAAGGTTACGGTTAAACTTTCTGCTATTACTTCACCATACTATGAGCTGCAACCATTTCACAATTTGCCATGGAATACGACAACATCAAACCAATCCTATGACATTATCACCAAAGCACCAACCCAAACACCTATCCGGAAACAAACACAAGCAAAACCTCAGGACCTTTAGATGTTATTCAAATCCTTGATTTTTCTGCAATTTGCCGGCTTCCACATACCCGGAAAAATGGCCATGAATATTACCCCCAAATGAACATGCAAAATCTGTCAAACTAATCCCACAAAACTCAACTAAACAAGGTCATACAATGCCAAACAGACCAAGGATTCAATATCCCTCTCCCCCCGACAGATTCGGAAGTACAAAAAGCATGAAAATTGCAGCAAAACGCAAAGGAAAAACTCGCAACTGAGGATGCATATTTTTTACGTAGAGGCTCTCTCTCTTTTTCTCTTGATTTCTAGATTTCTGCAAATGCGTCTTACTAGTCACTCAAACATCTTGAACAAGGTTTCAAGCTCAACATTTATCACGCACAAGAAAAACACTCATGCAAACGAAGGGAAACAAGGCAGAGAGTAGGCATAAAAACAGATTTCTTGCGGCAATTTTTTGCAAAAAGAAATTATCATCCAAATATTCCTTGACAACACTGAGCACTCGAATTAGCAAGTGAACTTTGAGCTGTTGCCCGGAAACACAAGCTGCAACAAAACGTACCTTGCGGCCAAGCAAAAGACAATCAAATAGAAACTGAAATAAATAAAGTTTCAAATCTGCAACTCTAAGCTAACAACCACGAAGTTCATGCGAAGTAGCGTACAACTGGATAGATTTAACTTCAGTATTTCCATAGGATGCAATAAAACAACACAACCAAGTGCCATGAAACCTGCCGAAATCTTAAACTCTAGCCCTTAAAGATATCAGTCCCAAACCAGAGAGTAAATACCCAATGCATGGTTAAGATTCAAGTCCCTCCCGGTTTCAAAATGCATCCACGAAAAAAAAAAAACAATTTTCTTCACTGACTTGAACTGATAGCATACGCTGACCTTAACCCAAAAAAACCATCTCAGATATTTATCAAGCTTCCTAAAACTATCACCAGAAGGTAACTTTGAACGCACATCTGATAAAAAACTGAGTATGGGAGGAGCTCGTCAGACCTCAAATTCATCCTTTAGTTTCAAAGGTAGAGACTTTTCAGGCACATTTTAACACCAGACGCTGTTTCATGGCATTTCTCTCAAGTAGACAACAAAGCAGATAGGTCAAAATGAGCAACCGCAGCAACAAAACAAAGGAAAAGAAACTGACGTGCCCGAACTGCTGCAACAAGTTGAAAGATTCAATCTTGTTGCAGCAAACTCTTAATCTAAGGATCTAAAAACAAAAGGCTATACTCACGAAAGGAACTTCAACATCAGCCATCAAGGATACCAAATAAACTTGTGATCCACATAGTTTAGAAGCTGTCTATGAGAAAAAGGCAAGAACTTACAGTGTCCATTTTGATGACGGTCGACAGCAAGCAGCAACGGTGGTTGATTCCGGTAGGTAGCGGCTGTCTCAGATGGCACCAGATTCTTCTCTTCTCTACTTCACTCCCAGTTCGTCCTTGTTTTCTGCCTTCCCTCTCAGCCGCCGTCAACTAGAGCGCTCATCAGACCTCCCCTCCTCTCCTGGTTTCACTCCCACTCAGCCGCTAACTAGCCTCTCGGTCTCCTCTCTCTGGTTTCTTTTTTTCCAGCCGTTCCCCCCAGAATTCCTTAGCCGTTCCTCTCTCTCACTCTCGGCTCTTTTCTCTCTAGCTATCCACGCCGTCAATAGCCTCTCTCTGATTTCTTTCTACCCTCCAAACCTAGCCGCCCCATTATCTCTTCAAACGTCACCTATCTCTTCTCCCTCGGCTGCTCCCCTTCAGATTTTTTTTAGCCATTCCAATCCCCCCTCAAAGCTGCGTTTCTTGTTCTATTTATACTAGAAACCTGCTCTCAAACCCTCACCTGAAAGGTGAGGATGAGAGTGGAGGCTTTACTGGGCATCTTAGAGCCCTCCGATGGGCATGTGCGACTGTCCTTGCAAGCTACGTTTCCTCAGCTTGCATGTAAAAATTTTTTTTTTAACAATAATAATGCAAAAATAATATTTTAAATAAAAGCAGATAATAAGAAGAAAACTCGGAATAAAAGATAGAAAATAAAATGCCTAACAACAAATTATGTTTGATTGATGATTTTTCGTTTTCCCCTTTTTTTTTCCTTTTTTTTCTCTTTTTTCTTTTCTTTTTTCCTTCTTTTCCTTTTTTCATATTTTTTCCAAGAAAACATTGAATTTAAATCAAAACAACTAAAACATAATTTTTGAATGCTTTTTCTTTTTCCCGAGAAATTCTATGCTAAAGCTTAAAAATAAAATAATAAAATAAAATAAAAACTAAAAACTAAAAAGTGAATAAACCTAGCACGACAAATAAAAAATTAAGACAAAAATAGTAAATGCAAATTACACTAAAATATTGGTGTCTACATCTGCCAAAAACGTGAGACAAACCTTGGATCACGATCAGACACAATGCTTATATGAATACCATGTAATCTCATGATCTCTTCTGTGTACAACTTGGCCAATTTTTCCAAAGAAAAGCTCATGCTCATAGGTAGGAAATGTGCGGACTTGGTAAGCCTGCCAACTATCACCCAAACCGCATCAAATCCTTTTTGATTTCGAGGCAATCCCGTTATAAAATCCATGGTTATGTGTTCCCATTTCCATTCGAAAATTTCTAGTGGCTGCAATAAACCAAAAGGTTTCTGATGTTCAGCTTTTACTTGTCGGCATATCAAACATTTTTGTACAAATTCTGCCACGTCCTTTTTCAAACCGTCCCACCAGTATAACTCTTTCACATCGTGATATATTTTGTTCACTCCTGGATGTATAGTATACCTCGATCGATGTAATTTTTCTAGAATTTCTTTCCTTAACCCTTCATCAACTGGAACCACAATTCGATTTCGAAACCTTAACTCTCCTTCAGACCCTAATTTAAAGTCTAGGGTTTCTCCTTTTTGCAACTTCCCCAACTTGTTCTGGATTATAGGGTCTGTTTTCTGTGCCTCCTTAACACGCTCCAATAATGGTGACTTCAACAATAGGTTCCCAAATAAAACTTCAATTTCTCCAAGCGAGCGTTCCAACTACTAACCTCTTCTAACATGTCCCATTCTTTTACCATTAACCCCGCTACTTGGGCTTTTCTATTTAGAGCGCCTGCTATCACATTGGCTTTTCCAGGGTGGTAGTTGATAGAACAATCATAATCCTCTAAAAATTCTACCCATCGCCTCTGTCTCAAATTCAATTCCTTTTGGGAGAACAAGTACTTAAGGCTCTTGTGGTCCGTATAAACTTCAAAGGTCACACCATACAAGTAATACCTCCATTTCTTTAAGGCAAATACCACTGCGGCCAGTTCTAGGTCATGCGTTGGGTAATTTTATTCGTGAGGTTTCAATTTTCTAGAGGCATAGGCAACTACCTTACCCTTTTGCATTAGTACGCATCCTAGACCTTCCCTAGAGGCATCAGAGTATATGACATAACCTTCTACTCCATCAGGCAACGCTAAAACAGGAGCTAATGTTAAGCGCTTCTTTAACTCCTGAAAGCTCGATTCGCACTTCGAAGTCCAAATGAACTTATTATTTTTCTTTGTCAGCTCTGTCATAGGTCCAGCAATCTTCGAAAAGTCCTTGATGAACCGCCTGTAATAACCTGCTAGACCCAAGAAACTTCTGACCTCTGTTGGAGTTTCTAGCTGCTTCCACATTGTGACTGCCTCAACTTTTGCCGGATCCACGGCAATTCCATCTTTAGAAACTTTGTGCCCCAGAAAAGAAATTTCTTCCAGCCAAAACTCGCACTTGCTAAATTTAGCATACAATTTATGCTCTCTTAAGATCTGCAGAACTATCTCCAAGTGTTTAGTATGTTCCTCTCAAGTCTTAGAATATACTAGGATATCATCAATAAAGACTACTACGAATTGATCCAGGTACTTTTTAAAGACTCTCTGCATTAAGTCCATGAAGGCAGCTGGTGCATTGGTTAATCCAAATGGCATGACTGCAAACTCAAAATGTCCATATCTTGTATTAAAAGTAGTCTTAGGTATGTCTTCCTTCTTAATTTTTAACTGATAATACCCTCGCCTCAAATCCAGCTTGGAGAAAACTACTGATCCTTGCAGCTGGTCGAATAAGCTGTCAATCAATGGTAGAGGGTATTTATTTTTAATTGTACCTTCATTTAATCCCCGATAATCAATACACAACCTCAAACTTCCATCCTTTTTCTTAACAAATAGAACAGGTGCTCCCCATGGCGAATCACTTTCTCTAACAAAACCTCTCTCCAATAAATCCTGTAATTGAGTTTTCAATTCTTTTAGCTCTGCAGGAGCCATTCGGTATGGAGTCTTAGAAATCGGAGCCGTTCCCGGCACCAGTTCAATCTTGAACTCCACTTCTCTCTCTGGAGGTAATGTTTTTAATTCTTCGGGAAACATATCTATAAATTCCCTTACCACTGGTACATCTTCCAACTTAACCTGGTCACTGGGTACGTTAATCAGGAAAGTTAAGAAACCTTGCGCTTCATTATACAACATTTTCCTTGCCCGAACTCTCGAAATCATAGCAGACGATGCTAACCTGCCTTTCACATCCAATTTCAGAATTGTTTCCCCGGGAATCCAAAATTCTACCACTTTTGCTTTGCAATCAAGCTTAGCATGGTATTGAGTTAGAAAATCCATTCCTATAATAACATCATAACCTTTTATGTCCAAACTGACTAGATCTACTAGCATCCTACGCTCTCCAATCCAGAATTCGCAATTCTTATAGGCCAGGCTAGTGATTATGCTTTTATTACCCATGGGTGTCCTAACTTCAAGATCAAAGGGTAATCTGACAGGGTTTACATCCATTCCGGACATAAAAGTTGGATTCACAAATGAATGAGTTGCGTCAGGATCAATTAGTACTCTAGCTAATCGGTGAAAGATTGGAAGAGTACCTTCCACGACTTCCGAAGAATCAGGTACGGGTCGGTCGTCTATGGCGTACACCCTGGCAGGAACCTTCGGCCTACTTCCTCCAGAAGTAGTTTGTCTAGCACTCGGGGTACCACCTTCTTGGTTTTTTGGACAACCGGCAATCTGGAGTTCACTGCTTCCGCACCTCAAGCACTTTTCTTCTTTTCTCCAGCATCCGTCCTCAGTATGGCCAGCTTTCCTGCAATACCCACCAGTTACCTGAGGGGTTGCCACACGACCTCCTTGCGAGGCGTTCCTAGGTTGACCCCTTCCACTTGGTCCTTTTCTAACTCTGATATCTCTCCACCCGGTACCTCTTGCCCCAGCTCCTCTCGCTAGAGCGCCTCGTGTGCTCCAGGACTATTTACTCCACCCGTTCCTCGACCCACTTTGGCCGGTGGAGCATTTGCATACGTCGGTTCCCGATTGCTACTAGAGGCAAACCTTTTCTTGGCCTAGAAAGATTTTACTTGAGCTCTGGCAACTTCAACCCTTTGAGCTCTCTCTACAGCATTAGCAAAAGTGTCTATCCGGACAGCAGCTAATCCCTCATGGATCTCCACGTTTAGTCCCTGCACAAACCTCCTTATACGCCTTTGCTCCGTGGCCACTAATTCAGGAGCATAACGGGACAATTTCATGAGTTGAATCTCATATTCGGCGACACTCACCGCCTCCTGCCTACACTTGATGAAGTCATCCTCCCTTTTCTCTTGGATGAGAGGAAGAAGGAACTTGGCGTTAAACTCCCTTGTGAAGTTCGCCCAAGTCCAAGGAATATGGTTCCTGTCCCAATTAACCCTAACTAGGTTCCACCAGGAACGAGCAACTCTCTCAAACTGGAATGCTGCAAAAGTCACGTGTCTCTCCTCCGCATAGTTTAGAGCTGCAAAAAATGTCAGAGATCCTCTCCCACCAACCTTCTGCTACCTCAGGTTCTGGTCCTCCATAAAACTTAGGAGGTCCAAACTTCAAGAATCTCTCTAATGCCCGATCCTCAGTATTGATTGGGCCTCCTTGGTGATGCACTGGTCCAAGGGCCTGGTGCTCAGTCATGCGCTCTAACACATCAGTTATTCTATTGATCGCGGTGGCCACTGGGTCTCCGACCACGCCCTCTTGACCATGGTTTTAATTGACCTCAGGTTCCCTATCACCACCAACCTCGGGGTGTTGTCTAGTTGATCTCCCACGTTCTCTACCTCTAACTCGTCGATCCATAGTCTAATTATGCCTATTGATAAAAATAAAGCAATTAAGCCAGAATATTTTAATTAATTACTTTAAATTTTTTTTATAACATCAACACGAACATTGAAGAAAAGGAAAATAAAACACTTAACATATAATCACATACCGAGGTTCATACAAATAGCAAGTTAGGGTGCTTTCCAAAAGTATAGCACACGAGTTTAACAAATATATACAAACAATCCCTTAAACCAAAAATAGGGATGTAGTGCCTCAAAAGTAGGCCATCCAGCTAGATAAAATACTATGACCTAAACTAGTGTCACGCTATCTAACCCTGGATACTTAGTTACAAGCAGATCAAACCTAATCTAACCCTCAGTAGGGCTGCCAGGGGCAACGTCCTCCTCAGGGTCCTCCTCCGGGTCCTCCTCCAGATCCTCCTCAACACCCGCCTGAGCAGTACCCTGAATGATACCCATGACCTCGTCTATCATCATAGTGGCGTCAGCCCTAATACCCGCACTCCTATCTTGTACCTCCTCAGCTACTCGAGTCAATCGAGACCTCTGTCTCTCTAACTCCTCACGAGCAGCCTCTGACCTAGCCCTCTTGGCTGCTAACCTCTGCTCTAGCTCGGCTATGCGGTCAAGCTGAGTGTCAACCATGATGCTCAATTCCTCGACGTCCTGGGTCAAAGTGTGGTTAGCGTCCCTCAACTGGTGACGCTCGTCGTCTAAAGACAGCACTAACTCGTTAGGGTAGGCATATGTGACCCTACACTGACATCGGGGGTACCTATCAGTTGGTGTATAACGTATACGAGATCCTCCGCCTCGTGGCCTATAGGAGATGGACCTAAGAGGCTCTACATGTCCATTAGCCAATCCGTTACCATTAGCATGTCCGTTTCCGTTTTCCATACCTGCAAAATAACCAAAAATCCAAAAGTTAATGCTTAGATAGCTAACTTGCTCAAGTACTACTTAGAATATGTCTAATTATCTCGCTTCTTAACTCTAAAAAGATTCAGGGTTCCTAACACACCTAATATATCTTTCAAGTAATTTCTCTAACCTAGGCACTGATACCACCTGTGATGGCCCCACTTCTCCCTAAGGCGAACCAGAGGGCTGACGGGTCGCCTGCCTAGCTCTCGCCAGGAATCACGCAAGGAAATCGACTAAACCTCTCCGACGTATAACTTAAACCAAAACAAAATTCGTCACCCGAACAAGCCAACCATTAAAACGACTACAATACTAAGAACATATTAACTTCAGAGATAACATTACCATTGGACAACTGAACATCCACTCTTAAGTATGCCTCCAATCATTTTAAAAATAACTACGCTTATACATTACAAACCATAAAGTGAAATCATAAAGTTCAAAGACATCCATACAAGTCAAACAAAATTCAGGGTTTGCACTTTTCCAGCTTCAAGTGGCAACCCTAGACGAAAGATACAAAGTCCGATTCAAAACAACATTCATAAAAGGTAAAGGCAGACTTCAGGTCTCTTGAATGCCAAAACCTGTTCAGGAAAACAAATAACGTGGGGTGAGCTAAAGCTCAGTGGTGCCCCAAACATGCAATCATATAAAACAAATAGAAAATAATAACACCAAACTTAAATTCATCAAGTAGGAAAGCGTATAACAACACAGAGTAGGATACAGGGCTCTCAGGAGCCATTTTTCCACGAACTTGATCAAAATTAACCGCAGTTGACCATCCGTCAACTTTCACTATCTAAAGTCCATGTAGATTTTTTTTTATCTTAACACGCTCCAACCAACTTACTCCCACCGGGCCCGTTCTTCTCACGAGAGGGTTTGGTATTACTCGAGTATACCTCTTTAAAGCCTAGTCGAGGAATTCACCCAGCGACGGCACAGCAAGTGGTTACCAAGTCAGGATAAGAGGCCCTCCCACCCTAAGGTGTGGTACATTCCCCTGCCTGGCAGTTGAGTTGACGAGTCCAGGCTCCAGTCAACAATCGCAAGGTTTTGATACTTGAGTTAGGATAAAAGGCCCTCCCACCCTAAGGTGTGGTACATTCCCCCACTCAGTACTTAACTAGTGCAAGCAAGATCTCGAGAAAATATTTCAAGTAAATAACCACTCGAAAGGCTAATGCGATAAAGTACACACTGCACACTTCGATGGATCAGAAAAGCCACATTCCAATTACCACATAACAGTCAAGAAAGCTCTTTAACAAGTTAATCATATAACAAGTACGGACACTCACCAAAAGTGAAATTCAAAGGTCAAGCTAGGAATCGAAGTCCACGTCCTCGCTAAACCCTAAAAGACCAAGTTTTAAAACTATAAGTTTTACTACACAAGTTCTTGATTTATATATAAAAGATTATCTGGTATATAACTAGTTTATTTTCTCGAAATAACTCAACAATTCTCTTAGAATTAAAACTAGTAAATGTGATAAAATATTTCGTATGGTTTCTTTGAAATACTTTTCTTTCTAGAGGTGCAACTAGAACTAATACACTTCACATAAGTTTTCTTGCCGAACAAGTTTTCTACGCTTTTCATTTAAAGTTATTGAAATCTCGTATTTTTGACAATTTTCCTCTAAAACAACTAGCCAAGGACAATTTTACGAAAAACCTAGAGTTTAGAAATTAGTGCAATTATTTCCTAAAAGTAATAAGGCTAACTTAAGCAAAGAAAAGAATTAACTAGTTGGCAAGGTTTTAAAAGTCCCGACACTTGAATTTTAGCATTATCGTACTATACTCAATTTTTATAACTTGATACTAGGACAAACTATTTCAACAAAGCTTGGTTAAAAGGTACTCGAGTTCAAAGGACCAAAACGGACCTCACGATTCCAATTCATTTGCACATTATATTCCAAGTCGCCAATATAGCACAATCACAATTCAAACATCAATTTCACTAGGGCTTCATCAATCATTAGCCCTAGGTCTCAACAAGTACAATTCTAATCAAAAAATTAAACAAAGAAAGCCAAGACATCCAAACAATTCCAAACCACAAATCATGGACCTTACAAGTACATTTCGGCCAAACCACTTAAACAATTCCACCAAAAATTTAACTCTTGTAAAAATTAATTAAATGGCCAAGAGCTTCATCAATCATTAACTCTTGACAACAAACAATCACTTCCTACTACAATTCAACCAGAATTTCAACCCAAAACAAAAAGGAAAGTCACGGCCAACTTAACACACAAATAACTCTAGAAATTCAGATTTTCTTTTTTTTTTCTTTTTTTTATCCACGGCTCATTTCAGCTACATGCATGACCAAATAATCAGTTAACTATCAGTTTTAATTCAAAGCCAAGTTCGAACATCATCAAAAGTCACCATCCAACCAGAATTTCATCCAAGTCTTCTCGGTTGGCTTGCATGCAAGCAGATTCTGTATCCCTTCAATTTTCTTACTTACTCACGGCTGATTAACCTCATGCAAAGCATAATCATCCAGTTTTTAGTTAGTTAAACACACACCTAATCTCAGATCACCACAAATTGACCAATTAAAGCTGCAATTTCCAGCTCAAACTCTCGGCAACTCCAATTTCTTTCAAAATCAGATTCCTTGTGACTTAATCTATCATCCAACCGCACCACCCTCATATGCATGCCCATAAACAACTTCATCTACCCATAATTAACTAGTCTAAGACCGGAATTTACCTCAGCTTGAAGCTCAACTCACGAGACAAGCAGCTGCAATTTTTTTTTCTCTCTCAGTTTGCTAAGGAGCTCGGTACGGCTGGACTGAGCTTGGTTAGTGCAGGCTGTGGGATTGGTTGTTGGGTTGATCACAACTGGTTGCAGATGAGAAAGAAAATGGACAGCTCGGCAGTGATGAAGGAGATGAAGACAGATAGCTCGCACAACTACCTCTTGCTCTCTCTCTCTCTCGGACAGTTCAAAAATGCAGCTCACCGACTCTCCCTCTCTCCCTTGATCAAGCTTACAAACAAAATGGAGGAAGTTTGGCTCTCGATCCTCTTCACCAGCTCATGTATGGAATGGAGGAAGAACGGCAAGTCTCCCTCTTTTCCCTCTAGCTTATGGATAAAAAGAAAAGAAAATAAAGAGCTCGCCTCTCTCCCACTTCACTCTCGGACAGTTCGTGGCAGACAAAGGAAATGGAAATGTAATGCTGTGGTGATTTGGGGTTGGTAGAATGGAATGCGTGTAGTGGAATGTATATAGTGAAGTGTGTCTAGTGGAGCTGAGCCGGCATTATAGTAGAAAAAAAATGCTGGAGTGGAGCATGGAACCGACATAGATGGAAGTGCTGGATTTAAAGCTTAACCAAGGAGGTTCCATGGCTGCATGGTTAATTTGAGATGAAGGCTATTTTGGTCTTTTAACATCTTGTTCGACCCTCCACTTAAGTCCTCATTCATAACTAATTCCAAAATTTTACCCCAAATGTAATTTGATAGCCTACTAGTATACTAATCTCGCAAAAAATTCAATTATCGAAATTTTTACGTCCTAAGTGTAATTATAAAGGGTTTTGACCTAAAAACGATTTCATCTTAATTCTAGGTTCCCGTTGACACTTAACGTTATTAACACTTAATATTAGCTATCGGAATTCAAAGAATTAATATTAAAGCAATAAAATAATCTACATCAAGAAGTATTAATTTAACTTGGCAAGAATCAAATAATTCAATATTTTGCACAATTAAATTATTTGTAACCTAAAAAAAATATTTTTACATACTTATTTAAGAGCAAATAATGATAAAATTCATTAAAAGTCTAAAATGCAAATGCAATATGTATATATATATATAAATATATAGATATGTATTATTATTTTTTTTAAGGTTCTCACACCCAATGCCTTTTCTAATTTCTCGATTTTTCTTGCATCTTTCGTCAATTGTGATCGGGCGTCTTCCAAGGCTTGATCGGTTACCATAATTTGCAATTGGTGATCCTCCAACTCTTTCTTTGGTTTCTCATTTTGCTCTTCAAGACTAACGGAGACCAACGGTAACCTTTCTCTTCCTTGTTCCATTGTCAATTCGATCCAGTCGTTGTATTCCAAGATGACCTTAGGCTCTACTTTGTTCACTTGGTCCAAATGCAGGTTATCCAAACTACGCAGATTCCCCCAAGCTTCAAGCACCATACTCCGGCACTCAGTGACTGTATTGAATCCAATGCTTCCCATTCCTTGTACGGTCGGCACTCTCTGCGGATACCCAAACTGTCTCATAACTTGTTGCAGAACGTACATAACCAATCCACTGGTGCTCACTAACGGGATGAAACCAAGTTGTGTGGTCATGAAAGCTGGATCCCTTACTTTTGTCCAATCAAGAGCTCATTGTATCTTATCCGAAGTCAAAGTATCAAATTCTTGAATAAACAAACTCGGAGACGCTATTCGATACTATCCTCTAACCTTTTCTCGGTGCGACTCAACCCAATTTGCTGTTGGAAGACATGATCCCAATGGGTTTAGTGTTCTTTTTGACAGATGCTCCATTGCCCACATTTGAAGTACCAGGTTGGATGCGTAGAAAAATCCCCTTTTCTTTTGACACTCTATAACGGCGATGAAGATGTCAGCAATGATAATAGGTAGCAGGGTGGGAGTTTTCCCTTTAATTCCTAGAAACACACTCTAAACCATGTTAACAGTTGAGAAAGTAACTTTTTCATGTTTTTGCGGGAACAAGAGTAGATTAATCAGGGTCATTCCAAAGGCTTGCACTCGTTTCTCCTCCCATTGCTCTCTACTAATGAAGAAATCATCGTGGTGATGGTCATAGGCTTCTTTTTCCCCAAATCGCTTGTACAAGAACTCCAGTGGGCATGATTTCGAGTCTGGGTGTTGGTTCATGCTAAACTGTCTTAACCCTAAAAACCTACAAAATTGTTCTCTGGTTCCGCTCGTTGGGTATATCATAGGGTAACTTTTTCCAAGTACTTGCAATAATCCTTCTATTTCCTCTAGGGTTGGTGTTAGATCACACTCTCCAAATCGGAAAAAGGAACCGTCTGGATCCCAGAACTCGAGCAAAGCTTGGATGATGGCTACATTTGGGGTTATGTTCAGGAGACTAGGTAAATGCCCTATATACTGGAAAAGTCTATTCACTTCATGTGCCATGTTGTTCTTCCAGTCTATCAGCTCACGAGGTATCTGATTTAGCATTCTACATGGAGGCATCTGGGGAAGAATTTCACTTTTAGTACCTTACCTTGGGATTTTACCCCTTAAGTAATATAGAAATAGTAAGCATGCATGTCTCACTGGATTAAATATCCGAGACATGTGGTGGCTTGTTCCTAACACGGGATTCCCTATGTGGCATTCCCTTCTACGGTTTATGCATGATACCAATTTATTAAAGCAATAAAACATGCAATTTGAAATGAAACATGACCTAAGGAACCCTTTATATGCCAGGGTAGGCCTAAAATGATCTGACATTATTAATTTATGAATGAAATATACCAAAATTTCTAAACGTGAAATAGCCTATCTACAAGGGTAGGGTCTAAAAGAAAATCATGCCAGACCTCTTATTTCTTAACGTTTGTGAATGCAAAAGACAAGAAACAAGGAAAGTTAGTTCAACACGTAACACGTTGTGGCAATCAAATAATAAAATATAGAAAGCAAAAATAAGGAAAGAGGGTTGGAATCCCTCCCCTCGTGCCTAGTGTCCCTAGTTCAGGATAAGGTCGACTCTACCCTAGGCATTTCTAATATGGATGCATGAGGTTTGGCTCACTAATGCATCTAGACTCGATAAATCTCTAGGTTCCCAAGCCTTCAGACCTAAAGGCGGAGGGTCATCAATCCCAGGGCCTTTGGTCGATGGCTTGAGTGATTCCTTAGACATTGCTATGGCCGCAGAGCACACCATCCGCCTACCTAAGGAAATCAATCCTAATCCTACAAGGTGGTATGGGAAACGCCCACGAAAAAAAATGAAAAATAGGGCAAATTAAACTATGCATGCACGTATGAAGTGCTTTTTATTTTGAGGGGAGGGATTATACCATTGAATGCGGATGAAGGTTCTAAGGTGACTACCCCCCACCCAAAAATAATGCAATCACGATATACAAACATAAGTGAATGAAAAGAAAGAAAACGCATCACATTCACGAACATCGAGACGAATGGCACGTGTGAAATGCAAGAAACCCTAAAAAAGGAAAAATGCAATCCTAACGTCCAAATGTGATATATAAGAAGATTAAAAGAAGAAAAGGTTTGACTAAATCAATTTTGCTCGGACTCTCTAATTTTCAGTGGAGTCGCCAACTATCGCGCCCCATTTTTTGAAATAAAGAAAAATAAATTGTCTTAAGAAAAATGGATTTTTTGAATTATTTTGAGTGAAAAATGAGTTTTTTTATTTTTTAGAAAATAAAAAAAATGGGTCTAAATGAGACTTGAAAATGTGACGATTTGACCCAAAATAATAGTTTAAAAAGGGTTTTGAATAAAAATCGAAGTTGCCACTTGGTATAGAGTTAAGGTGTACCAAGTCACCTAAAATGAATTTTTTGATAAAATCATGGAAAACCCTTTTTAAACGACTCCTAAGTCTATGAAATTAGAAAAAGTATTCGGGAGTCACATTTGATGAGAGGGAAGGCAAGGATGAAATCTAAGGCATCCTCTCAACTTAGCCAAGGTTAGTTGCGTGATTTAGTAAAAGATTTTCTTATTTTTAACCTAAAGATTTATCACATTTGGATGTACTATATGAATGCAAACCCTAAACCTAAGAGGGGATGAGGGGTCAAAATATCTCTTCAAAGCTTAATTGGCGTCAATCACATTAATTGTGATGCCCAATAGAGAATCTTTGAAGAGGTCACGAATAATGCAAGAATATAAACTCTAAGAAAAGAAAAGGAATAAAATAATTATATAAATGCAAATATTCATGTCCTAAAGGAAATGCATCATGTCGGGTACGGGAGACTAATGTTCGTGACTCAATTTTCCTTTTAATAGAGGGAATACGAGCGTGCTAAGCCTAGAAAGCCAAACCCGTTCATATTCGATATTTAAGGGATTGTCCCTAATCTAATCAAACAAATGATCTAATCTAATTTCTAATTTTTCCCTAAGTGAAATGCAAGTCTAATGTTATTTCTTATATAATATATAAAGAAAAAATAAAAATAGGGGATATGGATAAGAGAGAATATGAGGAAAATTAAATACATATATATAAGGGAAGTTTTTATATATAAGGGAGGGAATTATGGGATGAGGAATATAAATATAAAGGGGAATATGCAAAAAATGATAGAAGACCCTAAAACATGCATGAGATGAAGTGTTTTTATCACAATCATGATCCAACACTCGAAGGGCTCCTAAGGGTCTAGCGTTGGATTAACCCATATTTCTCTTTTCTCACTAGCGTTGGACTAGTGAGAAATCGGACAAGGGAACCACAACTAGCATTGAACTAGTGTGGTATCGAAAAATGGATCACAACTAGCGTTGGACTAGTGTGATGACATGTCACATATTAATTATAACTAAATCAATCATGTAAAACTCAATAAAAGCATTTAAACACATAATATCACATAAACACATAACACATAATCATGATATCTAGATGCAAAACCCTAAGAAAGCGGTAACACATAGCACATAGACATGCCAATCACACACAAAGCAAAATAAAGCAAATAAACCCCTAACTATTACACTTGGGGCCCTAACTACAATCTAAGGGGGGAAAGGAATAAAAATAAAACAATTAAATCCCTAACTATTACATATTCTAGCTAAATACAGATCTTGAACCTAACTATTACAACTTTGGCATTCAAGTGCCTTTCAAATGATCAAAATTGAACTAAAATAAATATACAAAACTAAAGTCAATAAAGTGAATAAATAAATAAATGAAATAAAAAACATTCAAGAGGCATGCAATTAAACACGTAAAGTCACATAGGGCACATAGGGTCAAATAAATTTAAAATAAGGGATAAAGTGTACCTCCATTGAGTTGGTACCCTAATGAAGTGAAATTATTTATTTACCCTCCAAAAACAAAGAAAAGGTCAAGGCATCACAAATAATCACATAAATACGAAATTGAATCATTAAAAACATTTAAATAACTAAAACAGCCCATATTTAACAAATAAGGACCCAATTGCTACGATTAAGCCACAAAACGCCAAAAATTCCACATAAAATCAAATCAACACCATAAATCTAGAAAAAAGTTACTAAACCTTCAAATTCATCCTAAAACTCATGCGTATTTTGTCCAATAATCACAATGAAGACACAGAAAAGCAAGAAAACATTTTAAAGGACAAAATTGATTAACTTTTACGATTTTATGGGCCATAGTAATATTAGGGAGAAAATAAGGGTTTAAAGTACAATTTTTTTTAAAACTCTTTTCGTGCAAAGCATGCAAACACTACGAATGAAACAAGCTTTCTATACTCTCATTTTTCAAACACATTCCGACCCAACATGCAACTTTGATCAAAACTCTTTCAACCGAACATCACAACTTTAAGCTAAACAACAAAACACATGACTTCAACATACAGACAAGCTAAAACTTAGAAAGATATCATGCAAATTCGGTGCAAACCACGAAGGAAACAAGTCTCTGCAACTTATTTTCCTATGCTATTTAGCTTTAGCAACCGAAAGCCACTCATGGTTCGTGAGATAAGAGAACACTATCATACCAAAGCATCAACCCAATCACCTAGTTTTCAGTGAGCATGCACTTCTAGAACGAGGAGAGGCAAGTAACTCACGAAGGAATGAAATAATACTTCAGCAAAATGCAGACCAATTCACTTCAATCTTACTGCAACTTACTCATGAAGCATGTTCATACAAAACAACTTATACCCAACCTACCAAGTGTAATGATTTTAACCCATTGATGCCATCGCCTCATAAATACATTCCAACAGATTTGAAAGTGCAGCCATATGAAAAATGCAGCAAAGGTGCATAAGGATTAAAAGTTGCAGCGAACATGCATATGGTATACTAACCAACCAAAGAAATCATAAACTTCAAACAACTCTGAGCTCTATCTTGAAATGAGCTAGCATCAGGAACATGGGTTAAACACCCAAACTTTTAATGAAAGAAACAGATTCTTAAGCCACAATACTACCCACCGAAAAGAAAAACAGCCATGAAGGAGAGATTTAAGAGACAACGAACATGAACACAACAACAACTTCAGTTGGAGCAAGCTGAAGTTTTCAACATGCGAATGAACACTGCTGCAATAGATTGGCTTTGTTGCAGCCTGATGCTACATCGCAAATTGCTACTTTAAATTGCAAGCAGGCATAGACATGGCATCATAGCGAACAAAATCAAACATGTCAAACCAGCCGCAACTTCGGCAACCAAAGAAAGGAAAAGCTGCTGCAACAAGCCGAGACATTCTACCTTGTTGCAGCGCACCTTTCAAGTGAACTCCAAAGACCCTAACAAACCCAGGTTACGCAAATAAGGCCCAAAGATGCAGCCTTTAGCTCACCGGATTGGAGAAAGTTAAAACCTTTCGATCAAACAGCAAACACAATATCACACCAAACGCTATCTCAGCAACCGAAAGGAAAGAAAGATAAAAAGAAATTACCGAAAACAGTTGCAACAAGCAAAAGGTTCGATCTTGTTTGCAGGGATGCTAACAGAACCATTAATCACTACCACAAGTAAGGAATGGAACGTTGAAACAGGAAATTTATGCAATTTTTCTAATTTTGGCCTATCAAAACATACAAGAGCAACCATAAACATCCAACGAAGACCTCATGGATTCATTATAGACTGTACCGAGAACCTTAAAATCACAAGCATGGCAAGGCCTCAACAATGATATCAAACAGATAAGGAGGAAGTAGACATCAATATACCTAGACAGCCAAAAAGGAAGCAGCTTGGAAAGATCTTCAATGGATAGCTTGCTGCGAAAAACTCATACTGCCTTTCAACGATGATGGAAGCCGACAATGGAGGCGTTGGGTTTCTCCTTCACTCGCTACCTTCCCTTTTCTTTTGCTTAGAATCTGTCTCAACTTCACTCTCAGCTCTCTTGGTTTTCTCTCAGCTTTACCCTCGGCTTTCTTCTTCACGGTGGTTCCTCTCCCTCTATCTCATTTTTCTTTCACTCCAACTCTCCCCTTTCTGTTCTTTCCAGACGTCACTCCCTTTCACTCTTCACTCAGCCGCCAACAGATCTTGCTTCTTCCTTTCTACCCCCCACCTAAACCCTTAGTTTTCTTTTAATGTCAAATTGCAAACCTTAAATCTTATCTTAATGGTTCACAAACAGCTGTAGACACCAAAATTTTACCAGTTTTTATTTATTTACTCATTCTTTTGCTATTTTTCTTTTTATTTTATTTTAATTTATTTTTGTTTCATTTTATATTTCTTGAGAAAAATCATTTTAGAAAATTCAAAAAAAAAAACACCACGCGCACACCTTCTTCTTCACGGAGCTGGTACAAAAACTAGCAAATAATACCGATTTCCAGCTGCCATTTTCCACCCACTTTTGGGCATTTGTATTTCCCTTTTAACCCTTCAGTACCAAACCACGTAACCCAATCCCAATTGACAAGAAGCTTCCAGATTAAAAGCCATCTAATGGCTTGAAATGGACCAAAAACGCATTTCTAAATCTGATCCCTAGATGCTAGGTTTTTGGGGTGTTTTGAGTGCCCATAAAAAGGCTCCAAAAAAACGCAGAAGGTAGGAGGGGCGGCGGAACAAGGAACAGAGAGAGAAAAACAGAGAGAAAGAGGAGAAATCGAGAGAGAAAAGAAGGAGAAAAATTTCTGCAAAAAAATTTCGTCGGGAAGGTTGGCAAAACAGCTCCATTTCCGGTCAAATTACAATCTAATCTCCAACTCTTAGAGCGAGATTTCTTTTCCTTCACCTTCTACGTATACTTGGGAACAAATTTTATTCGGAAATCGTTCAGTGAAAACGCCTTCGAGGTGACCAAATCGAAGCTCCAAAGTTGTTGCTTTAATGCTCCCGGCTCAAACTACAACCTTGCGGAGCACTTCGTCAAATCCACTTCCGTCTGTGTTTGTTCGCTCAAATCCGGTCCCAAAAACTTCATCAGGTAACCATAACACTCTTTCTCGCTTGGTTTAACACATTTTTATGAAGAACATGACCCCTTGGACGTGAGTTTGGACTTTGTTGCTGCTGGGTTTGTTTCATGTTTCTACCATGCTTGACTTCATATTATTTTCTTGATTATGGCCTGTTCATGTTTATGTTTAGCATTGGGTTGTGAAATAAAACACATAAGTTATAAGAGCTAGCTTACTTGGGAAACTCGTTTCGTGCGTTTGGTGGAAATGAAACCCAGAAATGGTGAAAAGAAAGTTGCCGAAGGAAAAATGTTGAAGAAGAAAGCTCCTTCGTACAGGCTGCATGTTCTTTTTCTCAAATTGCATTTTGACCCCCAAAGTTTAATTAATTTCACTCTGGTCCAAATAATTTCGCAATTGAACTAATTTTGCCCCTTCAAAATTTTAATATTCTTCTGATTGTGATATGTGACTTGTTGTGTAGATTAATCTTGGGATTTAATGCATGATTAAGGTCCAGCATTTTTTTAGATTTATTACCTTCTTGGATTAGTAAAATAGATTAAAGGCTTGGGTTAATATCTTCTTAGGGCTTTTGGGGCATATTAATGTTAAGAATCTGGTTGGATTTGGTAAATGGGTTTGGTTAATTTACTTGGGTTTTTTAGCTTGGATTTAGGAGATAAAAGCCCACTCTTTTGATTGCATTTGTTTGGGGTAAGATTATGGTCTGGCCTGTACATTTTCCTTGGATTTTTGAGTCGAGCTTAAGGAGTTTCGGCCCAAAGAAAGAAAAATGGCCCAATGACACGATGATCTCAAGAAATCAGAAAATGAATTTGCAGATGGGTCCCTGTACTTTTGAGTATTTTCACTACGGCCCTAAAAACCTTTAATTTCTTTCAATCAGGTCCTAATTTAATTTCAAATAGGTCCCTTATCTTTATTTTTCTTCAATTTTGACCCCTGGTCTTTCTGATAATTACAAATTGACCTCTAAAACTTTATTAATTTTTGCAATTAGCTCCCTGATAGAATTGTTGTTCTAAATAGAAGTAGCCTTTTTTTTAATTATGAATTATGTTCCATTTGAACGCTTCAATTGGTTGATTTTGGGGGTGAGCAAATTCGGTTCTTACCGAATTCATAACCGATTTCAAATTCAATTCGGTAATTTGAAATCGGATATTTGGTAATTTAGTACAAATTCTGGACATGCCGAATTCACCGAATGCTAATATGGTATGAAATAGGTAATGAGATTATGAATTTGGTAATAACCGATTTCGCGTTCAAATTTGGTAATTGAAATCGAGTACCGCATTACCGCATTCGAATTACCAAATTGATATATAAAATTATATAATATATAGATAAATGCTATTTAGTATTAGTATATACTACTAATACTTTATTATATTATATAGGTAAATGCTATTAATAATAATTAGTATATGGTATTATCATCATATCATGTACTTATAATTATAATAATAATATATAATAATGTACAATATATTCTTTTAGTATTTGTTAATTGTTATATGACTATAATAATACAAATATATAGTAATACATAACAATATAAGATAACTATAATACTTATTATTTTATAGGTGAGTAATATGATTGTAAATTCATTGTAACTACTAACTAATATAACTTATTATTAATCATTGTAAATTATAAATTCATAAATTATCACCAATCATTGTATAGTCTAAGGTTTATTCTAATTTAAATTAATAGATAAATTATTACTTTTTTTTTAATAGATGAATTCGGTCCGAATTCATTACCGTTTTCGAATTTGAAATCGGTTGCGGTATGAATTCAGTTATGGCTAATTCGGAATTGAAAACGGTTTATATTTCTATAGGTAGAATAACCGAATTCACCGAATTCAGTGCACCGAATTACTGATTTTGCACCGAATGCACACCCCTAATTGATTTCATGCTTATTTCCATTTTTATGAATTATGTGTTAATTAAATTGGTGCCTTGATGATTTTTGTTCATTTTGGAGTTAAATAGGGAAAATCCACACCCCAATTAGTCACTACGTCAAGGGAGGTATATTCTCGTGTTATTTTAAATCTCCCTACGTGTTCCTATGTGATTTTGTGTGTAATTGCATGCCTCTTGAATATTTTATTATTATTTATTTATTTGTTTCGTTTATTTATTTATTCGCTTTATTGTCTCTAGTTTTGTTTATTTATTTCAATCATTTGAAAGGCATTTGAATGCCAAAGTTGTAATAGTTAGGAGTTTATTCCTCTCCCCCCTTAGATTGTAGTAGGCACCCCCTTTTGTAATAGGTAGGGCTTGTGTGTTATGTGTTTGTGGGTGCCTATATGCCTATGTGTTTAATCGCTTTCCCTAGGTTTTTGCATTTAGATAAGCATGCTTATGTGTTACGTGCTAGATGAAACTATGTGTTTTTGCATGTCTATTTGCCTTTTAGTATTATATCTGATTATGTGGATGGAATGCACGTTACCGTGGCTAGTCCAATGCTAGTCATGGTCTTCCCCTCGATCACTCACAAGTCCAATGCTTGTGAGAGAGCATTAGTGAAGGGCTAGTCCAATGCTAGACCCAATAGGGCCAGTCCAATGCTAGACCCAATAGGGCCGTCCCCCTTTCGATAGTGTCATATCTGCATGCCTCACTACAATTTCATGCATATTTTCATTTTAGCATTTCTCATTTTTGCATGCTCCCCTAACTTTTCCCTTACACATTTAGGGCTGCATTATCATTTTATACTAGCTCATTTGCTTGCGTAGGTTAGGGAGTCACCCTTTTGGTAAGGGGAACAGACGAGTATGGCTACACATAGTCTTAGCACGCTTGTTTTCTTTCTAACCAAAAGGAAAATCAAAAGTCACGACTTTAGGGTCTCCCCGTACCCGTCTTGCTTTGCATTCCTTTAGGGCTCATGCATTTCATATTATAATATACCACTTTCGACCACTATCACTTCACACACACTCTCACTTTCTTCACGCTACCACTTTATCCACTCTATCATTTTACACACTCTCACTTTACACTCTCTCATATTTGCACATTTTACACTTTATATGCTCATTTGCACACTTGCACCTTATACTCTCCCTCACTTGTACACGCGCACTTTTCATACTCATTTGCACCCCTGTACTTTACACACCCACTTGCACACCTACACTTTACACACCTACTTGCAGAGTTGCACTTTGTACACTTGCACCTAGCACTCGTTTTTTACACTCAAAGACATTTTCACACTCTCATTTTTTTCCATTATTACTCGAGCATTCATTTGCTTTTATTTGTGACCTCTTTGAGGATTCATCATTGGCTATCACAATTTATGTGATTAGGACCAATCGTGCCTCAAAAGAGACATTTTGGCTCATTCGAACCAATCATTAGATTTAGGTTTGCACTCATATTAGACACATCCAAATGCAATACATCTTTTGGTTAGAAATTAGGAAAATTATGACTAAATCACGCAACTAGCTTAAGTTAGGGTAAAAGGGTGCCTTAGACTTTGCCTTTGTCTTCCCTTTTATCAACTGTGACCCCCGAACTCGTTCCTTTGATTTTCGTAGATTAGGAGTCATCTAAAAAGGTTTTTGTGACGGCCCCACCTCCCCCTAAGGCGAACCAAAGGGTTCGGCGGGCCGCCTGCCCAGCTCTCGCCGGGACTCAGTCGTTCCCTACAGTCCTCAAATAGATTACAAGATATAACTTAAATATACATCAAATTCTCCCAGAATTACATATAAACAAAACGAAGCGGAAACTAATTCCAAGCGTGGAACGTATGTATACATCCGATCGATTCCAAACATTCATTACAATCCCTAATAATAACTATTACACAAAAGGAAATCCAAATTCAAACCATACATGAGATAATCCATCCATTCACATGAATAAGCACTACAAGCCCTTTCTTCGCCACGAGCCCTGTGGAGGGGAATAAAACATTTTGGGGGTGAGCTAAAAGCTCAGCGAGTAACCAGAAAAATCAGTAATCAAATCGGTTTCACAATAGTTCATTTCAATGATGTCATATATCAATGATGTCATAAATCAAATGATAAGTCCAGAAACAACTACAACATTTGCAAAATAGTAAATATGGAGTATCAATAATTCAAGAAACATTTACAATGGAAAGCGATAGTAACATTCATGAAAAAGATACGGCTCACAGGGAGCAATTCATTCGATCATTCATTCGTTCTCCTGACATTCTCCTTCCTTCATTCATTTGAAAATGTATTTTTCATTTATCCATAAACCCCTCGTTCGTTCGTTCGTTCATTTCATTCACCAAGCTCCACCACCCTCCACCAACCTACATGGGTAATACTCGAGTATACCAAACGTTCACCCAAGTCCCTAATCGCCCGACCGAGACCGCTTCTGGCTCGAGACGACCGGTAACAAGGGCAGTGGTCAGTTCAGCCCAAAAGGCTTACATCATGCGCAACTAGCATTTCAATAATTAAATCCTTGAAAATTGCACAGTTATTTAGGTCGAGTGCGATAAAGTACACACTCGCCTAGAAAGCTCATTTTGGAAATCATTCAAAGCACTTAACACGTTATCAATCAATAATACAAGTCATGAAGTCAAGAAAATATACCAAATAAGGAACACTCACATGCAAGCACGCATGATATGCAAGAAAACAGTTCAAAAGTAACTTTGGAAATAGTTTAAAAGTAAATAATGCAGGAAACGGTTTATAAATAACTTTAGAAATAGTTTGAGGTCACTCACCTCTACGGCTCAGGAACCAACCATCATATATCATTGCCTTGCTCAAATCCAAGTCTTAGATCACAAACTCAATGCAATCAAGTCCTTTCAAAGTTCGGACAGCACTTCCACTAAATTTGCTTACTTTTCCAGCCGTCAAGGCTTCATTATTTCCTCAGCCAGTCCCAAAGTCACACAAATAAATTCATTCAATAGCCGTTCAATAAAGGTCCAAGTAGTACAAGTACAATTCAAGGTAGGGAAGAGTCCGGAAATGAAAGTTAAGCTCAAAACCAGAAAAACAGGTTTTGACGTCATTTTGCAGTAATGGTACCAAAGGCACTACGATTGTCGGATGAAGGTGCAAGACCCACCGTTTCGAAACTAAGAGACAGGGCTACAATATTGCAGAAGGTCACTCAACCCAGTTTCAAGTGTAACCAGGTCAAAAATGCAAGAAACTACACCAGAACTGGAAAAACAGATTCACAGAACGCATTCTAGCGGAAACATCATAAATCAGGCTATCCAAGTTCAAATCCAGAAATTCCAAAGCCAGCTGAAAGCTAAGAAACAAGGTTAAATTTCATCAGAAGGCCTCAACAACCAATTCGGAAGCAATTCCAGCCAAAACAACCAATTACAGGCGCACTTCTCAATTTCGGGTAAAACCAGAACAGCAATAGTAATTTTGACTTTTCTCATTCCACACTACTCCGATTGACCTGAAATTTTGTAGCCACCTTTAAAATGTCATTCCCTACAACTTTCATGTTTTAAGCCAAGGCCAATTCGGCCTCTATCTATGAGCTATAAATTCGGACAGAATGAAGAACATTGAAACCTAGTTTTCCACTTTTCCTTCCAAAACAGAAATTGATTGCAATTAATCACCTTTTCCACCTCCTAGAGTCATTAAACATCATTTCCAATCATCATACATGACCCCATAATCATATCCATATGAAAACAGAAAAATCCCCAAAAATAATAAAATTTCATCATTTTCAACCAAAATCAGGAAATCAACCATAAAATCACTTATTCAACCACCACCAATCACTAATTGAACATTATCAAGATCAAAGGAAAGGTTCCTTAGTCACTTACCTTACAAACCCAAGAAAAGAAGCAACTTAGCACCTTGGTCTTCCAAACCACTTCACAACCAACCTTAATACCACTAAACTAAGAGGTTTTATGGAGGAAATCCAAGTTTAATCGGTTAAATTGTTTGATTGGAGCAAGAAATGAAGAAGTAAGATGAAAGCTTTCCTTTCTTTTCTCCTTGTGAAGCTCAGCCAAGATGATGAAGAATGAAGGTAATTTTGGATCAATTTGGTACTTATTTGGTAAAGGTAGTAAGATGGTCAAATGTCAAAGTCCAACCTTCAATAACAAGGTGACACTTGTCACCCTTTAAGCTTGAGATTATCTTCTTGTCTCTCCAAGACAAATATCTTAACACCTTGTAAAATAATATCACTTAATACAAAATTCCAACAAGTTGTCAAAAATATAATGCATTTACCGCACTAGCGGGTCCCACGTTCAAAATACGTTCTTAATTTCTCAAAAACTAATCGATACTAGAAAAATCATTTTAAAACTATCTTTGCTCATAAACTTTATCTGGGGAATTTTTCTAATCAAGAAAATGTAGAAAAGGTGGGCGATTAAAAAAAATAAATCCTAGAAAATTAGAAAATTTCCGGATTCTCAAACTCATTTTTTTTTTCGGGGCATCACAGTTTACTTCATTTTTTCAAAAACTACTTTTTTTGGTGACTTGGTACACCCCAACTCAATACCAAGTGGCGACTCCTATTTTTTTGTTTAAAACCTTTTTAGATTATCATTTTGGCCAAACCGTTGCATTTAAAAGTACCATGGCCTTTTCCTTTATTTCTCACATTCACATGTTTCATGCACACTACACATTATGATTTCAAACGCTTATTTTTCTTTATTTTCAAAAAATGGGGCGCGACAGTTGGTGACTCCACTGGGGACTTCCTAAGTGGGTCCGAACACATGATTTAGTTATTCTTTTCCTCTTCTACCCTTTTCATGTATCACATTGGGATGTTTAAGATTGCATTTTTTCTTTTTTTAGGATTTTTGCATTTCGCGCGTATCAATTCACTCCCTTACCCATTTGCATACGATTGATTTGATGGATGGATGGTTTATTTATGTGATCCCGCGCTTTGCATTGCATTTGGGTGGGGGGATATTACCCTAGAGCCTCGCGTTGGTTCTCGATCCCTCCCCTCCAAACGAGCACTAGCATACGTGCATATGCTTTATATTTTATCCCTCATTTATTTTTCTTTTAGTGGCTTGTCACGCCACTCCACCCTATTAGGATTTTAGGCGACTCACTTGGACTTGTGATCGCGACACGATGTGTGCGTAGCATGATCCGAGGAGTCACTCAATCTTCCATTTTAAACTTTGGGTTCATAGCCTTTAGCTTTTAGTCGAAAGTTGAGGATTTTCGATAGATTCACTCATGACACGTAACCATGACACGATGTGTGCGCAGTAGTGTCTGGGGAATCGGTCGAGTCACCGACAAAGAACCTTGGGAGTGATGACCTTTGGTTTCCAAGTCTGAAGGCTCGGGGACCTAAGATCTATCGAGTCTAGATGCGTTAGTGAGCAAATATCTCATGCATCCATGATAGTTTGTCTAGGGTAGAGTCTGCCTTACCTTATTAAGGACACCATTCACGAGGGGAGGGATCCAACCCCTCTATTCCTTTTATTGATTTATCTTTTTGTATTGCTTTGCTACAAATGTGTTATGTGAACTTGTTTGATTGAACTAACTTTTCTTGGTTTTTGTCTCTATTGCATTCATAAGTCTAAAAAATAAGAGCCCTGACATGGTACTCTTTAGGAGCCTACCCTATTTAATATGACACGTTTAAATTCAATGCTTCGCATTGGCAGCATAAATACATTTCATTTTAGACTCACCCCGGCATACAAAAAGGGGTTCCTTTAGGTCACATTTCATTTGTGTACTGCATGTTTACTCGCTTTGATAAAATGGCATCATGCATAAACCTTAGAAGGGAATGCCATTTAGGGAATCTCGTGTTAGGAATAAACCGCCCTGTGTCTCAGATATATAATCCAATGAGACTTGCACGTTTATATTTCCTGTAACATCCAAAGGGGTAGTGCACAAAATAAGGTAAGATCCGATCATTTTAAAGACGGCAAAACAATTTTTGCACATTAGAATATGGGCATTCTAACAATCATCTTTTGGCCATTTTAAACAAAATTAGTAAAAATTTCCTTGCGTAAAGGACATTAATTTGAAGTAATTCACAAATAATTCCTCATAGTTGAGACAATAAATATAGAGGCCAAATCTTGATTTTAGGAGGCTCATAGACTAATACATTGCAATGATTTTTTGAAACTACTAATGGGTAGATAATTCAATCGATTTTTGAATAAACCATCAATTTCATCCAATCCATTTTGTCAATTCATTCAATTTTAGAACAATCTAATCATTTTTGAATAAATCATTAACTCCATTTCATTCATTTGGCCAATTTACCCATTTTTAGGACAATCGAGTCAATTTTGAAGAGATAATCAATTCCATTCAATTCAGTTGACCAGTCTACCTATTTTTAGTGCAATTCGGTCGATTTTGAATAAATTATCAATTTCATCCTATCCATTTGACCAGCTTTTTCCCCTTTAGGGTTTAAGTCTAAGGTTCACTGAATAAATTAATCGAGACATTGCAATCTCTTTTACACATCATTTTATGTGTTGATCAAAGCAGGTAATCTATTCGGACTTCGTCCTCATTGTTTTAGGACAAATGTCTCTTCTCACTCTAATTGGCCAAATTTTTCAAATCATTTTTCACTCAATCAGTTTTTCGGATTCATCAGGTATTATATGGTGCCTATTCTAGAGGATTGCATTTTCATGTTAGACCTACCCTTGGCATAAAAGGGCTCCCCCATAGGACATGCATACCGATTTTGTACTCTTGCCTACTAACTCGGGGTATTTTTTTTCTCTTTTATTTTTCCACCTCCCCTGCATTCATAAAAATGCTTTAATAAGGTGCAAATATTTTTCTCTGTCTGATAAAATTTGAAAATTACAAGTATTACTTGATTCTTGGGCAGGTCTTGCAATGAAAACATGAAAGATCTATCTGGAAGCGTTAGGCTAAAGCCTCCAAGAGATTTCATAATTATTTTTCAAAGAAAAATTCTGTATATTTGACTTGTTAATACATTTTTGTCCCAAAAGAAAAGGAGACAATAAGTGTATTTGTGGTCTCTTCTCATTTGTATTATAATTGAACGAGAAATTTTGTTTTAAACTTTTTTAGCAATAAAGTTTTTGGACAATTATTGTTTTGTGTATATTCATGTGCATTTCATTCTTTTTTATTTGCTCATTGGAGATTTCATGATGAATTTTAAGAAATAAGACCAAATTGAGATTTTTTCAACCTCTAACCTGAAAATTCACAGGTGTATGCTTTCTAAAATCTTTACTTACACTAGATTGGTGATCTGAACTATACAATAAGAGTGCTCAAAATTAAAAAAGGTCACTCGAAAGACCCAATGAGATACCTTTTCTCCTTCACTATACAATTCATATTTTGCCCACTTCTATTAACCCCAAAATAAAATCAGTCACATTGACTGATAAAGTGCAAATTGGGACAACCTTGGCTTGAAAATGTCAACTGTGTCTAATTAGATTCAATCTACAGCTCTGCGAAAGCAAAATGGTGCATTAACCTTGTTTATTTTGAAAATTTGGAATGATACTTCGAGCGTTCGTTTCTCTACCTATACAGATTTTATCATTTGCTCTCCCATTTGAGCATTTAAAAGAATAATTTCGTTTCAAATAAGCGCCTTAATGGTCACTACCCTACATTGAAAAATTCTTAGATATCAAAAAGGGAGTGGATTTTCAATGACCATTTCGTTACTTTGGTTGTCATGAGGTGTAAGAATGATACTTTGGCCATCGTTTCTACAACCTAAACACCATTTATCCCTTGCATCCTCATTTGAGCTAAAATGGGTAGTTCTTTTCAAAAGCACTTACGATCGCACCCCACATTGGAGAAGGAGATTGGAGAATTTTCCAAAAGGAGAAAAAACAAAAATGCTAAAATTAAAAGAAAAGAGGGAATCACAAATTGGAGAAATTTGATTCTACCTGGGCTTCAATTTTGAAAAAAAAAAGAAAAAAAGAAAAGAGAGAAGGAAAAAAGAAAAAGGAAGAGTTTTGTCCGGCGGATCACCTATGTTTCACAAATATGGATGAACAGGAGTCTTTCTCAGTCAATTAATTCAGATACATGCAAGAAATTTCGCATTAATGAAAGTTTCCTTTCCAAGTTAATATAAGGAATAGAATGAAAAGTCAGACTTTCTTCTTTTTCAATCAAACATTCTATCCCTAGTTATCCCTTTTGAGCCTTCAGAATAAGTTATTTCGTTTGGCAACCCCTAAAGATCGCAAACCCCATATTGGGGCAAGTTTGAGTTGAAAAGGAAAGAAATGTTTCAAGAGGTGAAAAGTGATAAAGCAACAAAATCAAAAAACAAAAGAAGAAAAGAGAACATCGGTTAAGTATAAACTGGGACAAATTTTGAAAAATTTCAAAGAAATGGCAAAAGGCTGAAAGAAAAATGAAAGAGAAAAGAGCCTCAATTGAGGATAAACTGGGGCAAGTTCTGATTTAACCCTAAAAGAGGGTTGATACAATAATGCGATCTCAGATAATTTAAACCACTTTTGAAAATTCACTTTCAACCCTTAATTTTTCTAAACACCCCACCAGACCCCATTACAAAAGCCGAAAGTCCTGAATTCTGTTTCTTTGCAATATTTCTGTCAAGAAATTTTTTAATTGGCAAGTGATGCTCATATACTGATGCCAGAAAATTTTTTAAATGTATTTCTGAATTAGTTAGTTGTGAAGTTGACAGTGCTCATCATGTAAAAACCCACAAGGGCACCTTTGAAAAAAAAAGAAGAAAAAAAAAGAAAGAAAAAGCAAGGAAAATAAATGAAAAGGAAATGCAAAAAATTCGATGCTGAAGTCCCTGTTGAGTAATGATGAAACTCAAATAAAGTCCAAGATCTTCGAGTTCAAAATAGGAGCAATTTTGGAAAAAATGCGATCTTCAGTACAATGTCCTTGAAAATCTTATCTCTTTAACTATCGTTTTCAATCCTCATTACAAGCTCATAAAATCCATCGTTGACTTATCCCTCATGACAATTCGAAGTAAGGATTATGCTTCTGAGGAATCTCTCAATCATTTGGGATCATAAGGTTATAACCCTGTTATCCACATGTTCAACTATCGTTTCTACCAATATGTTACAAGTTTATAAAGCTTATATGTTGACTAAGTTTTCTTAAGAAATAGGGGTGACAAACTATTTGCTTTCACTAAGATGTGATATTGAATGAGTTACATACAATTTGGGCACAAGAATAAGATAAGTTCTAACCTCTCATTTCCCTTAGCCACCTCAAAATCAGAAATAAGATCACTTGATTGGTCCTGAAAGACGAGCCAACAAGAAGTGGTGACCTATTACCCCAAGCATCGATGCTAAAATAAGGAAGAAATCTTCTGTAATTTGGTGTTATTTTGAGAGATTCATCACGAAATTTTCTGTATGAGTTTAAGCAAGACATTTAATTTTCTTCACATTATATGTTAAGAAACATAGTTTCTTACTTTGTTCAAATAAATGGAGAGTCATCCAAACAAATTTTTGCAGTTAAATGGGCCCACACTGGGGCAAATTTTTATTGGGAGATTTCGTAAAATAAACCCACACTGGGGTAAAATTTTTGTAATACATTTGAGAATTTCGTCCAAGAGTTAAGAAAGACATTTTTGAATCAATCACGCTACTTTTTTCATGAGTAATAGTTGCATCAATGCATGTTGTACTTTGGCAAGCCCCTTGTGTAGGTATTCATGGCTAAAATCGGTGAAGAATCATCTAGTGATGTCGAAGGCCGATATCAGAAAAGAAAAGAAAGAAGATGTCGCGCCCCACTTTTTGAAATGGTGTGAAAGTAGTGTGTAGGATAAGTATGTGAACGTGTGTGAAAGTAAAAATAAAAGGCCGTGGGATTGTGAAATGCGACGGTTTGACCATACAAAGGGTTTTAGATAGAAAAGGAGTCGCCACTTGGTATAGAGTTAGGGTGTACCAAGTCACCCGAAAAGTAATTTTTTGGAAAGAAAAGTGAACAAACCCTTTAAAGAATTTTTAGGTCTACGTAACCAAAGAAAAGGGATCGGGGGTCACATTTGATAAGGGAGAAGGCAAAGGCAAAACCTAAGGCACTCCCTTACCCTAGCCAAAGCTATTTGCGTGACTTAGCCCCACTTTTCCTAATTCTTCTACCCAAAATATGCGTTGCATGTTGGATGTAACTAATGGATATGAAAAAGATGCAATTCTAAATCTAAAATGTCTCTTACGAGACTTTTTGGTCCCAACCACATGAATTGTGATGGCCAGTAAGGAAAGCCCTCATAGAGGTCATGAATAATGCAAATGAAGACTCAAGTATGAGTGTAAGTGTGCAAATGTAAGAAAAGTGCATGTGTGCCAATTGAGAAAATAAAGGTGTTTGTGTGCAAGTGGATGAAAATATAGTATAATGGTAGTAAATTCATATAAGTGCAACTGGGTGTAATTTGTGATGTAGAAAAATAAATAGGTGATAGGGAAAGAAAAATGTGCAAACATGACATGTGGATTAAGAAAAATATAAGTAGTGAGAAAATGTGGATAAAAAAATGAGGAGGTGATATGATAGAAATGAAAGTGTATGAACCTAGAGGAATGCATCAAGTCGGGTACGGGAATGACTCCTAATTTCACGACTTTAACTTTCCCTTTGATTAGAAGGAACGACTAGCGTGCTAAGGCTATTTTGTAGCTACACTCGCTCGTTTCCCTTACCGAAAGGGGACTCTCAAGCAAATGTACCCTATAACTAGCATGAGGATGCAAAAACCTAAAATGAAAGGGAAAGGGTTGGAGGGGCATGCCAAATGCTAAAAAACTAAGAAAAATGCATGAAATGTAGTGAAACATGCAAGTATGTACCAACGAGAGGGGACGGCCTATTGGGTCTAGCGTTGGACTAGTCCTTCACTAAATGCTTTATCACAAGCGTTGGACTTGTGAGGATTAAAAGAGAGGACCATGACTAGCATTGGACTAGCCATGGTAGACGCATTCATCCATCACATTATGACTATAGAAAGCAAGTAGACATGCAAGTCACCTATAAACACGTAGCACATAACACTTAGCATGCTCGACTAAATGCAAGAGCCTAATAAAGCAAATTAACACATAGCAACAAAAGCAAGTAACCAAGCTAGTGAACCTATTACATTTGCTAGCTAGGCACACGTCTTCAATAGGTCTTCATCAAATGCTCTCCAAACCCTATCTATTACAAGCCAAGAGGTGTACACATACCCCAAAAAAAGAATAATTTAATAAAGCAAAGTAAATGAAATAAATGAACGGAATTAAGGAAAGGCAAGGAAAGCAAAGACATGCAAATCTCACTTAGCACGTTGGATCACATAGAGGAGAGACAAAAAAGGATAAAAGAAGTTATACCTCCCCGTTTGTGATGTTAGTAAAGTGAACAAGACTTAACTTGGGCTAGAGTCACCAAAGAAAGAGATAACTTGGGCTAAAATCATCAAAGCAAGGGATTAATGCACCAATATAATAGTAAAGTAAAACAAAATCACCAAATCCCTCCTAATTGCAACTTAAATGAAATCAAATAATGCATAATTTTCAAGAAAGGGACCCACCAAGGACCCAATTGCAAACATTAATCAAGCACTCAAACCCAAATAAACATTTTAGGAACTTCAAGGGTCCAAGAGTAAAGAAAGGGTCAAGTAATGGTTCAAAACGCAATTACTCTGGGACCTAATTGCAAGAAATTAGAACGTGATTGGGCCATAGTAAAACAAAGGGGACTTGGGGGGTTAAGAGGCAATTTCTGAAAGTTGTTTTTGCATGCAAATGCATTGCCTGCAGCAAAAATTCTGATGAAAGCTTCCTGCAATTCGGCTCTTTACAAAAACAGCTTTCAAACATAATCAAATCCAAACACAACTATCATACTATCCTCTCATTTTGCATCATGAAATTTGTAGATGTAAACATCAAAAAGTCGTACAACAAACATGCAAAATCTGAACAGTTCAAGAACTTCATGCAAGGCATTACAAAACATTTCTGCAACAAGAAGAGACCTTCGACAGCCAGCTAAAACTTTGGGAACTTCAGCAACCTTGTGTAGCAAACAAGAATTTTAACAAGGAGAAAGATTCAACTTCCAAGTTCACACTAGACCTTAGGAAATCATTGCCAAGATACTATGTGAGAGAGAGACAGAACAAGGAAAACAAAATTTGAGGTTTCAAGTTCATTCCAAAATTATATTCAAGTCAAAGTTTGCTGCTGCAATTTTGTTTCCAACGGATACTTCAGATCCAAACACCAAAGTTTGATCAAAACCTTTTCAAACAAACCTCAAAAACTTTAAATTAAACAACACAACACATGTATTTGACATCCAAACAAGTAAAAAAAATTTAGACAGAAATGACGCAAACTCCTGGAAAATTTTCATGCAAAAACGCAATCGAAGCCGCGTCCTTCAGTAGAGCGAGGACGACAACTTTATTTAGCCATCTTTTCACTCAAACCCCAGCGTTTCAGATTCAGATAATAAAACATATACCAAGGACCCATACGAACACTAACTAATCAAACCGGATCATGCACCATTGGAAACAAAAGGCACAGCCATGAACTTCCCGTAATATCTGGGTTTGATAATACAAGCTACCTTTCGCACATCTAAGCAGCAAAACACAGAACCTTATTCAGCCAAACGAGCAACAAATTCAATCCCAGGAATATGCTTCTTTTTTTTGCAGAACAGAAAAATGCAAAACCTTGACTGACTTCAACTCTGGTAAACCAGATTTCCAGGACAAAAACGCGAGACAGGAGCGAGAAAAAAGAAAAACAGCACAAAGGAAATAGTCCGAGACAACCACAATTTCGAAAACAGATTTCAGCAAAACTCCATCTTGAAAAAAAACTTGGACTGGGCACTTCCTAAGCTAAACGAACATATCCATGATAGTAATAAACAAATAAATAAAAAATACAGTCTGGGCGGATGTACAAAACTGACTTTGCAACCCAAATCTTGAAACGAACAGAGAAAAGATTGAAGATTACCTATTTCACTGCTCTCGGACTCGAATCTGCAGCAGGAAACCGTAGGAGATTGAATACGCACCACCAGAGGAAACGCACCACCAGAGATTGAAGGAGATGAGTTTGCAGATTTCGGTGAAGAGAACGCGAACGTGAGACTTTGACCTCTGGGTTTCTTCACTGTCTCTTTCCTTTGCCCGACAGTTTTCTTTCTTCCCTAGCCCAAGCTACGTTCTTTTCCTGCTAAAACTCTAATCGCTCTTGGATTCTCAGCTGCGCTCTCACGTTCCCTTTTTCCAGTCGCTGTATCTCTCCCTCTCTCGTCAGGCCCTTGCTGTCTTTTTTTCTTCAGCCGCCAAATGGCCTTCCCCTCTTTCTTGCGGTCTCTTTCCTTTTATATAGGAACCCCCAACCCCTAAACCCTCACCTCAAAGGTGAGGATGAAGGGTGGGTTTCCACCAAATAGTTCAGCCATCCGATCCAGACAAAGCTCCCATGAAAAATATAAGTACCGAAAATGATATTTCTTCCTGTTGCTGCATGCGCGACTCTTCTTTTTTTCTTTTTTTTTTGGTGACAAGTAATTTAAAAAAAGATAATAAAATTAAGTAAAACAAAAACAACAATTTTAAGTAACATCGGACAAAAATAAACAAACTAGAAACAACAAAGTTGCGATTTTTCATTTTTCTTTTCTTTTCTTCATTTTTCATTTTCATCATTTTTTCCCTTTTTTTTCTTTTCTTTTTTTTTCTTTCTTTTTTTTTTCAAGAAAACGTTGAATTTAAATAAAAAACAAGCAAAGTATATTTTTTGAATGCTTTTTCTTTCTTTCTTTCTTTTTTCGAGAAATTCTATGCTAAAACTTAAAAATAATAATAAAATAAAAAGCTAAAAACTAAAAACTAAAAAGTGAATAAATCTAACACGACAAATAAAAACTAAATAAATAGTAAATGAAATTACACTAAAATTTTGGTGTCTACAGTTTGCCCCTCTTTGTCTGAGTTTTGGAAAAACTTGAGACAAAAAAGTAGACACCAAATACTCACCTGTGTTATTTGGCGGTGAAAACGTCTCGAACAATGGACGCTTTAGAAATGGGGACTGACCCGAACAAGAATTTAAAACGGGACTGGCCCGAACAGGAATTTAAAACGGGACTGACCCGAACAAGAATTTAAAACGGGACTGACCCGAATAGGAAATTTAAAACGGGACTGACCCGAACAAGGAATTTTGAAACGGGACTAACCCGAACAGGAATTTAAACGGGACTCGCCCGAACAGAAATGTAAATGGGATAGACCCAAGGGATGGACCCAAACAGAAATGTAAATGGGATAGACCCAAACAGAAATGTAAATGGGATAGACCCAAACAGAAATGTAAATGGGATAGACCCAGGGGATAGACCCGAACGGAAATGTAAATGAGATAGACCAACCGGATAGACCCGGACCCGGACGGAAATGTAAATGGGATAGATCCACGGGATAGACCCGGACAGAAATGTAAATGGGATAGACCCACGGGATAGACCCGGATAGAAAAGTAAATGGGATAGACCCACGTTTAGTGAAAATGAAAATGAAATGCACACTAGTGGGACTGACCCACGGCTAGTGGCGATGAAACTGAAATGCACATTAGAGGGATTGACCCACGGCTAGTGGTAGTGGAAACAAAATGCACGCTAGTGGGACTGACCCATGTTTAGCGGCAATAAAGATAAAATGCTCACTAGTGGGACTGATCCAACGGCTAGTGGCGAAATAAAAGAAATGCGCACTAGTGGGACTGACCCAACGGCTAGCGGCAGAATAAAAGAAATGCGCACTAGTGGGACTGACCCAACGGTTAGTGGCGAAATAAAAGAAATGCACACTAGTGGGACTGACCCAACGGCTAGTGGCAGTATAAAAGAAATGCTGGTATGTATGAAGAAACTGTATAAGACTTGCTCGAAAAATTATCCAAGGATTTGCTCCAGTGTGATGAATTGGTCAGTGGGATAACACCCGAGCCTGCCTTCATTTAGTTGGTTAGTGGGATAACACCCGAGTCTGCTGTGATAATCGGAAATAGAAAGGCACATTAGCGGGACGAACTCAATGCTATTGGAGATAAACTAAAACAACACACACGTTAGTGAGATAGACCCGATGCTAACGGTGGTGGAATAAAAATGCACACGTTAGTGAGATAGACTCGATGCTAACGATGGTAGAATAAAAACGCACACGTCAGTGAGATAGACTCGATGCTAACGGTGGCGGAATAAAAATGCACACGTTAGTGAGATAGACTCGATGCTAACGGTGGCGGAATAAAAATGCACACGTTAGTGAGATAGACTCCATGCTAACGGTGAAAGAATGAAAATGCACGCGTTAGTGAGATAGACTCGATGCTAATGGGGTTGAATAAAAACGCACGCGTCAGTGAGATAGACTCGATGCTAACGGTGGCGGGATAAAAAATGCACACGTTAGTGAGATAGACTCGATGCTAACAGTGATAGAATGAAAACGCACGTGTTAGTGAGATAGACTCGATGCTAACGGTGGTAGAATAAAAACGCACACGTTAGTGAGATAGACTCGATGCTAACGGTGACGGAATAAAAATGCACACGTTAGTGAGATAGACTCGACGTTAACGGTGGCAGAATAAAAACGCACACGTTAGTGAGATAGACTCGATGCTAACGGTGGTGAAATAAAACGCACACGTTAGTGAGATAGACTCTATGCTAACGGTGGTTGAAATAAAACGCACACGTTAGTGAGATAGACTCGATGCTAACGGTGGTTGAAGTCAGTGAATTAAATGTGGTTGTCAAGAAAGGGGGTAGAAGGGTGCGCGGCGGACGTTGAGACTCGCCAACAAGAAAATAAAATCTGATTTTGAAAAATGATTTTTATTTTTTCCGTTTTTTCCTTTTCGTTTAGGAGAAACTTTTCAAGAAATAATTTTGCCCCAGTCTCCACCACTTTATTGTGCAACCGATCATTTGATTTGCATTATGGCAGGGTTGCTCCTCCTTAAAACTTTGATTCACCACTTCTTTGGTCCGAACCCCTCAGTCATATAAAAATTCTTGGGCGACATTCCTCAGTTCTAAAAAAGTTACCCCAGTTTCGTCCTTTGAAACGCGTATGAACCTGCAAAAGAAAGAACAAATAATGCCACCACCATTCGATCAATTCCTCCTTCAAGAAATGTGTAAACATGAATACTTTGATGTTTTCCCCTTGATACTTCGAAAACTCAACTTTGCTCTGTGATCTGATCAAATTCCATTGACTTCCAATGCTAATAAGGCCCTTGGTATCCAGGGATTTTCAATAAATCAGGGGGATTTCCATCTGATGAACCTAAAGAGATAAATAAAACCATGAAACTGATGAAAGAATATTCTATTTACACAACAAATGATGAAAATTTCTGTAGCATGAAAACAATCATTTATTTTTTGAAAGAAAATTAATTTTAAAGAAATGAATCTATAAATTCTACAATTTTCGCTTGAAAAACCAAAGTATTCCGACTTCAAACAAAATGCCACGCTTGACCCTTTAGATATCATCCGCCCTGAGCTTAATGTCGGCAACAGAAAAACCACAATGCGAGGAGGAATCCCAAATGAACCGAATCACTAGCTTTCTAATTCCAACCTCACTTTTTCTCATGAAACTCTACCTTAGCGCCCTTTTAGGTTTTCACTAAGGCTATTCCCATTTTTTTTTTGCTCTTTTTTTTTCATTTTGTTTGCTTTTTTTTCTTTTTTTTCTTTTCTTTTCAAAGGTGCCCTTTTCAGATTTTCACCTGATGAACAAATCTTGCCAATAGCCTTTATCAACTCAAAAAATGTGTTTTAAGAAATAATGGCATCAGTGCGACAACCCCTTCCCTTACAACATGAGTGAAAGTGTATTGACATCATTTGCCATGTGATTTAGAAAATTTTCTTAAAAGAGGTGATGCCAAGAATGGAAGCCAGAACTTTTTGGCTTTTGTAATGGGGTCTGGTGAGGTGCTAGAAAAGGTTAAAGCTTGAAGGCAGACTTCAAAAAGTGGTTTAAATGATCTGAGATCGCATTTTCATGCTAACCCTATTTTAGGGTTAAATCAAAATTTGCCTCAATTTATTCTCAACTGAGGTTCTCTTTTCTTTCATTTTCCTTCCTTTCTTCTGTCATTCCATTCATCTTTTGAAATATTCACAATTTGCCCCAGTTTATTTTTTAACTGAGGTTTTCTTTTATTCATTTCTTTTTCTTTCGGCTTTCTTTCGAATATTGAATTTGCCCCAGTATGGGGTTTTTCTTTTCTTTTTCAAAACTACATTTGCCCCAGTGTGGGGTTTGCGATCTTCAGGGGTTGCCAAATGAAGTAATTTATTTTGAAGGCTCAAAAGGGATGACTAAGGATAAAATGTCTCAATGGGAAAAGAAGAAGGCCTGATTTTCATTCCATTCTTTGCATTAACCCTTGAAAGGAAACTTTCATTTATCAGATGAAGAATTTCTTACACACATATCCGAATTGATCGGTTGAGGGAAAATTTGTCCACTCCACTTCTGCGAGAACTAATACTCTGCCATGCAACACCTTCTTGATAATAAAAGAACCTTGCCCATTCGCGGTGAACTCTTCTTTTGGCTTTATCTCATATCGACAAAAGCTACCTCAATGCTTTATTTCTTTGGGCCATTCTCTTTTGATAGCACTGACAATGACGAATGGCATTCAGATGCTTCTTATCAAGTGACCACTGAAATCGTGATCCCACTCCAGCTTGAGTTTCTCTTTATGTGTTCCTTTGAAACATTATCTGATGTCTCTTCGCTATTCCCCTCATTTTGAAATCCAAATTCACATTCATGATATATCAAGTTTCGGAACAGTGATATCCAAAAGATTAGAGGATTTTATTCTTGGCCATCTGAAAAGAATGGGTAAGTAATATAGTATATATAAAACTATATATTTTAAATTTCAAAGGAAGGACAAAACGTCATAATACACTATTTAACAAAAAACACGCTATTTAACATAAGATTTGTATTGAAAAGACATTTGAGTTAAAACTATTTACAAAACGAAAATGCAAAAGATGAACAATGCTGATGATTTCTCCCATAATTCATAATCAAAGACAATCCTCTAGATTTACCAAAATTCCCTTCGGGAGGGAATGTGATTTGCAATCCAGTTTTAGATGGCTATGTCAAGCACAAAAGGCTTCTGGACTATTTTGATTACTTCATTCTCCCCCACAATGTATTTGGCAGGCTGCTCAAACTCCTCTTCAGTGATGATGGCCGCTATAGTATCCTTGTGCGCAGGAAAAGGGTTTTCGCCGACACTTGGTCCTTGTTCATTTCTCCTTCTCAAAATTATGTCTCCGGCCTCAATCATGTCTTGAATTTTATGTTTAAGTACCCAACAATTGGCAGTAGAATGTCCAGGAGCTCCAGAATGATAGGCACACGCGGCTTGAGGGTCGTACCCAGAAGAGAGACCTCGACGAGAGTAGTTTGGAGGAGGTATGTCATCAATTTCACTGGCGGCCTTGAGCTGTTCGTATAGTTGGTCAATGGGTCGGCCTAAGTTGGTAAAAGTTCGAAATCGACCCGGTTTTTGTATTTTATTGGTTTGAGGAGGGTTGTAAGTCTGTTGGTTTGATGGAGTAGGTCTGGGATTATAAGGTAGACAAGGTTGAATTTGAGCATTGTTGTGAGACATTGGGAAGGGTATTGTAGGTGGGCTTGCACAGTTCTGCCGAGGTCGAGGGTGATTGGTAGTAGTATGATAAACAGGGCGTGGGTTTGGGTAGCGAGATGAATATGTATGGTAACGTTGGGATTTGGGTCTTGAAAACGGTCCTTGGCCCCACACAAAAGTAGTTTCCTCCTCTTTCTTCTGGAGTTGAGTCTCCCTTTTGTTATTACTCTGACCTTGCAAGGCGTCCAACTGTGATTTTAAAGCTGATACATTGACAATTTTCCCTGCTTTAACGTATTCGTCATATTCCTCCAACTTATTGATAATTGCTGCAAATGAACACCCGGTCATGCGAAAAATTTCCCCAAAGTAGGGCGGGTCATGAGTTTTGATGAACGTACGAACAATCTCATCTTCAATCATAGGAGGCTCCACCTTGGCGGCCAATTTCCTTCATCTTTTTGCATACGTCTTATGATCCTCCGATGGTTTCCTCTTGGTCCCCTCCAATGTGGTCCTCATGGGAGCCAGCTCGCAATTGTATTCGTACTGCCTCATAAAAGCAGTTGACAAATCCATCCAAGATCTCATATCCTCAGGCTTCAAATTGGAATACCAATCCAACGCGTCGCCTTCTAGACTCTCGGGAAATAAGCGCATAGGTAGATTCTCATCATCTATTGGCTTCCCTAGCTTGTTTGCAAACATCCTAAGGTGTGTTTTGGGATTGCCAGTTCCATCGTACTTGCTAAATTTGGGTGCTTTGAAACCCATTGGCAATTGCATATTCAGAAACAGGCACGGCTCGTTGTAGTCCAAACCTCCTTGCTTGTTCAAACCTTGGTTTTTCCTTATGAACTTTTCAAACCGATCCAATCTCTTTAGCAAGTTTTTATCCACTGGCGCGGATGATTCCCCAACTTCAACTTTTCCTTGGGCAGTGGTATCTAAGGTGAATGGCTCAGCGGTCGAGTAATAATGGGGTCCCTGAGGTTCGAATGGCATGCTCATAGTAATTGGCGGATACCTTTGGAGAATTTGGGCATGAGGGGGGTTAATTTGAACGTTAGGTGCATAAGCAGGTGGTGGGTCATGAGTGGGATAGGTAAAGGCTTCTTCAGGTGGATTTATGACATGTGAAGTAACAGGAGCTTGAGTATAGGGTAAGAGTATTGGTTGAGATTCAGATTGGCCAGGGGGTAAAGGCTCATGGTATTGCTCGCCGCTAGCACCACCAGTGACCAATTGGTCGATCACGCGCTGTTGGGCCACCATTTCAACGTTTAGTTCATTAAATCGGTTGAGAACTTCGTTCAGCTGAGCTCCCAGATTCTCCAAATCAGTTGATGATGTTGTTACGGGCCTATCAGATGGTTCTGGATGGGTACTCATGTTTACACTTTCTCTTAAAATTCGGCTATGTGATCGGGTAATAATGGGGTTTCTTTGTGGAGCAATATTTGTGATTACTACCTGAGAGTGTAAGAAAACCCTTATTAGATGCCCTTCTTGATTGACTGTTGTCAAAAAGAAAGAAGAAGGAGAAAAAAGGAAAAGAAAAAGATAGGAGTTAGTAAAAATTAAAGTAATTTGGATGCATGTCCTATTGGGGGGCCCTTTTAGTGCCAAAGGTAGGCCTAGCATGAGAATGCAATCCTCTGAGGTAGGCACTATACCCTACCTGATGAATCCGATCAACTCATTGACAGTTGGTTGGAAAGCAATTTGAAAATTTTGGGCCAATTGAACAGCAGGAAACCTTTAAATGAAGGAATGGTTTTGGTTGGCACAGGAATTTGTACTAATAAATTTAATTTTGACAACTTGATATTGGACCATTTTTTTTTACATGGGTCAAAACCCTAGTTAATCCAAATCAAATAAATGCAATGGGTGATTTTGATTGATTTTTTTTTAAAAAAAATCAACTAGGTTTCTCAAATTGAAATTTGACATTAAAACCCTAATTAGTCGACTGGGTTGGATGATTTATTCAAAAATGAACCGGAACACCTAAAAAAGTGTAAAATGGTCAAGTGCATTGAGTGAAATTTGATTATTTATTCAAAATTGAATGGATAACCCTAAAAATAAATTAAACTAATCAAATGAATTGAATGAAATCAATTGATCAAGCAGATCGAGTGAAATGATGATTTATTCAACATCGACCGAATTGCCCTAAAACTAGGCAAATTGGTCAAATGGATAGGACGAAATTGATGATCTCTTCAAAATCGACTCGATTGCCCTAAAAATGGGTATATTGGCCAAATGAATGAAATGGAATTGATGATCTCTTCAAAATCAACCGGATCACCCAAAAAGGGTAAATTGGTCAAATGAATTGATTGGATTTGATGATTTATTCAAAAATCGACCAGATCGCCCAATAAGGGTAAATTTGTCAAATGAATTGATTGATGATTTATTCAAAAATGGGTTGAATTGTCCACCTATTGGCAATTTTCAAAAATTCATTGCGATGCATTAGTCTATGAGCCTCCTAAAATCAAGATTTGGCCTCAATTTATCGTCTCAACAATGAGGAATCATTTGTGAATTACTTCGAATTATTGTCCTTTACACAAGGGATGTTTACCAATTATGTTAAAACGGCCAAAAAGTGATTATTAGACGCTCATATTCCAAGAATCACTTTATGAAAATGATCGGATCTTACCTTACCTTGTGCACTACCCCTTCGGATGGTACAAAATATAAACGTGCAAGTCTCCTTGGATTAAGTATCCGAGACATAAGGTGGTTTTATTCCTGACACGGGATCCCCTAAATGGCATTCCCTTTCTAGGGTGGATGCATGATGCCATTTATTAAGGCGATGTAAATATGTGACAAATATGTCCTAAAGGACATAAATAATGCATCGGGGGGAAAAGGTCTAAAAATGAAATGTACTTATTGAAAATTAAGTGTAATAACTGAAATTTAAACATGTGAATTATCTAGTGGGTAAGTCACTAAAAGAGTGCCAAAGAAGCCTCTTATTGCTAAGGCACATGAATGCAAGCCAAGAAAACAATGAAATGGTTAGTGCAATTGATAGTACACATAACATATTGGGAGCAATTAAGAAAAGAAATATAATAAAAGCATGTAAAAAGGGTGGAACCCCTTCCCTCGTGCCTAATGTGCCTAAAAAAAAGGGAGGCTGATTCTAACCTAGGAACTCTAACATGGATGCATGAGGCTGGGGCTCACTAATGCAACTAGACTCGATAAAGTTTTAAAAAGGTCCCCAAGCCTTCAGACCTAAGGGAATGGGTCATCAATCCCAAGACCCTCGGTCGGTGGCTCGAGCGATCCCCTAGGTACTGCGATGGGCGCAGAGCACACCATCCACATACCTAGAGAAACCATTCCTAGTCCTACAAGACGGTGTGGGAAAGAGCCCACGAAAATAAAATAAAATGGGATAACAGTAAATAAACGTGCACGTATGAAGTGTTCCCTATTTTGAGGGAAAGGGTTGAAACCCAACGCGAGACTCTAAAGGTGACACCCCCCCCCAAATGCAATGCAAAGTGCGAGATAAAACAAGTAAAACATACATCCAAGCAACCAATCATACATACGTGAGTGAGGGAGTAGTTTGATACGCGCGCGAGGCAAAAGGTCCTCAAATGGAAGATGCAACCCTAATATCCAAATGTTACGCATAACAAGGGTAGAAAACGGAAAAGAATGGCTAAATCAAATGCTTGGACCCACTTAGGAAGTCCCCAGTGGAGTCGCCAAGCTGTCGCGCGCCCACTTTTTGAAATGGTGTGAAAGTAGTGTGTAGGATAAGTATGTGAACGTGTGTGAAAGTAAAAATAAAAGGCCGTGGAATTGTGAAATGCGACAGTTTGGCCACACAAAGGGTTTTAGATAGAAAAGGAGTCGCCACTTGGTATAGAGTTAGGGTGTACCAAGTCACCCAAAAAGTGATTTTTTGGAAAAGAAAAGTGAACAAACCCTTTAAAGAATTTTTAGGTCTACGTAACCAAAGAAAAGGGATCAGGGGTCACATTTGATAAGGGAGAAGGCAAAGGCAAAGCCTAAGGCACTCCCTTACCCTAGCCAAAGCTAGTTGCGTGACTTAGCCCCACTTTTCCTAATTCTTCTACCCAAAATATGCGTTGCATGTTGGATGTAACTAATGGATATGAAAAAGATGCAATCCTAAATCTAAAATGTCTCTTATGAGGCTTTTTGGTCCCAACTACATGAATTGTAATGGCCAGTAAGGAAAGCCCTCATAGAGGTCATGAATAATGCAAATGAAGAATCAAGTATGAGTGTAAGTGTGCAAATGTAAGAAAAGTGCATGTGTGCCAATTGAGAAAATAAAGGTGTTTGTGTGCAAGTGGATGAAAATATAGTATAATGGTAGTAAATGCATATAAGTGCAACTGGGTGTAATTTGTGATGTAGAAAAATAAATAGGTGATAGGGAAAGAAAAATGTACAAACATGACATGTGGATTAAGAAAAATATAAGTAGTGAGAAAATGTGGATAAAAAAAATGAGGAGGTGATATGATAGAAATGAAAGTGTATGAACCTAGAGGAATGCATCAAGTCGGGTACGGGAATGACTCCTAATTTCACGACTTTAATTTTCCCTTTGATTAGAAGGAAGGACTAGCGTGCTAAGGCTATTTTGTAGCCACACTCGCTCGTTTCCCTTACCGAAAGGGGACTCTTAAGCAAATGTACCCTATAACTAGCATGAGGATGCAAAAACCTAAAATGAAAGGGAAAGGATTGGAGGGGCATGCCAAATGCTAAAAAACTAAGAAAAATGCATGAAATGTAGTGAAACATGCAAGTATGTACCAACGAGAGGGGATGGCCTATTGGGTCTAGCGTTGGACTAGCCCTTCACTAAATGCTTTATCACAAGCGTTGGACTTGTGAGGATTAAAATGGAGGACCATGACTAGCATTGGACTAGCCATGGTAGACGCATTCATCCATCACATTATGACTATAGAAAGCAAGTAGACATGCAAGTCACCTATAAACACGTAGCACATAACACTTAGCATGCTCGACTAAATACAAGAGCCTAATAAAGCAAATTAACACATAGCAACAAAAGCAAGTAACCAAGCTAATGAACCTATTACATTTGCTAGCTAGGCACACGTCTTCAATAGGTCTTCATCAAATGCTCTCCAAGCCCTATCTATTACAAGCCAAGAGGTATACACATACCCCAAAAAAAGAATAATTTAATAAAGCAAAGTAAATGAAATAAATGAACGGAATTAAAGAAAGGCAAGGAAAGCAAAGACATGCAAATCTCACTTAGCACGTTGGATCACATAGAGGAGAGACAAAAAAGGATAAAAGAAGTTATACCTCCCCGTTTGTGATGTTAGTAAAGTGAACAAGACTTAACTTGGGCTAGAGTCACCAAAGAAAGAGATAACTTGGGCTAAAATCATCAAAGCAAGGGATTAATGCACCAATATAATAGTAAAGTAAAACAAAATCACCAAATCCCTTCTAATTGCAACTTAAATGAAATCAAATAATGCATAATTTCCAAGAAAGGGACCCACCAAGGACCCAATTGCAAACATTAATCAAGCACTCAAACCCAATTAAACATTTTAGGAACTTCAAGGGTCCAAGAGTAAAGAAAGGGTCAAGTAATGGTTCAAAACGCAATTACTCTAGGACCTAATTGCAAGAAATTAGAACATGATTGGGCCATAGTAAAACAAAGGGGACTTGGGGGGTTAAGAGGCAATTTCTGAAAGTTGTTTTTGCATGCAAATGAATTGCCTGCAGCAAAAATTTTGATGAAAGCTTCCTGCAATTCGGCTCTTTACAAAAACAGCTTTCAAACATAATCAAATCCAAACACAACTATCATACTATCCTCTCATTTTGCATCATGAAATTTGTAGATGTAAACATCAAAAAGTCGTACAACAAACATGCAAAATCTGAACAGTTCAAGCAACTTCATGCAAGGCATTACAAAACATTTCTGCAACAAGAAGAGACCTTCGACAGCCAGCTAAAACTTTGGGAACTTCAGCAACCTTGTGTGGCAAACAAGAATTTTAACAAGGAGAAAAATTCAACTTCCAAGTTCACACTAGACCTTAGGAAATCATTGCCAAGATACTATGTGAGAGAGAGACAGAACAAAGAAAACAAAATTTGAGGTTTGAGGTTCATTCCAAAATTATATTCAAGTCAAAGTTTGCTGCTGCAATTTTGTTTCCAACGGATACTTCAGATCCAAACACCAAAGTTTGATCAAAACCTTTTCAACCAAACCTCCAAAAACTTTAAATTAAACAACACAACACATGTATTTGACATCCAAACAAGTAAAAAAAACTTAGACAGAAATGACGCAAACTGCTGGAAAATTTTCATGCAAAAACGCAATCGAAGCCGCGTCCTTCAGTAGAGCGAGGACGACAACTTTATTTAGCCATCTTTTCACTCAAACCCCAGCGTTTCAGATTCAGATAATAAAACATATACCAAGGACCCATACGAACACTAACTAATCAAACCGGATCATGCACCATTGGAAACAAAAGGCACAGCCATGAACTTCCCGTAATATCTGTGTTTGATAATACAAGCTACCTTTCGCACATCTAAGCAGCAAAACACAGAACTTTATTCAGCCAAACGAGCAACAAATTCAATCCCAGGAATATGCTTCTTTTTTTTGCAGAACAGAAAAATGCAAAACCTTGACTGACTTCAACTCTGGTAAACCAGATTTCCAGGACAAAAACGCGAGACAGGAGCGAGAAAAAAGAAAAACAGCACAAAGGAAATAGTCCGAGACAACCACAATTTCGAAAACAGATTTCAGCAAAACTCCATCTTGAAAAAAAACTTGGACTGGGCACTTCCTAAGCTAAACGAACATATCCATGATAGTAATAAACAAATAAATAAAAAATACAGTCTGGGCGGATGTACAAAACTGACTTTGCAACCCAAATCTTGAAACGAACAGAGAAAAGATTGAAGATTACCTATTTCACTGCTATCGGACTCGAATCTGCAGCAGGAAACCGTAGGAGATTGAATACGCACCACCAGAGGAAACGCACCACCAGAGATTGAAGGAGATGAGTTTGCAGATTTCGGTGAAGAGAACGCGAACGTGAGACTTTGACCTCTGGGTTTCTTCACTGTCTCTTTCCTTTGCCCGACAGTTTTCTTTCTTCCCTAGCCCAAGCTACGTTCTTTTCCTACTAAAACCCTAATCGCTCTTGGATTCTCAGCTGCCAACCTCATTCTTAGTTCCCCCCCAAAACCTAGCTCTCACGTTCCCTTTTTCCAGCCGCTGTATCTCTCCCTCTCTCGTCAGGCCCTTGCTGTCTTTTTTTCTTCAGCCGCCAAATGGCCTCCCCCTCTTTCTTGCGGTCTCTTTCCTTTTATATAGGAACCCCCAACCCCTAAACCCTCACCTCAAAGGTGAGGATGAAGGGTGGGTTTCCACCAAATATTTCAGCCATCCAATCCAGACAAAGCTCCCATGAAAAATATAAGTACCGAAAATGATATTTCTTCCTGTCGCTGCATGCGCGACTCTTCTTTTTTTCTTTTTTTTTGGTGACAAGTAATTTAAAAAAAGTTAATAAAATTAAGTAAAACAAAAACAACAATTTTAAGTAACATCGGACAAAAATAAACAAACTAGAAACAACAAAGTTGCGATTTTTCATTTTTCTTTTCTTTTCTTCATTTTTCATTTTCATCGTTTTTTCCCTTTTTTTTCTTTCTTTTTTTTTCAAGAAAACGTTGAATTTAAATAAAAACAACCAAAGTATATTTTTTGAATGCTTTTTCTTTCTTTCTTTTTTTTCGAGAAATTCTATGCTAAAACTTAAAAATAATAATAAAATAAAAAGCTAAAAACTAAAAACTAAAAAGTGAATAAACCTAACACGACAAATAAAAACTAAATAAATAGTAAATGAAATTACACTAAAATTTTGGTGTCTACGGAAGAAGGGCCCACACTGGAGCAAATTATTTTTGGAAAGATTCTCTAAATCAAAATCAAAAAATAAAAAAAAATCCAAAAACAAAAAAAAATCAAAAAATCAAAAAAAGTCAAAAAATCACAAAATCAAAAAGTCAAAAAATCACAAAATAAAAATTCACCCAAAAAAAATCAAAAATCAATCAAAAATCAAAAATCCTAAAATCCAAAAAAAAAAAAAAGAAGAGGGAAAAGGAAAGCAGGGTAAGCTTAGTGAAGACCCAAAGGGGCACTGAGATAGGTTTTCCCAAGGAAGGCGAAGAAGGTCCGTACTCGTTTTAAATAACGAAACTGAGGCAAATTTTTGAATTGTGAGATGTCGTTCAAGAATTGAATAATTCATGGTTCGAACTGAGGAAATTCGAATCAAGGCCTTAAGAAGAAGCAACAATGTCACAATGCAAAGCAAATGATTGGTTGTACAGAATTGATTCAAACTAGGGCAATTTTTGAAAAATTTCTCAGGTAAGTATTCAAGAACTTTTTCATATATTAACGTGTCTTTATCACCGTTAGCATTGAGTATTGACTCACTAACATGTGTTTTATTTTTTCATATCCGTTAGCATCGACTCTAACCCACTAACGTGTGTTTTGTCTTTTATCACCATTAGCACTGAGTATTGACTCACTAACGTGTGTTTTATTTTTTCATATCCGTTAGCATCGGGTCCAACCCACTAACGCGTGTTTTGTCTTTTATCACCGTTAGTATTGAGTATTGACTCACTAACGTGTGTTTTGTCTTTTATCACCGTTAGTATTGAGTATTGACTCACTAACGTGTGTTTTTATTTTTTCATATCCGTTAGCATCAGGTCCAACCCATTAAAGTGTGTTTTGTCTTTTATCACCATTAGCATTGAGTATTGATTCACTAACGTGTGTTTTATTATATCTGTTAGCATCGGATTTAACCCACTAACGTGTGTCGTGTCTTTATCACCGCTAGCATTGAGTATTGACTCACTAACGTCTGTTTTTGTTTTTTGATATCCATTAGCATCGGGTCCAACCCACTAACGTGTGTTTTGTCTTTTATCACCGTTAGCATTGAGTATTGACTCACTAACGTGTGTTTTATTTTTTCATATCCGTTAGCATCGGGTTTAACCCACTAACGTGTCCTTATCACCGTTAGCATTGAGTATTGACTCACTAACGTGTCTTTTTGTTTTATTTATATTCGTTAGAATTGGGTTCAATCCACTAACGTGCCCACCGTTAGCATCGAGTACAACTCACTAACGTGTGTTTTGTCTTTCATCACTATTAGTATCGAGTATTGACTCACTAACGTGTGTTTTATTCATATCCGTTAGCATTGAGTTCAACCTACTAATGTGTCCACCGTTAGCATCGAGTACAACTCACTAACGTGTCCTTTTGTTTTATTCATATCCGTTAGCATTGGGTTGTATCCCACCAATCTTGGCAGGCTTGAGTTTGATCCCACTGACCGTTTTTATCTTGTTGGACTTGGGTTGTATCCCACCAACCTCGATAGGTTTGGATTCGATCCCACTGACCGTGTTTTTATCTTATTGGGCTTGGGTTGTATCCCACCAATCTCGACAGGCTGGGGTTTGATCCCACTGACCGTGTTTTTTATCTTGTTGGGCTTGGGTTGTATCCCACCAACCTCGGTAGGCTTGGGTTTGATCCCACTGACCGTGTTTTTATCTTGTTGGGTTTGGGTTGTGTCCCACTAACCCTTTTGATTTTAGGTTTAGATTTTCCAACCCATTAGATTTATCTAGTTGTTTCTATTTTAGTTGAGTCAGAGCTAACAGATAAATAATTTGGTGTCTATGTCTTTGTCTCGAATTTCTTCGAAATCCAAACAAAGAGGGGCAAGCTGTAGACACCAAAATTTTACCAGTTTTTATTTATTTATTTATTTATTTATTCAATCTTTTCATATTTTTATTTTTATTTTATTTTTAATTTATTTTTGTTTCATTTTATATTTCTTGAGAAAAATCATTTTAGAAAATCAAAAAAAAAAACGCGCGTGTGTGCGTGGGCGCACACCTTCTTCTTCACGGAGCTGGTACAAAAACCAGCAAATAGTACCGATTTCCAGCTGCCATTTTCCACCCACTTTTGGGCATTTGTATTTCCCTTTCAACCCTTCAGTACCAAACCACGTAACCCAATCCCAATTGACAAGAAGCTTCCAGATTAAAAGCCATCTAATGGCTTGAAATGGACCAAAAACGCATTTCTAAATCTGATCCCTAGATGCTAGGTTTTTGGGGTGTTTTGAGTGGCCATAAAAAGGCTCCAAAAAGAACGCAGAAGGTAGGAGGGGCGGCGGAACAAGGAATAGAGAGAGAAAAACAGAGAGAAATGGGAGAAATCGAGAGAGAAAAGAAGGAGAACAATTTCTGCAAAAAAATTTCGTCGGGAAGGTTGGCGAAACAGCTCCATTTCCGGTCAAATTACAATCTAATCTCCAACTCTTAGAGCGAGATTTCTTTTCCTTCACCTACTACGTATATTTGGGAACAAATTTTATTCAGAAATCGTTCAGTGAAAACGCCTTCGAGGTGACCAAATCGAAGCTCCAAAGTTGCTGCTTTAATGCTCCCGGCTCAAACTACAACCTTGCGGAGCACTTCGTCAAATCCACTTCCGTCTGTGTTTGTTCGCTCAAATCCGGTCCCAAAAACTTCATCAGGTAACCATAACACTCTTTCTCGCTTGGTTTAACACATTTTTATGAAGAACATGACCCCTTGGACGTGAGTTTGAACTTTGTTGCTGCTGGGTTTGTTTCATGTTTCTACCATGCTTGACTTCAGATTATTTTATTGATTATGGCCTGTTCATGTTTATGTTTAGCATTGGGTTGTGAAATAAAACACATAAGTTATAAGAGCTAGCTTACTTGGGAAACTCGTTTCGTGCGTTTGGTGGAAATGAAACCCAGAAATGGTGAAAAGAAAGTTGCCGAAGGAAAAATGTTGAAGAAGAAAGCTCCTTCGTACAGGCTGCATGTTCTTTTTCTCAAATTGCATTTTGACCCCTAAAGTTTAATTAATTTCACTATGGCCCAAATACTTTCTCAATTGAACCAATTTTGCCCCTCAAAATTTTAATCTTCTTCTGATTGTGATATGTGACTTGTTGTGTAGATTAATCTTGGGATTTAATGCATGATTAAGGTCCAGCAATTTTTTAGATTTATTACCTTCTTGGACTAGTAAAATAGATTAAAGGCTTGGGTTAATATCTTCTTAGGGCTTTTGGGGCATATTAATGTTAAGAATCTGGTTGAATTTGGTTAATTTACTTGGATTTTTTAGCTTGGGCTTAGGAGATAAAAGCCCACCCTTTTGATTGCATTTGTTTGGGATAAGATTATGGTCTGACCTGTACATTTCTTTGGATTTTTGAGCCGGGTTTAGGCAGTTTCGGCCCAAAGAAAGAAAAATGGCTCAATGACATGATGATCTCAAGAAATCAGAAAATGAATTTGCAGATGGGTCCCTGTACTTTTTAGTATTTTCACTACGGCCCTAAAAACCTTTAATTTCTTTCAATCAGGTCCCTAATTTAATTTCAAATAGGTCCCTTATCTTTATTTTTCTTCAATTTTGACCCCTGATCTTTCTGATAATTACAAATTGACCTCTAAAACTTTAGTAATTTTTGCAATTAGGTCCCTGACAGAATTGTTGTCCTAAATAGAAGTAGCCTTTTTTTAATTATGAATTATGTTCCATTTGAACGCTTCAATTGATTGATTTCATGTTTATTTCCATTTTTATGAATTATGTGTTAATTAAATTGGTGCCTTGATGATTTTTGTTGATTTTGGAGTTAAATAGGGCAAATCCACACCCCAATTAGTCACTACGTCAAGGGAGGTATATTCTCATGTTATTTTAAATCTCCCTACGTGCTCCTATGTGATTTTGTGTGTAATTGCATGCCTCTTGATTATTTTTTATTATTTATTTATTTATTCGCTTTATTCGCTCTAGTTTTGTATATTTATTTCAATCATTTGAATGCCAAAGTTGTAATAGTTAGGAGTTTATTCCTCTCCCCCCTTAGATTCTAGTAGGTATCCCCTTTTGTAATAGGTAAGGCTTGTGTGCTATGTGTTTGTGGGTACCTATATGTCTATGTGTTTAATCGCTTTCCCTAGGTTTTTGTATTTAGATAAGCATGCTTATGTGTTACGTGCTAGATGAAACTATGTGTTTTTGCATGTCTATTTGCCTTTTAGTATTATATCTGATTATGTGGATGGAATGCACGTTACCGTGGCTAATCCAATGCTAGTCATGGTCTTCCCCTCGATCACTCACAAGTCCAATGCTTGTGAGAGAGCATTAGTGAAGGGCTAGTCCAATGCTAGACCCAATAGGGTCGTCCCCCTTTCGATAGTGTCATATCTGCATGCCTCACTACAATTTCATGCATATTTTCATTTTAGCATTTCTCATTTTTGCATGCTCCCCTAACCTTTCCCTTACACATTTAGGGCTACATTCTCATTTTAGACTAGCTCATTTGCTTGCGTAGGTTAGGGAGTCACCCTTTTGGTAAGGGGAATAGACGTGTATGGCTACACATAGCCTTAGTACGCTTGTTTTCTTTCTAACCAAAAGAAAAATCAAAAGTCACGACTTTAGGGTCTCCCCGTACCCGTCTTGCTTTGCATTCCTTTAGGGCTCATGCATTTCATATAATCATATGCCACTTTTGACCACTATCACATCACACACACTCTCACTTTCTTCACGCTACCACTTTATCCACTCTATCATTTTGCATACTCTCACTTTACACTCTCTCATATTTGCACATTTTATACTTTATATACTCATTTGCACACTTGCACCTTATACTCTCCCTCACTTGTACACGGGCACTTTTCATACTCATTTGCACCCCTGTACTTTACACACCCACTTGCACACCTACACTTTACACACCTACTTGCACACTTGCACCTAGCGCTCGTTTTTTACACTCAAAGACATTTTCACACACTCTCATTTTTTTTCATTATTACTCGAGCATTCATTTGCATTTATTCGTGACCTCTTTGAGGATTCACCATTGGCTATCACAATTTATGTGATTAGGACCAATCGAGCCTCAAAAGAGACATTTTGGCCCATTCGAACCAATCATTAGATTTAGGTTTGCATTCATATGAGACACATCAAAATGAAATACATCTTTTGGTTAGAAATTAGGAAAATTATGACTAAATCACGCAACTAACTTAAGCTAGGGTAAAAGGGTGCCTTAGACTTCGTCTTTGCCTTCCCTTTTATCAACCGTGACCCCCGAACTCGTCTCTTTGATTTTCGTAGACTAGGAGTCATCTAAAAAGGTTTTACTTCATTTTTTCAAAAACTAATTTTTTTGGTGATTTGGTACACCCCAACTCAATACCAAGTGGCGACTCCTATTTTTCTGTTTAAAACCTTTTTAGATTATCATTTTGGCCAAACCATCGCATTTAAAAGTCCCATGGCTTTTTCCTTTATTTCTCACATTCACATGTTTCATGCACACTACAGATTATGATTTCGAACGCCTATTTTTCTTTATTTTCAAAAAATGGGGCGCGACAACAACCTCAGCTCACTGCCTCTCCCTCAGCCATCAGATTGGTCTTCATTTCCAGATTCTACTTGGGTTGTAGATAAAAGCCAAATGGAATGGATTTAGCATGATCCAATGGCAAGGAAAAATAACGGGAAGAAAAATGGGGGGAAATGGGATGGAACCAAGCCGCCCTCTGTACTGCATTCTTCATAGTTTTGATATGAAGCCGTAGGAAATGTTAGGCACGCGTGAAACTCACGCGCGCGTGCCTTAGCTATGCTTCCTTCCTTTTTTCCTTTTTTTTATTTTACTAATTTTCACTTAATTTAGATAAAAAAACAACAACTCTTCATAAATAGAATCTAAGAAAATTAAAGTATATTTTTGTGAAAATTTTTCTTTTTTCCGACAAATTTTAATACTAAAATGTCTTAAAATAAAAATTAACCGACTAATTAAGCAAGAAAGGAATAATAAATACATTTAATCAATAAAAATGAAATAATAACAAATAAAGCTAAATTAAAAAAGATTTGGTATCTAAAATGCTACAAAAATCCAGAAACAAGAACCATGAGATTAATAAGTAAAACTAGATAATTATCGATAAAAACTAAAAATAATGATAAATAAAGCTAAATTAAAATTTGGTGTCTACAAAGAACAAGAATATTGTTTTGATTTTTTTTTTTTGCACAAGATCAGCCCCAACTTCAAGAAACAAGAACTAGGGTTTGGTTTGTTCAAGATTTGGTAATTTTGACTTCAAGAATTCAAGAACCCAAGAATACCAATCCAATACTTCAAGATTCACCCAAGAATTTCCAAGAAACAAGGTAAATTTTCAAGAACTTCAAGAAATAATACAACAAAGCCTCTTTTAGTGCAAGACATGACAAAATTTCCCAACCCTCACTTCGGATTTCAAGCACCCACTATGCAATCCAAGAATGTCAAGAAGTTACCCAAGAAACTACAACAATAAAAAACAACAAGAAACAAACACAAGGAATGAGAAAAAAAAATTCGGATGAACAGTACCGCTACAGTGTCGATGAAGTAACTAACTAAGAGTACGGCTGATGTGAATTCTCACTTGACACGCGATCTAGACAACTTACACCAACGGTTTGGCAGCGGAAATTTGACCCAATCTAATCCCCGAAGTAGCGAACAATGTTGATACTATCTCAACCCACTGCTTAACGAATTAGCGAACCAAACTGTTTATCTCAGTCCGTAACTTTTGATGATTACAGAACAAATGGATGTTACTGATATTCTCTGATTAGACCCTTTCAGATTTGAAGCAAAACAGGTTCAAAGGCCAACATATGCTGAAACAGCTGTCGGACGCACAAAAACATTGCATCGGCCGTCCGACAAACAATGAGTAACTTCGGACGCACAAAGAACTCACCCTCGGACGTTCGAACCTGATAAGTCCAGTCCTCTAAACTCATTGATCTCGATCGGAAGCATAACACCTGAGCACCGGATGTCTAACAAACGTTGCGACACTTCGGATGCCAAGAATTGGAGGCATCGAACGTTCGAAAAAATTAAAGAAGAATTTCCAGTTTTACATCATACGTTCGGACGCATATTTTAGAGGTACCGGACGTCCTAAATATTTCAAGAAAACTTCTTGAACTCATTGCCTACGTTCGGATGCAGAAAACCAGCCTACCGAACGTCCGACACCACTAACGGCTAGTTGACTCTTCAGCTGCCTTCTATCCGTTAGTAGCATTGATTGAAGAACTTTTTGGTCTCTTATAAATAGAAAAAGTCAACCACTTAAAAGTGACTTTGCACATGGAGACTACATCAGATCTTGAGTGATTCAAGTGTGAGAATACTCCAAAAAGAAGATTTGTACTCTTAGTTGTGTAACTTTTTGATAAGTTTTTCAAGTGTGTTTTAATTTCTTCAATAGTGTAGCTTTGTTAGGGTTATCCTGTGATGACCCCACCGTACCCAGAGGCGTACCAAAGGGATTAGTGGATCGCTTGCCTAGTTCGCGCCAGAACTCAATACTTAAAGTGAGAAAATCGATTTCACGCTAAAAGAAAGTTCTATTTACTCTATTACATCTTTAAAAGTTGTACAAACTATTACATCAAGCCATACCTATCACTAGTACCAGAAAGTAAACCCTAGAAAAGTTGATAACTATAACCACCACAACAAATATATACATCTTACTAGTCAACTTATAACAAGTACTAGGGCAAAATCAAGTATTTTAGAAACCAAAAGTCTATACATCTTCCCGAGCTTTCCCTGCGTCGACCCCTGCTAAGGAAAACAAATGGAATGGGGTAAACTATATACTTAATGAATAATCGGGGGTAAAAATGTATACTCACATCCAAATAAACAGGTAAATCAGGATATTTCACATTGATAACAGAAGGGTGACATCACAATGGTAGGATATGGGTGGCTCCAAAGCCAGTTCAATTCCTCAAAGTTGAACGCCTGTTGACACTCTGTCAACCAAAGTACTCATGGTCTGTAGACTCCACTTACTTTTTCCGTTCACCTTATCAACCCCCGCTGGCCAGTCAATAGCACACAGCAGCTTGAGCGAAACAAAATCACTTAACTTTAATCAAAGCTTTAACAAAGAACGAAATCCCAAGGTTAGCATGGAACTAACTTCGACCAAGCCCTGGCTGACTCGAATAGTTCGTCTACCCTTGGAACCGGGCTGGAACCAAGCCCTGAAATATTCAATCTCTCAATAGATAATATCTCTCAACAAAGTACACAACAAAGTACTTGCCCCAACAGCACACAACAAAAAAGGGTTCAACTCAAGTCATGTAATCACTTCCATCAGCACACAGTAAAAGGGTGATACTCAACATAAGATATGTATTCTCATATATGAAATCAAAACAAAGGATGGGCTTAAGTCGAGTGAAATAAAGTACACTCTCGCCTAAGTACCCATTTAACATATACAAAGCACTTTGACAATTTCACATCAGTAAACAACCCAATTACTCACTTAAAATAGTGAGCACGTAAATCAAGGCACTTTATACAGGTCCACCGACTCCGTCCGATTCGTCACTGCCTGTGACAGAAGATTATACTCAACTATCAGTATATCGACCATCACAAATGGAAATAAGGACTAAAACGATCAAAGCGGCAAAAAGGACAGGGAAATGCATGCACGCGTGCGCGGAAATGACAACGGTATAAAAATGGGTTATACGGTTTTGATCATAACTAGAGCTGTGGTTATCGGATCAAGGTGCACTAGGTAACGTCTCGAGGCTAAGACAAAATATTACAACTTTCATGAAGATAACTCGACCCAATTTTTAGTGGATCCAGGTCAAATTTGCAAAATACAGAACTAGAATTCCTAAGGCTAGTTTATTCCTCTAGTGAAAATTTGGGCGGCATGCCCCTTGTGTTTACCTATTTTTCAGCCATTTATGGCTTTAATATTTTCCTCAAATCAGTCCCAAAGTCACACATATGCAATGGTAACACAATAACCCTTCAACTAGGCTCAAAATAATCCAATTACAACATAGGTCTTAACACGGCAACCAGATATCAAGTTTAAAGATGAATAGCCAAATGGCAGATTTAACGTCTTTTAGCGTATCGGTCACAACCGAAGCTACGCTTATCGGATTGAGGTACAACTTATACCGTTTCGAAGCTGAGACGGAGAACTACAAGTATCATGTGCATCAACAGAAAATTCGTTCATTTCCAAGGTCAAATTTATCGATTCCAAAACCAGAATTCCACCGTCAGGCTGGTTAACAACACTGTGTTCAAATGATAATAATTCAGGCTACAAAAGTTTGATCGAGGCGTTTTCAGATGCGTTGGAAAGCTACAACATACACTACAGCTTTCATATTTTGACCAAATACTAATTCAATATGGATCAAGGTGAAAAACCCCGGCTAGAATGATGAAATGTCAAAACTGTCCACAGAACTCTACCTATGGCAGTCGAGGGTATTTTTGTCATTGCATGAGCTACAGTGCTCGGATTGAGCTGAATTTTGTAGGCAGTAATAAAACATCATTTCCTACAACTTTCATGTTTGGAGATAAGTCTAATTCAGCCTCTATCATGGCCAAATGGAACCGGTCAGAACAGGGTAGCATGGAAACTCAAATCTGGAATCTAGTGAATTCAAAGTGTAAACTTCACATTTTTAGCTTAACCCACTACTATAACTTCCTATACAAGATTATATATACTATATACCATCCAAACAATAAGAAATATAAGTGAACAATTCAAAATCCTAACTCACAATTTCATCACCACAATCATCAAAACCACTTAAATAGGTATCACAAGACAAGAATACAAGTTACTACATAACTTAAACAAGCCTAAGGGAACAGAAGAAGATGAACAGCCATAATACCTCAATAAAAAGCTTGCAAAAGATATCCTTCACCTCTCTTGTAAAATTTTAGCTCCCCAAGCTTCCTAAGCTCTCCAATTAGAAGTTAATTGGTTTAGTTTGCTTGATTTTTCACTCAAACAAGCTAAGATCAAGATGAATTGGAGTTTTCTTCTCTTGCTCTCTCTCTCTTTGAAGTTCAGTCAAGCTGATGGAATGGAGGAGAAAATGAAGCTTCAAGAAGGTTAATAAGATGATAATTAGTTTGGGTCAAAGTTAGGCGGATGACTGCCAAGTGTTACCGCAAGATTCAATCTCAATTTTTTTTTCTTTTTCCTCCCTTTTCTTGGTCAATATTTTGGGCCATCTTGAGCTGGATTAAGAGCTGATATTTTACACTACCATCAATGATATTTTATGGTAAAAAAGTGGTGGTCAAGTGGTGTGTTCAATCGGTAACAAACGGCACCCGTCGGTTCAACCCGATTTTCCTTATTTCGCACATACTAGGGTTTTCACTTACCATTCACTAACTTATTATTACTACTTCTAATCATACACTTTATCTTATCTAAAACTCACTCTTAATCACCAAATTTAGTACACACTCCGTACCGGGTACTCACACTATAAAAAGACGCAAAAACCTTAGTTTACCCTAACGATGAATGAAAAGGAAAAACTCTTAATTCTATTCTTTATTCCAAACATTGGAGATGTAAATGAGTAGTCTAGCTATTATAAAGGAATAAATGCCAAAGAAAAAGGAATTTTAAGAAAATATTAGGGATTTTACAATTCCATAGATTAAAATTAGGGTTTCGATTAAAATGTGAGATTTTTAAGAAAACAGGTTAGTCACAAGTGAAAACTAGGGTTTTGAGTACAAGTAGGGTTTCTAGTCTTTAAAACAAAACAATGTTGTAGACACCAAATTTTTAGGGTATTTTTGTATACTATTATTTTTTATTTAGTTTTATTTTTTAAGTCATTTTAGCATAGAATTTATCGAAAAAAAGAAAATCATTCACAAAAATAAGCTTTAGTTATTTTAGATTCAAGTTCATTGTTATTTAATTAAAAAAAAAGGGAAAAGGGAAAATCATCAATCAAACACAAATTTTTTTTTATTTTTATCTTTTATTGCTGGTTTTCCTCATTTTATTTGATTTTACTTAAAATGTTATTTTTATTATATTATTATTAAAAACAATTGCAGCTGGCCATTTCTTCTATTTTACTTTACTCATTTCCGTTTTTTTTATATAAGTCTAGCTCATCACTCAAAGATCTCATTCATAAAATCTAAGGGCTCTAAAATCTTGGAAAAAATCCAACTATCATCCTAACCTTAGGTATAAGGGTTTGGGGGTTTAGCTTCCTATATAAAAGGGATAAGAGGGACCCGCAAAAAAAGAAAAAGAGGGAGAAAAGGGTAGAATCCAAGTTGACGGCAAGAGAGAAACCAGGAAAAATAGAGGGACTCTGGTGACGGCTGAAGGGGAGAAGGAGTTTCAGGCTCGACAAAGAAAAGAAGAGAGAAAGGGAGGATCTGAGAGAAGCAAAGGAAATCTGGAAAAATTTTGAGAAAGACTTCGAAGCTGAGAACGGGAGGAAGAGGATCGCTCGACAAATCAGCCATTTCTGCAGTAAAAGTGCCTGAGCGTGTTTTTTTGGAACCCTTATGCATATCTGGGCAGACTTCAAGGTCAATCAAACGCGCTAACATTTTCAGGTAAAGATTTTTTCTTATTTTGTGGATTTTAACATGTTTTCACAAAAGATGAAGCCATCGGATGTCATTTTTCTGATGTTTGCTACTGGTTCAAGCTCTCGCTGATTCTGGGATTCTGCCATGTTGCTCATTTGCTAAGATATGATTCAGTAGGAGTCTATAAGATGGGTATGATCAAGAACAAGGGTTTAGAGTTTTTTTATAGTAGTCACCCGATGAATCCATGAGTTTCTGCTCAATGTTTACAATCAGTCTTTGCGTATTTGAATAGGCAAACCCAGAAAAATGGCTTAAAATTGCAGACAGGTCTGTTTTGATGTTTCTTTGGCTGTTGCTTCTTTGTTGCTTGTTGTTAGTGTTTGGGTTTCAATGTTAAATGAAACAAATGGTAAGTTTTGGCTGTCTGCTTGGAGTTTGATTCTTTGGGTACGCATGTTTGATGATAAAATGGGTGGAAATCTTGGTGAACGAATCTGGTTTATTGTCATGGTTCGGTCATTGTATGCATTTGCTGAAATTTGTGAGCATGATTGGTTGATCCTTGCTCTATATGTGCATCTGTGTTCAGCTAATGTTTCAGCTTTGAACAAGTTTATAATGTCAAAAAATGATTTTTTCTTGGCTTGCAAAAGTTTACCCAGAAAATTTGAAAGGAACCTGCGGTTCCGTTGTTTTCTCAAGTCATGTTGGCACAAAACCATTCAAGCATTAATTTGAGACAAGCTGATCTGTTTTGATGAAAGTAGTGTTATCTGTATTGGATGAATGAGAGTCAGGTCCAAAGTCCCTACGGCAAAAGCTGCTCATTCACATTTGAATTCGCTGATATGTCTCTCACTTTTCCTGATACATGTGTGTCCACATTTCTGTTCTTCATGCTTTCATGTCTCGCATTTATAGCATCAAAGTTTATCAGTTGGTGGATGATTGTTTCATCATGATCAGATTCTAGTTTTTCAAGGGCATAAAAATATTTGGCTGCACATTTGTTTTGCTGCTATGAAAACCACTGCTGCACTTTGTTTTGCTAGTAGTCACCGAACCAGATTTTTCTTATTTGATCTTACAACAAAAAATGTAATATTTGGCTTGGTTGATGATTGGGGGAGTGTCATGTGATCGTTTGATAAAAAAGTTGATGTTTGTTGGTAATGTTTGGGTTCGTAATGAAACACAGTAGGCTGCAGAGAAAGGGAAACCAGAGATGAGAATTTGTTTCTTTGTAGCATGTATGGAAAGCAATTCTAAAAATTACACTTTAACCCTCTAAGTTTCCCTTTATCTTACAAAGGCCCAATTATAGTTGGATTTCTTGCAATTAGGTCCTAAAGTAATTGCAATTTCAACCATTACTTGACCCTTTCTTTGCTCTTGGACCCTTGAATTTCCTAAAATGTTTAAATTGGGCTTGAATGATTGGTTAGTATTTGCAATTGGGTCCTTGGTAGTTTTTCTATTTTAGAAATTTGATCAATAATTTACTTTCTTGGAAATTATGCATTATTTGATTTCATTTAAGTTGCAATTGGGAGGGATTTGGTGATTTTGTTTATACTTTACTATTTCATTGATGCCTTGACCCTTTTATTGTTTTGAAGCTAATATTTCCTTCATTTCATTACCATTGCAAGGGAGGTAACCTCTATCTCCTTGATTTTATTTCTCCTACGTGCTCCTACGTGTTTTGTGTGAATATGCATGCTTTAATTCGCTTTTCATTTTATGTTTAATTGCCTGTTTCGCTTTCTATTTCACCTTTTTTAATTGGCAAGTCATTTGAGAGCATTTGAACCCCAATTTGTAATAACTAGGTTTTGGCGCCTCTCTTGAAGACATGTTTTAGCTAGCCAATGTAATAGTTAGGATTTACTTTTCTAAGTCTTCCCCCCTTAGATTGTAGTAGGCATACCCTTTTGTAATAGATAGGGCTTGTGTGCTATGTGTTTGTGTATGCCTATATACCTATGTGTTTAATCGCTTTCCCTAGGATTTTGCATTTAGACAAGCATGCTTATGTGTTACGTGCTATGTGAAACTATGTGTTTTGCATGCCTATTTGCTTTTAGTATTATATCTGATTATGTGGATGGAATGTACATTACCGTGGCTAGTCCAATGCTAGTCATGGTCTTCCCTTCGAGCTCTTACAAGTCCAATGCTTGTGAGAGAACGTTAGTTAAGGGCTAGTCCAACGCTAGACCCTTAGGAACCATCCGCACGTTAGATCATGATTGTGTGATAAAATCATTTCATCTCATGCATATTTTCACCTTTTAGGGTCTTTTATCATGACATCCCTCCTTATACGTATAGCCCTTATCCCGTATTTCACCTTATATATATATATTCCTTACCCCTTTGTATGAAACATGACATTAGACTTGCATTTCATCTAAGCATTAGAATTAGGTTAGATCATTTGTTTGATTAGATAGGGAAACCCCTTGGATATGGGATATGGACGAATTTGGTTTTCTAACCTTAGCACGCTCGTATTCCCTCTATTAAAAGGAAAATTGAGTCACGAACATTAGTCCCCCGTGCCCGACATGATGCATTCCTTTAGGCCACGTATATTTGTATAATTATTTTATTTTCCTTTTCTTTTCTTAGAGTCTCATATTTTTGCATTATTCATGACCTCTCCAAAGAGTCTACATTGGGCATCACAATTAATGTGATTAGCACCAATTGAGTTTTGAAGAGAAATTTTGACCCCCGATACTGTGACAGCCCCACCTCTCCCTAGGGCAAATCCTAGGGTATCAGCGGACTGCCTGCCCAACTCTCGCCAGGACTCAGTCGTTCAAAGTACTAATATCATCAATGAAACGAATGTAACATTTGACAATGCAGGGGATTGAAACCCTAACTCAAACATAATCACTAATCCAACAATTCAACTTAGTACATATATCATCGCATACCAACTTACCACGCTTCACTCAAATTTACATAATATAAATCATCCTTAAGAATTTAAGCTTACAAGTCTGCTTAAACGAAAGTTACAACCTCAAAACGCAAGAACGGCAAAATAAAGCTAAGAAAGCCCTCGATCAAATCCCTTCCCGATCTGTTAAGGAAAACAAAGGGAATAGGGTGAGCTAAAACCCAGTGAGATTCCAGGTAAAACAAGTAAACACAAAGTCATATAAAATCACAAAATAGCCAATTAAACACCGTACAGTAAAATAACAGTTTAATCACAATTCAATTCAAGGATGCGGGTGGCTTTCAAAAGCCAAAGGTCCACTTGAGTTTGATCATAATTGCCTCCTGTTGACACTCCGTCAACACTTGTAACCGTATATAGGTCGGTAGAACATCACTTTCACCAGTCTCAGTCCACCAAACAACCCCCCACCAGGCCCGCACTCCATAAACAATAGTTTGGTAATACTCGAGTATACCAGGAATCCGAGTTTCCAATGCTCAAGGATTCCAATGAAACAGTGTCAAGCCGAGGATTTTATCACTGGTGGTGCTGGACAACACAACAAGCAAGCACAACGGCTATGCTTCACCAGGGACCTCCAAGCAAGATTCAATTTTCAGTGAACAGTAAACAGTCCTCAAGATTTATCGGCCTTCTCAACCAAGCCCTTGCTGGCTCGATACAACCGACTCACCTATGAGGTTGGGTACCCAAACAGTAACAGTAGTTGGTGGAATGTCATCCACGCAACTTAAGCACAGTCATGTATAGCAATATCTCATTTCATGTTAATTCATTCAGTAAGTATAGCCTCAGTGAAAAGAAAAAAAAACAAGGAAGGTCGAGTGCGATAAAGTACACACTCGCTTCAATTTTAATTAAAACAGTGTTTGGCTCAAACAATAACAATTCAATACTTTCAATTACACAAATATTTCACATAACAAGTAGCAGGTAGTGGAACACTCACCTGTCAAGCAAAAATAATAATCGACGTCAAACGTTTCAGTTACGATCACCGTCGTTGCCCAAACCTAGGTCAACGAGTGAAAACATTAATAATTGGATTCGTTCCCTACTAAAGTATAGGTTCATTAAGAGGTCAAGTGAGTAGCTTAAGCTACTTAATCCGTCATGCAAATATGGTCTAAACCATGGTGAAAGTTCATGGAAAACAAGTCTAGTATGTACATAAAAGTTTGGCAAAAGAAAAGTTTCACTAAAGCTCAAAGGCTTCATTACAGGTTAAACTGTCTCGCCCGGCCAGCCTTGGGAAAACAGTCATTGCTCATTGTGGAAAAGTTAGAATTAGGTTCCGTCAGTTGTGTTGGAAACTAGGTTCATAAGGCTAAATTTGTCTAGAAGAAACCATTTTCAAAATCCCAACATAAGTGGCTCAAAATTAAGAAACCAAATGAACTTTCTGGACTGTCTCGGATGAACAGTACCGCCCGGACAGCCAACTTTCCAGAATCGCCACGGATCGTTCGGGATGAACCAGAAAATGAGCTTTGTACCGTTTTAAAGCTCTAAGAGTCTACTTTCATTTGCCACAAACAGTACTGAATTCTGATCAGTGAGTAACACGTTATGACCTTAACAAGATTGCTGGACAGAAAATTTCTGGACCTAGTCCAGTTTTCCTCCTTTGTTTATAACTCAAAATTTATTCAACCAAATTGGCTAATTTTTTTTAGACAACCTCCACACATATAACCCAACATATAACACTTACATTTGTAGCCAAAATGTGCATGAAAATATCAAGGAAAAACCGGGCAGTAAGCTTAAAAAGTTTCGATCCGCACACTTTAAAAATTTCTAACTTCTACTCTTCTTGTTATTTTCATTCCTTGCACATAACAAGTATTAGATCCAACTAAATAGGGGTTTAAAACATATCAATACTTCATAAACACACATGAATAAGGGTTAGACATTTCATCAAACATTTGGTATGCATATTACTAAACCTAACCATTACTTGATTAACTCAAGAAACTAACCCCAAATTCAACCATAACAAGTTGTTTTTCACCATTTCAACCTCAAGTAGATGATATAACATCATAAACCCAAATTTTAAAGATTACATACCTTACTTACAAGTTGCTTTGGTCACCAAACAAACCTGTAGACACCAAATTTTGGTGTAATTTCATTTACTGTTTATTTTTTGTTTTTTATTTGTCGTGTTCGTTTTATTTGATTTTTAGTTTTTAGTTTCTAGTTTTATTTCTATTTTTAAGTTTTTAGCATAGAATTTCTTGAAAGTGAAAAAAGGAAAAAAAGTGAAAAATGATGAAAATGGAAATTGAAAAATCACAACTTTGTTGTTTATTATTTTTGATTGTTTATTTTTTGTTTGATATTACTTAAATTGTTGTTTTTGTTTTAATTTTATTATTTGTAATTAAATTACTAATTTTAAAAAAAAGTAGCCAATACGCAGCATAAAAGCTGCATTTTTGCCGCAGCTTGAAAACCAGATTTCAGGAGGTCCTTCGGGGGGTAAAAATTTAGCATAAGAGGCCAGGTGTCTAGGACACCTGGAGGGGAGGATGAATCTAGAAGGGGTTGGCTAGGTTTTAGCTGAGAAGGAGAGAGAGAGAGGTAAGAGGGAGACGGCAAAAGAAACGGGAAAGAAACCAGAAAAGGGGAGGCGGCGGGTTTTTCTGGGCAAAAAAAAAGAACAAAAAGAAAAGGCAGCCGAGAGGAGGGTTTTGAGGGTCGAGTGACGGCTAGGTCTGGAGATAGAGAGAGAGTTGGGGGCTTTGAAAAAGAGGCCGAGGAAGAGAGAGCATACAGAGAGAGGGAGAGTGGCGGCTGATAGGGAGGAAAAACTGAAAACAAAGCAACCGAGAAAGAGCTAAGTAGAAAGGAACGGCTAGGGAGGAGAGTAGGGTTGGCAAGCGGCGGAAGTCTGAGAAACCAGAGAGAGGGAACGATCCGGATTTTGGAAGGGAGAAATCTGGTGAGCAAAAATGGAACAGAAAAAACGAGAGCTTGGGAAGGAGGAAGAAGACAGGTTTCGGACCTGAAGATCGAAGCTTGCAAGCTGGACTCGGGAAATTTTGCTCATCCCAGCATATCCACAGTGATTCGGTTTCAAAAGGCAGGAAAAGAGGTAATCTTAAATCCTATTTTTGTTTTGTTCCTTCTGAAACTAGACGTGGACTTCTTGTTTGGTTAGCATGACTAGTATTTGGGCCATTAGAATGCATTATTTGTCTGTAGAATGCATTGTTTGTTAGCATAATTTCAGTAGTTTGTGTTTTGAGCATGCTTGATTGGAGATTTGTCAACTAAAAAGGTATCAGCTTTTGTGTTCTTTCCTTTATGAAAATGAAATGGGTTGACTACAGTTTTGGGTTGCTCGAAGTTTGCACCTTCTTTGGTGTTCGGTTGCTACGATGGTATGCTGTGGGCATGTTTGCCGCTAGTGCTTTCGTGCCTCTGCCGCATTTTACATTCAGTTATATCATAGGGAAAGTTTAATCATTTTTTGATACCTTCCTAGGAATGGCAGCACTTGACTACATTTGGTCTTGCACATTTGGTCTTGTATTCTATTCCTTCATAGCTAATTTGATAATAAAGCTGCCGAAAAGGAATGGAATTTTTGGAATGAAAATTTGCACGTTTGACTATTGAATGATATGTTTCCTTGCTTAAGATCAAAGCTTGATGTTTGATAGAATGTCAGTTGTGTCGGGATAGAAATTTCCATTGGATTAAACACATGCCATGGTAATGAAGCAAACCTGGAAATTGCAGCAAGCTTTCTTTTCTATGACAGTGTTTTTCCTTGTAACACTTGCATGAAAAGTTTAGAACAATGACTGTCCTCCGTGACTAAGTTGGATGTTTGAAGTCCTGTGTGTTTGTTGTTCAAGATTTCTGATGTTGTGTTAGGACCTCATACAAATGAAACTCGTATTTTGAGCTCAGAACTGGTAACATCTTTATCAAGAATCGGAGGCTTGTAAACTTTATCATTCTGCATTCATTTTTCCACTTGCATGCATTTGGATGGCAAGTTTATGGAAGCTTGCGGATAAAAATTGCAGCATGTTTCTCCTGATTTGCTGAAATGGTGTAGAAAAGAAAGTTCTTTTTGAACTTGCTTAATCCTTTTCTACATTTACGTTAGATGGACAAAGTAGTTATGGTGGACAGAGCATGTTTGATACGGGCAAAGCATGTCAATTCTATGTTTGTATGCTTAGATGGATTGGTTATGCTCAAATTTTGGAGCACGGATTGCAGCAATCTCTTTCCTTCTTTGGCTGTTTAGTTTTCATCCTACCTTTGATGATTAGCTCCATTTTCTTGTTTCAATCCTACAATGAAGTTGCATGTTTAGTTGATGATTGATAGTCAAAATTCTAGCATGTGGTGAACATTTTTGCATGTTGAAATGAAAGGAAAACTTTGGCAGAAACTCAGCAACCAGAAATGAAAAAGCAGCCGTTTGCATGCATGAAAATTTCAAGAAAATTACACTTTGACCCCCCAAGTCTCCCCTTGTTCCACTAGGACCCAATCAATTGGCTAATTTCATCTATTTGGTCCTCGGTAGCCTTAATTTTGGCAACTTTCATTGCTTGTTTGTTTCAATTAGCCACCTTGCTTTGTTTAAATTGCTTTTAATTCATAATTTTGTGAACTTTGTACCCAAATGAGCTTGTGTTTACCTGTTTTCTTTAATTTTTCCAAATAAATTGGTGCCTTGACCATTTTTTTTATTTTGGAGGGTAAATTAGTAATTTCACTATGTTAGAGCTCCAACTCAAGGGAGGTATAACTTCTTTTATCTTTTTTGTCTCTCCTATGTGAACCAACGTGCTACGTGAGAAATACATGTCTACTTTGCTTTCCTAGCCTTTCTTTAATTTCTTTTATTTATGTCATTTACTTTTGCTTTTTATTTAAGTTATTCTTTATGGGGTATGTGTACACCTCTTGGCTTGTAATAGTTAGGGATTTAATTATTTTATTCCTTTTCCCCCTTTTAGATTGTAGTAGGGTCTCCCTAATGTAATACACAGGCTTGGAGGAGCATTCAATGAAGACCAATCGAAGTCATGTGCCTAGCTAGCAAATGTAATAGTTAGGGCTTTAATTGTCTTATGTGTCTTGCATGCTTAGTTACTACGTGTTAATTTGCTTTGTTAGGGCCTTGCATCTAGTCGAGCATGCTAAATGTTATGTGCTATGTGTTTATAAGTATTTGGCATGTCTACTCGCTTTCCATAGCCTGAATGAATGTGATGGATGAATGTACGTTTCCACTAGTCCAACGCTAGTCGGAATTCATAGAATGGGCTAGTCCAACGCTAGACCCCTAGGGATTTCCCCTTGTTAGTACATGTTTGCATGTTCATTACATGTCATGCATTCTTTTTAGTTTTATCATTTTGCATGCTCCTCGAACCCCTTTTCCCTCCATTTTAGGATTTTTGCATTTCATGCTAGTTATAGGGTTTATTTGCTTGAGAGTCCCCTTAAATATGGGATATAGACGAGTGTGGCTTTTTCTAAGCCTTATCACGCTTGTATTCTCTCTATAAAAGGGCAAATTGAGTCACGATTTAGGTCTCCCCGTACCCAATATGCATGAATTCCCTAGGCTCATGCATTTTTAAATCCACTCTACCATTTTATACCCTCATCACACTTTCATTTTTCCTCCCATTTTGCACACGTGCACCTTTATGTTTCTTCACTTGCACACGAACACTTTTATCATCACTTGCACACATGCACTTCATATTATCATTTCACATACCGTACCTTGCCCACTCACGTGCACATTTTCATTTACATATTTATTGTTTTTTATTATTTTTTCAAACTCATGTCCTCACATTGCATACATGCATTCCATTCATTTGCATCCCACTCGCATTATTCGTGACTTCTTCAAAGGATCGTTATTGGACTTCACAATTAATGTGATTGGCACCACTCAACCTTTGAAGAGAAATTTCCCCCAATACCCCTAGGTCTAGGGTTTGCATTCATGTAGTGCATCCAAATGTAATAAATTCTTTGGTTAAAACAAGAAAATCTTTGATTAAATCATGCAACTAGCCTTGGCTAGGTCGAAGGGGTGCCTTGGATTTTTATCCTTGCCTTCCCCTTCGTCAAATGTGACTCCCGAACCTTTTTCTTTGTTTGCGTGGACTAGGAGTCGTTTAAAAGGGGTTTCTTACTACTTTTTCCTATTTTTTTTAAAAATTCATTTTTTTGTTGACTTGGTACACCTTAACTCATTACCAAGTGGCGACTCCAATTTTTATTTCAAAAACCCTTTTTAAACTATAATTTGTGGTCAAATCGTCGCATTCTCAACCCCCCATTTAGACCTATTTTTTCTTTTAAAATCACAATTCATTTTCCAATCACAAAAAATACATTTTTAAACCATTTGTTTATTTATGCAAAAAATGGGGCGCGACAGTTGGCGACTCCACTGGGGACATTTGAGTGTCCGAGCAAAATTGATTTAATCAACCTTTTTTTTCTTTTAACCTTTTCATATATCACATTTGGGTGTTTTAGGGTTGCATTTTTCCTTTTTAGGATTTTGCATTTCGCGCGTATTAATTACTCCCTCACTCACGCATGTATGATTGGTTGATTGGATGAATGTTTATCTCGCGCTTGCATTGCATTTGGGGGGGTTGTGTGTCACCTTTAGAGCCTCGCATGGTTTTCAACCCTTTCCCTCAACATAGGGAACACTTCATACGTGCACGTTTATTTATTGTTATCCCATTTTATTTTTATTTTCGTGGGCGTTTCCCACACCGCCTTGTAGGATTAGGATCGATCGCCTTGGGTAGGCGGATGGTGTGCACTGCACCCATAGCGCTACCTAAGAGATCACTCGAGCCACTGATCGAAGGCCTTGGGAGTGATGACCCTTTGCCTTTAGGTCTGAAGGCTTGGGGACCTTTTAAACCTTATCGAGTTTAGTTGCATTAGTGAGCCCCAGCCTCATGCATCCATGTTAGAATTTTTCTAGGTTAGAGTCAACCTCACCCTCTTTTAAGCACAATTAGGCACGAGGGAAGGGGTTCCACCCCTTTTATTGGCTTTTATTGTATTTCTTTTCTTAATTGCTCCCAATATGTTATGTGTACTATCAATTGCACTAACCATTCTTTTGTTTTCTTGGATTGCATTCATGTGCCTTAGCAATAAGAGGCCTTTTTGGCACTCTTTTAGTGACTTACCCACTAGATGACTCACATGTTTAAATTTCAGTTATTACACTTGATTTTCAAATAAATACATTTCATTTTTAGACCTTTTTCCCCCGATGTATTATTTATGTCCTTTAGGCCATATTTGTCACATATTTACATCGCTTTAATAAATGGCATCACGCATAAACTATAGAAAGGGAATGCCACATAGGGAATCCCGTGTTTACGAATAAGCCACCTTGTGTCTCGGATACTTAATCCAGTGAGACTTGCACGTTTACATTTTGAACCATCCAAAGGGGTAGTGCACAAGGTAAGGTAGGATCCGATCATTTTCATAGAGTGATCTTTGGAATATGAGTATCTAATAATCACTTTTTGGCCATTTTATCAAAAATTGGTAAAAATCCCTTGCGTGAAGGACATTAATTTGAAGAAATTCACAAATGATTCCTCCTATTGAGACGATAAATAAATTGAGGCCAAAATTTGATTTTTAGAAGGTCATAGACTAATGCACTTCAATAATTTTGAAATAACCAATGGCCGGACGATTCAACCAATCCATTTTGCCGATTCATTCGATAAATCGTCAATTCATTTGACCAATTTACCATTTTTAGGGTCATTTGACCAATTTACCCTCTTTAGGGTCATTTGACCAGTTTACCCTTTTTAGGGTCATTTGACCAATTTACCCTTTTTAGGGTCATCCGGTCGATTTTGAATAAATCGTCAATTCATTTGACCAATTTACCCTTTTTAGGGTCATTCGGCCAATTTTTGAATAAATCACTAATTCAATTTCATTCATTTGATCAATTTACCCTTTTAGGGCGATCTGGTCAATTTTGAATAAATTCTCGATTTCATTCAATTCATTTGATCAAGTTCCTTTTTAGGATGATCCGATCCATTTTTGAATAAAATTTTTAATTTCATTCGATCAAGTTCCTTTTTTTAGGATGATCCGGTCAATTTTGAGTAAGTTTTTAAATTTTACTCAATTCATTTGACCCGTTTCCCTTTTTAGGGTAATGCGGTCGATTTTAAATAAATTTCATTCAACCCGTTTGACCAATTAGAGTTTCAATGTCGAATTCCAAATTGGGAAATCTAGTCGATTTATTTTGAAAAAACCATCCATTGCATCCAGCCATTTGATCAGTTGGAGTTGTGACCCATGCTTCACTGAAAAATTTGTCAACGAATTCCGATCTCTTCGATAGGAAGTTTGTCAAGGTCAAACCCGTGCGTTTTGGCAAATTCTTGTATCGATCAAAAGTGATCAATCCCTTCGGACGATGTCCTCATTTTGACAAACGTCTCTTCTCACTTCAATTGACCAAATTCTTTCAAAATTATTTTTCACTCAATGAGTTGATCAGATCCATCAGGTATGGTATAGTGCCTACCTCAGAGGATTGCATCCTCATTCTAGGCCTACCCTTGGTACAAAAGGGCTCCCCCATAGGACATGCATCCGATTTTTTTGGATATTTACTAACTATTGTATTTTTCTTTTCCTTTTCTTTATTTTCTTGGAATAACTAAACGAGGGTTAAATCTAAAGGCAATTCCTTTCAAAATTATCAGGTAATATTTAAACATAGCTTCTCGTCGAAGCCCCATCATAACACGATCCTGTAGTCAAGCTCAGAGGAGTCGTGTAAACATGAGTTCACAACCGGAATCAGATAGGTCTGCTACTACCGCTCAATCCGAGACGGTGAGTTTGGGGGTTCAGTTGACTGAAATGCTTACTAAGTTCGGTGAGATGGCTACTGAGATGGCAACCCAAAGGAAGTTGATTGATGAGCTAATTAGCAGCGGAGTTCAACCTGAACCTGTACCTGACAGGCAGCCTGAGCCAGAGCCATTTGTTATCCCTCCGACTCAAACCACCGTTACTCCACCTTTCCTTATTCCACCCGAAGGAACTTTCACTTATCCAGACACTAACCTTCCTAATCCTTCATTTTTTCCTACTCACATACAAGGCCCACAACCCTAAGCTACTTCAAACATACCACCAGAGCTACATACTTTTTATCACGCTGCTGCTGAGCCATTCCTACCCGACCATATTGTTCAAACCAAGCCAGAAATGGGGGAATCTTCCGCTCCCGTTGATATAAAGCTGCTCAAACGCCTCGATCGTTTTGACGAATTCATAAGGAAAAGTCAGGGGTTGAACAAACAAGGAGTCCTGGATTACGATGACCTTTGCCTTTTCCCAAATGTGCAGTTGCCTGAGTGGTTCAAAACCCCGAAATTCAACAAGTATGATGGGACGGGCAATCCCAAGACACACCTCCGATTGATCGCCAACAAGTTGGGTAGGCCAACAGATGATGAAAATCTGCCTTTAAGGTTATTCCCCGAAAGTCTGGAGGGAGATGCACTCGACTGGTACTCAAATTTGAGGCCCGAAGAAGTAAAGACCTGGATTGACTTGTCAAATGCTTTTGTAAGGCAATACGAGTATAACTGCGAGCTGGCTCCGACACGAACCACGCTGGAAGGAACAAAAAGAAAACCCTCTGAGGATCACAAGACTTATGCTAAGAGATGGAGGAAAATAGCCGCAAAAGTCGAGCCACCAATGACTGAGGACGAAATCATACGCACCTTCATCAAGGCACATGATCCGCCATACTTTGAAGAAATTGTTCGAATGACTGGGTGTTCCTTTGCCGAGATTGTTAATAAATTAGAAAAATATGATGAGTTTATAAGGGCAGGAAAGATTATTAACTTGTCGGCTCTGAAATCGCAATTGGAAGCGATGCAAAATCAAGGCAGCGGTAACAAGAAATCCCCATTCAAAAAGAGAGAAGAGGAGGCTTCATTTGTTTCGAATCGAGGCCCTGCTCCCCAACCGAGATACCGACAGAACTCCACCCATTCACCCCGTTACCCGTACCAATCACACCTTCAACCTGTGCACCATACCACTAGTAACCACCCTCGACCTCGACCAAATTACCCAAACACATCTACAACACCATTTCATATTTCTCCACATAGCTTTCAAACTAGACCTCGCTCTCTTTATCATCCAAGACCCACCTTACCCGTCAACCATAACTACAACTATCAACAGACCGCTAGCACCCAAGACCCGGCCCGATATAGAACTTTTACCAATTTAGGTCGGCCCTTGGATCAACTATATGAGCAGCTCAAGGCCGCAAGGAAAATTGGTACAATACCTCCTAAAGTCTATGCTAAAGGAGTTCCCCCTGGTTATAATCCTCAATCTTTTTGCGCCTATCATTCTGGAGCTCCGGGACATTCTACTGCCAACTGTTGGGTACTTAAACACAAAATTCAGGACATGATTGAGGCCAGAGACATAATTTTGAGAGGGAGAGAAGAACAAGGACCAAGTATAAGTACAAACCCCTTTCCCAGACACAAGGACACCTTTGAGGCATCCACCTCCAAGACGAGATTTGAAAATCCTGAAGGAGCTCTGCACAATTTGGATGGCTGATTATCCTCCCTCTCGAAGGGAATTTCGATGAATCTAGGGGTTGTCATTTACTAAAATTCACGAAAACTTTTTCTTGCATATGTGAATAGCCTAACGAAAGCATCTTTTGCAATTGAGTTTTGTCTTGTTTCTGCTTTGATTTGGAGTTTCATGAAATGCATAATTTGTTTTATTTGTTTATTGGATTATTGTCCTGAATTTTTTTTAATTCTTTAAGATGGCCAAAGATGAAATTACTTGACCTTTTGAATATCATTGTTCTGGAATCCGATGAAGCCATACATTGAAAAGTCATTTCATTGAGAAATCCCTTCTTCGAGAAAGCCTTCATTGAGAAAACCCTTCATTAAAAATCCCCTCGTTGAGAAATCCTTTCTTTGAGGAAGCCATACATTGGAAAATCCATTCATTGAAAAATCCCTTCATTTGAGAAATCTCTTCTTTGAGAAAATCCTTCATTGAAAAAGCCTTTATTGAGAAAACCATACATTGAAAAGTCCCTTCATTAAAAAAAAAAAATCCCTTCATTGAGAAATCTCTTCTTTGAAAGAAAGCCTTCATTGAGAAATTCCTTCCTTGAGAAAGCCTTCAATAAGAAAACCCTTCAGTGAGAAAGCTTTCATTGAGAAAACCATTGAAAAATCTCTTCATTTGAGAAATCCCTTCATTTGAGAAAATCCCTTTCCGGCCAGGCTGAAAGTTGATTGGTTAGAGCAGTGTCATCAACGATTGATTCTGATTGATGAAAAGCAGTTGAATGCTATGTACCATGACCAATTTTGTCAAAATGCATGGCCTGTGTTCATAATAAAAGGGGCCGCCACCGATCTTCTGAAGAAGGGAACAAAGTGCTAAAGTAATGAAAGATGAAATCGAAGGCAAGTTTGCTTCAAATTGGCAAAGCTCATTGGGTGTTCAAAAGGTATTACCTGGCGGGGCATTCATGGATAGACAGACATTCTCTCAACCTATCAACTCAGACATGTGTAAGAAATTCTTTATTTGATTATGCAAATTCCTTCTAGGAAATCATGCAAGAGACGAGGCAAAAGTCAGGCCATCTTCCTTTCCAATTAAAACATTTCATCCCTAGTCATCCCCTTTGAGCTATCAGAACAATAATTTTCGTTTGGCAACCCCTGAGAATTGCAAACCCCACACTGGGGCAAATTCATTTTGAAAAATGATCAGAAAGAAAAGAAAAACCCCATACTGGGGATCTGAGGAAAAGAAAGAACCCCATACTAGGGCAAATTTATTTTGAAAGAGAGATGAAAAGGAAAAAAGAACCCCACGCTGGGGCAAATCTAGTTTTTGAAGAAAAATGCAAACAGTGAGAAGAATGCAATGAAGAAAATGCAAAGAAAGAAATATCTAATCAGACTGGGGCAAATTTCCTCGGTTTTGTTCAGAAATTGGAGATAATTGCAAAATGATGCAATCTCAGGTTATTTCACCTCTCATAAGCACAAATTGCTTTCAAGCCTCAACTTTTCTTGAAAACACCCCACCTGACCTTATTACAAAAGCCCAAAGTCCTGGCTTTCGTCACTTGTTGTATTTTTATTGGAAAGTTTGCTAGTCAACGGACAAATGATGTCCATGATGCCTTCGCTTAAGTCTATAAGGGAAGCGCGTTTTACTGATGTCAGCAATTTTTCAACTTACATTTCTGAGTCGATCATGGTTGAGCTCTTCCATTTGCTTCCTTAAGTGAAAACCCGAAAGGATACCTCAAAAGAAAAGAAAGAAAAGAGAAAAACACAGAAAAAAAAAGAAAAAAGAAAAAAAAGAGAAAAACAAAACAAAACAGAAAAGGGTGGGGCAACCTTGGTAAAAACCCGAAAGGGCGCCAAGGTAAGGTTCTGCAGTAAGCGAGCACGAAGAGGAACGGCTGGCGACCTGGTTCATGTGGATTTCTCCTCATTTTTGTCATACTTCTGCCAATACTGAATCCCAGAACAAGGATACCTAGAGATTCGAATATGACATCCGTTGGCCAAAGCTATGTCATTTTGTAAAACATTCTTTTGCAAATACATTCTTAGGAAACTCATTTTTTCCAAATTACTTGCATTCATGGCATTTTTTGTAGAATTTAAGCACAAATGGTTAAGTGTGCATTCTTGTGCATAATTATTTTTACATGACATGTAAATTTTCTTGCATACCTCATTCTTTATCATTGAATTGTGGTGAATGAGAATCCCCGTGGTTTATTGCAAAAAACATGCTTGGATTCAGTCATCTTTTGGGAACAATTAAAATTCAGCCAAGCCAGCTACACAGACTTCACAATATAGCAAAGCACATACCTGGTCAGTTTGAAAATTGGAAAAGCCTCAGGGTGAGAAATCCAACTCAATCGGCTGCCGCAGCAAAAGTTGATAAAGGCGTTGAAAGACTCATGTTTACACGATTCTCGAAGGAAAACAGATCAAATGGTGGTGACAATTTCTTTGTTTTTTCTCTTTCACAGAAAAAATTGCATGCACAAATGAAAATAATCACACCTCGCACTGGAATTGGTGTCGGGAAGAGTCCTCCGGTGAACAAAGGCAGATTTGAAAATGTTGCAAGCAAATTTGATCAAAAGGTACAACAACACGGCAATACAGAATTAACTATGGATTCAGGTCGCAAAAACTCAAACCCACACTGGGGCAAATTATTTCGACAAGTCTCTCAGTCAGGAAAAATCAGAAATCAAAAATCAAAAATAAAAAAATCAAAAAATCAAAAATCAAATCAAATTCACCTCGGCAGGACCGGATTTTATCCTGCTGCCCGTTCATATTTCGTTGGGACCGGGTTTCATCCCGCCAACCTCGGCAGGACCGGGTTTTATCCCGCTGACCGTTCATATTCCGTTGGGACCGGGTTTCATCCCGTCAACCTCGGCAGGACCGGGTTTTATCCCGTTGGGACCGGGTTTCATCCCGCCAACCTCGGCAGGACCGGGTCTTATCCCGCTGACCGTTCATATTTCGTTGGGACCGGGTTTCATCCCGCCAACCTCGGCAGGACCGGGTTTTATCCCGCTGACCGTTCATATCTCAGCAGGACCGGGTTTTATCCCACTGACCGTTCATATTTCGTTGGGACCGGGTTTTATCCCACCAACCTCGGCAGGATCGGGTTTTATCCCGCTGACCGTTCATATCTCGGTAGGATCGGGTTTTATCCCGCTGACCGTTCATATCTCGGCAGGACCGGGTTTTATCCCGCTGACCGCTTATTTCGTTGGGACCGGGTTTTATCCCGCCAACCTCGGCAGGACCGGGTTTTATCCCGCTGACCGTCCACATCTCGTCAGACTCGGATGTTATCCCACTGACCAATTCATCAAAATGAGACAAATCTTTGGATAATTTTCTAAGCAAGTCTTATACAGTCTTTTCATACATACCAGCATTTTCATTTTCATTGCCACTAGCTGTGGGTCAGTCCCACTAGTGAGCATTTCATTTACATCGCCACTAGCCGTGGGTCAGTCCCACTAGTGAGCATTTCATTTGCATCTCATTTTCACAGCCACTGGAGCGTGGGTAAGTCCCATTAACACTTCATTTCGCTTCTTTCCTTTGCATCACCAATAAACATGGGTCGATCCCACCAACACTCCATTTCACTTCAATTCATCTGATTTTTAAATTTCTGTTCGGGTCAGTCCCGTTTAAATTCCTGTTCGGGTCAGTCCCGTTTTAAATTTCTGTTCGGGTCAGTCCCGTTTAAATTTCTGTTCGGGTCAGTCCCGTCTAAATTCCTGTTCGGGTCAGTCCCGTTTAAATTTCTGTCTCGGGTCAGTCCCGATTTTAAAATTTCCTGTCAGGGGTCAGTCCCCATCGTTTGAGACGTTCACCGCCGAATAATGCAGGTAAATATTTGATGTCTACTTCTTTGTCTCAAGTTTTTTCAAAACTCAGACAAAGAGGGGCAAACTGTAGACACCAAATTTTGGTGTAATTTCATTTACTGTTTATTTTTAGTTTTTTATTTGTCGTGTTCGTTTTATTCGATTTTTAGTTTTTAGTTTCTAGTTTTATTTCTATTTTTAAGTTTTTAGCATAGAATTTCTTGAAAGTGAAAAAAGGAAAAAAAGTGAAAAATGATGAAAATGGAAATTGAAAAATCACAACTTTGTTGTTTATTATTTTTGATTGTTTATTTTTGTTTGATATTACTTAAATTGTTGTTTTTGTTTTAATTTTATTATTTGTAATTAAATTACTAATTTAAAAAAAAAAGTAGCCAATACGCGGCATAAAAGCTGCGTTTTTGCCGCAGCTTGAAAACCAGATTTCAGGAGGTCCTTCGGGGGGTAAAAATTTAGCATAAGAGGCCAGGTGTCTAGGACACCTGGAGGGGAGGATGAATGTAGAAGGGGTTGGCTAGGTTTTAGCTGAGAAGGAGAGAGAGAGAGAGGTAAGGGGGAGACGGCAAAAGAAACGGGAAAGAAACCAGAAAAGGGGAGGCGGCAGGTTTTTCTGGGCAAAAAAAAAAAAAAACAAAAAGAAAAGGCAGCCGAGAGGAGGGTTTTGAGGGTCGAGTGACGGCTAGGTCTGGAGATAGAGAGAGAGTTGGGGGCTTTGAAAAAGAGGCCGAGGAAGAGAGAGCATACAGAGAGAGGGAGAGTGGCGGCTGATAGGGAGGAAAAACTGAAAACAAAGCAACCGAGAAAGAGCTAAGTAGAAAGGAACGGCTAGGGAGGAGAGTAGGGTTGGCAAGCGGCGGAAGTCTGAGAAACCAGAGAGAGGGAACGATCCGGATTTTGGAAGGGAGAAATCTGGTGAGCAAAAATGGAACAGAAAAAACGAGAGCTTGGGAAGGAGGAAGAAGACAGGTTTCGGACCTGAAGATCGAAGCTTGCAAGCTGGACTCGGGAAATTTTGCTCATCCCAGCATATCCACAGTGATTCGGTTTCAAAAGGCAGGAAAAGAGGTAATCTTAAATCCTATTTTTGTTTTGTTCCTTCTGAAACTAGACGTGGACTTCTTGTTTGGTTAGCATGACTAGTATTTGGGCCATTAGAATGCATTGTTTGTCTGTAGAATGCATTGTTTGTTAGCATAATTTCAGTAGTTTGTGTTTTGAGCATGCTTGATTGGAGATTTGTCAACTAAAAAGGTATCAGCTTTTGTGTTCTTTCCTTTATGAAAATGAAATGGGTTGACTACAGTTTTGGGTTGCTCGAAGTTTGCACCTTCTTTGGTGTTCGGTTGCTACGATGGTATGCTGTGGGCATGTTTGCCGCTAGTGCTTTCGTGCCTCTGCCGCATTTTACATTCAGTTATATCATAGGGAAAGTTTAATCATTTTTTGATACCTTCCTAGGAATGGCAGCACTTGACTACATTTGGTCTTGCACATTTGGTCTTGTATTCTATTCCTTCATAGCTAATTTGATAATAAAGCTGCCGAAAAGGAATGGAATTTCTGGAATGAAAATTTGCACGTTTGACTATTGAATGATATGTTTCCTTGCTTAAGATCAAAGCTTGATGTTTGATAGAATGTCAGTTGTGTTGGGATAGAAATTTCCATTGGATTAAACACATGCCATGGTAATGAAGCAAACCTGGAAATTGCAGCAAGCTTTCTTTTCTATGACAGTGTTTTTCCTTGTAACACTTGCATGAAAAGTTTAGAACAATGACTGTCCTCCGTGACTAAGTTGGATGTTTGAAGTCCTGTGTGTTTGTTGTTCAAGATTTCTGATGTTGTGTTAGGACCTCATACAAATGAAACTCGTATTTTGAGCTCAGAACTGGTAACATCTTTATCAAGAATCGGAGGCTTGTAAACTTTATCATTCTGCATTCATTTTTCCACTTGCATGCATTTGGATGGCAAGTTTATGGAAGCTTGCGGATAAAAATTGCAGCATGTTTCTCCTGATTTGCTGAAATGGTGTAGAAAAGAAAGTTCTTTTTGAACTTGCTTAATCCTTTTCTACATTTACGTTAGATGGACAAAGTAGTTATGGTGGACAGAGCATGTTTGATACGGGCAAAGCATGTCAATTCTATGTTTGTATGCTTAGATGGATTGGTTATGCTCAAATTTTGGAGCACGGATTGCAGCAATCTCTTTCCTTCTTTGGCTGTTTAGTTTTCATCCTACCTTTGATGATTAGCTCCATTTTCTTGTTTCAATCCTACAATGAAGTTACATGTTTAGTTGATGATTGATAGTCAAAATTCTGGCATGTGGTGAACATTTTTGCATGTTGAAATGAAAGGAAAACTTTGGCAGAAACTCAGCAACCAGAAATGAAAAAGCAGCCGTTTGCATGCATGAAAATTTCAAGAAAATTACACTTTGACCCCCCAAGTCTCCCCTTGTTCCACTAGGACCCAATCAATTGGCTAATTTCATCTATTTGGTCCTCGGTAGCCTTAATTTTGGCAACTTTCATTGCTTGTTTGTTTCAATTAGCCACCTTGCTTTGTTTAAATTGCTTTTAATTCATAATTTTGTGAACTTTGTACCCAAATGAGCTTGTGTTTACCTGTTTTCTTTAATTTTTCCAAATAAATTGGTGCCTTGACCATTTTTTTTATTTTGGAGGGTAAATTAGTAATTTCACTATGTTAGAGCTCCAACTCAAGGGAGGTATAACTTCTTTTATCTTTTTTGTCTCTCCTATGTGAACCAACGTGCTACGTGAGAAATACATGTCTACTTTGCTTTCCTAGCCTTTCTTTAATTTCTTTTATTTATGTCATTTACTTTTGCTTTTTATTTAAGTTATTCTTTATGGGGTATGTGTACACCTCTTGGCTTGTAATAGTTAGGGATTTAATTATTTTATTCCTTTTCCCCCTTTTAGATTGTAGTAGGGTCTCCCTAATGTAATAGATAGGGCTTGGAGGAGCATTCATTGAAGACCTATCGAAGTCATGTGCCTAACTAGCAAATGTAATAGTTAGGGCTTTAATTGTCTTATGTGTCTTGCATGCTTAGTTACTACGTGTTAATTTGCTTTGTTAGGGCCTTGCATCTAGTCGAGCATGCTAAATGTTATGTGCTATGTGTTTATAAGTGTTTGGCATGTCTACTCGCTTTCCATAGCCTGAATGAATGTGATGGATGAATGTACGTTTCCACTAGTCCAACGCTAGTCGGAATTCATAGAATGGGCTAGTCCAACGGTAGACCCCTAGGGATTTCCCCTCGTTAGTACATGTTTGCATGTTCATTACATGTCATGCATTCTTTTTAGTTTTATCATTTTGCATGCTCCTCGAACCCCTTTTCCCTCCATTTTAGGATTTTTGCATTTCATGCTAGTTATAGGGTTCATTTGCTTGAGAGTCCCCTTAAATATGGGATATAGACGAGTGTGGCTTTTTCTAAGCCTTAGCACGCTTGTATTCCCTCTATAAAAGGGCAAATTGAGTCACGATTTAGGTCTCCCCGTACCCAATATGCATGAATTCCCTAGGTTCATGCATTTTTAAATCCACTCTACCATTTTATACCCTCATCACACTTTCATTTTTCCTCCCATTTTGCACACGTGCACCTTTATGTTTCTTCACTTGCACACGAACACTTTTATCATCACTTGCACACATGCACTTCATATTATCATTTCACATACCGTACCTTGCCCACTCACGTGCATATTTTCATTTACATATTTATTGTTTTTTATTACTTTTTCAAACCCATGTCCTCACATTGCATACATGCATTCCATTCATTTGCATCCCACTCGCATTATTCGTGATTTCTTCAAAAGATCGTTATTGGGTTTCACAATTAATGTGATTGGCACCACTCAACCTTTGAAGAGAAATTTCCCCCAATACCCCTAGGTCTAGGGTTTGCATTCATGTAGTGCATCCAAATGTAATAAATTCTTTGGTTAAAACAAGAAAATCTTTGATTAAATCATGCAACTAGCCTTGGCTAGGTCAAAGGGGTGCCTTGGATTTTATCCTTGCCTTCCCCTTTGTCAAATGTGACTCCCGAACCTTTTTCTTTGGTTTACGTGGACTAGGAGTCGTTTAAAAGGGATTTCTTACTACTTTTTCCTATTTTTTTTAAAAATTCATTTTTTTTGGTGACTTGGTACACCTTAACTCATTACCAAGTGGCGACTCCAATTTTTATTTCAAAAACCCTTTTTAAACTATAATTTTGGGTCAAATCGTCGCATTCTCAACCCCCCATTTAGACCTATTTTTTCTTTTAAAATCACAATTCATTTTCCAATCACAAAAAATACATTTTTAAACCATTTGTTTATTTATGTAAAAATGGGGCGCGACAAAACCACCACAATAGAAGCTTTAGGCTTGAAACAACCTCAAAGATTGAAGGAAATTTTCTCACAAACTCTAGATCTTTCTTCTTTGAATTTTTGTTCTTGGTTTTTTTTTTCTTCTAGAGTTCAAGGTAAGTATATGGAGCTCTCTCTCTTCCCCCTTTTTGTGCTAAGAAATTCGGCCAACAAGGGTTAAAAAGGAACCAAGTTTAGTCTTTAAATTGTTTTCTAATTCCTTAGTCAAACAAACCCATGGCTAGGGTTTTGCCACATGGCTCCATTAGTAACCTAGACTTTCTTAATCTTTGACTAATGGTTCTCTTAACTTTCCAAATGTACCAATAATTGTTTAACAACTCTAATCTCACACAAAAATCTCTACTACTTAAGAAAAGAACACTTGGTCAATTTCAAGTGGTGCATTAATTTAAACAAACTCAAGAAAATATTTTTCTTCAATTACAATGAAATGGAATGTTATACATGGAAATTACTATAACATATAGAAAATATATTGTAAGGGCATAGAATAAGTAATTTAAATCCTAGGGTAAGGCACTTGGTACAATGTAAGTGGTGGAAAAAGAAACTAACTCAACAAAATTGTTTTAGCTAAAAGTAAGGATATGAAATGTAATGTATGGAAATTGTTTTAATACATGTAGAATGCTATGCAAGGGTATATTATAAGTAGTGAAATAGTTACAACTAACTCAAAAAAATGTTTTAATTTCTTAGTGTATATGATAACACATAGGGGATATAATGCTAGGGCTTATAATCCGTAGTTTCATTCTTAGAGTAAGGCATGTAGTTTAGAAAAATTGACTTTTAAAGTGAGGGTTCTCACAGATACCCTCTTAGGTCTAGGGTTTTGCATTCATATAGTACATCCAAATGTGATAAATCTTTAGATTAAAATAAGAAAATCTTTGACTAAATCGCACAACTAGCTTTGGCTACGTTGAAAGGGTGTCTTGGATTCTTATCCTTGCCTTCCCTTTCTTCAAATGTGACTCCCGAATCTTTTTCCCTGATTTTCGTAGACTTGGAGTCGTTTAAAAAGGGTTTTCTACCTTTTTCTTTAAAATTCATTTTTTGGTGACTTGGTACACGTTAACTCAATACCAAGTGGCGACTCCATTTTTCATTCAAAAAACCCTTTTTTAAACTATATTTTGGGTCAAATCGTCACATTTTCAAATCCCATCTAGACCCATGTTTTTCATTTTCCTTTTAAATCCAAAAATTCATTTTCCAATAAAAAATTAAATCAAAAGCCATTTTTCTAAACTCGTCTTTTATTTATTTTTCTTATTAAAAATGGGGCGTGGCAAATGCCTTAAAATAAAAATAAACTAAAGAAACCGTAATATCCTCTTTGAGACTAAACAAAAATATTATCCTAAAAGTCGGGGTATCACAATCTCCCCTCCTTCAAAGAATTTCGTCCTCGAAATTGCAACCAACGAGCTATGTTGGAATACTCTAATATCTCATTAACAAGTTCATCATTGCTAATAAAATTTACCTCAAAAGTTTGTCCCTCTATGTATTTCAATCCAAGAACCAACTATGTAATTCTTATCTCAAAGTCTCAATGGTCTTTAAATGTCTTGTAAAACGAGTAGAAGGAAACCTCAATACGATGGAAAATAGGGAGGATACCTTCGATGATTGCCAATGAGTCTGTCACCTCTTGATTTCTTATTGCATAGGTCCTTGCCGGCACTTTCGGTCGATTACCCGCTGCATTGGTCGGCTTAGAAGTGTTCCCCTCCGCTTTTGGAAAATTTCCTTCTTTTGGCAGGTGAGGGCACTGAGCAATCAGGTGCTCAGCAATACCACATCGATGGCATTTTCGAACTTGTTCTTTCTTCCAACAATTATCTTCCATGTGGTTAGCAGCCTCACAAAATTCACATGCTATTCTAGGTCCTGATATCGGACTTTCTCGTGAGGTACCCCTTTGGGTCTCTCTCCCTGCTTGACCCTTCTCAAAATTTCCTTGATTTGGGATCCCTGTGGATCGTGGACCACCTATTCCTCAGCCCATCTTAAATGGTGGCTCGCTTCTCAAGTTCTGTCCCTCTATATAACTGCTTGGATCCGGTTGTCTCATTTTCTTATCATGAAAAGCCTTTACCTGACTCTTAGTACTTTCAATTTTTTGTGCCTTTTCAATAGTTTGACTATATATCTCCAATTGAGCAGCTGCCAGTGCCTCTTGAATCTCCACGTTCAAACCCTGGACAAACCGACGAATTCTCTTCCGGTCTATCAGTACTAACTTTGGAGCAAAACGAGAGAGTTTGGTAAATTGCGTCTCGTACTCCGCCACACTCATAGTCCCTTGACGTAGGCATATGAACTCATCCTCTCGCCTTTCTTGAACAAGTGACGGTAAGTACTTCTCATTAAACTCACGAGTAAAATTAACCCATGTCCATGGGGTCTGCTCTCTATCCCATTTGGCTCGAATCACATTTCACCAGGCACGAGCTGCTCCCTCAAATTGAAAAATGGTGAAAGCTATCTACCGTTCCTCCGGGTATCCTAATGCAGCGAATATATCTAACATTTGATCCAACCAACTCTCCGCTATATCAGGGTTAGGTCCACCCAAAAATTTTGGCGGTAGAAACTTCTGGAACCATTCTAAGGCACGGTCCTCTCCCTCATAATTTTCGGGATGCTGTACTTGGCCTTGACCCTGTTGGTTGACCATTCGTTCTAACAAATCAGCCATTCGCTGTATGGCTGTAGCTACTTGGGTCTCGGCTTGTATATTTGCATTTTCATTTGTTACCCCTTCGGTTCTTTGTCCTCGTCCCCATCCTCTACCCCCACCACGAGTCTCCATTTGATTGTTTTATAACTTCTATAATTGGGACAGAATATGGTACGAGTTCAAAGCGTTGAAAAATTATAAAATGCACGAATTAGCCAAGATATCAAAATATCATACACGAAACTATATACATATATATACAATTCACGCCAAAAGTATACACATATCAGTCCACATAACAGGTAATATTCAACCAGTACAAAACATGTTAATTAATGAGCACACCGGCTCCAAAAGTCAGCATAACAAGTCAGAATAATGACCCTAACGAAAATCCCTACAGAGCCCATAGACTCTATCGCATCCATCTGCCCCGCGCCGCCTAGGGCTGGCGGCGCCTCTGCAGCCATATCCAAGAGAACCTCACAGTCTAGCATAATACCCCGAGCTCTCTCTCTCATCTGCCCCTTCAAAGTGAAGAGGTGGCGGTGGGTCTCTTCAAGCTGACGACCAAGGGTATGCGTCCGCTCCTCCTCAGCTCGTAATCCCGTCTCGAGGTCACGCCAGTGCATGGCCTGTGCATGACTCACCCCTCCGGCCTCTTCCAACTGTGCCCTCAGAGTGTGTGAGAACCCGAAAAATTTCTTATTTTTATTGAATATTATTGATTTATTTAAATATTTATTCACCTGTTTTCTCCAAATAATTTATTTCAACCATTTTAAATCCATTCATATGGAACAATGTCTTCATTATATTTTTAAAACGTCCCGTTAGTAAATTTAATTTTTAGAGGTTTGTTTAAATAAGAAATAATGAGTACATGTGTTTCGAGGTGATATTCTATTCGAGAGTGTAATTATCTTGGAAAAATTAAGAATGATCAATAGTAGATTAGGAAAAGTTAATTGAGAAATTTAAGGTGAATAAGTTCTAATTAAGTACTTATAGCTCCCGCGTCGATAGTTTTCTGAAAGACGCGCTGATGCAAATTTATTGGAGATTTGAAGAAGTAATACTAGATACATGCGAGGACTCACAAATTTTCCTATTTTAAACCCCTATTACTAGCCCATTTAAATATTTAAATGCCCTTTCACTCCGAATATTTTATTCTAACCTTTTTAGACCTAATTACATGGAACTATAGCTTACTTATATTTTTAAAGTGACTTGTTTCAAAATTTAATTTTTGAGAAGCTCGTTTAGCTAGGATAGTGAATACGCATTTGGAGACAATAACCAATTTGAGAGTACCATGAGCTTGGAAAATTGGAGGCTTATACACTAGTCTTAAAATAGGTAATTTTATGTTTAAGTACTCAAGTATTAGTTAGTGAAGCTATCGTTATAAGAATTTTCTTGAAGGTTCCACTTTATCGCACACAAATCAGGAATACGCGCGCGATTTAATTGAGGGACTTAAGACCATTTTTTTTAGACCATTAAGAGTGAATAATAATTGTATGAATACAAGTGCATTAGAGGTTTAGTGCGTTGGTGAAACAAACTCGAGAGGAATTGAGCACAAAACGCGCGCGCGCGCGCGCGAGGGAGAGTTGACTTTTGCTTAATTTTGGACCACACATTAACGCTTTTTTTGGAAGTTTCATTTTGATCAAAATTCTCTCTCTCTTCACTCCATTCCAGCCGGCCAAAGGAGAATAAAAACAACCCCAAAGCTCTTCCAATTTCTTCTTCATTTCTTCATCAAATCTCCACCAAATCACACCAAAATTTAACCACACTTTGATAAGTATTTGGTGATCATCTTAAGCTACCAAAAAAGCTTCATTTCCATGGCTTATCTTGAGCATCTTTGGACCGAAATTTCTGCTTGAAGTCACCAACAAAAGTAAGTGATGATAACCTTGAAAATCTTGATTTATGGAAGTTCTATTGCACATATAAGCTCATGCATGCATGTGGGTAGCTTTATTTATGTTGGAAAGTTGATGTGTGGGCTCTATGAACTCCCACTATGGTTGGATGGACTGATTTGATGAGTTATGATGTTATTAATGTTGGTTTAGTGCTTAATCTAGTGGAATAATGTTGTGTTGTTGGTGGAAACTCAAAGGATGTGAAGAGGGAATTTTTCCATTTCTGCCCCTGTCATTCCCGTGACCTTTAGTGCTTTTTTTGGTAGTTCTAATGACTTGTTTCTGATGTATATGTGTAATATGGGTTGTGTACGAAGTTTCATCAAAAAATTTCGTGATTTGGTTGCCCAAATGTTGTGATTTCGGAAGTTTAGCAAAACTGGAATTTTTCCAATAACTGCTCTGGCAGTGTTTTTCAAACAGCTATAAGTTTTTGCTCCGATGTCAAAATCGAGTGCCATTTATGGCACTAGAAACTAGACATTCCCAGATTTTCAACGGTATAAAATGCATGTCCTGGTTCCACCTGAGCAATCTGTACCAACCTTGTAAAATTGACCATCCTGTTTCACTGGTTCACTGGAGGGCAGGACATGAGCTGCAAGTTGATGCTCAAATATGAGATAGTTGTGGACAGATTTTAAAAAGAATTTCTTATAAGAAATTGTAGCTTTATGAATCTAGTTTTCAACACCACCAATCACACTCAATTCTGAGTTGAATTGAGGGATTTATGACCAGATTCCGAAACTGACTTTGTGGGAGAAAACCCTCATTTTGGACAGATTTGTAACCAATCTTGACTTGGGACTTGTTATTCGAAATTCGTGGTGTAAATCACCTACCAAATGTATCTTGGATCCTTTTTTGACCTGGTTATCATAAATGAGACATGTTTTAGGCATTTTTATTGGCCAAAGGTTTGAGAAAAAGAAAACTACAGGTGCAAGGCAGCTTTGCCTTGGAGATTTGAAAAATTTGATAGTTTTGTTAACCAACTTTCCGAATGAATTTTCCAATGAAATTTGGTAGAAGAATAGCCCTTATATGGTAGGATAATACTGCCAAATTTGGTGCCATTCTGAGTCCGTTTCAATGTTCAACCAACGTCCCAAAGTCAGCGATTTAAATCTGAAAAATTGGCCCAACGGTCTCATTTTTCAGCAACTTTGAGCCGCCATATCTTGGTGCTCAAAACTCCAATTTTTGTTTTTCTTGTTTTGTTTTAAACTTTGATTATAACTCTAATTGAGTTCCAAATTTGAGAGGCTAGTTCAAATTCTGTGAATTTTTCCGAATTTCCAAAGTTGGCCAAAAATCAGCCCCAAAACTGTTTTGCAAGCCAAAACAACGACTTTGAGCTAAATTTTGAATACCTTCCATTTGGAATCATGGAAAAGTGTCTTCTAGGAACCTTTAGTACTCTGGAAGAAGTTTGTAACGGTACCAATTTTTCCAATTTTGGACTTGTAGAGAGTGAGATACGATTTTTCAAACATCGCTCGACAAATCTGAAATTTCCAAACTTAAAGGAAATTGAGGGTTTCGAACTCTTTATCTCCTTTGATATTGCTAGAACATTGTAAACTTGATTTCAAAGATGAAAAATCAGATTTTTACTTGTGTTTTAAAATTCCATTTTTTTGAGTTTCGATTTACGAGTAATTAAGATTTATTTTCGTGAAATTTTCTTAGATGGTACGAGTGTACAATCTTTCTTGACAATTGGAGTTTATGAGTGATAGTTCATTATTAATTGTTCAGGCACTCAAGAGGACCTCCAAGAGGATCTCACAGAAGATGCCTAAACCATCGTTTGTACTTGCTACTTGAATTATTTGGTGAGTGTCAAGTGTGTGAAAATGTGTTAATTGCTTTTGATAATAGAACATTTTGAAAATGCTGAATCAAGTGTGTACTTTATCACACTCGTTCTCATTTAAGTGAAGTGTACTTGAATTTCGTGATATGAAATATTTGAAGTACTTGAAGTGACTTATTAAGTGAATTTAAGTGAAATGTTTAAGTGATTATTTATGCTATGGCTGCATAAGTCGATTGGAGTGAATCTTCTCAACTCAAGTGGTAAGTGGGGGATGCCCAAATCTCACTGGCTAACCTTGGACTCGAGCTGGCATGGGTTTGATCGGACTCCTTGGTGAACTATGAGAAAACTAAAGATTGATCTATGAAGAGATCTTGCTTGGCATACTCGAACAGTATCGCCTCAAACAAATGACAGGCGGGCCCGATATAGGGGTATGTAAGGTGAAAGGGGACATGATAAGTGAAGTTCTGCGGACTAAACCTACTCGATTGATGGAGTGTCAATTCGTGGAGGTTTGTGATCATGCAAGTGGAAAATAGCTCCTGAGAGTTCCTATATCCTTGAACTGTTTCTGTTTACTTTTCTTGCTCGAATTGTTATTTATTGCAATATTATTGCTCTACTTGTTAAATTGGGATTGTTACTTGAATAACGTGCCTGCATGTGTGTTCTTGGCCTCATGAGCATTTTGCTCACTCTCTAGATTTGTTTTCCTTAATAGGAAAGGATCTGGAGTAAACCTCGGAGAAACCCCTTTCGAATGTACTTTTGTATTAGGGTTTTCACACTACAAAAAATTTGGTCATTAGTGACAACAATATGTCATCACAAGACATAGAAATGTTGTCACTAATGACTTTTATTGACGACTTTTGTGTCATCACAGAGTCGTCACTATATCTCCGTCGGTAAAAGTATATAGTGACAACACAAAAAGTCGTCAGTGAATGGTTGTCATTAGTGACAATAATTTGAAAGAGTTTTATTGACGACTTAGCATGTTGTCAGAGATGTATTGATCAAGGTTGTCATTGAAAAGTGTGAGAAGTTGTCACTTATATGGTCTACTTATTGACAATATTTGTTGTCACACTTGAAGTTTGGAGTTAGTGACAAGCTTTGTTGTCACAAAGAGTTTTTTATTCTTGTTATGCAATAGCTCTTTTTTTGTCATTAGTGATCTTTAACATTATCAGCTCCATTTCAATAAACTCACAATTTAGCATGGTAAATTATTTATCTAAAATAAATTGAAAGAAGTAATCTAAATAATCGATAATCAAAAGTAGTTGTTGCATTAGGCTACATGCCAATATAGCATATTAAGTACTAAAATGTCATATTGAGGTGAACATTACCCAACAAAGGTCTATAAAAGTAACATTGTGCCCAAATATCACATATTCATAAGGTACGTTTACAAAAGGAATTAACTTTAATAAACCAAAGAACATCCAAGCGGACCCTTGCATGAGAAATTGCGACTTTGTCTTCAACGTCCTTCAGTCATTGCTATAGATAGCTCCCAAAATTTTGTTTAAATAGCATTTATCTGTAATAAAATAGTAAAACAAGTAGATAAGGGGAGGATTAAAACACTAAAGGAGAAGTAACAATACTTAGGTTGCTTAGCTAAAATATGCAATCCAATAAGAACCTCAATAATTAAAGCTGTACATTCAAAATCAGCCCCAAATAAAGCCAAAATCAGCCCCGAACTATTGCACAAAATCAGCTCAAGAAATAAGTACTGCTATTAAACTTCAGCTTCAAAGGAATAATATAACAAGTTGACAATGCAACAAGCACTACTATAAGTACTACTATGAACAATATAACCAATTGATAAGACTACAAGCATAACACTAAAGGAAAAGCAACTTTGATTCGCTTGCTTAGCTAAACATTCAAATAAACTAAACTGAACTAAATCAAAACAATCCAAAGTAATGAATAGCAGAGGATACAACGTGTCAAGTATGATAACCAAAGTAATGTCAATCACGATACAAGGAGTCGAGCTATCCATTCATATAGGAGAAGCTGAGGCAATGTGTACCTCATTTATATAAGAGAAACTGATGCAACGGGTATCGTGAGAAAGATGTCTATGGGTTGCTCAATCTTTACAACCCATTTCTCCAAACCACTAGAGGATGAATACATGGAGTGGTACTGCATAAACAATATTAACATTATCAAAATCCATATACCCAAATTACTCCAATCACAAAAACAACTAAAAGCTACTGAAAAGCATTGGCATTGCCATGTAAATGCTTGTTAAAGCAGTAAATACTGTAAATTGCAAGACTTAATTGCTACCATCCAAGGTCAGAACTCATCACTATCCTAGCTTGTGCTCAAACACATTACCTCAATAACACCATCATATCGTACAAAAACTCAAATCACTTAAATATTTCAGAACAACATATGCTAAGCTTAGAGAGCACAAATTTCTGTAATGAAAGATCCAAAGTTCAAAACTTTCAAAGTCAAGTAAGAGAACTTTAAAAGCAGCAAATTAAAGAAAACAATTAAGTCACCTCTTCGATAATCTTCATTGCCACTCTATCTTTAACACTCCCTCCTAGCTTCAAGAATTCAGTATTGCTTCAAATCTAATAAAGTAAATACTCGTCATCAATTCAAGTAAATAATAAGCTGAACATAACTATGAAAAATAATATGTTTGTTGAGAAAAAAAATTACCTCATAGCTAGTGGCATCAGATAGGCTATTGATTTATCAGGTACATTTATTTTTCAAGAAAGAAAAACAAGCACCCTGTCCTCTTCACCATATCTTATTTTATGCCCTAAGGTAGAATACTCTGAAAACCATTTCAAATTACACTTCAAATCACAAACTACTCCTAAGTATAAACTACTTTGCCATACTTAAGTAACCAAAACTGAATTGCATGGAGAAATAAAAGATAATTAAGGTAAGAACATAGATGATAATTTGAACCAAAAAGCACAGGAATTACCCATCCACAATGGCATAACATAACTACTTCACCATACTTAAGTAACCAAAGTTGAATTGCACGGATCACATACAAAAGTTGAACTAATCTTTCCCTATTTTTTGTGGGCATTCTCCTATAGGTTTGTACAAGTAGGAACACAAGGGAAAAATTTGACTGTGGTAATAGAAGAAATCAGAGCATTACTGTTCCTCACTGCTTCTTTGCTAACATTTTTATGAGCCCCTTAATAATTTTACCAAACCACATCAAATTCATGATAGAAAGAGCGCAAGGCACAACAAATACTAGAAAATAACCAACTGAATGCATCTGGATGACCTGACTATAATGAATGTAAACATGGTGGAACATGTAAACAAACAACAAAATCCTTGCCATCAGCCAGCCAAAAAAAATAAAGACACCATTAATTAGGTAGGCATTGGACCTCTTCAATCCAGAAATATCAAGATGTCATCTCATGTTGATTTTTGGGGTAGTCATTTTTGATATGAGGACCATGAATATATAAAACTGCCCCTCCCCAGTAAATACAAAATATGCTACAGAAACTCCGAAAATACTGTGATGGACAATATACTCTAGTGTCTGTGTGTGTGTATGAGAGAGAGAGAGAAAGAGAGAGAGAGTTAAGGAGTTGATATAGAAATAGGTGCATGCCTCTATGTATGGTTGTGTTACTTATGACCTGTACCAATATTACCCCAGACCATTCAACAAACAGAGTCATGGTTTGGTTTCATTTCAGCACACAACCTAACTAAAAACCATACCAACTGCCTAACTCAGCCCTTTTAATTGTTCTAGTTTTTAGAATAATAACTGAAAAACTAAACTGATAATAGAAGCTTGAAGCACATTAAATTTTTCATTGAGGCTAGAAAGAATGAGCATAAGAGCACTTCCAACATCACCAACCCTTTCCAGCAAGAAGGAAGCTGCATCTACAATTCCATATTCCTGATAGAGGCGTAAACAGTTCTCTACTCTATAGCTTGACAAATGACATGGTGACAACTCTAACTAAACCATAGATACACAAGATTAACTAAGCCATAAACTTTTAAAGGGAGAAAAATAAATTATAAGTTGCTAACATGATAAACCAGAGCTTGCTTGTTCAACGGCACAACAATAAACATACAAGTCCATTGAGCATATATGACAGCAGCTTGCCACGCGCATGATTAATAATACATCCATCCTTTCAAGAACTTCATCCACAGTTAGAGATATACTCACCTCAAGATACTGTTCTGTCACTTCATCTGTTAGCTGAATTGGCTTACTGCGGAACAATTTTAGGAAATCATTCAATTCTTCAAGGAACAACTTAATTCTATCTGACTGATGCTTTGCCATCCTTCCACTTGGAAAATGTAAACTACCATATTTTCTTAAGCAAGAAAATTTGAGATTTTTAGTTGTGTGAACTTCAACAAGTGTATTCAAATAAAGAAAAAGGCTCTCTGGGTGAGAGTGTAACTGAGAAATTACCATCAGAGTTTGCGCAAAATTACCTGTCTAATTTGACTAGATCACCAATCCTTGAAAGGACTGCTGCTTGGAAGGCTTCTGCATCATTTTCATTCATTCTCCCCCTACCAAGTCTAGCCGTAGCTGATTTTGTACAAAAAATCGTTGGGAAGCAACAAGTCCTTCCCAAGTGGGCCAAAAAGTAGAGGATACAATTAATCTAGGGGATTCACGATAACTAGGCAAAAAATTTTCCCTAATTTTTTCCCTAAGTTAAGATTTAGGGCAATAAAATTTCAGGGGATGAAAAGTTTAATCATGTAAATAACCATAAAATTACACCCTCAATGCAGGTTCAACAAGAATGCAGGTAGAAATTTTCAGAAAATAAAAAAAAAACAAGCGTAGGGCCAAAATATTTGCAAACTATCCTAGAGACAAAGAAGAGAGGGTAAGAACTAACCTTTGCTGCAGAGACTTGGAGAATTACTTGGTCTTCAATGCCTAAGAGCCATGGTACTTCTGTGACGCCCCTACTTCTCCCTAAGGCGAACCAAAGGGTATCCGCGGGACGCCTGCCTAGCTCTCGCCAAGACTCAAGCAATTCCATTCAAACTTATTATCAATCTACACAACACAAGTAAATAACTTAAATACAGTAAATGCGGAAGCGTTCAAGCTTAACAATAGTCATCCATTATCCAACCCGCACGTCGGGTGTTCAAAGTACAACATAATTCCCAAATATACATCACGGCCCAAAAGTTACATTTCAATTCCATAAGTACAACCCAAAACCAAGGGCATAGCCAAAATATAATAGAAATCCTAAACAAAAGCACATCATGAGGGTTTCTCCAGTACACCTCCGAGTTCAAATCTGTTAAGGAAAACAAATCTACAGCGTGAGCAAAACGCTCGTGAGGCCAAGAACACACATACAAGCACGTTGTTCAGGTAACAATCCTAAGTAACAGTTCAAGTGATAACTTGCAAGTAATTAATAATGCCAGCAAAATGTAAACAGAAACAATTCAAGGATATGGTAGCTCTTAGGAGCTAAGGTCCACTTGTTTTGCCAGTTCATTTGTATATCTTCCCGTGATGACTCTCCATCAACCGGGTTGATATTTCCAAACCGTAGATCACCACTTACTTCTCATCCATCCACCATACACCGCTTCGGGCCCGCACGACATTTATAAGACGATACTCCACGAGTATCCAAAGCAAGATTTCTCAATAGATCAAGTTTATCATGTGAATCTCATGGCTCACCGAGCTTATAAGTGTAAATCAACTCACATAAACGAAGTTTCCAAAGGTGGATCGTTACTTACTCTAGTTGAAGACCAAGGCAGTGATTTTCGGTCCCCTTTGCTCCAGAAAAACCATGAGTTTTAGCGCCTTTTTGCAGCTCAAAGTAGTGTCCAAGAGTAGACCTAAGTGTGTATGAAATTTGGTAGGATTTGGATGAAGATTGGTGAGGTTTTTGTGAGAAGAAATTTTGAAACTTGGAGGTTGAGGGAGAGAGAGGGCTGGCCGGCTATCTTTGGAGAGGAGAGAGAGTGTGGGTTGATCTAATTTGGCTTCCAAGAGAAGCTTCATTTGTGTGGCCCATAATTGTGCAAAAGTCAACTCTCACTAGTGCGCGTACGCGCGCGATTCGGGCTCGATTCCTTTCGAGTTTATTTCACTAGTGTACTAAACCTCTAATGCACTTATATTCATATAAATATTATTCACTCTTAATTGTTCCAAAATAATGGTCTAAAGTCCCTCAATTAAACGCGCGCGTGAAAACGCGTATTTCCAATTTAGGCGCGATAAAATGAAACCTTCAAGAAATTCTTATAACGATCGTACCAATAACTATCACTTGAGTATTTAAAACTTAAAATTACCTATTTTAGAACCATTGTACATGTCTCCAAATTACCTATTTTAGGAGCTTATTCACTCTCCAATTGGCTAAAGTTTTCAGACACGTTTTCACTATTTACATTAATTGAGCTTCCAAAAAATTAATTTTTGAAACAAGTCACTTTAAAAATATAATGAAGTCATAACTCCATGTATTTAAGTCTAATAAGGCTAGAAAATAATAATCGAAACAAATATTCGAATAAATAATTAAATGATCAAAAATAGGAGTCAAAAAATAATAATTTTTTTACGAGTCCTCACATCCTCTCCCCCTTAAGAAAATTTCGTCCTCGAAATTTGCCTTGATTGGCGAATAGGTCTAGATACTTTTCTCGAATTGCTTCTTTGACCTCCCAAGTTGCTTCCTCCAACCCATGGTTCTTCCAAAGGACTTTTACTAATGGTATCTGTTTATTCCTTAATTCCTTCACCTTCTTATGCAGAAGCTTAACCGGTTTCTCCTCATAGGTCAAAGTCTCATCAATCTCAACATTTTCTGGTCGTAAGACGTGAGAAGGGTTTGGATGGTACTTTTTAAGCATAAATACATTAAACACATTATGGATTCGAGATAAACTCGGCGGTAACTCCAACTTATAGGCTACACTCCCCACACGTTGGATAATCTTGTAAGGCTCTACAAACCTTGGCTATAACTTCTTTCCTTTTCCCGACATCAAGCTTTCTTTCAAAGGTGTAATCTTGATAAATACCAAATCTCCAACAGTAAACTCCAAATCTTTTCTTCGATTATCGGCTTAACTCTTTTGGCGGCTTTGCGCGGTCTGAATTTTTTGGCATACCAACCTTACTTTCTCACTAGCTTCTTCAATCCAAGATACTGTGGTCGGATCTAAAATCTTCCGTTCACCTACTTCCTCCCAACAAATCGGAGACCTATATTTCCGACCATAAAGTGCCTCATACGGGGCCATCTGAATAGAAAAGTGGAAACTATTGTTGTAGGCAAATTCTACTAAAGTCAAAAACTTACTGTAATTCTCTCCAAAGTCCAGAACACAAGTCCTTAACATGTCTTCAAGTGTTTGAATTGTCCTCTTCGACTGTCCATCAGTTTGGGGATGATAAGTGGTACTAAAGTTCAACTTAGTCCCCAATACCTCTTGCATCTTTTGCCAGAACCTCGAAACAATTCTCGGATCCCTGTCGGACACGATACATACAGGTATTCCATGCAACCTAATGATCTCATCCAAATACAACCTGGCCAGCTTCTCTAACGGGTACTTCATGTTAATCGGCAGAAAATGAGCCGACTTGGTCAATCTATCCACTATTACCCAAATCGCATCATGGCCTCTCTGTGTTCTTGGTAATCCCGATACAAAATTCATGGTGATATTCTCCCATTTCACTCAGGTATTCCTAGGGGTTGCAAAAGTCCTGATGGTTTCTGATGTTCGGCTTTAACCTGTTGACAAATTAAGCATGTTTGGACAAATTTAGCAATTTCCTTCTTCATATTCTCCCATCAATACAGACTCTTTAAGTCATGGTACATTTTATTTCCTCCTGGATGTACCGTAAACTTTAATCGGTGTGCCTCTTCTAAAACTTCTTTTTTAAGCCCTTCATCCTTTGGCACAACTATCCGATTCCGAAATCTCAATATACCATTCGATCCCAAGTTAAAGTCCGACTTGTCCCCCTTTTTAACTTTTTCCAACCATTTCTGTACTTCAGTGTCCTTTCCTTAAGATTTCTTGATACGTTCCATCAAAGCGGAATTCAATACAATATTCCCAAAAATTACTTTTCTCGATTCCAGTCGAGAATTCCAATAACTAATTTCTTCTAACAATTAGAATTCCTTAATCATCAATCCAGCCATCTGTACTTGACGACTCAAAACATCAGCCACTACATTAGCTTTCCCTGGATGGTACTTAATCGTACAGTCATAGTCTTCCAGAAATTTCATCCATCTACGTTGCCTCAAATTCAGTTTCTTTTGAGAAAATAAGTACTTCAGGCTTTTTTGATCAGTAAAAACCTCAAATATCACCCCGTACAGATAATGCATCCATTTCTTCAAAGCAAAGACCACAGCTGCTAACTCCAAATCATGAGTCGGGTAATTCCCTTCATACGGTTTCAATTTCCTAGAGGCATATGCTATCACTCTGTCATTTTGCATTAAAACACATCCCAATCCTTCCTTAGATGCATCTGTGTAAACCACAAAACTATCCTTTCCGTTTGACAAAGCTAACACAGGCGCTCTTGTCAGCCATCTTTTCAACTCTTGAAAACTTTTTCACACTTAGGACTCCATAGAAACTTTCCATTTTTCTTGGTCAATTTAGTCATGGGTCTAGCAATTTTCGAAAAAACTTGGATGAATCTCCGGTAATACCCTGCTAATCCTATAAAATTTCAAACTTCCGTTGGATTTTTCGGTCTTTTCCACTTTGAAACAGCTTCAAATTTAGCTGGATTCACCTTAATCCCATCCTTAGAAATTATGTGTCCCAAGAAAGTCATTTCTTTTAACCAGAACTCACACTTGCTAAACTTAGCATATAATTGATGTTCCCTTAAAGTTTGCAAAACGATTCTCAAATGCTGCTCATGATCTTTCATATTCTTGGAATACACCAATATGTCATCAATAAAGACCACCACAAATTGATCTAGATAAGGTTTAAAGACCCTATGCATTAAATCCATAAAAGCAGCAGGTGCATTCGTTAACCCAAACGGCATCACGACAAATTCAAAATACCCATATCTCGAGTTAAAAGTAGTCTTGGGTATGTTCTTCTCCAAAATCCTCAATTGATAATAACCCTGTCTCAAATTCAACTTCGAGAATACTACAACTCCTTGCAATTGGTCAAATAATTCATCAATGTGGGGCAAATGGTACTTATTCTTAATTGTAACATCATTCAAGCCTCGGTAGTCTATACACAGTTTCAGACTCCCGTCATTCTTCTTAACAAACAAAACTGGGGCTCCCCACAACGATCACTTTCCTGTATAAAATCCCGTTCTAACAAGTCTTGTAATTGCAATTTCAACTCCTTCAATTCGGCTGGGGCCATTCGATATGGCGTCCTAGAAATAGAGGCTACTCCCAGAGTTACGTTGATCCTAAAGGCTATTTCCCGTTCCGGAGGTAGGGACTCCAATTCTTTAGAAAAAATATCAGGAAAGTCTTTCACTACAGACATGTCTTCCAAATTCACCTTATCACTAGGGGTGTTAATAAGAAAAGCCAAATATCATTGAACTCCTTTAATTAATAACTTTCTAACTCGAATTCCTGAAATAAGTGCAGATGAAGCTAATTTACCTCTTACATCCACTTTCAGGGTTGCTTCTCCTAGAAGACGCAACTCTACAATCTTCGTCCTACAGTTTAACTGAGCATTATAACGGGTTAACTAATCCATCCCCAACATTACATCGTATCCCTTAATCGTCAATCCTATCAAATCAGCCAATAATTTTCGTTCTCCAATTCAGACTTCATAATCTTGATACACCAAGTTAGCAATTAGACTTTGATCCTGTGACGGCCCCACCTCCCCCTAAGGCGAACCAGAGGGTTCAGCGGGCCGCCTGCCCAACTCTCGCCGGGACTCAGTCGTTCACTACATTTCTCAAATATATTACAATATAAATCTCAAATATAACTCAAATGTTCCAACATTTACATATCAAAAGCGAAGCGTCCACGCTTCCACTGCGCCACTCTGATCCATGATCCTAATTCTTATACAAGAGGAATTTCACAACAATAAAATCACAACAAGCCTTCCTTCGCCACGAGCCCTGTGGAGGGGAATAAAATATTTTTGGGGTGAGCTAGAAGCTCAGCGAGTAACCATTAAAATCAGTAATCAAATCGGTTTCACAATAGTTCATTTCAATGATGTCATAAATCAATGATGTCATAAATCAATAATGTCAAGAATCAAATGATAAGTCCAGAAACAATTACAACATTTGCAAAACAGTAAATATGGAGTATCAATAATTCAAGAAACATTTACAATGGAAAGCGATAGTAACATTCATGAAAAAGATACGTTCGTTCTCCTGACATTTCCTCCTTCCTCCAAACTTTTGAAAAATGCATTTTCGTTTCTTTTATAAATAAATGCCTCGCTCATTTGGTCATTCATTTCATTCACCAGACTCCACCAACCTCCACCAACCTACAAAGGTAATACTCGAGTATACCAAACGTTCACCCAAGTCCCTAATCGCCCGACCGAGACCGTTTCTAGCTCGAGACGACCGGTAACAAGGGGCAATGGCCAGTTCAGCCCAAAAGACTTACATCATGCGCAACTAGCATTTCAATAATTAAATCCTTGAAAATTGCACAGTTATTTAGGTCGAGTGCGATAAAGTACACACCCGCCTAGAAAGCTCGTTTTGAAAATCATTCAAAACACTTAACACGTTATCAATCAATAATACAAGTCATGAAGTCAAGAAAATATAGCAAATAAGGAACACTCATATGCAAGCACGCATGATATGCAAGAAAACAATTCAAAAGTAACTTTGGAAACAGTTTAAAGGTAAATAATGCAAGAAAACGGTACAAAAGTAACTTTGGAAACAATTCAAAAGTAAATAATGCAGGAAACGGTTCATAAATAACTTCAGAAATAGTTTGAGGTCACTCACTTCCATGGCTCAGAAATCATTCATCATATAACATTGTCTTGCTCAAATCCAAGTCTTAGATCACAAACTCAAAGCAATCAAACCCTTTAAAACTTCGGACAGCACTTCCCCTAAATTTGCTTACTTTCCCAGCCATCATGGCTTCATTATATCTTCAGCCAGTCCCAAAGGTACACACACAACAACAAGTTCATCCAATAGCCATTCAGCAAGCTCCAAGTAATACGAGTACAATTCAAGCTAGGGAAAAGTTCGGAAATGAAAGTTAAGCTCAAAATCAGAAAAACGGTTTTGACGTCATTTTGCGGTAATGGTACCAAAGGCGTTACGATTGTCGGATGAAGGTGCAAGATCCACCGTTTCGAAGCTAAGAGACAGGGCTACAATATTACAGAAGGCCACTCAACCCAGTTTCGAGTGTAACCAGGTCAAAAATACAAGAAACTACACCAGAATCACAAAAACAGCTTCACAGAACGCATTCTAGCGGAAACATCATAACTCAGGCTCTCCAAGTCCAAATCCAGAAATTCCAAAACCAGATGATAGCTAAGAAATAGGGATAAATTTCATTAGAAGGCCTCAAAAACTAATTCGGAAGCATTCCTGACCAAAACAACCAATTACAGAAGCAATTCCCAAATTCGGGTAAAACCAGGACAGCAAGGGGAATTCCATTTTTTCACAAGCTACGCTACTCCGATTGATCTGAAATTTTGTAGACACCTCTAAAATATCATTCCCTACAACTTTTATGTTTTAAGCTAAGGCCAATTCGGCCTCTAACTAGGAGCTAAAAATTCGGACAGAATGTTCCTTCACAAAACCTAATTTTCTGAAATTTCTTCCAAAACAGAAATTGATTGCAATTGACCACTTTTTCCACCTCATAGAGTCCTAAAACATCATTTCCAATCATCATATATAACCACACAACCATGTTCATATTAAAACAGAAAAATCCCCAAAAATTATAAAACTTCATCAAGTCAACCACAACTCAAGATATAATCCATCAAACCATCTCTTTAGCCATCACAAGTCACTAATTTAGCATAATCAAGAACAAAGAAAGGATTGCTAGACATGAACCTTGAAATATCAAGAAAGTTGATGGCTTAGTCCTTTGCCTTCTCTAATCACTCCACCATTACCTTCAATCTTCCTAAACAAGTGACTTTTGTGGAGGAATTTGAAAGTTTAACGGTTGATTCATAAGATTGAGCAAGAAATGGAGTTGGAGTTGAAGGCTTTCTTCTTGTATTTTTGCTCCAAGAGGTTCGGCCAAGCTTGCAGAAATTTAGGTGCTTTTTGGGTCAAAATTGAGTATTAGTAAAGGTAAGAAATAATGCTCAAAGTCAAGGTTGAATAGGAAAGTGACACTTGTCACCCTTTTTAATGTAACTCTATCCTTTTGTCTCTCCAATACAAATAAGACTTTGTAAAATAATATCACTTAATACAAAATTTCAACAAGTTGTCAAAAATATAATGCATTTACCGCACTAACGGGTCCCACGTCCAAAATACGCTCTTAATTTCTCAAAAACTAACCGATACTAGAAAAATTATTTTAAAACTATCTTTGCTCATAAACTTTATCTGAGAAATTTTTCTAATAAGAAACCGTAGAAAAGGCGGGCGATTAAAAAAAATAAACCTTAGAAAATTAGAAAATTTTCGGGTTCTCAAACTCATTCTTTTCGGGGCGTCACAGATCCCTAGTAGGCGTTTTAACCTCTAGATCATATGGTAACTTAATTGGCTTCAAGTCTATCCTACTCATGAAGTTAGGGTTTACAAAAGAATGTGTAGCACCTAGATCAATTAAAACCCTAACTGAACGGTGAAAGATTGGGATTGTACCTTCTACCACCTCAGTTGCCTCAGGAACTTGTTGATAATCCAGTGCATAAACCCTGGCCGGTACTTTCGGTCGACTCCCTCCGGCACTGGTTTGCTTAGAGGCTGACTTTTCCGGTCTTTGGGTATCACCTCCCATCTTCATTTTGTTTGGACAGTTCGCAAGCTGGTGCTCGGTACTACCGCAGGCCAAGCACTTCCCAGACTTCCTCCAACAGTCATTTTCAGAATGGTTGGATTTTTCGCAGTACCCACACGTAACTTGAGGGGTCACCGCTGATCCACTGGAAGGTGCTCTCCTAGCTTGTGTCAGTCCACTACGGCCTCCTCTAGATAAAGCTCCTCTCGAAACTCCAACAGTCCTTGGTCCTCCCGCTCCTCTTCCCATTTTGAAAGGCTGTGCACTTTTACTAGCTTGTCCAGAGGTATGGCTGGAAAAGTTTCTTTTTCTATTGTGAAAGTCTCTCACTTGAAATCTTGCACTCTCAACCCTTTGTGCCTTCTCTAAAGCTTCAGTAAATGTAGAGATTTGGGCTGTAGCCAAGCCCTCTTGTATCTCTACATTAAATCCCTGTACAAACCATCTAATCCTTTTTCGCTCATTGGTCACCAGTTCGGGAGCGTACTTTGAAAGCTTAGTAAATTTTCCTTCATACTCAGCTACACTAAGAGTTCCCTGTTTCAGCTTGATAAAATTCATCCTCTCTCTTCTCTTGGATTAAGGGCAGAAGAAACTTTTCATTAAATTCCCTTGTGAAATTCTCCCAAATCCAAGGGGTTTGAGTTCTCTCCCATTTTCCTTTTATTAGATCCCACCAAGCACGGGCTACTCCCTCAAATTGGAAAGCAGCGAAATTCACTTGCCTATCTTCAGTGTAGTCTAAAGCAGTGAATATGTTGGTCATCTTTTCTAACAAATTCTCCGCTACCTCAGGATCAGGTTCGCCAAGGAACTTAGGCGGGTTAAATTTCAAGAACCTCTCTAAGGCTCTATCCTCTCCTCTTTCTTGACCTCCAGGTTGATTGAACGGTCCAGGTCCTTGTCCATTAGCTAAGCGCTCTAGGATATCAGTCATCCTATTAATGGCAGTAGCCACTTGATTACCCTCAATATTTTCCTGACCTTGGTCGGTCCAGTTGCCGACCACTGGTCGTCCTTTTGAGGTTGGGCCTGTTTAGTTTCTCGCCCAGGATCTCGACCACTGCTTAGTCCTTCCATAATCTAGGCATGCCTAGTGCAAGAAATAAATAATAAATTATGCAGTGCAAAGCAGAGAGCAGGAACCAATCAAGAAAACATCGGAAATAACAATAATTTACATTCATTAGCGTATCAAATCCATACAATTAGCAAGTCATGGGGTAGTCACAAAATATATAGCACACAGGTGCCACAAGAGTACTTTTAGTCACAGAAGACTAAAGTAAGAGCAAGTGCTTAAAAAACAAGCCACACAGTCATGCAAAATACAATGGCCTCAACACTTAGCGTCACCCCAACTAATACTAGCTATACTAGTTAAAAAAGTCAAAAGATAGGTCAAACTACCTAGACCTAGTCCACGGTAGGACTATCAGGGGGAACCTCCTCCTCAGGATCCTCCTCCTCAGAGTCCTGAGCTACACCTATCGCCTCATCCACTTGCCTAGTCGCATCAGCTAGGATTCCGGAAGCCCTGTCACGGACCTCCTCCCTCAACCTAGTAAGCTGAGCCCTAGTGCTCTGAAGCTCCTCATTAACAACAGCATACGTAGCTACCTCACCCTCAATCACCTCCTCGAGCTCGACGATCCTCTCGTCCTGAGCGCTAACCATCTGTCTAAGCTCGTCCACCTCAGCCTGCAAGCCTAAGTTGGCATTTACCAACTGACGACGCTCGTCGTCCAAGGCCAGTACAACGTGGTTTGGGTAAGCAAAGGTCACCCTACAAGCACATCGGGGATATCTGTCAGGTGGGGAATAGCGTACTCGAGCTCCTCCAGCTAGAGTTTCGTAGTACATAGGCCTAGGAAGCACTATATGACCATTCGCATAGCCATTCCCGTCAGCTTCACGAACTCCGTTTCCATTTTTCATCCCTGCAAAATAATAGCACTTTTCGGGTTAGAAATTTAAATCACTATCTAGTTCGGATGTCGTTTATGCATGCCTAATCCAAACGCTAGTATGCCCCAAATACCTCTTAAGGTATAACTTAATTATCCGATTTCAGGTCTTAAGGGTAGAGTATCTAATATGTCTCCTATATAGATCTCTAACCTAGCGCTCTGATACCAACTGTGACGCCCCCACTTCTCCCTAAGGCGAACCAAAGGGTATCCGCGGGATGTCTGCCTAGATCTCGCCAGGACTCAAGTAATTCCATTCAAACTTATTATCGATCTATACAACACAAGTAAATAACTTAAATACAGTAAATGCGGAAGCTTTCAAACTTAACAATAGTCATCCATTATCCAACCCGCACATCGGGTGTTCAAAGTACAACATAATTCCCAAATATACATCACGCCCCAAAAGTTACATTTCAATTCCATAAGTACAACCCAAAACCAAGGGTATAGCCAAAATATAATAGAAATCCTAAACAAAAGCACATCAGGAGAGTTTCTCCAGTACACCTCTGAGTTCAAACCTGTTAAGGAAAACAAATCTACAGGGTGAGCAAAACGCTCGTGAGGCCAAGAACACACATGCAAGCACGTTGTTCAGGTAACAAGCCCAAGTAACAGTTCAACTGATAACTTGCAAGTAATTAATAATACCAACAAAATGTAAACAGAAACAATTCAAGGATATGGTAGCTCTCAGGAGCTAAGTTCCATTTGCTTTGTCAGTTCATTCATATATCTTCCCGCGATGACTCTCAGTAAACCGAGTTGATATTTCCAAACCGTAGATCACCACTTACTTCTCATCCGTCCACCATACACCGTTTCGGGCCTGCACGACATTTATAAGGCGATACTCTACGAGTATGCCAAGCAAGATCTCTCAATAGATCAAGCTTATCATGTGAATCTCATGGCTCACCGAAATTCCCAACCAAGCCCATGCCGGCTCAAGTTCCAAGGTCGGCCTATGAGTTTGGACGTCCCCCATGTATCATGTAAGTGTCAAGGAGATTCACTCCAATGACATATGTAGCCATAGCATACCATGTCATGTATTCAAACATTTGATAGGTTTAATCATATATTTCAGGTCATGTAAACCAGACAAACCATATTAAACACGAGTCATTTGTTTCAAATGAGAACAAGTGCGATAAAGTACACACTCGACTCCATTTTTCAAAACCAGGTAGGCTAAGCATGTAATCAGGTAAGCCAAGCATGAATCAAGTCCATAGAGTTCAAGTAGTCATACACTTGACACTCACCGAGCAAATTAAGAAGAAATATTTTTTGGAAGTTCAAGTGTTCACTGTAGGATCCTCTTGAAGGTCCTCGTGTGGGCCTGAGCAAATAATAATGTATTATTATTCACGTGCCCTAATTATCAAGGAAGATTGTATGTTAGTACAATCTAAGGAAATTTCACGAAAACGAACCTTAATTACTCGTAAATCGAGATTCAACTAGAGTTTCTTAAAGTACAAGAGTGATCGAGTTTTCATTTTGGGAAATCAAGTATAAAACGTTCAAGTAATATCTAAGGAATAAGGAATTCTTGAAAACTCCCTTCCTTTGGAATTTGAAAAATTTTTAGTTTTGATACGATATTTTGAAAAATCGTATCTCACATTCTACATGTCAAAAATTGGAAAACTTGGTATCATTGGAAACCTCTTTGAAAGTACTAAAAGTTCTTAGAAGACACTTTTCCATGATTCTAAATGGAAAATATTCAAAAATGGGCTCAAAGTTACTGTTTCAAAGTACTTAAGGTTGTGTTGAGTTGATTTTTCGCTAACTTTGAAAATTCGGAAAAATTTACACGTTATGAGCTAGCCTCTAAAATTTGTAACTCAATTAGAGCTGCAAGCAAGGTTTTTAACAGAAAAAGCGGATCAATAATCAGAGTTTCGAGCACCGAGATACGGTAGCTCAAAGTTAGGAAAAAATTCAAAACTGGTGAACAAATTTCCAGATTTGAGCTTCCAACCTTGGGACTTTAGTTAGGTATCAAAATGGACTTGGATTGGTAAAACATTCAGCAGTATAATACTCCTATATAAAGAGTATCCGTCTATCAAATTTCATGGAAAAATACCTTCGGGAAGATAGTCAATCAAACAACCAAAGTTTCGAAAATCCTAAGACAAAACTGCCTTGAGCCTTTTGTTTTCCATTCGAAACATTTGGTCAATGAAAAATTCCTCAAAAATGGCTCATTAGTGTAGGCAAAGCCTAAAGAACATTCATGGTACATTTCGTAAGTGTTTAGCACCAAAATATTCGGTTAGCAAGTCTACACCAGGCCTTCCATCAAATCTGTCCAAAAGTTAGGGTTTTCAAGAGCAGGGCAGGTTCCGTATTTTGATCACAAATCATTCAACTTAGCTCAGAATTGGGCATGGTTTATGGCATTGGAAAACACATTCATAGAGCTATAATTTCACAGAAGAAATCATTCTGAAATTCGGCACACAACTTGCTCGAATTCGAGCCACAAGTTGCAGCCTCAGCATTTCGTTCCAGTAAAATGGAGAAACAGAACAGCCGACTTTAAATGGTTGGTTCGGCTCACATACATGGAACCAGAATGTGCATTTTATACCGTCGGAAAGGTGGGAATATCTAGTTTCAAATGCCACTAACAGCACTTGATTTTGATGTCAGAGTACAGAGTTATGGCCAAAACACGAAAGCTGGTCAGAGCATTACGGGAACAGTTCCAGATTTACTAGTTTTGTAAAATCGATTCATTTGACCCACCAAACCTCAATATTTTTCAATGAAATTTTATACACCATCTATACAACATATAAACATCATATATAAGTCATTACAACCCCAAAATTCTGCAGAAATAGGTATGTTCAAAGCAGGGGCAGAATCGAAACTTTTCACCCCATGCATTTCTTGAAGTTCATACTACTAATACACCATTAATCTACCATTTTGAGCACTAAACCAACATTAAATCCACCATCAATCATCACATCAGCCATCATCCAAGAGTGAGAGTTCATAGAGCCCACATTCAAAATTTTTCAATAATAACAACCACCCATATGAATATCCGAGCTTATAAGTGTAAATCAACTCACATAAACGAAGTTTCCAAAGGTGGATCGTTACTTTCTCTAGTTCAAGACCAAGGCAGTGATTTTTGGTCCCCTTTGCTCCAGAAAAATCATGAGTTTTAGCTCCTTTTTGCAGCTCAAAGTGGTGTCCAAGTGTAGACCTAAGTGTGTATGAAATTTGGTAGGATTTGGATGAAGATTGGCGAGGTTTTTGTGAGAAGAAATTTTGAAACTTGGAGGTTGAGGGAGAGAGAGGGCTGGCCGGCTATCTTTGGAGAGGAGAGAGAGTGTGGGTTGATCTAATTTGGCTTCCAAGAGAAGCTTCATTTGTGTGGCCCATAATTGTGCAAAAGTCAACTCTCACTAGTGCGCGTACGCGCGCGATTCGGGCTCGATTTTTTTCGAGTTTATTTCACTAGTGCACTAAACCTCTAATGTACTTATATTCATATAAATATTATTCACTTTTAATTGTCCCAAAATAATGGTCTAAACTCCCTCAATTAAACGCGCGCGTGAAAACGCGTATTTTCAATTTAGGCGCAATAAAATGAAACCTTCAAGAATATTAAAATGAAAACACGTTTTCACTATTTACATTAATCGAGCTTCCAAAAAATTAATTTTTGAAACGAGTCACTTTAAAAATATAATGAAGTCATAACTCCATGTATTTAAGTCTAATAAGGCTAGACAATAATAATCGAAGCAAATATTCGAATAAATAATTAAATGAGCAAAAATAGGAGTCGAAAAATAATAATTTTTTTACGAGTCCTCACAACTTCACTGGTCTTCAATTGTCGAAGAGATCGAGAGTGTGGTAGAGGTGGAGGTGGAGGTGAAAATGGAAGTGGAAGTGGAGGTGGAGCCGTGGATGTAGAGGTGAGTGTGGGCTGACGGGCTGAGTAAAAGTGAGGTGATTTGTGAGAGTCTGAGAGAGAGTTCAACACTTAGAAAAGTTATTGTTTTGCATCTACATAGTACAAGAGACTTGGACAAATTTGCGCCTCTTTTTTTGCCTTGAATTTTAAAATTGCGCCACTTTGTTTTTGTCTTGAATTTTAACTAGATTTGGACATCATAATTCCCCCCTTTTTACACAAGAAAAATTGGTGCAATTTTGTCTTTTATAATTGTATTTGAAATATAGATTTCATTTTTATTCATTATTTTTGTGTCACAATTTTAAAAATTTTAGTATGATTAAAAATTCTAGTATAAGTGGCAAAATTTTTTAAATTCATATAAATGGAAAAGTATTTTAATAAAATTTAACTAGTTCTTATAGGTGCTAAAACTTTATATCAATTATAACTACTATTTATAAAACTTCACTATTAATCCATTATCTTCAAATAAGAAAAAAAATGCACAATTCAACTAATACATAAAGTGTATTAGTTAATTAACTATGGAGTTTAGGATTTATCCACTTTGATAACCGGTTCAATTTGAAAACTCTTATTTATATTCATATCAAATTAACTAATAATCATTCTAAGTTAAGTAGTCACAAGTTTATTTACACTAATGAATTTTTTATTTTTTAATTATTTTTTATTCTAATGAAGTTATTACATATACAAGAAAATTAAACTAATAAGGAGGCTCATAAGTATACAACAGTTAAAAATCATTAGAGAACACATAATGATTACAAAAAATTAGAAGTAATAGTTGCAAAAAGCAATAAATATTTTAAATCAAACAGTGATAAGACTAGGTTGTCACTAACGGCTATATAATGTTATCAGTGACAACAATAGCAAAGTTGTCAAAGTGCTATTAATACTGACGACCTTTAGAAAGTTGTCACTATTGCAGTTCCCGCTCTCTCCGTGACTCCTGGCGGGAATCGAATTGTGACAACAATGCGGTCGTCACTGATGTGTTGGCTTCCTTGACTGAATTGTGACAACTTGCCGTATTGTGGTTAAAGGACCCTATTTTGTGACGGTTTTTTTTCATCACTGAGAATTGTTGTCACTAATGACCAAATTTCTTGTAGCGTCTGTGAAGACCCGAAAAATTTCTTATTTTATCGAATATTAATGGTTTAATTAAGTATTTATCCACCTGTTTTCCCCAAATAATTTATTACGACCATTTTAAATCCATTCGTATGGAATAATGTCTTCATTATGTTTTTAAAATGTCCTGTTAACAACTTCAATTTTCGGAAGGATTGGTTAGGCGAGAAATAGTGAACACGAGTGTTTCGAGATGATATTATATTCGAAAGTATGATTATCCTGGGAAATTAAGAACGGACAATAGCAGATTAAGAAAAGTTAATCGAGAATTAAAGGTGAATAAGTTCTAAGTGAGCATATACTACTCACGCGTGGATAGTTTTCCAAAAGATGTATGGATACAATTATTGGAGATTTGAGGAGTTAATACTCGACTCATGTGAGGACTCGTAAAAACTATTATTTTATTTAAACCTAAATTTATGGCTTAATAAATTATTTAATTGGATTTTGCCACGAGAAATATTTTCTAGACTTATTAGACCTAAATACATGATAATATAACTTCGTTATATTTTAAAAGTGACTCGTTTCAAAAATTAATTTCTTGGAGTGCGTTTAGTAAAAATAGTGAATAGTGCTTGGAGATTTTACCGCGTAGAAACACAATAAGTTTGGAATATTGGAAACTTGTACTGTGGTTCTAAAATAGGTAATATTATGAATAAACACTCAAGTGATAGTTAGTAGTGCAATCGTTATAAGAATTTCTCGGAGGTTTCGCGTTATAGCGTTAAAATTTGACGGTTCGCGTTTTCACACGCGCGACTTCATTTGAGGGACTTTAGACCCTTATTTCGGGACAATTAAGAGTGAAGAATATTTACATGAATATATATGCATTAGAGGCTTAGTGCACTAGTGAACCAAACGCGCGAGAAAATCGAGCCTAAAACGTGCCAAACGAGCCTTAATGAGAGTTGACTTTGGGAATAATTTGCACCACACATTGTGTCTTCCTTAAGAAGCTAAATTTGGACCAAACACTCTCTCTCTTAGTCTCTCTCTTGGCCGAATTCTCTGCAGCAAAAACACAACACAAAGTTGCCATTTTCATCTTCAATTCTTGCACAAAACCTTCATAGATTCACACCAAATTTGAACTACACTTAGTTTGTTGCTTGGAGAGTTCATCTAGCTAGCAAAAGGAGGAGTTTTTCACGGTTTCTTGGAGCACTAGAGGACCGAAAATTTCTGGTTTAAGACACCAAGGAGGTATAACATCATCCTACACCTTAAACTTGGATTATGATGGTAGAAATGCATCTTTAAGCTATTGCATGTGTATGGGTGTCTTGACATTGGTGTAAAATTTGAAAAGTGGGCTCTATGGATTCCCACACTTGGGTTGTTGCTGATTTGATGATTGATGGTGGTTATATTGTTGGTTTAGTGGTTAAAATGATGGATTAGTGGTGGGTAATTGATAGAAACTTCATTGGGTGCAAGAAGCAAAAATTTCCGAAAATTCCCCTGTTTTGTTCGGCCACTATAAGGCCAATTTTTGGTGAATTATTGGCATGAACCTGATGCTTATATGTTATATTAGATGTGTGAAAAGTTTCATTGAAAAATAATAAGGTTTGGTTGGGCAAATGAATTTTTTTTGGGAAACTAGCAAATCTGGAAACTGTTCCCGTATGGCTCAGACCAGCTGTGGTATTTCGACTATAACTCTGTCCTCGGATGTCGAAATCATGTGCCGTCAGTGGCGTTTGAAACTAGACATCCCTGGCTTTAATTTGAGATAAAATGCATGTTCTGATTCTTTGTGAGGGAGCCGGACCAAACGTTTTAAGATCACTGTCCTGTTTCTCGGAACTGCTGGAATGGTCTGTAGAGGCAGCAACTTGAGGCTCAATTTCGAGCTGGTTGCTTGCCAAATTTTGAAACGATTTCTTCTGTGAACTTTTAGTCCTATGAATGTATTTTCCAACACCATAAACCACGCTCAATTCCAAGCTAAATTGACTGAGTTGTGACCAAAATAAGAGGACTGCCCTGTTTTGGAAAACCGTATTATTTGGACTGGTTTCGGACAAAAACCCGTGAGTAATCTTATTAATTGAAATTTTGATGCTAAACCATTACCAAAGGTATCATGGTTGTATCTTAGACCTTTATTTCACAAATGAACCATGGTTGGATAGCTTTCTTGGTTAAACGATTTGAATTTGGAAAATGAAAGTCAAAAGGCAGATTGCCTTAGGAATTTTCCGGAACTTTGGGTGATTAGTTCACCACCTTCCCGAGGGTATTTTTCCCTGAAATTTGACAGAGAGATACCTTCCATATAGTATCGAAATACTGCCAATTTTGGTATCAATCCAAGTTCGTTTCGATACCTAATTAAATTTCTAGTGTTGGAGGTTCAAATCTGGAAATTCTTCTCCAGTCTTGAATTTGCCTAACTTTGAGCTACCGTATCTCGGTACTCGAAACTCCGATTCTTGATCCGCTTGTTTTGTTATAAACTTCACTTGCAACACTACTTGAGTGACAAATTTCAGAGGCTGGTTTGCAACGTACGAATCGTGCCGAATTTTCAAAGTTGGCCAAAATCCAACTTCATTCTGCCTTGTGAACCAATTCTGTGCCTTCAAGCTCATTTTTGAGCACTTTCCACTTCGATTCATGGAAAAGTGTCTTCTAGGAACTTATAGTACTTTCTAAGAGGTTTCCAACGGTATAAAGTTTTCCAATTCTCGACTTGTACCGAGTGAGTTACGATTTTCAAAGATTCATAACAAAACTGAATTTTTCAAATTTCAAGGCAAAGGAGTTTTCCAAAAACTCTTAATTCTCTTAGTAATATTCAAACGTTTTGCCCTCGATTTTCATGATAAAAACTCAATTAATATTGTACTTAATAAAACGCAAGTTGAACCTCGATTTACGAGTAATTGAGGTTCATTTTTGTGAAATATTCCTTAGATTGTACTAATGTACAATCTTACTTGATAATTGAGATACTTGAGTAATTATCCACCATTAACTGCCAGGCACACAAGGAGACCTTCAAGAGGATCTCACCGTGGACACTTGAACTCCAGCGAATAATCTTTATTAAATTGCTCGGTGAGTGTCAAATGTGTGACTCTTTGATACTTGCTTAATTGTGGTAATTATTAGAGATTTCAAAAATAAGGGCGGGTGTGTACTTTATCGCATCCGTCCTGATTTCAAATGAATGAATGAAATGTATTGAATGAATGAATGAAATGCAATGCTATGTAATGGTTACATATGTCGTTGGAGTGAACCTCCTCGACTTTCAAATGAATGGAGGACGCCCAAACTCATAGGCCGACCTTGAACTCGAGCCGGCAATGGGGTTGGTCGGGAACTTGGGCGAGCCATGAGATTATAAGCTCGACCTAATAAGAGGTCTTGCTTGGCATACTCGTCGAGTATCGCCCTAAAAATAGACTTGTGGGCCCTTGGGGTGTACGGTGGACGGAGGGAAGTAAGTGGTGATCTACGGAAATGGAAATACCAACCCGGTTGACAGGAGGGTCAATGCGGGAAAGTATACGAATGACATCGACAGAGCGAGTGGAACTTAGCTCCTGAGAGCTACTATATCCTTGAATTGTTTCTGATTTACTTTTCCGGCTCGAATGATTGACTAATGAAATGTCCTGGTTTTGTTTAATGAATTTGGGATTGCTATTTGAACAAAGTGCTTGCATGTGTGTTCTTGGCCTCACGAGCGTTTTGCTCACCCTGTAGATTTGTTTTCCTTAACAGGACTGGAAATGGAGTTAACGCGGAGAAATCTCCTTTTAGATATATTGTGTTTTAGGGTTTCAAGTGTATTTTGGCTCGACCCCTTTATGATTGTACTTTTGGAAGTTTAATGTATCATTCGGATATATGGGGTGTATATTTTGGAATTTAAGTTGTATTATGAACGCACGACGTGCGGGTGGCAAGCTGATAGGTACCTTGTGATGTGACCCTGAGAACTGTATGGATATTGTTAAGCATGAACGTTTCTGCACTATATGTATTTGCACTAATTTGATTGTGGTATCTAGTATCGCTTTAAGCTTGAACGTTTATTGCTTGAGTCCTGGCGAGAGCTAGGCAGGCGTTCCGCGGATACCCTTTGGTGCGCCTTAGGGAGAAGTGGGGGCGTCACAGCGTCAATATACTTGGCTAGACTCTTGATTATTGTATATTTTGGGATTTGATGTAACCTTTGAGAACTTAATGTAAGGATTGGATACTTGATGTATTTTGAAACTTGTGATGTATGTTTGAATGTTATTTATAGGAGTGACCTCCCTTCCTTACTTATATCATCGTGATGGCTGGTATTTCATTAAACTTGAATGGGAATTGTCTTGAGTTCTGGCGAGAGCTGGGCAGGAGTCCTGCGGATACCCTTTGGTTCGCTTTAGGGAGAAGTGGGGGCGTCACAGTTGGTATCAGAGCTTAGGCTTCAAATCTCTGTAGTGTATCCTAGACTTGAAATTTAGGATGCCGGACTTGGAAACTTGTTGGAAAGTTAAGTGACCGCTTGTGGGACTGATAATTAGAACATAGATTTGAATTAATGGACAATTGGGAGTCTCGATCTTGTAAGAGATATGTAGGATAGTATGAGATGATCAAATCTAGTTTATTTAGTATATTTGGACCCATTTAAGCTTTTAATTTTAATTGTAACGGTGGTATTGAACCATCTCGGGGACGCATTCCGGTGGCCATTGTCGGAAAGGGCCTAGAGGAGCTTGTTGGAGGTATTACCCAACTCGTCGAACTAGGACTTCCTGTGATTTCCAAAGGACTTACTCATACCCAAATAATGGGGTGTAAATAGTGATCGATCATCGGAAGTGGCTATCCGAGGAAATTAGGGTAGTTCGAGAGGATAATCGAGAACCGAGGGCAATTGTCGATGCCCAAACTACTAGAATTTCTGAAATAGAGTCTGAGGTACTCGAAGAGCGAGGAGAAGACAAAGGCTCTTTGCGAGCAACTTCAAAAGCTAAGAACTGACCTACTAGGGTAGTACATGAAATTAGAGATAGGATGAATAAGTCGATGGCTAGGTGTGTTACCTTGATTGAACAAGTGGAGAATGGCAAGATACTCGATAAGGGACATGCGATTAAAACTCCTAGTGCGGGAAATGAAAATAATCCTACTGAAATAGTAGAGACTTTTGGCTCCACCAATCATTAAGCTGGTGACTTAGTTTACTTTAATGGTTTTGTCAAAATTAGTTAGGGTGATGCTTATTCAAAGGCCATTGCATTTTGTATTTTGCTTGACTATGTTTACTACCTTGTGAAGAAATTGAACATTATTTATGAGACGCTTGATTTTATTGTTTTATGAGTTCAAACCTATAATTGGGTTGTACACATTTGCGATTCTTTCGGTATTTTCCCTTTTATTTTCGTTTTGCATAATCAAAGTGTCACTTTTCAAACTTCGTGTTATGTGCACCCATATTATGTCATGTCTTTATAAATGTTAAATTTATGAGCAGCCAAAGAAATGAAAAGGGACCGAGGGCGAGGGGTTGAGCAACCCAAGTTCAAGGGGATGATTAGGGAACGACTGTTTGACTGAACCAAAACCCTAGAAATGAAGGAAAACAATCACGTATGGTTGTCCTAACACGATTAGCTGGGCACCAAAGCTCTAGACCAATAAGCCAATCTAAGAATCAAGAGAGGTGTGAAAATGGAATGATTCTCGAAGTTCGCCTATCTAAGTTTCACGGAGAATCTAACCTCGAAATAGTAAGATTGATTTGAAAGGATACGATAAGGCACTAGTGAGAGCAAGAGATTATGATTCTTCTCGAACAACTTTGTAGACAGGTATTGGAGAGTGAACTAAGACACGAAATTTTATATTAAGGGATAACGTCCCCGTATCTGGTTGTGTATGTAAGTGATGATAGTAATCTAGTGGAGACTTGTTGACCTTGGTCGATCAATCCTTGGTTTTGATGATTAACAAACCAAAATGTAGATTTGGGCTAATGTTTTTATGTGAGTAATTTGTTAGAACAGATTCTTGTGGCATAAAAGAAGAAGCAAAAACAGGGCACTCATGTGGGACGTCCGAAAGGAAGCTATCGGACGTCCGAAAGGATGAAGAACATCAAGAAGGAAACTCTGTCGGACGCACATCGATCGCATCGGACGTCCGAGAAATTTCGCAAAGATTTGATGACTCTCTGACGACGGTCGGACGCAGGGTTCGGACGTCCGACAGGTGGTTTGGACGCAGGGTTCGGACGATCGACAGGTGGTTCGGACGTCCGACAGGCCAACGGCTAGTTTTGACAGCATTTAATATTTGACCGTTGGAGAGTCTTTTGAAGCCATTTCTCACCTTCTATAAACACCCCAAAGCACAAGAAGACAAGAGACTTTTACCAACACAAAATACAAGCTTACAAGTGAGATTTTTGAGTAGAAAGATTCTTTATTGGTTGTATAAGGGGTTGGGGAAGTTGGGTTGTGAGGTTGCTCAAGTGAAGGTTACTCTCTTGGAGTAGTAAAACCTTGGTGAAGGTGAACCAATCACTTGGAGTGGTAAAACCTTGGTGAAGGTTGCCTCATTTGTATAAAATAGTTCTTAATTGGGTGAGTGATCTTTCAAGTGTAGGTTGTTGAGGGTTAACTAGAATAGTTGTAAAACTCCTTGGCTCAACCAAAGAGTATTTGGGGTGAGGAAGGAGTGAGCCTTCACTTGTACATCTTGGTTAGCATCGCCATCAATTGAAGAGGCTATTGGTTTGATATTTGGTTTGCATTTCTTATCTTTTCTCTTTAATTAAGTTTTCTTTATTGTGCTTAAATTTGATATATCTTTGTGCATCATTGTGAATTTGTTTGTACTCATTGGGTTGCACCGGGCTCTTACAATTGGTATCAGAGCTTGGTCTCTTTTGATCAAGCTTAACCGCTTAGAGTAAAGATCATGGCAACCATAAAAGTTTCTTTTTTAGAAGGGCAATCTATTGATAGACCACCTATGTTTAATGGTTCTCATTTTAGCATGTGGAAACAAAGAATGATGATTTTCTTACAATCCGTTTATATTGAATTATGGTATGTGGTAGAAGATGGTCCTTATGAAGCTAGAATAGTTGACTCTACCACCAATTTGAGTAGATTAAAGACTAGACAAGAATTGAATGAAAAAGACAAGAGATACCTTTCTTTGAATGCCAAGGCCATGTGTATATTGTACAATGCATTAGATGTAAATGAATCTAGTAGGATTAAAGGTTGTAAATCAGCTAAAGATATTTGGGATAAATTGTGTGTATTTCATGAAGGTAACCAAGATATTAAAGAACAAAAGAAATCTTTGCTTGTTTCTCAATATGAATTTTTCAAAATGCATCCTCTTGAAAATGTTGATAAGATGTGTAGTAGATTTTGTGACATTATTGAAGATCTTAAATTGCTTGGAAAAGAATATTCTTTGGGTGAGAAAAATAGAAAGATTTTGAATGTCTTGCCAAAAGAATGGGAAAACAAAATAAATGCTATAGAAGAGGCAAAGGATTTAAATTCTATGTCCATTGAATCTCTTGTTGATACCCTAACCTCTTATGAATTAAAGCTGAAATTCAAAGTGCAAGAGGAAGAAAATGCAAGAATGTATAAGAGAGGCATAGCTTTTAAAGCATCTCAAGTGGGGGATAACCCATCCTTCATGGGTAATGAAATCATGGATGTGGACAATGATACAACTCCTCACATCAAAAGTTCCAAGAAGACCTTCAACAAGAGATGCTCAAGAGGAGATTGCAAAATTACATGGGATGAATGCAATTCAAAAAGAGAAAAAGAAGAGTTGGCCCAAATGGCACTAATGGCCGTTGGAGAAGATGAGGTAAGTTCTTATCACTCTTCTTGTGATGAAGATGATGAAGTGAAAATTCTTATGATTAATATGCATAAAAGTTTGAGAAAATCTTATGCTAAAAATAAAGATTTGAAAACAAAAATAAATGATTTGTTGGAAGAAAACTCCAAACTGTTTCAAGAAAACAAATGTTTGAGAATGGAAAATGATGATTTAAAAAATCAAAAAAAATGTTTTTGATTGCAAAAATAATTTGAAAAGGAAGTTAGAAGAGAAAACAAAGTTTTATGAAAAAATGTTGGAGGAACAAAATGTGTTAAAAAAAAGAATTAATGACTTGAACGAGTTTCTCCAAAATGAAAAATAAAAGTTTTCTCAAACAAAAGAAAGCAAATCTTTTCAAGGCACAAATAAGTTTGCTATGATAAGAAGTAAGAAAATTAGTTGCATTAAATCCACCTATGTGCAAAATACTTCTATCATGTGTAACTTTTGTTGCAAATTTGGACATATGCAAAATGATTGCTATGTAAAGAAAAATATGAGAAAAGGCATGAAATTCATGTGGATTGCTAGATCATGTCTTATTAACTCCCAAGGACCCTATAAAGAAAGGGTACCAAATGAAATTTCTCATATTTAGGTACATCATGAAGTTTTGATCCAAGTAGTGTTATGTGGTTGTAAGTACATTTGAAAATTTTGATATTCAATATGGTCTTGATCTGAAAAATAAAGGGGGAGTTTGTTTTTTTTTTTTTGATTGATGCCAAAAGGGGGAGTAGGATTTATTGAAATTTCTTTGTATGTTGGCACTTTCTAAGGGGGAGCTTTATTTGAACTTATTTGATAAAAGAAATCTTCATTTTGTTTGTCATCATCAAAAAGGGGGAGATTGTTGACCTTGGTCGATCAATCCTTGGTTTTGATGATTAACAAACCAAAATGTAGATTTGGGCTAATGTTTTTATGTGAGTAATTTGTTAGAACAGATTCTTGTGGCATAAAAGAAGAAGCAAAAACAGGGCACTCATGTGGGACGTCCGAAAGGAAGCTATCGGACGTCCGAAAGGATGAAGAACATCAAGAAGGAAACTCTGTCGGACGCACATCGATCGCATCGGACGTCCGAGAAATTTCGCAAAGATTTGATGACTCTCTGACGACGGTCGGACGCAGGGTTCGGACGTCCGACAGGTGGTTTGGACGCAGGGTTCGGACGATCGACAGGTGGTTCGGACGTCCGACAGGCCAACGGCTAGTTTTGACAGCATTTAATATTTGACCGTTGGAGAGTCTTTTGAAGCCATTTCTCACCTTCTATAAACACCCCAAAGCACAAGAAGACAAGAGACTTTTGCCAACACAAAATACAAGCTTACAAGTGAGATTTTTGAGTAGAAAGATTCTTTGTTGGTTGTATAAGGGGTTGGGGAAGTTGGGTTGTGAGGTTGCTCAAGTGAAGGTTACTCTCTTGGAGTAGTAAAACCTTGGTGAAGGTGAACCAATCACTTGGAGTGGTAAAACCTTGGTGAAGGTTGCCTCATTTGTATAAAATAGTTCTTAATTGGGTGAGTGATCTTTCAAGTGTAGGTTGTTGAGGGTTAACTAGAATAGTTGTAAAACTCCTTGGCTCAACCAAAGAGTATTTGGGGTGAGGAAGGAGTGAGCCTTCACTTGTACATCTTGGTTAGCATCGCCATCAATTGAAGAGGCTATTGGTTTGATATTTGGTTTGCATTTCTTATCTTTTCTCTTTAATTAAGTTTTCTTTATTGTGCTTAAATTTGATATATCTTTGTGCATCATTGTGAATTTGTTTGTACTCATTGGGTTGCACCGGGCTCTTACAATTGGTATCAGAGCTTGGTCTCTTTTGATCAAGCTTAACCGCTTAGAGTAAAGATCATGGCAACCATAAAAGTTTCTTTTTTAGAAGGGCAATCTATTGATAGACCACCTATGTTTAATGGTTCTCATTTTAGCATGTGGAAACAAAGAATGATGATTTTCTTACAATCCGTTTATATTGAATTATGGTATGTGGTAGAAGATGGTCCTTATGAAGCTAGAATAGTTGACTCTACCACCAATTTGAGTAGATTAAAGACTAGACAAGAATTGAATGAAAAAGACAAGAGATACCTTTCTTTGAATGCCAAGGCCATGTGTATATTGTACAATGCATTAGATGTAAATGAATCTAGTAGGATTAAAGGTTGTAAATCAGCTAAAGATATTTGGGATAAATTGTGTGTATTTCATGAAGGTAACCAAGATATTAAAGAACAAAAGAAATCTTTGCTTGTTTCTCAATGTGAATTTTTCAAAATGCATCCTCTTGAAAATGTTGATAAGATGTGTAGTAGATTTTGTGACATTATTGAAGATCTTAAATTGCTTGGAAAAGAATATTCTTTGGGTGAGAAAAATAGAAAGATTTTGAATGAGGAGAAATCTTTTGTTATTTTGTATCTTGGCAACTTGGCACGTTTTGCTATAATCTTGTTATTTCCCCTTTCTTTTTGAAATGATTTGATAAATTTCTTCCAACCGGATATAATTATCATGATCTTTATGACATATGAAAATTACTTACATGTATATTTAAATTTTGCCCCATACTTTTAGATTGGTAATAAGACATGAACAGTAGAAGACGTGGTCGAGATGGTATTTGAGAGCATAGGCAACCCCAAGGTCTTGGGGATGACCAGGGATCGGTGAAAAAAAATAGGGTTGAAGTTGGGACCCAATATTTGATTGCCAAATTGAGATATTAAGATTGTGAAAATTGGGTTAGTAAAAGGAAATATTTGATAGATTTAATGAGTCCAACGATTAAGGAACCAGATATCATATTTGGAGTGGAAGCTTGAGGATATATATAGACTATCGAGACTGGAACGATGTGACTATTAAGAATAACTACCCTTTTGTCTTACATGGATAAGAATTCGATCAACTGTAAGGAATCATGATACTATCCAAGTTGGATTTAGAGTAGAGCTATTACCAGATGAGGATCCTAGAAATTGATGTGGTTAAGACTGCTTTCAATTTAAGACATGGACACTTTGAATTTTCAGTACGCCCTACGGGTTGACTAATGCACTAGTAGCAATTATCGCCTTAATGCATCGGGGTTTTAAATCGTATTTGGATTAATCTATGGTGGCATTTATTGATGATACATCGGTATACTCTAATGTTTGAAAAGATCATAAAAAATACCTGATGGTAGTTTTACAAACCCCGAGAGAACACCAACTTTCGTTAAGTTCAATAAATGCGAGTTCGATTGGAAGAAATAGCCTTTCTAGATTATACAATATCTAAGGAAGGAATTGTTATTGACTCGGCTAAAGTGGAAGTTGGTTAAGAGGAAACGACCAGAAAATCCTACCGAAATTTGGAGTTCTAAGAGGTAGCCAAATATTACTGTTAGTTCGATCAAGGATTTTTCTAAGAGTGCAAGACTTGGCAAGTTATTTGGGATTCTAAATGTGAGGAAGAATTTGAAAGTGAAAAATGTTCAACCGATTCACCTGTGTTAGCCTTACCGAATGGAGGAGGTAACTTTGTGATTTATATAGATGTTTCAAAAGATGGTTTAGAATGTATATTAATAATACATGATGAGATGATTGTATATGCCTCTAGGAAGTTAAAATACCACGAGAGAAAGTAATCAACTCATGATTGGGAGTTAGTGGCTACAATATATGCACTAAAAAAGTGAAGACATTACCTATATGAGGTAAGCATGAGGCCAATTAAGTTGCCCTATGACTCGGAACTTAAAATGCCTATTGGAGAAAAAAAAATCAAGATTTGATTTCTAGTTGAATGAATAGAAATTGTGAAATATAAGTTGAAAAAAAAAGTAAGTTAGTGATTGATCTGATAGGTTTAACCATGAAGGGAATGATATTGTCCTAAGTGTGAATTTCGAGGGCGAAATTCTTTTTAAGGAGAGAAGGATGTAAGGACCCGAAAAATTTCTTATTTTTATTGAATATTATTGGTTTATTTAAATATTTATTCACCTGTTTTCTCCAAATAATGTATTTCAACCATTTTAAGTCCATTCATATGGAACAATGTCTTCCTTATATTTTTAAAACGTCCCGTTAGCAAATTTAATTTTTGGAGGTTTGTTTAAGTGAGAAATAATGTTTACATCTGTTTCGAGGTGATATTCTATTTGAGAGTGTAATTATCTTGGAAAAATTAAGAATGATTAATAGTAGATTAAGAAAATTTAATTGAGAAATTTAAGGTGAATAAGTTCTAATTAAGTGCTTACCGTTCGCGCGTCGATAGTTTTCTGAAAGACTCGCTGATGCAAATTTATTGGAGATTTGAAGAAGTAATACTAGACTCATGCAAGAACTTACAAATTTTCCTATTTTAGACCCCTATTACTAGCCCATTTAAATATTTAAATGCCCATTCACTCCGAATATTTTATTATAATCTTTTTAGACCTAATTACATGGAACTATAGCTTACTTATATTTTTAAAGTGACTTGTTTCAAAAATTAATTTTTTGGAAGCTCGTTTAGCTAGGATAGTGAATACGCGTTTGAAGACAATAACCGATTTGAGAGTACAATGAGGTTGGAAAATTGGAGGCTTATACACTAGTTTTAAAATAGGTATTTTTATATTTAAGTACTCAAATATTAGTTAGTGAAGCTATCGTTATAAGAATTTCTTGAAGGTTCCACTTTATCGCACACAAATCGGGAGTACGCATTTTTACGCGCGCGATTTAATTGAGGGATTTAAGACCATTATTTCTAGACCATTAAGAGTGAATAATAATAATATAAATACCGATGTCGAAATCGAGTGCCGTTAGTGGCACTGGAAACTAGACATTCCCAGATTTCCAACGGTATAAAATACACATCCTAATTCCACCTGAGCAATCCGTAAAGTTGACCGTCCTGTTTCCACATTCCTAATTCCACATTCCCACATTCCCACCTGAGCAATCCTAATTCCACATTCCCAGATTTGTAAAGTTGACCGTCCTGTTTCACTGGTTCACTGGAGGGCAGGACATGAGCTGCAAATTGATGCTCGAATATGAGCTAGTTGTGGACAGATTTTAAAAAGAATTTATTCTAAGAAATTGTATCTTTATGAATCTAATTTTCAATGCCACCAACCACACTCAATTCCAAGTTGAATTAAGTGATTAATGACCAGATTTTGAAACTGATTTTGTGGGAGAAAACCCTCATTTTGGACAGATTTGTAACCAATCTTGACTTGGAACTTGTTATTCGAAATTCTTGGTGTAAATCACCTACCAAATGTATCTTGGATCCTTATTAGACCTGGTTATCATAAATGAGACATGTTTTAGGCATTTTTATTGGCCAAAGGTTTGAGAAAAAGAAAACTAAAGGTGCAAGGCAGCTTTGCCTTGGAAATTTGGAAACTTTGATGGTTTTGTTAACCAACTTTCCGAATGAATTTTCCAATGAAATTTGGTAGAAGAATAGCTCTTATATGGTAGGATAATACTGCCAAATTTGGTGCCATTCTGAGTCCGTTTCAACGTTCAACCAACGTCCCAAAGTCAGCGATTTAAATCTGGAAAATTGGCCCAACGGTCTCATTTTTCAGCAACTTTGAGCCGCCATATCTTGGTGCTCAAAACTCCAATTCTTATTCTGCTTATTTTGTTTTTAACTTTTATTGTAACTATAATTGATTTCCAAATTTGAGAGGCTAGTTCAAATTCTGTGAATTTTTTCGAATTTTCAAAGTTGGCCAAAAATCAGCCCCAAAACTGTTTTGCAAGCCAAAACAGAAACTTTGAGCTAAATTTTGAATACCTTCTGTTTGGAATCATGGAAAAGTGTCTTCTATGAACTTTTAGTACTCTGGAAGAAGTTTGTAATGGTACCAAGTTTTTCAATTTTGGACTTGTAGAGAGTGAGATACGATTTTTCAAACATCGCTCGATAAATCTGAAATTTCCAAACTTAAAGGAAATTGAGGTTTCGAACTCTTTATCTCCTTTGATATTGCTAGAACATTGTAAACTTGATTTCAAAGATGAAAAATCAGATTTTTACTTGTGTTTTAAAATTCCATTTTTTTGAGTTTCGATTTACGAGTAATTAAGGTTTATTTTCGTGAAATTTTCTTAGATGGTACAAGTGTACAATCTTTCTTGACAATTGGAGTTTATGAGTGATAGTTCATTATTAATTGTTCAGGCACTCAAGAGGACCTCCAAGAGGATCTCACAGAAGACGCCTAAACCATCGTTTGTACTTGCTACTTGAATTACTTGGTGAGTGTCAAGTGTGTGAAAACGTGTTAATTGCTTTTGATAATAGAACATTTTGAAAATGCTGAATCAAGTGTGTACTTTATCGCACTCGTTCTCATTTAAGTGAAGTGTACTTGAATTTCGTGATATGAAATATTTGAAGTACTTGAAGTGACTTATTAAGTGAATTTAAGTGAAATGTTTAAGTGGTTATTTATGCTATGGCTGCATAAGTCGATTGGAGTGAATCTTCTCAACTCAAGTGGTAAGTGGGGGATGCCCAAATCTCACTGGCTAACCTTGGACTCGAGTTGGCATGGGTTTGATCGGACTCCTTGGTGAACTATGAGAAAACTAAAGATTGATCTATGAAGAGATCTTGCTTGGCATACTCAAACAGTATCACCTCAAACAAATGACAGGCGGGCCCGATATAGGGGTATGTAAGGTGAAAGGGGACATAATAAGTGAAGTTCTATGGACTAAATCTACCCAATTGATGGAGTGTCAACTCGTGGAGGTTCGTGATTGTGCAAATGGAAAGTAGCTTCTAAGAGCTCCTATATCCTTGAATTGTTTCTGTTTACTTTTCTCGCTCGAATTGTTATTTAATGTAATATTATTGCTCTACTTGTTAAATGGGGATTGTTACTTGAACAACGTGCCTGCATGTGTGTTCTTGGCCTCCCGAGCGTTTTGCTCACCCTGTAGATTTGTTTTCTTTAATAGGAAAGGATCTGGAGTGAATCTCGAAGAAACCTCTTTAGAATGTACTTAATAGATATGATTCAATTTAAAGACAATCGAATACTTATATGTTCTATAACACATTTTCCAACTGCCTAAGTCCTCTAACTTAGGCGCTCTGATACCACCTGTGACGACCCCACCATACCCAGAGGCGTACCAAAGGGTTTAGCAGATCGCCTGCCTAACTCGCGCCAGGACTCAATACTTCAAATGAGAAAATCGATTTCATGCTTAAAGAAAGTTCTATTCACTCTATTGCATCTTTAAACGTTGTATAAACTATTACATCAAGCCATACCTACCACTAGTACCAGAAAGTAAGCCCTAGAAAATCTGATAACTATAACCATCACAACAAATATATACATCTTACTAGTCAACTTATAACAAGTACTAGGGCAAAATCAAGTATTCTAGAAACCAAAAGTCTATACACCTTCTAGAGCTTTCCCCGCATCGGCTCCTGCTAAGGAAAACAAATGGAATGGGGTAAACTATATGCTTAGTGAATAATCGGGGATAAAAATGTAAACTCACATCCAAATAAACAAGTAAATCAGGATATTTCACATCAATAACAGAAGGGTAACATCACAATGGTAGGATACGGGTGGCTCCAAAACCAGTTCAATTCCTCAAGCTTGAACACCTGTTGACACTCCGTCAATCAAAGTACTCATGGTCCATAGACTCCACTTACTTTCCCCGTTCACCTTATCAACCCCCGCTGGCCAGTCAACAGCACACAACAGCTCGAGCGAAACAAAATCACTTAGCTTTAATCAAAGCTTTAACAAAGAATGAAATCCCAAGGTTAGCATGGAACTAACTTCGACCAAACCCCAACCGGCTCGAATAGTTCGTCTACCCTTAGAATCGGGTTGGAACCAAACCTTGAGATATCCAATCTCTCAATAGATGATATCTCTCAACAAAGTACACAATAAAGTACTTACCCCAACAGCACACAGCAAAAAGGGGTTCAACTCAAGTCATGTAATAACCCCCATTGGCACACAACAAAAGGGTAATACTCAACATAAGTCATGTATTCTCACATATCAAATCAAAACAAAGGATGGGTTTATATCGAGTGAGATAAAGTACACTCTCGCCTAAGTGCCCATTTAACATATACAAAGCACTTTGACAATTTCACATCAGTAAACAACCCAATTACTCACTCAAAATAGTGAGCACGTAAATCATAGCACTTTATACTGGTCCACCAACTCCGTCCGGTTCGTCACTGTCTGTGACAGAGGATTATATTCAACTATCAGTGAATCGACCATCACAAATGGAAATAAGAACTAAAACGATCAAAGCGGCAAAAAGGAAAAGGAAATGCATGCGCGCGTGCGCAGAAATGACAACGGTATGAAAACAGGTTACACGGTTTTTGATCATAACTAGAGTTGTGGTTATCGGATCAAGGTGTACTAGATAGCAACGCGAAGCTAAGAAAAAAGATTACAACTTTCATGAAAACAACTCGACCCAGTTTTCAGTGGATCCAGGTCAAATTTGCAAAATACAGAATTAGAACTCCAAAGGCTAGTTTATTCCTCTAGTGAAAAATTGGGCGGCATGCCCCTTGTGTTTACCTATTTTCCAGCCATTTATGGCTTCAATATTTTTCTCAAATCAGTCCCAAAGTCACACATATGCAATGGTAACACAATAACCCTTCAACTATATTCAAAATAATCCAATTACAACACAGGTCTTAACACGGCAACCAGAAATCAAGTTTAAAGACGAATAGCCAAATCACAGATTTAACGTCTCTTAGCGTATCGGTTACAATCGAAGCTACGCTTATTGAATTGGAGTACAAATTATACCGTTTCGAAACTAAGAGGGAGAACTACAAGTCTCATGAGCATCAACAGAAAATTCGTTCATTTCCAAGGTCAAATTTATCGATTCCAAAACCAAAATTCCACCGTCAAGCTGGTTAACAACACTGTGTCCAAATGATAGTGGATGCTCAAGACATATGACTGGTGATCCATCACGGTTCATCAAGTTCAAGTCAAAAGCAAGCGGAAAGATAACATTTAGGGATGATAACAAAGCCAAAACTGTTAGAATTGATGATATTGGTAAGAATGGTCAAACCTTTGTTCACAATGTTCTTTTAGTTGACAGTTTGAGCTATAACTTGTTAAGTGTTAGTCAATTGTATGATAGGAATCTGTTTGTGCTATTTAAAAAGCATGAATACCTTGTTCTTAACTCAAAGTTCAACACTATTTTTAAAGGAAAAAGAGTTAATAACATTTATGTAGTTATCCTTGAAATAGTTGATTCTTCAAGTCTTAGTTGTCTCAAAGTGGCAAATGAGGACCCTTGGTTGTGGCATAGAAGGTTTTGTCATTTCAATATGGATCTGCTAAAAGAAATTTCCAAAAAGAAACTTGTTAGAGGGCTGCCAAAAATCAGATTTGAAAAAGATAGAATTTGTGATGCTTGTCAATTTGGAAAACAAGTTAAAGTCTCTTTTAAACCCAAAAAATGTGTTTCCACTACAAAACCTTTGGAACTTTTACATCTTGACTTATTTGGGGCTACACAAACCACTAGCTTAGGTTGCAAAAGATATTGTTTTGTTGTTGTTGATGATTACTTTAGATATATTAGGGTGATATTTTTTGCTCACAAAGATGATACTTTCAAAAATTTTGTTTCATTATTTGCAAAAGTCCAAAATCTAATTGGGTTAAAAATCATCAAAATCAGAAGTGACAGTCGCACAGAATTTCGTTTTTCTGGCTTTCCAGAATTTTGCGATAACAATGGCATTACACATGAGTTTTCTATTGCAAGAGTTCCCCAACAAAATGAGGTTGTTGAAAGGAAAAATAGAACTCTTCAAGAGGCTGCTAGAACCATGCTAAGTGAGTGTAATTTACTAAAATACTTTTGGGTTGAAGCTATAAATACAGCTTGCTATACCGTGAATAGAGTTATTTTAAGACCAATCTTGAACAAAACCTCCTATGAATTGATGTTTGATAAAAAGCCTGTTGTTGGGTAGTTTAAAGTCTTTGGTTGCAAATGCTTCATTTTAAACATCAAGGAACATCTTGAAAAGTTTGATAAAAAATCTGATGAGGAAATTTTCTTGGGATATTGTGAGAATAAGAGAGGTTTAGAGTCTATAATCGAAGAACTCTGGTTATAGAGGAAGTTATACATATTACTTTTGATGAATCTAATGGTGACATTTTCATAAGTTGTGGTGAAAATGATGATGCAGGTATTCAAGAAAAACTAAAGAAACTCACGATCACTGACCAAGGCATGGCTTCACCAGAAAATGATTTAAAGGAAGATGAAACTCAAGACAGTCCAGCAAGGGAAGATAATGACAGAGACACTAGTACTGATGCGGATACGGGTGCGCAACAACTTCGACCTTGGGTCAAGGACCCTTTGGTCAACATTGATGGTCTGATGACAAGATCAAGATCCAAGAAGGTGAAGGAAGTTTTAAGAGCCTTGATTATTCACCATACAAGCAAGGAGCAGGCTAAGTTTGAAGAATTGATGGTGTGAGGCCCCAGTTCGTTCTACGTTGATATATTCATTAATTGGGCGGTAACGTTTGGTTTTGGGAGTATTTCGAAAACCCTAAGTAGGGATTAAGATTTAAACCCTCAGTTCCGGTTAAGATTGAAAACCCGTTTTTTTTTTCTACATTTTCTTTATTAGAAATTTCCCCAGATAATTTTTATTGAGTAAATAGAGTTTTTAGATGATTTTTTCTAGTATTAGTTAGTTTTTGAGAAATTAAGAACGTATATCGGACGTGGGACCCACTAGTGCGAAAAGTTCGGAAAAATTCGGCCAATTAGGTTAAATTCCGGATACTGTGTAAAATTTATCGGGTGTTAAGAGATAAGTAGAGTGTGTGAAATGATTGATGTGAGAGAGAAAAAGAAGTGATAAGATTGCATTAATGGAGTGACAAGTGTCACACAACCATTGGTTAGACTTTGGGGCAACTATTCACACTTTTGACTTTTGACCAAATTGAGTAAATATCTTGAAAAAATTGCTAAAAAATCACCATTTCCTCCTACTCCATGGCCGGCTCTCACTTGGACAAAGAAGAAGAAACTCTTCAACAATTTTAGCTTCCATTTAGCTCAATCTTCCAAAACCATTCACCTAAATTAGTTTCTACTCCATAAAATCCTACCACTTGGTGCTAGTGAGTGCTTTGGTGAAGTTTTTGTGGAGAGCTAAGGTGTTCTACAACTTCCTCTCTCTTGTTTACTTGGTAAGTGGTATATGAACACCCTCCTATATCTAATGATGTTGAATTTATGCCTAATGGTGGCTATTGTGTTAGAAATTGTGGTTTATTTCATGGTTTGGAATGATTGGTTGAGTTTTTATTTTTATTTTTGGAATTTTCTGGTTTCATATGATCTTGATGGTGTGGTTGTTTTTGATGGTTGGTAATAAGGGGCTTTGGCTCTAGTAGGTGCATTTGATAGGAAATTGCAATCAATTTTGAATTTGGAAGAATTTCTGGAAAATTAGGGTTCTTGGTTGAACATTCTGTCCGAAATTTTAGGTCATAGATAGAGGCCGAATTTGACTTTGCTCAAAACATGAAAGTTGTAGGTATTGATGTGTTTGAGGTGCCTGTAAAATTTCAGGTCATTTGGAGTAGTGTAGAATGAGATATGTCGATTTTACTGTTGCTGTTCTGGGTTGATCAGAATGTGAAAACTGCACTTGTAATTGGTTGTTTTGGCTGGTATTGCTTCAGAATTAGTTGTTATGATCTTCGAATGAAATGTAGCTTGATGTATTAGCTACCATATGCCTTTGGAATTTCTGGATTTGGACTTGTGTAGGCTGAGTTATGATGTTTGCACTAGAATACGTTTTGTGAATCTGTTTTTGCGATTCTGGTATAGTATATTGCACTTTCGACCTGGTTGCACTCGAAACTAGATTGAGTAGCCTTCTTCAACATTGTAGCCCCTTGAGTCCTGTGTATGCCTGTAAAATCTCAGGTTAAACGGATTAGTGTATCATGAGTTATAGATGAAATGCTCAAGCCTGTTTTGAACATCAGATTTGGTACGTCTTTTAGTTTAGCTTCTGCCCGTGATCTTTCGGTTTTGATACAGTACGATTTGGGTGTCAACTCCTTCATAAGAAATTTAGATCTTGGTCTTAGCTTCGAAACGGTATAAAGTACGTTGAAATCGGAGTTCCGTAGCTCCGGTTTTGATCAAAACAATATCGATCGTCAGAACTGCCCGGTATTTGGACAGTTCTGACGGGTATTTTGGCACTCGATTTTCGTTCTGTTCTGAATGGATTCAGGTCTTGGCCAAAACATGAAAGTTTTAGCCTTATGTCCCAGCTTTCTAACGCCTTTGGAATTTCTTGATTTTGATTTCTGAGCCATGAGTTACGGCCTTGTAAACAGGGCCTGTTTGGTAACTCGCAATGAAACAGCTGGCACAATTTCGTGCATTTTTTACCTATAACTATTGAGATCTGGGTTGAGATGTCTAAAGGGAAGTTGTAGCCCTTTCTCTTAGCTTCGCAACGGTACCTTATGTACCTTGATCCGACACTCCTAGCCTAACTTTTGATCAAAACGGTTTGAGATGGCAGATCTGGCCGTCCCGTTTGCCGTTTCCGCACTGGCGCGTGCCAATTTTGCCGTTTTGCTTGTTTTAAGTACGTTAGTGGCCGTTTGTGATATATTATGACACAATCTTCTATTTCAGACAGTGGTGAGCTAGGCGGAGCCGGTGGGGCCCACTACTAGCGAACACGCGCGAAGCGATTTTGCTTTAGTACTACTTTTGTATTTTGGGTAAGTATTCAGGCCGGTTTGGTGTGTTTTCTTTGCTATGTGTTTGAGATATGTGAAAAGGGCACTTAGGCGAGGGTGTACTTTATCGCACTCGACCTAAACCCTAATTTGAATGTATAATTGTACTTGGCATATGTATATGAACCTTTTGGAACCAAAACCCTTGAGCTTGTGGCTCAGGGCGACTTTCGAATAAAGTTTGTGAAGTTTGCAAAGTTTGTGATTTTGAATAATTTTGTGAAGTTTGTGAGTTTGGGGCGAACTCTTGACCTGGTTGGACTATTCGAGCCGGTTAGGGCTTGGTCGAAGGCAGTCCAACTTAGTCTGAGGTCACCATGTTTGTAGGTTCATTTTATGAACCAATTTTGTGAATCCGGTTCACCGAGAAGGTGACCAAGTTTGTGACCCGAGCTTGTGACTCAAGCTCAAGTTTGTGATTTCGTTCGCCCGGGCAAGTTTGTGAGGTGACTGGCCAGTGAGCGTGATAAGGTGTCGGTGGGTGTACAAGTGAAGTTCTACGGACTATTATTTGCAGTCGACGGAGTGTCGGCAGGAGATCACGCATGGCACATGAGTTGGCTTTGGAGCCACCTGTATCCTTATTATGTGATGTTACTTTTCTGCTTTTGCTTTACTCTTATTGTGTAACTGTTACGTGAAATTTATGCTTTCGCCCCTGTTTACTTACTAAGCATATAGCTTACCCCATTCCTTTTGTTTTCCTTAGCAGGGGCCGACACGGGGACTTTTGGCTCGTATACTAGTATAGTTAGTTTGGCTTGTAATAGTTGAACAGTTAGGATGTTTGTTTTTGTTTTGGTGGTTTGACTCGATACTTTTGAAGAATGTAATTATAACTCTTTTGGGATTGTATATATTGTTTTTAGTGCTCTTTCGAACTTTAAGTTTTGAGTCCTGGCGCGAGCTAGGCAGGCGGCCCGCCGATACCCTTGGGTTCGCCCTTGGGAGAAGTGGGGTCGTCACAGATGGACCATGAAGTTACCTTGTTCACTTGTACGTTTGAAGTGAAAGAATGATCTCATACTTGTTAGATTAGTTAGTAGTTGTTTTAAAGCTGCCTAGTTTAGTAGTTGTTAATCGTACAAAGGACATGTTGTCCTTGAGTTTTAATTCGTTAGTAAATTTCATTAATTATTAGGCCTTATCGAGAAGCCTTAAAGAGCTGGCTCTTTAAGTGGGCCGCATTCTGACCGAATTCCTGGCTGGAATGTAGGAGCCGCTCCTACATTGTAGGTAGATTATCAATCCTTACTCCAAACGGATTTACCCTAATTCTGGCCTATAAAAGGCACCTCTTGTATGAGTAAAAGATAGATAATTACAACCAGAAATCGTGAGAAATTTTCCTTCAAGTTCTTACTCGAACTTACTCTTGAATTCTTGAGTTCATTGCTTAGGATTCAAATCAGACTTTATCGATTAGTTTACTCCCTAATCGTGGTGTCTCTTCATCCATCTTTATTTGCTTAAGGTTGCTAATTACCTTTGTATGTCAGAGGTCTTGAGTTCATGAGAACAATCGAGTTCAATTTCCATTGGGAGAAAAGATCCAACTCTGATAATTTCAAGGTTGGGAGGCTCTAGGAGGGTCTTCCCCTAGGGTTGCCTCATCAGTTGGTAATCAGAGCATCAGGTTAATTCTTTTTTAATTGAAGTTGTTCATATCTTGTTAGTTTGTGTCTTTTATAAAAAAAAATACTATATCGATTACTGTTCATCGTTATTGTAGCGATTACTGTTCACGTTACTGTTCATCCGAGTCAAAAAAAATCTGTTTGGGTGTTTTCTTTTTTTTTTTTGTGTTTTCTGTCCAAGTTCTTGGGTCTGTTATACTTGTGTTTGGGTTGTTAGGGTTTAAAGACAAAAAAAAAGAGAGTCACGTACCTTATATTGTTTTAGTGTCCAAGTTGCTAGAGTATTGCTGGAATTTTCTTTTGAGTATTGCTGAAATTCTGTTTTGCCTATTTCTTGAGTATTGGTTGTTGTTCTTGCAAACCCTAGACACCACAACATAATTTGGGGAAGTTCTTGAGCTCCTTGAACAAAATTCTTGAAGTTTTTGAACCACCAAGTCTTGTTTTGAAAGCTCTTGAACAATAAATCAAGAACTAGGGTCTTCTTGAAATTTGCATAACCTTTCATCCATTTTTCTTGAACTTGTTGGTGTGACCTGAATTTGTATTCCTTGAAGAGCCGAAGCAAAAAAAAAAAGGAAAAAGAGAAGGAATCGGCTCTCACACAAAGGAAATCAAGTTTCCCAAATCTTGAGTTTCCAATTCTTGATTGGTCTCCAATTCTTGATTAGTCTCCAAATCTTGATTGGTTTCCCAAAAACTTGAGTCTCCAAATCTTGATTGGTTTCCAATTCTTGAGTTTCCAATCTAAATTGAATTTCAACGACCCCAAACTACCTAACCAGACCCTAAGCACCCCAAAATCAGTTTCCAAAACCAAATCTAAACCGCCACAAACACCTTAGCCACACCGCTTTTAAATTCTTGGGTTTCTAAAATCAGTTGATCTAGTCTTTGCGAGCCGATTTCCCTGAAATTTGAGGACTGGTTCGTACATTATTTGAACACCCCAAAAGCACCGTTTACCCTCCAAAGTACTGACCAGAAACTCAGCAAAACAACAGCTCAAAAAAAAAAGTTCCAGCTTCGAGTAGAGTTTTTTTTCTAAGATTTGCAAAATTCTGCTTTGTGTCTTATTACTTGCTTATAGGGTAATTAATTCTGGAATTTTTGAGAGTTTGAGTTGTTTTAAGAACTTTGAGGAGGAAAATTGAGAGTGAGTGTGTTTTCCTTGAGTGATACACGAGTGCTTAGCAAGGTAGACTAGGATACACTTGTTTTGCAGGTTTGACAATATGTCTCAAGAGGGGAACATGCCTGAGCCGTCTGAAACCGATGTGTTACTCAAACTGGTGCTCCAAACTCTTCAAAAACAAGTGGAGAGACAAGAATTTGTGATGACACAATTATCCGACAGGTTGGCTGCCCTTTAGATGCGAGGTACCGGAGATACACACAATCGGGTTTCGAGTGCTCAGAGTGCTGACCATGATACAGATGATGAGGGATATCATTCTAACACTTCATTCCGATCAAGGAAAAGCCACAGGGAAGCGAGGGAAGGCCGAGACCGACCTAGGAGAACCAATGACAATCTTGATTCCATCAAAACTAAGATGCCTACCTTTCATGGGAAAAATGATCCTGAAACTTATTTAGATTGGGTTAGGAGAGTTGAGCAAGTGTTTGAAGTCCACAATTACTCTGAAGAGAAAAATGTGAAACTTGCGGCTATTCAAATTTGAAGATTATGCATCCATTTGGTGGGAGCAAGAATGTGCCACAAGAAGGAGAAATAGGGAACAACCAATTGACACTTGGGCTGAAATGAAGCAAGTGATGAGGAAACGATTTGTACCCTTCCATTACACCACGGACTTGTACAACCGGCTCAAACGACTCACCCAAGGGTCCAATTCGGTTGATGAGTACCACAAATAAATGGAGGTAGCCATGATAAGGGCCAATGTACAAGATGATCCGAAAGCAACCATGGCGAGGTTTCTTAATGGATTAAATCCTGAAATTAGGAAGAAAGTTGAGCTTCAAGACCACTTTGAGTTTCAACAAATGGTGTCTTATGTAGAGAAAGTGAAAAAGCAAGCCTTACCTCTAAAGACACCTAGTGGTCGAACCACTACATCCTCTACCACTCCTTGGAGAAGAAATCAATTGCCAACATTCAACGTTTGGCCAAGGCAAGGTAATAGAGAGAGGGAAAACAAGCGGATGGAACAACCGTCCCATCCGAGTGCAACTTCTTCTAAACCAACCCCGCGTCCGACTCTTCCAGGGGCAAATACATCTACCAACCAGCCAAAGGCATGCTTCAAATGCAAGGGAATTGGCTACCTCATGGCTCAATGCCCTAACCAAAGCATCATGTACATGAATGAAGAGGGAGTGTGGCAAAGCGAAGGAGAGAAGGAATATGCGGACATGCCACCACTTGAAAAAGAAGGGAAGGATGATGATATGGTTGAGATAGAGGAGGACCCCGTAGCACGAACTATGGTGACTATGAGAGTGCTTAATACACAAGCTCAAGAAGATGATCTCCAACAAACCAATATCTTTCATACAAGATGCAAAATTGGAGATGAGGTATGTCTTATGATCATTGATAGTGGCTCTTGTGCTAATTATGTAGCTGCTGATTTTGTGGAGCAAAACCACATTCCATGGACTTATCACCCTAAACCATATAGATTGTCTTGGTTAAATGATGAGGGGGAAGTCAAGGTGACCAAACAAGCTTTAATCGCTTTTTCTATTGGTCGATACAAGGACCAAGTTTTATGTAATGTAATTCCTATGCAAGCTAGTCATGTCTTGTTAGGGCGTCCTTGGAAGTATGATCGGCAGGCTGATCATATTGGACTCACTAATAAGTATAAGTTCATTATGGACAACCTCAAGATCACTCTTTCACCCTTGACACCTACACAAGTGTATGAAGAACAATTGCATCTAAGAAAAGAGCGAGAGAAAAGGCAACTAAGAGAGGCAAAGAAAAAGCCGAATGTGCCTGAGGATGAGAAAAAAAAGAAAGTAGAGGCCAAGTTGAGTGAAAGAGAAAATTCGAGTGGGAAAAGATTCAGTGAGGCCGAGAGTTTGAAAGTGAAGAAAAGGAGCTTTTATGCAAGTGTGCGTGAGATAGATAGGGCCTTGAAAGCACGAAATCTTCTCATAGTACTTATGTACCGGGAAGCCAATTATTCTTCTTTTTACACACTTGGCATAACCGATTCTCTTCCTAGTGCAATCTACTCTCTTTTGCAAGAATTCAAGGATGTGTTTCCAGAGGAACTACCGAAAGGATTACCTCCAATTCGAGGCATTGAACATCAAATCGACTTTGTTCCTGGAGCAATTCTCCCAAATCGACCAGCCTATAGAGCAAATCCGGAGGAAACAAAGGAAATTCAAAGGCAAGTCGACTCCCTCCTTGAAAAAGAACAGGTTCGTGAATCTCTTAGTCCTTGTACAGTTTCGGTTATTCTCGTATCTAAGAAAGAAGGGACTTGGAGAATGTGTACAAATTGTCGTGCAATTAATAAAATTACTGTCAAGTATCGTCATCCCATTCCTAGGTTAGACGATATGTTAGAAGAATTGCATGGAGCAATCATTTTCACTAAAATTGACTTAAGATCTGGTTATCATCGAATAAGGATAAAGGAAGGTGACGAATGGAAAACTGCTTTCAAAACGAAGTATGGTCTTTATGAGTAGCTTGTGATGCCTTTCGACTTAACAAACGCTCCAAGTACTTTCATGAGGTTAATGAACCATGTTTTAAGGCATTTTTTTGGGAAGTTTGTTGTTATTTTTTTTGATGATATATTGATCTTTAGCAAGTCTTTAGATGAACATGTTGAGCATTTGCGACTTGTTTTAAGTGTCTTGCGTGAAAATAGGCTATTTGCTAACATGAAAAATGTGTCTTTTGCACTCCTGAGGTTAACTTTCTTGGTTATATTGTTGGTGCAAATGGCATAAGTGTTGATCCCGCCAAGGTAAAGGCCATCATGGAGTGGCCAACTCCAACCAATGTGTCTCAGGTAAGGTCTTTTCATGGTCTTGCAAGCTTCTATAGGAGATTCGTTAAAGACTTTAGTACTATTGCAGCACCTTTGAATGAGATAATTAAAAAGAATGTGGGGTTTCAATGGGGAAAAGAGCAAGAAGAGTCGTTTAATAAGTTTAAGCATTTGTTAACTTCAGCACCTATTCTTGCTTTGGCTAATTTTGATTTGATGTTTGAAGTTGAATGTGATGCTAGTGGGATCGGCATAGGGGCATTCTTACATCAAAATAATAGGCTATTGGCATATTTCAGTGAGAAGTTGAGTGGGGGAGCTCTTAATTACCCTACTTATGATAAAGAATTGTATGTTGTTGTGCGTGCTCTTGAAGTGTGGCAGCATTATCTTATGCCTAAGGAATTTGTGATACATACTGATCATGAATCAATTAAATTCCTTAAGGGGCAGGGTAAGTTGCATAAAAGACATGCGAAATGGATTGCATTTATTGATTCCTTTCCATATATCATTAAGTATAAGAAGGGAAAAGATAATGTCGTTGCGGATGCGTTGTCTAGGAGGTATACTTTGATCACTAACATGAGCACTAAGCTACTTGTATGCACGTTAAAAAACATGTATGCACGTGATGACGATTTTTCTAATGTGTTTCAAGCTTGTGAACATGCTGCATTTCAAAAGTACTATAGGCATGAAGGTTTCTTGTTCAAAGAAAATCGCCTGTGTATTCCCAATTGTTCGTTTAGGGAATTACTTGTTAGAGAAACCCATGGTGGAGGATTGATGGGACATTTCAGCATTGATAAAACTTTTGACATCTTGTATGAACACTTCTATTGGCCTAAAATGAGGTGTGACGTTGCTAACATTTGTGATAAGTGTTTACAGTGTAAGCAGGCCAAGTCAAGAAGTAACCCTCATGGATTATACACTCCTCTACCCCGTACCTCATGCTCCTTGGACAGACTTATCCATGAATTTTGTACTTGGTTTACCGAGATCTTCTAAAGGTATGGATAGTATCTTTGTTGTAGTGGATAGATTTTCTAAAATTGCTCACTTTATCCCTTGTAGGAAAACAAATGATGCGCGCCATGTTGCTGATTTATTCTTCAAGGACGTGGTTAGATTGCATGGGGTACCGCGTACTATTGTAAGTGATAGGGATGTGAAATTCTTAAGCTACTTCTGGAAATCACTTTGGGGAAAGTTGGGAATGAAGTTGCTATTTTCTACTTCTAGTCACCCTCAAACGGATGGTCAAACTGAGGTAACCAATCGAACCCTTGGTGCTTTACTTCGAGCCATTGTTCAAAAGAACTTGAAGAAGTGGGAAAAATGTTTGCCTATCGCTGAGTTTGCATATAACCGAACCACTCATTCTACTACTAATCATTCTCCTTTTGAAATTGTTTATGGGTTTCAGCCGCTAACTCCTCTAGATTTATCATCTATTCCTGTTGATAAGTGTTTAAGCGCAGATGGTGCCAAAAAGGCAGAGACTGTTCGGACCTTGCATGAGAGAATTCGAGCTCAAATTGAGAAGAAAAATGCGCAATATGCACAACATGCGAACAAGGGAAGAAAACGTGTTGTATTCGAACCTGGTGATTGGGTTTGGGTGCACATGAGAAAGGAAAGATTTCCAACATCCCGACGAACCAAGTTACATCCAAGAGGCAACGGACCTTTTCGAGTCCTAGAGAGGATCAATGACAATGCATACAAATTGGAACTTCCAAGTGAGTATGGCATAAGCGCTTCTTTTAATGTGTCTGACCTATCCCCTTTTGACTTTGATACAGACTTTGAAGATTCGAGGATGAATCCTTTCGAGGGGGGAGGGAATGATGCGGATACGGGTGCGCAACAACTTCAACCTTGGGTCAAGGACCCTTTGGTCAACATTGATGGTCCGATGACAAGATCAAGATCCAAGAAGGTGAAGGAAGTTTTAAGAGCCTTGATTATTCACCATACAAGCAAGGAGCAGGCTAAGTTTGAAGAATTGATGGACCATGAAGTTACCTTGTTCACTTGTACGTTTGAAGTGAAAGAATAATCTCATATTTGTTAGATTAGTTAGTAGTTGTTTTAAAGCTGCCTAGTTTAGTAGTTGTTAATCGTACAAACGACATGTTGTCCTTGAGTTTTAATTCGTTAGTAAATTTCATTAATTATTAGGCCTTATCGAGAAGCCTTAAAGAGCTGGCTCTTTAAGTGGGCCGCATTCTGACCGAATTCCTGGCTGGAATGTAGGAGCCGCTCCTACATTGTAGGTAGATTATCAATCCTTACTCCAAATGGATTTACCCTAGTTCTGGCCTATAAAAGGCACCTCTTGTATGAGTAAAAGATAGATAATTACAACCAGAAATCGTGAGGAATTTTCCTTCAAGTTCTTAATCGAACTTACTCTTGAATTCTTGAGTTCATTGCTTAGGATTCAAATCAGACTTTATCGATTAGTTTGTTCTCTAATCATGGTGTCTCTTCATCCATCTTTATTTGTTTAAGGTTGCTGATTACCTTTGTGTGTCGGAGGTCTTGAGTTCATGAGAACAATCGAGTTCAATTTCCATTAGGAGAAATGATCCAACTCTGATAATTCCAAGGTTGGGATGGTCTAGGAGAGTCTTCCCCTAGGGTTGCCTCATCAAGTACACCTAACAATCTTCCAAGAGCTTGAATATTTGTTCAAAATCACCCTAAGGATCTCATCATTGGTGATCCATCTGAGAAAGTCAGAACTCGTTTCTCCTCTAAACAACTAATGGATAATTTTGCATTAGTTTCACATTTTGAACCCAAAAATATTGTTGATGCATTAAAAGATGAGAACTGGATTTTAGCCATGGAAGAGGAGCTAAATCAATTTGAAAGGAACAAGGTGTGGACATTAGTTGTTAGACCACAAGATCATCCTATCATTAGCACTAAGTGGATTTTTAGAAACAAGATGGATGACAAAGGTGATGTAGTAAGAAATAAGGCCAAACTTGTAGGTAAGGGATACACTCAAGAAGAAGAAATAGATTTTGATGAATCATTTGCACCCGTAGTTAGGCTGGAATCAATCAGAATGTTTTTGGCCTTTGCATGTTTCAAGAACTTAAATTATTTCAAATGGATGTTAAGAGTGCTTTCTTGAATGGTTTTATAGATCAAGAAGTATATGTTGATCAACCTCCTGATTTTGAAAATGAAGTTTATCCAAATCATGTATTTAAACTCTCAAAAGGTTTGTACGGATTAAAACAAGCTCCAAGAGTATGGTATGAACGTTTAAGTGATTTTTTGATTGAAAATGGTTTTAAAAGAGGCATTGTGGATACAACTCTTTTCACTAAACAAAGTTCACGTGATCTTTTAATTGAGCAAATATATGTGGATAATATTATATTTGGTGCTACTAATGAGAGCTTGTGCAAGGATTTTTCCAATGTCATGCAAAAAGAGTTTGAAATGAGCATGATGGGAGAATTAAATTTCTTCCTTGGACTTCAAGTGATTCAACCCCGAGAAGGAATGTTTATCAATCAAACAAAATACACCAAGGAGCTGCTCAAAAGATTTGAAATGGAGGATTCAAAACAAGTTGAAACACCCATATGCACATCTACCAAACTTGACAAAGATGAAGAAGGTACAAAAGTTGATGAAAAGAAGTATAGAGGTATGATTGGCAGTTTGCTTTACATAACTGCTAGTAGACCTGATATCATGTTTGTTGTGCTCTTAGGTGCTCGCTTTTAGTCTTGTCCATAGGATTCTCATCTAAATGCAGTAAAAATAATTCTTAGATATCTAAAAGGAATCTTGAATTTTGGCCTATGATATCCTAAGTGTCATGAACTTTCTTTGAATGGATTCTCTGATGCTGATTTCGGTGGCTGTAGCGTTGATAGAAAAAGTACAACAGGTGTATGTAATTTTCTTGAAAATTGCTTAGTATCCTGGTTTAGCAAGAAACAAAATGCCATTTCACTATCTATAACTGAAGCGGAATATATTGCCGCTATAGCTTGTTGTGCTCAATTATTATGGATGAAAAACACATTGAATGATTTTGAATTAATGTATGATTGTGTGCCTATGTATTGTAATAACACTAGTGCTTTCAATTTGACTAAAAATTTCATTCAACACTCTAGAACTAAGCACATAGACATAAAGCATCATTTCATTCATGATCTTGTCGATAAGGGTGAAATTTGTGTTCAATATGTGTTCTAAAGATCAAATTGCTAATATCTTCACAAAAGCCCTACCACTGGATCAATTTGTGTATCTGAGAACAAAACTGGGCGTTTCTGAAAGAGTATTCTAAATTTTTTTTGTTACTCTTTATCGGACGTCTGATGAGTTAGAACGGACGTCCAACAGTGTTCTCATCAGTTTTTCAGAAAAGTGTTTGTTTGGACGGTTGTGTCGGACGCTTCATTTCGTTCGGCCGTCCGACACTCAAATGTTGCATCCTATAAATAAGTCATCTATTTCATTTAGTTCATTTATATCCTCAGTTTCGGATGCAATCTCTCATTTCTCTCTCAAATTCAAAATTCAAATCACTCTCTCTTCCAATCAAATTCCAAGAAATTGATCCAACCGACATCATTACACTTCTATTGCCCGTTTACTATCCCTCATAACGTCTTCTAACTCCCAACTGCTCCATAAATCCTAATTCACACCTGTAACCCTAACTTCCCAAAATCTACTCCTGGTGGTTGATTCAAACATCCTTTGTAGTTCATATTGCATTCTTAGTCAATCTAATACACATCTGCACTACACTCTACCACAAAAACCAACTGCATTACATCATTGTGAGAGTTAGAGGTGGTTCTGCTGGTGTCGGACGCACTTTTAGATTTAGGAATGAGGAGGTTGAAATTGTTGAAACCTTCACCAGAGCATCCAAATAGAAAACTGGAACTCGTGGTGGAAAAATGAAACAACCTGTGAAGAAGAAACGGGATGCTCCTACTGTTGATCCATCCCCTGAGCATCAAATCGAAGAACAAAATGCTGAGGTTTAGCAGACTCTTGAACCCTCCACTAGAAAATCACCAAGGATGAGGTCTGCTGTTCAGGCTACTGGGTTATCTGCTAAACAAAGTGCAAAGAGGAAACGCACTTCAAAGGAACTAGAGGCTCAACCTGCCAAAAATCGTACCCCATTGCCAAAGTTCATAGACGACGAGGCCAGAGATAGGTTTGAGTTGATATCACAAAAAGGATTCATCACTCAGAGGTCTATCATTCCGTACGAATTTCGTAAGATTGATCTCAAACCTATGATTAAGCTTTTTGAGTTCCAAAAATAGACTCATCTTCTGACTATCCCCAATACTTTTTACCCTGACATGCTTTATCAATTTTTTGCAAATCTTAAGAAGGATAATTCACAGACAGAACTTATCTCTAGAGTCAACTCTGTTGATATCACATTAACTCCTGATCTTATCAATTCTGTTTTGAAAACTAAGATTGAAGATGGTTATAGAGGAAAAATTACAAATTTCTTTTCATATGAAGAATTTCCCTCTACTTACCATCATTTTCACATTTCTAAGCTGGTGACTTACTTTCACACTCATTTTAACACTCTTTCTGAGGTGAGATTGGAGGATCTCAGTCCTCAGAACTTGATCATTTTTACCATTATCTCAAATATGTTGGTGCCCACTGATGGTCACAGAACTGATGTAAACAAAATGGAACTTTATCTATTTTACTGTTTTATTGAAAAAAAAATTAGAATTGATTTTGGTTTTGTGATGCGCAAATTCTTGCTTAAAATTAGTACTGACAGTCGTAGGAAACTTTCGTATGGAAAATTTCTGACCCCATCTTTGCTCACATTGAAATTCCCTTCACTGGAAAGTTGCCGAGAGATAGTGCATCAACAGTTTTCTCAAAGGCGTATTTTGAAAAGAAAAATCTGAAATTTTTTGAAGGCCATTGGTGTTATAAGGAACATCTTTCAGAATCTAGGAGAAAGAACTTTCATGAAACCCCTGTTACTCCTAGAACACCTCGTGATCAATCCATGTATGTCTCACCTTTCACCATTCACCCTAGAAAGTCAGCCAACAAATCTTTTTCATCCAACTCTAAGGTCATCTCCTTGCTTGAGGACCTCAAACAACATATTCTACTCATTGAAGATGGTCTAATGACGACCATGTCACCCGACCAACAGGCTACCTTCATTGAGAAAAGGAATCTTCTTGTGTCTCCCACTCCTGTGGACAATGAAAATGTTCATCAAAAAGAGCCAAGAACCTATCCAACAGAGCATACTTCTGGTACTGAAGCTACTCCAGAGGCACATGCCTCCAGTTCTCAGCCCAAAGATAAAGGAAAAGCTCCCATCACTGAAGAGGCAACTGATGAAGAAACTGAAGAGGAAGATCAAGTGGATCCTGAGCAATTTTGTCTGGCTAGAAGAAGGCCTGGATCATCCAAAATCACTATATAGGCACTACTAGGCCACTGCATTTCATGATTAGATAATAGTTCATACTAGTTCTTTTTTACATCTTTTGCACTTAAAGACATTTGGTGTGCTCTGTCTTAAGGATTTTACTCCTTTACTGGTCTGTAAAACTATTCAATTATCCGTTATGTTGAATGATGTTTCCGTGTTGACGTTGATGTTGTTTCTCCCTTGTTTTAGATGGATGTTGCTTATTTTAGTTTATCTGCTAATATTAGTTGCTATTTTGGCTGTTCTGGTTGTTCTGGTTGCTGTTGTTTTGGTTTTGGCTCTAGATGGATGCTGTTCTGGATGGTTGATGTTGCTATTTTTGTTGTGACTTGTTATTCTGTTCTGCTGTGAGCCAATGATGTAAACTGATGATCACATTATGGTTAATTCAATGATGATAAAAAGGGAGAGAAATGTAAATATGTAATCTATATGTGAGAGGGAGTCATTTCAAGGGGGATTGAATATTATTCTGAGGGGGAGTTGTAAATACTCCTTGGATGCACTAAGTAGGGGGAAGCTATACCTAAAACTTTTTTATTCCATCCATTATTTTGTCATCATCAAAAAGGGAGAGATTATTTATCTCAGTCCGTAACTTTTGATGATTACAAAACAAATGGATATTACTGATACTCTCTTATTAGACCCTTTTAGATTTGAAGCAAAACAGGTTCAAAGGCCAACATATGCTGAAACAGCTGTCGGATGCACAAAAACATTGCATCGGCCGTCCGACAAACAATGAGTAACTTCGGACGCACAAAGAACTCACCCTCGGACGTCCGAAACTGATAAGTCAAGTCCTCTAAGCTCACTGACCTCGATCGGATACACAACACCTGAACACCGAACGTCCGAAAGAATTAAAGAAGAATTCTTAGTTTTACATCATACGTTCAGATGCATATTCTGGAGGTACCGGACATCCTAAATATTTCAAGAAAGCTTCTTGAACTCACTGCCTGCGTTCGGACATAGAAAACCAGCCTACTGGACGTCCGACACCATTAACGGCTAGTTGACTCTTCAGCTGCCTTCTATCCGTTAGTAGCATTGATTGAAGAACATTTTGGTCTCTTATAAATAGAAAAAAGTCAACCACTTAAAAGTGACTTTGCACATTGAGACTACATCAAATCTTGAGTGATTCAAGTGTGAGAATATTCCAAAAAGAAGATTTGTACTCTTAGTTGTGTAACTTTTTGATAAGTTTTTCAAGTGTGTTTCAATTTCTTCAATAGTATAGCTTTGTGAGGGTTATTCGAGAGATAGTAAAACTTCCTTACTTGACCAAGTGCGGCTTGCAACGAGGAGGAAGTGATCCTTCCTCTGTACACAAGAGATTGATTGTAAGTTGATCAACTTGAAAAAACTTGCTATATAAAGTGATTTTCAAACTCAAGTGGAGTTTGAAACTTGGTTTGCTATTCTATCCTTTCACTTAATGTCTTGCAATATAAATTGTCTATCTCTTCTACTCTCAAGCACTTATGCTTTCTCATCAATTGCTCCATTGGTGGTCTTTTAGAAAAGGAGGGCAAGTATTCAAAAAGTGACTCATGTCTTGGCTAGTTTTTAACTACCTAATTCACCTCCCTCTTAGATTGTCTTCGATCCTTACACAAACTATAGGTAGAGGAACGCCACAACCAAGGAATTACTTGATTGATAAGTTCACTTGAATAACTTGAAAAAGATTCTCAATTATTCAAAGAAACTCTCTTGGAAAGAGAAAAGTGAAAACTCACAATTTTATTGATTCAAAAACTGATTGTAAAGGTCTCTTGCCTTGGCTATATATAGCCATACAATTGACATCTTAAAGTGACTTGGAAAACTAAACCTAAAATGGATTGGATCCACTTAAACTAAAAATCCTAAAGTGAATTGGATTCACTTAAACTAGAGACCCTAAAATGAATTGGATTCACTTACTTACTAAACTAATAACTAATTAATTCGGCTACCCAAGACAAAGTCTGGCCAAATTTTAATCTCTAATAAATGACTCAATTTGGCAAGGTAAATGACAACAAACCCATGCTTAACACGACCAAATAAATGACATAACTTGGACTAATTAGCTAACTAAATCGATTTGCTTGAATGGTCTTCATGTTCTCATCATTCCCTTCCTCTTGAAAGCAATTTGCCCACAAATTGAAGCACGGACGGTGACAAGAAAAGTTACATGCCTTCGACTCAATCTCGTTATGATGACTACAAATGTCATCCAATGCAAAACCACTTGCTAAGTTAGAAAACACTCCTTGTTGACCCTTGAATCTCACGAACTAGCTTCAATGTATGCTCAACTTGATCGCTTCTGGTCATGAGATAAGGATCCTCAAAATGGTGTGATGTGTATCCCATGAAATCCAACTTATGCTTGAATACACTTGCAAGACTCCAAGGCAGCTTTGTTGGAGTTGGATCTTCACATGGATTAAGGGCAAGATGACAATTGTAGTGGCAATGATCATTGAGGAACTCATTCTTTAAACAAACCCTTGGTACACAACCATCCCCAAAATTTGGCATGTTCCCTTCAAGATGAACTCCAATTAACTCTCCATTGGTGTGGACAGATTTGAGTTGACATTGTTCCATGAATTGATGCCAAAGGGACTTAACTCTTGGAAGGCAAACTCCATGGAAACTTGCAAAGTCTACAATTATTTTTAGAATGGAACACACCAAGATCAACTCAACTTGACTTTGTTTGATCTATATAAAAGAAGAAACACTAAAGAAAGCAAAGGTAAGCTCGTTAGAAAAATAATAGGTGTGACGACCCCACCTCCCCCTAGGGCATACCAAAGGGTTTAGTGGTCGCCTGCCCAACTCTCGCCAGGATTCACTCACATGAAACTCGAGAAAATAACTTACATTCATAGCAAATAAGTAACACAACAAGTTCAAACCTAATATATACAACAATGCTCTGATACCACCTATGACAGCTCCAATGTCACACATAGGCAATGTTACCAAAATAGCCCTTCAACTAGGCTCAAAATAATCCAATTACAGCACAAGTCTTAACAAGGCATCCGGAAATCAAGTTTAAAGGCAAATAACTAAATGACAAATTTGACTGAAAATTCTGCCCTGCACAAGTAATTACTAACTCTATAACATCCATTACTAGATAAACAACCATAATCAAGGCTGAAAATGTAAACCCTAGCTAAACATCCACCATATCACCAATCCGAGGAACGTAGCTTCAATTGTGACCGAAACACCAAGAGACGTCAAAGTTGCCATTTAGCTATTTGACTTTCTCTCTTTTCTTCCTTTTTGCCACTCATCTCATCAGATTTTTCCATCTCCCTTTCTAGCTCAATGCCCTTGATTGTTTCCTTATTATCAACCTCCTCAACAAATGGTTCGACAAGATGAGGTACTCCTTTGTTAGAAATAGACTCGGCTACCTCCTTCTTAGAAAACTCACTTTGATAGCATCTATTTGACTCCATTTGTTTTTGGTGTAGAAGATGTTGATATGTCTCCCAACATGATTCCACATGAGATGGTTCAATTCTAGGTTTAGGCCTAGAAGATGTTGAATGAGCCGTCATCTCACCTTTTGTATAAATCGGCTTTAGAGAGGTAGATTGCATGGGACCCCTCCTCTTGAGAGATTCATTCTCACGCTTTGGTTTATGTTTGTGTTCCCTCAGCCTTTGTTCCCAATCTTCAAGCTTGGTGTCCGTATTTGAATCACTAGACTCATTCAAAGGTTGTTTCTTTCTAGATTTCTTAGCTGAACTCTTTGATGAATCCAAATGATCTAATCGCTCTTGTAGGGATTCAATATTAAGGTCCCATCTCCATTGAAATTCTATCAACATAGCATCCATTTTTAGTGCTAATTGAGCAATAGTAAGATTGTTTTCATTATCCATGGTTTAAACCTGCAAAACTTCAACAAATGTTAGGGTAAAAATTTCACACTCACTCCCTCACCTATTTTGCTCACTCTCGTGTATCACTCAAGTGTTTAAAACACTCTAATGCTCTCACCACTCACTTCTCAAATCCCTTGATTGCCCCCTTGAAGAAATCAGAAATTTCTTTCAAGTAGTTCAACCAAACTTCAACCAAGTTTTATCTCCAAAAGTGGCGTATGAGTAGCTAGAAATGTGAAGACCGAAAAAAATGACTCAAAACAGCAATTATACAAGCAAAAATTTGCTGGAATTTTTTTTTGTTTTAGTCCGCAAAAGAATGACTCAAATGTTGGTAGAGTTTGACTTCGACAAGGACTCTAATGACTAGACCGGTTTGGACTCCTTTTGGATATTCCTAGCAATTTATAAATGACTCAAAAATACCAGTTTATAGCTCAGACAGAATGCAAGGTTCGGTGACACAAGAAACAAGATGGCGGAAATTTAGAAGCCTAGAGAGACTCTACCCACTTTGCATGCGGCTGATTTTTCTTTGGAAGTTGTAACCAATGTTTCTTGGATGATTTTGGAAGGTGTGGTGTTTGTTTTGGCGGCTGATTTCCCCAATTCAAGCAAGCAAGTCCGAAGTGGACAGTTTTCGTGGCACCTAGGGTTTGCCCTAACAAGCCCAAGTCAATTTGGGTTTCCTTTGTAAAAAGGTTTCCTATTTCAAGAAGGTTTCCTATTTCTTGTGATCTGATTCTGGTTTTCTCTTTCTTTTTTTTTTTTTTTTTGTAATACAACCAGAATTCTTTTCTTTCTTTTGAATTCGGATCTCACCTTCAAAACACAAGATTTTTTTTTTGTTTGGTGTTGCACAAGGTCAGCCATGTAATGGTCCCACCTCTCCCTAGGGCGTACCCCAGGGTTCGGCGGGCCGCCTGCCCAGCTCTCGCCGGGACTCAGTCGTTCACTACATTCCTCAAACAGATTACAATATAAATCTCAAAATTACATCAAATTCTCCAATGATTACATATTACAAATGCAGCGGAAACTGATTCCAATCGTGGAACGTATACTTACATCCATATCAATTTCAAATATTTATACAAGACCAACTCGTACATAAAATAGATCCAAACTTAAACTGTACACGATATAAGCCATCCAGTCACGTGAATAAGCACTCCAAGCTTTTCTTCGCCTTGAGCCCTGTGGGGGGGGAAATAAAACATTTTTGGGGTGAGCGAGAAGCTCAGCGAGTAACCATTAAAATCAGTAATCAATTCAGTTTCACAGTCGTTCATTTCAGTGATGTCATGATTTCAAGATCACATGTACATTTATTGCTCTCGTGAGCCAGCGAAATCGTTGTACTTAAACACCCAACGCTCCAAACAAACATTAAATAGTAAACAGTCAGTGGGGAGCCATTTGCTCCAGATGAACAGTACACAGAGGTGGAGACGTTGGTGTTCAGCACACGAATTCCAAGCACTCATTTAAGCCAAAACATGTCATGGGCCACATGCAAGCACTCATGATATGCAATCAAGTAAATAGTGCAAGAAACGGTTCATAAGAAGCTTTAACAATAGTTTGGGGTCACTCACCTCCACGGTTCAGAAACCATCCATCATATAACATTGCCTTGCTCAAATCCAAGCCTTAGATCACAAACCCAATGCAAACAAGTCCCTTCAAAGTTCGGACAGCACTTCCCCTACATTTGCTAACTTTTCCAGCCATCATGGCTTCATTATTACTTCAGCCAGTCCCAAAGTCACACAAATAAGTTCATCTAATATCCATTCAGCAAGCTCCAAGTAGTACAAAGACAAGTCAAGCTAGGGAAAAGTCCGGAAATGAAGGTTAAGCTCAAAACCAGAAAAACAGTTTTGACGTCATTTTGCGGTAATGGTACCAAAGGCGTTACGATTGTCGGATGGGGGTGTAAGACCCACCGTTTCGAAGCTATGAAATAGGGCTACAACAATGTAGAAGGCCACTCAATCCAAATCCTAGCACAACTAGGTCAAATATGCCAAATACCACACCAGAACCACCAAAAACAGGTTTACAAATCACACAATGCTGTAATGAACACAACTCAGTCTATACAGGTCCAAATGCCGAAATTCTAAAGGCATATGTTAGCTAAGACATCCAGCTACATTTCCTCAGAAGACAACAACAACAACATCCAAACCAATTCCAGTCAAAACAAACGATTACAAGCGCAGTTTTCACATTCTGAGCAACCAAGATCAGCAATAGTAAAATCGACATATCTCACTCTACACTAATCCAAATGACCTGAAATTTTGCAGGCACTTCAAACTCATCAATACCTACAACTTTCATGTTTTAAGCCAAGGCCAATTCGGCCTCTAACATGGTACAATAAATTCGGGCAGAATGTAGCTTCATGAACCCTAACTTTCCAAAATTTATTCCAAATCCAAAATTGGTTGCAAATATCAATCATTTCCATCCACTAGAGTCATAACCCCTCATTATCAATCATCATAAACAACCACAACACCATAATCCAATTAAACCAGAAAAATCATCAATAAAATCAAAACTTCACCAAATCACTTCAAACCAAGATAAAACCAGAAATTTCAGCACTTTAATCACTAATAAGCATAACTTAAGCTTCATTAAGTGCAAGAGGGAATTCACACACCACTCACCTAGTAACCAAGAGAGATAGAGATGTTGGACACCCTAACTCTTCCAAAAAACTTCACCAAATCAACCACTATCACCAACTAGAAAGATTTTATGGAGTAGAAACTAATTTATGCAATTGTTTTGGTTGATTTGAGCTAATTGGGAGCTTGAAAATTGAAGAAGCTTTCTTCCTTCTTGAGCTAAGAGGGCCGGCCATCCAAGGTAAGAAAATGGTGATTTTTTGTGAAATTTTTAGATATTTAACCAATTTTGGTCAAAAGTAAAAAAAAATGAATAGTAACTCTTAAGTCAAATCAAATGAAATGGTGACACTTGTCACTCTCATAAATGCAATCCTATCCTTTCTTTTCTCTCTCACATCAATCATTTCACACACTCTACTTATCTCTTAACACCCGATAAATTTTACACAGTATCCGAAACTTAACCTTATTGGCCGAATTTTTCCGAATTTTTCGCACTAGTGGGTCCCACGTCTATTATACACTCTTAATTTTCCAAAAACTCTCCAATACTAGAAAAACCATCTAAAAACTATAATTACTCATAAAAATTCCTCAGGAAAATTTCCTAAGCCAGGAAATGCAGAAAACATGCTATTAAAGGAAATAAAACCCTCGGAAAAGATTAGGGTTTTTTTACGGGTTCTCAAACTCTTTTTTTTTTTTTCGGGACGTCACAAGCCACAACTCAAGAACCAAGAGTGAAGGCTTGTTAGTTTCAAGATTTTCAAGAATCAACCCACCCTATCAAGATATGTATCAAGGATTCCAAGAAACAAGGTAAATTTTTCAACAAATTCAAGAACTAATACAAACAGCCTTTTTGTGCAAGACAAGACAATATTTCCCAACCCTCTTTGTCAAGAAACCCTAGTGAACACCTCGGATTTCAAGAAAAAAAATAGCGACAAGATTTTTTTTTAATTATTGAACTAGACACAAAACACAAAAAGATAACACACAAATAGAATTTTGTGTTCGGATGAACAGTAAACATGATGAACAGTGTTGGTGAATAGTATCTTTTTTTTTTGGTTTTGATGAAACTAACTTGGAGACTCGATGATATATGACTTGAAACAAAAGAAAAGAAGGATATAACCTGGTGGTTGTCGACTAGCTTTGATTACCAACTGATGTGAATTCTCACTTGGCACGCGATCTAGACAACTTACACCAATGGTTTGGCAGCAGAAATTTGACCCAATCTAATCCTCGAAGTAGCGAACAATGTTGATACTATCTCAATCCACTGCTTAATGAATTAGTGAACCAAACTATAGGTAGAGGAACGCCATAACTAAGGAGTTACTTGATTGATAAGTTCACTTGAATAACTTGAAAAATATTCTCAATTATTCAAAGAAGCTCTCTTGGAAAGAGAAAAGTGAAAACTCACAATTTTATTGATTCAAAAACTGATTGTAAAGGTCTCTTGCCTTGGCTATATATAGCCATACAATTGACATCCTAAAGTGACTTGGAAAACTAGACCTAAAGTGGATTGGATCCACTTAAATTAGAAATCCTAAAGTGAATTGGATTCACTTAAACTATAGACCCTAAAGTGAATTGAATTCACTTATTTACTAAACTAATAACTAATTAATTCGGCTACCCAAGACAAAGTCTAGCCGAATTTTAATCTCTAATAAATGACTCAATTTGGCAAGGTAAATGACAAACAAACCCTTGCTTAACACGACCAAATAAATGACACAACTTGGACTAATTAGCTAACTAAATCGATTTGCTTGGACAGTCTTCATGTGCACTGACTATCGGGCTATTAACGCCATAACGGTAAAGTATCGCCATCCCATACCTCATCTAGATGACATGCTTGATGAATTGCATAGTGCTATCATTTTTACAAAAATTGATCTGAAAAGTGGATACCATCAAATTCGTATGAAAGATGGGGACGAATAGAAAACTGCTTTTGAGACTAAACACGGCTTATATGAGTGGTTAGTCATGCCTTTTGGCCTAACTAACGCACCTAGTACTTTTATGAGATTAATGAACCATGTTTTGCATCCTTTCATTGGAAAATTTGTAGTGGTATATTTTGATGATATCCTTATCTATAGTAGAAGTTTAGAGGAGCATGCATTGCACTTACAAGCTATCTTAGATGTACTTCGAAGTGAAAGGCTATACGCCAACCTTAAAAAGTGCACTTTTTGCAACTGATCAACTTGTTTTTCTAGGATATGTTATAAGTGCACAGGGTTTACAAGTTGATCAAGCAAAGGTGAAGGCTATAAATGAATGGCCAACACCTACCAATGTAAGTAAGGTGAGGAGTTTCCATGGTTTGGCAAGCTTTTACAGACGCTTTGTCAAGGACTTCAGCACCATAGCTGCACCACTTACATCCATTATCAAGAAGAACGAACCATTTCAATGGGAGGAAGAACAAGCTAAGTCTTTCCAATTACTTAAATGCAAGCTCACACATGCACCTGTTCTAAGTTTACTTAACTTTGACAAAATTTGAAATAGAATGTGATGCTTCTGGTATAGGTATTGGAGCTGTTCTACTCCAAGAAGGTAGATCGATTGCATATTTTAGTGAAAAGCTAAATGGAGCCTCCTTGAACTACTCAACCTATGACAAGGAGCTAATGGCCTTAGTTCGAGCACTCCAAACTTGGCAACACTACCTTCGATCTCAAGAACTCGTTTTACATGCTGATCACGAATCACTCAAGCACATCGAGTCACAAACCAAGTTGTGTAAACGACATGCAAGATGGATAGCCTTTATCGACACATTTGCTTTCGAGATCAAATATAAAACAGGCAAGTCTAATGCAGTAGTTGATGCACTTTCTAGGCGATATACACTACTTACTACATTAGATGCAAAATTACTAGGGTTTGAATATCTCAAGGATCTCTATGCCACTGACCTAGATTTTGGTAAGATTTTCAACTCCTTGCCACGAGACACTCGTGAGCATTTCTTTATATCACAGGGGTTCTTGTACTACAAGAACAAATTGTGCATTCTACTAAGCTCCATGCAACCCCTGTTAGTTTGAGAAGCCCATAGAGGAGGACTTATGGGTCACTTTGGAATTACTAAAATATTGTCCACCCTCCAAGAGCACTTCTTTTGACCACGCATGAAGAGGGATGTTGAACGACATATACAAAGATGTGTAACATGTCACCATGCAAAATCCAAGGTAAATCCTCATGGACTCTACACTCCTCTACCTATCCCTCATACACCTTGGACTGACTTGTCTATCAACTTTATACTTGGATTACCTAGAACTAGACAAGATCATGACTCTATCTATGTTGTGGTTGACCGCTTCTTTAAAATGGCACATTTCATACCTTGCCATAAAACCGATGATGCTAAACACATAGCCGACTTGTTTTTTAGAAACATAGTCCGTTTGCATGGCATGGCATGCCCCGCACCATTGTATCCGATGGAGATGTAAAATTCCTTAGCTACTTTTGGAAAATATTATGGTGTAGATTAGGCACTAAATTACTTTTCTCTACTTCTAGTCACCCACAAACCGATAGACAAACTGAAGTAGTTAATAGAACTTTGTCTACTTTATTGCGTGCCATAATTAAAAAGAACATTAAGACTTGGAAAGATTGCTTACTGCATGTTGAATTTGCTTACAATCGTACTGTGCACACTGCTACACAATACTCCCTTTTGAAATTGCCTATGGCTTTAACCCTCTCACTCCATTGGACTTATCTCCTTTACCTGATCATGAGAGAGTTAATTTGGATGGTAAGCAAAAGGCAGATTTTGTGCGCAACTTACATGTCAAGGTTCAAAGCAATATCGAGAAGCGCACACTCCAATATATCCAACACGGAAACAAAGAACGTCACAAGATGGTATTCGAACTAGGTGACTGGGTTTGGATACACATGCGGAAGGAGCGCTTTCCACTCCTAAGACGTGATAAACTCCTTCCAAGAGGTGATGGTCCCTTCCAGGTCATGGAGAAAGTCAACGACAATGCCTACAAACTTGACCTTCCAGGTGAGTATGGGGTCCATGCTACATTCAATGTTGTTGACTTAAGTCCCTTTTATGCAGGCAATGAATTTGATTTGGGAACAAATCACCTTCAAGAGGAGGTGAGTGATGACGGAGCACAAAGGACGTATGGAGGTCAAGAGCAAGGTATTCAAATACCAAGTGAACCAATCACAAGAGCTCGTGCCAAGAAGATGCGCGAATCCCTTCAAACTCTTGTATGCACTATCCAAGAGAGAGTTGGAGATGATTTGAAGATCATTGAAGGCTTGGAGAATGAAAATTCAAAATATACACCTTACTCCAAGTTGAAGAATCAATTGAAGGATAGTTGCTTAGAAAGCTGAGGGCACTTTAGTCATTTGATCATTGTTTTCATTATTTATTTTTCAATAAAATTTGGCCACATAAACCTTCCAAGTTGGCCGAATATTAGATAGCTATTGTTAGCCCTTATCTCGGCCCCAAGGCCCTAGCCTAGCCTATTTACTTAAGTATTTTTAGTTCAAGTGAATCCAATTCACTTTAGGTTTAGTTAAGTGAATCCAATTCACTTTAGGTTGTCAATTATATGGCTATATATAACCAAGGCAAGAAAACTTTACAATCAGTTTTTGAATCAATAAAATTGTGAGTTTTCACTTTTCTCTTTCCAAGAGAGTTTCTTTGAATAATTGAGAATCTTTCTCAAGTTATTCAAGTAACTCCTTGGTTGTGGCGTTCCTCAACCTATAATTTGGTTCGTTAATTCGTTAAGTAGTGGGTTGAGATGGTATCAACATTGTTCGCTACTTCGGGGATTAGATTGGGTCAAATTTTCGCTGCCAAACCGTTGGTGTAAGTTGTCTAGATCACATGTCAAGGGAGAATTCACATCAAGTAGCGCCTTTTATAGCAGTTCGGGCCTGGTGCGGTGTATGGTGGACGGAATTTTGAAGTAAGCGGAATCCTACGGACTTAAATGCCAACCCGGTTGACAGAGTGTCATCGCTGGAAAGTATTCGATCGAGGTTTGGCGAAGCAAGTGGAACTTAACTCCTGAGAGCTATTTCTGTTTACTTTTCTCACTCGAATTGTTAATTACTTGAAAACTACTGTTTTATTTGCTAAATGTAATTGCTACTTGGACTACGTGTTTGCATGTGTATTTCTTGGCCTCACGAGCAATCGCTCATCCTGTAGATTTGTTTTCCTTAACAGGAACCGATATGGAGTGACATTCGAGAAGCCATTTGGATGAACTTTTGATTTAGGGAATTGAATGGATTTGACTAGACAATTGGGAGATGCACATTTTGATAAAGTGAATGTATTTTGAATCTTGTGATGTAAGATTGAACCCTAATTGTATGGAAACGACTTCTCTTTATTATTTCGTCTTGTCTTATTGGTTAATATTATATTAAGTTTGAACAGAAATTGTACCGAATCCTGACGAGGGTTGAACAGGCATCCCGCTAATACCCTTTGATTCGTCTTAGGGAGAGATGGGGGCGTCACAGTTGGTATCAGAGCCTAGGTTTTAGATCTTTGTAGTGTATCTTAGACTAAAAGTTCAGGATGCCAGACTGTGGGACTAGTTCGAAAATTAAGTGACCACTTGTAGAGATGAAAATCGGAGCCTAGGTTTAAAGATTTATTTGGGAGGTATTTTAGAAACTTTACTCTCGAGAATAGTGACTAGACAACTTAGTTATATCCTAAGTGATATTTGAGCAAGTTAGTGACTTTAAATTCTAACTCGAAAATTATGGTTGTTTTGCAAGGATGGAGAATGGAAACGGGAACCATGTTGCTAATGGGAATGGTCATGCTAATGGCCACGTAGAAGCCCCTAGGCCTATTTACTATCGAGCTCTTGGTGGAGGAACCCATGTGCGTTATTCGCCTGCTACTAGGTATCCTCAATGTCCGTCTAGGCTGACATACACGTACTCGAATCACCTTGTGCTATCCCTCGACGACGAGCGTCATCAGTTAGTGAACACCAACCGAGATCTACTCCAGGAGGTGGAGGAGCTGAACCTAATGATGGACGCTCAGAGTGATAGGATTGCTGAGCTGGAGGGATTGGTAGTGGGTAAGGTGGCTAGGACTGAGGCCGCGCGTGACGAGCTTCAGAGGGTTAGAGACCGTTTAACTAGGATAGGTGAGGAGGTCCGAGATCAGGCTTCTGGGATCCTGGCAGACACCACTATGATGATTGATGAGGTGATGTAGGTTATACAGAGTCCAGTTCAGGAGGGCACTAAGGAGGATCCGGAGAAAGATTCGAAAGAGGACCCTGAGGAGGAGGTTCCACTTGATAGTCCTACTGTGGACTAGATTTAGAGTGATAGATCTTTTGACTGATGTAGTTAGACTTAGCTAGGGTGATGTTAGTGCCGAGCTCATTGTATTTTTGCTTGACCATGTGGCCTACTTTTGAGGCACTTGGCTTTACTTTAGTCGTATGAGATTAAAAGTACTTTTGTGGCATCTATGTGCTATATTTTTGTAAACCCCCATGACTTGCTAATTGTATGGATTTTAAAGCGTGAATGTATGTAAATTATTATTATTTTCAATGTTTTGTGATTGGTTCTTGTTTTCAACATTTTCTCGCGTAATTATTTTATTTCTTGCACTAGGCAAAACTAGGATTACAGAAGGACGAAAGAGTGGTCGAGTTCGTGAGCGAGGGACTAGACAAACCCAACCTCATGGGGATGACCAGGGATCGGTAATTGAACTGGTTCAGGGACAAGAAAATGTAGAGGATAACCAAGTGGTTACTGCCATTAATAGAATGGCTGATATCCTTGAACGGTTAGTTGAGAGACAGGATGCAGGACCACTTAACCAACCTGAGGGACAGGATAGAGGGGAAGATAGAGTCTTGGAGAGGTTTCTGAAGTTTAATCCGCCTAAATTCACTGGTGAACCTGATCTCAAAGTAGCGGAGAATTGGTTGGAGAGGATGACCAACATATTCGCCGCCTTAGACTATACTGAAAATAGGCGAGTGAATTTTGCTATTTTTCAATTTGAGAGAGTAGCACGTGCCTGGTGGGACGTGATAAGAGGAAAGTGGGAGAGAGCCCAAACCTCTTGGACTTAGGAAAATTTCACAAAGGAATTTAATGAGAAATTTCTTCTACCTCTGATTCAAGAGAAGCGAGAGGGCGAGTTTATAAAATTGAGACAAGGGACTCTTAGTGTAGCTGAGTACGAAGGGAAGTTCACTAATCTTTCTAAATACGCTCCAGAATTGGTGATTAACGAGCGAAAAAGAATAAGACGTTTTGTACAAAGGTTTAATGTAGAAATCCAGGAGGGCTTGGCTACGGCCCAAATCTCTACATTTATTGAGGCTCTAGAGAAAGTACAAAGAGTCGAGAGCACGAGAATGTAAGTTAGGGATTTCCATAATAAGAAAAGGAACTTTTCTAGTCCTACTTCTGAACAGGCTAGTAAGAGTACCCCACCTTCTAAAAAGGAAAAAGGAATGGAAGGAGTGGAGATACCTAGTACAAAAAAGGGGACTCAAAATAGAGAAGGTCACAATGGACGGGGTCAATTGAGAGGAACACCTTCTAGTGGTTCAGCAGTAATATGTCAAGTTACTTGTGGTTACTATGGTAAATCAAATCACTCAGAGAATGACTGTTGGAGAAAGTTTAGGAAGTGTTTATTCTGTGGTAGTGCTGAGCATCAACTCGCGAATTGTCCAAGTAAGCTGAAAATAGGAGGTAGTACTCAAAAGCCAGAAAAATCAACCTCTAAGCAAACTAATGCGGGAGGGAGTCGACCAAAAGTACCTGCTAGGGTTTACGCATTGGACTACCAACAGATCCCCGATGCGACTAAGGTGGTTGAAGGTACGATCCCTTTCCACCGTTTAGCTAAGGTTTTAATCGATCTGGACGCAACACATTCTTTTGTAAACCCTAATTTCATGAGTGGAATAGTCTTGAAACCAATTAAGTTACTTTACGATTTGGAGGTTAGGACGCCTACTGGGGAATCAAAGTTCGACTGCTAACTGGATGAATAGAAATTGTGAGATATGGATGGGAGAGTGTAAATTAGTGATTGATTTGAAAAGCATAACTATTAAGGAAATGATATTATCCTAGATGTGAATTTCGAGGACGAAATTCTTTTAAGGAGGGAAGGATGTGAGGACCCGAAAAATTTTCTTTCTTTTATCTTATTTTACTGGCTTATTTCAATGTTTATTCACTCGTTTTTTCCGAATAATTTATTTCAACCATTTTAATTTTATTTGCATGGAACAACGTCTCCCTTATGTTTTTAAAACGTTTCATTAAAAAATTTATATTTCGAAAACTCGTTTAATAAGGAATAGCGAGTACATGCTTTTCGAGGCAAAAAAAATTCGATTCGAGCGTGCAATTATCTTGGAAAATTAAGAATGATCAATAGTAGATTAAGAAAAGTTAATTGAGAAATTAGAGGTGAATGGGTTCTAATTAAGCTTATACCTTGTTCGTGCCGAAAGTTTTTCGAACGTCGCACCGCGCGATAAATTGGAGACTTGAGGAATCAATATATATGAGTACTCATGTTTTTATTTCTAAATGACTATTTTTATGATTAATTACCCTAATATTAGTTACTTATACTATCATTACGAGAACTTCATCTAGGTTTCGCCTTAGTGCGCGCAAATTGAAAGTTCGTGTAAATCGAGCCGGAACAGCTAAGTGGAGATTCAAGAAACTTATTCTAGACTACTAAGAGTGAATAATTATAATGTTAAAGGAAGTATATTAGAAGTTTAGTGCACGCGTAAAACAAATCCGAGAGAAAACGAACACGAAACGCGCGTGCGACACTATTGGTAGTTGACTTTTTTTTCCAAACTTTGGCCCCAAGTATCCAAGCTTCCAAGAGAAGCTTTAGTTATCGGCTGCACACTCTCTCTCCTCTCATCTTGCTGGCCGAAATTCCTTAGGGAAGAAGAAGAGCAAGAGCTCTTTCCATTTCACACCATTCTTGCATCATTTCACTCCAAATTCACCACACAACTTCCACTTCACTTGGAGATTCATTTTTCTTGGGTCTTGGAGGTGCAAAATTTTTTATTTTTCACCAAGAAGTAGAAAGTAATCATCCGGTCCCTTAATCTTAGTTCTAGTTGGTTAAATTTTGCTAGGAAGCTTGTAGATTCATGTGGGTGTTGTTATTTGGATGAAAATGATTGAAATGGGCTCTATGAAATTTCACAATGGATATATTGGACTGATATGGTGATTATAAGTGTGGTTTGTGTTAATTAAGTGGTAAACAAGGTGAGATTAGTTGGAAAATTGAAAGGAAAGTTGAGGAGAATTCTGCTTGGTTGCTAACCAATTCTACCCCGTTTTTGCTGAACCTTTGATTCGAATTTTTGGTGATCAAATGACCTTGAAACTGATGTAAATATGTTGTATAGGATGTGTGGAAAGTTTCCACCAAAAATCATTTGATTTGGTTGGGTAAAAGTTGGAATTTCCAAATGGTAAAATTCTGGAAAATGGTATCTGTGACGCCCCCACTTCTCCCAAGGGCGAACCCAAGGGTATCCGCGGAACGCCTGCCCAACTCTTACCAGGACTCGGTACAAATTCAATTCAAACTTAAAGTCTAATACTAACAATGAAAATCGGAATAAAAGTACGAAGTCATTTCCATACATAAATATTCAATCTTACATCACAATTTCAAACCTACAATTACTTTTCCCAAAATATACAACTTCCAAAAAGCTGTCTAAACAAATACATTCAAAATTCTAATTAAATGAGCCATCAAATAAGCTTCTTCATAATTCCTCCCATTTTGGCTCCTGTTAAAGGAAACAAATCTAACTGGGTGAGCGGATGCTCATGAGGCCAAGAAAACATGAAAGACACGTAGTTCAATAGCAATAATACTTACACAATAATGAAAGCTATACATTCAAGTAATTCATAATTTATAATAAACACACTTGAGTAGGATGAAAGAGCTCTCGGGAGCTAATTTTCAATTGTTTTGCCCAAGGTTAATTTAATACCTTCTTGTAACGACACCCCGTCACCCGGGTAGGTAATCAAATTCGTAGCACTTCACTTATTCCATTTATGTTTCTGAAACGACTCGAGAGGTACCTCCCACCCAAATCGGTGTGGTACTTACTATCGTTCAGTTTATAGATCTAAGACAATTCGAGAGGTACCTCCCACCCAATTGGTGTGGTACTTACTATCGTTCAGTTTATAGATCTGAGACGATTCGAGAGGTACCTCCCACCCAATTGGTGTGGTACTTACTATCGTTCAGTGGTTTAGGTACTGAGACGATTCGAGAAGTACCTCCCATCCAAACCGGTGTGGTACTTACTATCATTCAGTTTATAGATCTGAGACGATTCGAAAGGTACCTCCCACCCAATTGGTGTGGTACTTACTATCGTTCAGAGGTCGATGAGACATCACTCCAATCTACTTATGCAGCCATAGCATAATTAATCATTTCATGTCATTCAAGCATTCATTTCATTTTAATCAAGTCATGTAATTCAAGCACGAGTCATTTATTTCAAATGAGAACGAGTGCGATAAAGTACACACTCGGCTCTATTTTCAAATCTCAAGTCATTGATAACAAGTAAGCACGTATCAAGTTCTCAGGATTCCAACTATTCATGCACGTAATATCCATGTACAATTACCAATGATATTCATTCAAGTAATAAGTATCACGTAGTTACACGAGAAAGAGGATGAGGGAGATAAAGTACACCCTCACCTCGGCAAGTTTATGTATCATATATAACATTCGTACAATTAATATCTCAATCTCATAAGCATTTAACATACACTTGACACTCACCAAGTAAACCAAGGAGAAATGTTACTTGAAGTTCAAGCGTCCACCGTAGGATCCTCTTGAAGGTCCTCGTGCGAGCCTGAGCAATTAATAGTGAATAATCACTTATAAACCCCAATTATCAAGAAAGATTGTACGCTTGTACAATCCTAGAAAATTTTCCTAAAATGAGCCTAAATTACTCGCGAACTAAGGTTCAAAAGTGGGGTTTTAAAGTACAAGAAAAATCGAGTTTTCATCTTTGAAATTAAGTATAAAATGTTCAAGTAATATCGAAGGAATAAGGAGAATTTGAAAAACTCCATTTCCTTAAGATTCGGAAATTTCAGTTTTGATACGAGATCTTTGAAAAGAATCGTATCTCACTCTTTACATGTCCAAAATTGGAAAAATTGGTACCGTTGGAAAACTCTTAGAAAGTACTAAAAATTCCTAGAAGACACCTTTCCAGGATTCCAAATGAAAGGTATCCAAAATTTAGCTCAAAATTGCTGTTTTGGGGCAATGAAAACAGGTTTAGGTTGGTTTTTGGCCAAATTTGAAAATTCGGCAAAATTTACTTGATTCGAACTAACCCCTGAAATTTGGAACTCTATTAGAGATGTAATCCAGGTTTAAAACAAAACAAGCGGAATGAGAATTGAAGTTTTGAGCACCAAGATATGGTAGCTCAAAGTTACCCAAATTTCCTTGTTAAACAAGGGTTTTCCAAAATCAAGTCACGAACTTTGGAAGTTTAGTTGAGCAATAAAACGGCCTCGAAATAACACCAAAATTAGCAGAATAATACTAACATATAAGGGTTGTTCCTCTACCAAATTTCATAGAAAAATACCTTCGGGAAGGTAGTCAACCAAACAACCAAAGTTTTGAAAAATCCTAAGGCAAAACTGCCTTGAGTTTTTTGTTTTCCATTCCAAACATTTGGCCAAGGAAAATCCTTCAAACATGGTTAATTTGTGTAGGAAAAGCCTAAGGAACATTCATGGTACATTTGGTAAGTGTTTTAACTCCAAAAAATTCAATTGGCAAGTCCACACCAAGTCTAGCATCAATTCTGCCCAAAATTTAGGGTTTTCAAGAACAGTGCTGGTTTCGTATTTTGATCACTCAATTCAACTCGGAATTGAGCATGGTTGGTGACATTGGAAAATAGATTCATAAAACTATAATTTCACAGGAGAAATCATTTTGAAATTCAGCACACAACTAGCTCAAATTCGAGCCTCAAGTTGCAGCTTCTGAACTTCGTTCCAGGAAAACAGAGAAACAGGACAACCATCTTTAAATAGTTGGTACAGGATACTCGGGTGGAATTAGGGGTTGCATTTTATCCCGTTGGAAATCTGGGAATGTCTAGTTTCAAATTCCACTGACGGCACTTGATTTCAACGTCGGAGCACAGAGTTATGGACGAAACAAAAAGGCTGTCTGACCATTATGGGAAAATTTTTCCAGGTTTGCTAGCTTTGTGAAATTAATCCATTTGACCAACCAAATCTCAATATTTTTCGATGAAACTTTATACACCATCTATACAACATATAAACATCATATACAAGCCATTAAAATCTCAAAATTCCGCAAAAAGAGGCACCATCATAACAGGGGCAGAATTGAAAACTTTACATCCATGCACTCCTTGAAGTTTATACTAGCTATGCACCATTAATCTACCAATTTGAGCACTAAACCAACATTAAATCCATCATCAAGCATCACATCAGCCATCAATCCAAGAGTGGGAGTTCATAGAGCCCACCCAACAATTTTTCCAACATAACAAGCTACCCATGAGAATCCAAGAGCTCATGAGTGTAATCTAACTTCCATAAATCAAGATTTGAAGGTTCAATCATTTGTTACCTCTTTAGATCATAAAACCAGAAATTTTGGTCACCAAAAACTCCAAGAAAAACCGTGAGATGATGCCCTTCTTCTAGCTTAAGTTGCTCTCCAAGTGAAGTGGAAGTTGTGTGATGATTTTGAGAAGATTTGATGAAGGAATGAAGCAAGAAATTTGGAGAGCTTTGGGTTGTTTTTCTTCTCTTGGTGCACGGCTGGAACAAGGAAGAAGAAGAGTGGCATTGCTGATGAAGAAGCTTCCTTGTGAAGCTTATAAATTTGTGGACAAGAATTACTCGTGCTCAATTTCTCTCGAGTTTGTTTCACTAGTGCACTAAACCTTTAATACACTTGTATTCATACTATTATTATTCATTCTTAATAGTCTAAAAGTAATGGTCTTAAGTCTCTCAATTAATCGCGCACGTAAAAACGCATACTTCCGATTTAAGCGCAATAAAATGAAATTTCTAAGAAATTCTTATAACGATAGTATAACTAACTATCATTTGAATACTTAAACATAAAATACCTATTTTAAGACTATGGTACAAGTCTCCAAATTTTCAAGTTGATTGTATCCTCGATTCAATTATTATTTCCAACCACGCATTCACTATTCACGCTTAATGAACTTCCAAAAATTAAATTTTGAAACAGGTCACTTTAAAAATATAACTAAGCTATAAATCCATGTAATTAGGTCTAAAAAGATTAGAAAATAATATTCGGGGCAATTGGCCAAATAAATAATTAAATGAGCTAGAATTAGGAGTTTAAAATAAGAAAATTTGTGAGTTCTCACTCGAGTCTAGTATTAATTTCTCAAGTCTCAAATTTGTCGTGCGGTATGACTTTCGAGAAATTATCGACGTACGCATAATAAAACTTTATTTAAATCAATCACATCTAAGCTCTCAATTAACTTGTCTTAACCTACTAGTAATCATTCCTAATCCTCCAAGATTGTTGCACTGTCGAATCAAATATTATCTCGAAAAATATATATATTCACTTATTCCTCGATAATCGAGTCACAGAAAAAAATTAATTTGCTAACAGGATGTTTTAATAGTGTAATGAGACATGGTTCCATAAAATTGAATTTAAAATGGTTAAAATAAATTTATTTGGAGAAAACGGGTGAATAGACAATTTATTAAGCCATTAAAATAAGCAAAATTTTGGGTCTTCACAATGTCCAAGTGCTCTGGACAGAGCCTCTTTAAACAATCATAACTCTCTGCTCAAATGTCGAAATCAAGTGCCATTTGTGGCATTTGAAACTAGATATCCGTACTTTTCTAACGGTATAAAATACACCATCTGATTTGAACTGTATGAGCCGTAATAATTCACCAAAGTTACCTGTTCTGTTCTGCTATGCTGTGCGAGTGACAGTGATAAGCTGTGGTTGTTGCTTGAATTCGAGGTAGCTATGAACTGATTTTCAAAATGATTTCTTGTGATGAATTGTAGCTTTTTGGTAGTTTTCAACGCCACCAACCATGATCAATTTTAAGTTGAATTGAGTGAGATGTGGTCTAATTACCGAGCTGTATCAAATCTAGAAAACCCTAATTTTGCTAGCCGAATGGCTTAGTTTGACTTGGGACTTGTTGCTTTGCAAATTTTGATGTCAATAAACTACCAAATATATATTTGATGTTTCTCAGACTTTTATTTCATAAATGAGCCAGATTTGAGTTGTGTTCATTGGGCAAAATGTTTGAAAAGAAAAAGGAAGCAAGAAGACAGATTTGCCTTGGGATTTCCTTAAATTTTGGTAGTTTAGTTAACTACCTTCCCATGTGCATTTTCAAATGAAATTTGATAGAGAAATAGTCCTCATATGGAAGTTGAATTGTACCAATTTTGGTGTCATTCTAAGACTGTTTTGATATACAAACAAGATACCGAAATTGTTCTTCCAAATCTGGAAAATGGACCGAACAGTCCTTATTTTTAACCAACTTTGAGCTGCTATATCTTGACGGTCAAAACTCTGATTCTAGTTCTATTTGTTGTGTTTAAAATTTGATTGGAACTCTAATAGTTCTGTAAAATTCAAAGACTAGTTCACTTTCTGTGAATTTTTCCGAATTCCCAAAGTTTGTCGAAAACATGACTAAAACTGTCTTGTATGCTCAATCAGCTACTTTAAGCTGAAATTTGAATGTCTTTCGTTTATAATCTTTAAAAAATGTCTTCTAAAAACTTTTAGTACTTTGGAACTAGTTTCCAACGGTTCCAAGGTTTCCAATTTTGGACCTATTGAGTGCAAGATCCGATTTTTCAAAAATTGCTCCTTAAAACTAAAATTTTTGAACTTGATGGGAATTGAGTTTTTAGAAACTCTTCACTACCCTTCGATATTGAATGACTGTTTTAGACTTGATTTCTTGAAGGAAAACAATTTTTTCTTGTATTATTAAACCCTACTTTTGAGTCTCGATTTACGAGTAATTAAGCTCTCCTTCATGATATTTTCTTAGAGTGTACAAGTGTACAATCTCCCTTGTTAACTAGGGGTTTATAAGCGATAGTGTGTGATAGATAATTATTATTTGCTCAGGCACCCAATGGGACCTTTAAGCGGATCTCACAGGGGACGCCTAAACACTTGATTGAGCACTACTCCCTTATTTTGATTGGTGAGTGTCAAGTGCATGACTAGTTGAAAATTATGTGAATTGCTCATTATGAAATGGATGGCTTATAACTGCTAAGTCGAATGTGTACTTTATCGCACTCGTTCTCATTTAAATGAATTGTAATTGAATTGCCTAAATTAAATTGAATTACCTGAACTGAACTGAACTGAATTATATGCTATGGCTGCATATGTCATTGGAGTGAATCTCCTCGACTTACGCCCAAACTCAGCGGCCGACCTTGGACTCGAGCCGGCATGGGTTTGGTCGGGAACCTTGGTAAACCATGAGAAAAACGTAACCTTGATCTATTGGAGAGATCTCACTTGGCCTACTCGAGTAATAGCGCCTTTTATAGCAGTTCGGGCTCGGTGCGGTGTATGGTAGACGGAATTGTGATGTAAGCGGAATTCTACGGACTTAAATGCCAACCCGGTTGATGAAGTATCATCGCAGGAAAGTATTCGATCGAGGTTTGGCGAAGCAAGTGGAACTTAACTCCTGAGAGCTTCTATATTCTTGAATTGTTTCTATTTACTTTTCTCGCTTGAATTATTAATTACTTGAAAACTACTGTTTTATTTGCTAAATGTGATGGCTACTTGGACTACGTGTTTGTATGTGTGTTTCTTGGCCTCACGAGCAATCGCTCACCCCGTAGATTTGTTTTCCTTAATAGGAACCGATATAGAATGACATTCGAGAAGCCATTTGGATGAATTTTTTATTTAGGGAATTGAATGTATTTGACTAGACAATTGGGAGTTGCACATTTTGAGAAAGTGAATGTATTTTGAATCTTGTGATGTAAGATTGAACCCTAATTGTATGGAAATGATTTCTCTTTATTATTTCGTCTTGTCTTTTGGTTATTATTATATTAAGCTTGAATGAAAATTGTACCGAGTTTTGGCGAGAGTTGGGTAGGCGTCCCGCTGATACCCTTTGATTCGCCTTAGGGAGAGGTGGGGGCGTCACACAAAGTCGTGACCTCTTTCAATGAGTGTAATTCTTTGATCATCAATTTCGCTACTTGCACTTGACGACTTAAAACATCGGCTACCACATTGACCTTCCTTGGGTGATAATTGATCGTACAATCATAATCCTCTAAAATTCCACCCATCTACGATGTCTCAAATTCAACTCTTTTTGAGAAAATAAATATTTAAGGTTCTTGTGATCCGTGAAAACCTCAAAAGTCACTCCACACAAATAATGTCTTCACTTTTCAAGGCAACACTACTGCCGCTAACTCCAAATCATGGGTCGGATAATTCTATTTATGAGGTTTCAACTTACGGAAAGCATGTGTATTCACTTTTCCATGATGTATCAATACTCATCCTAAACCATCCTTGGAAGCATCTGTATAAGTCGCAAAACTATCTCCTCCACTCGGTAGGTCTAACACAGGTGTCTTGGTTTAGAACCTTTTCACTCTTGAAATTCTTCCTTAGATATTGTATAACCTAGAAAGGTTACTTCTTTCAACCAAAACTCACATTTATTTCACTTAAGAAAAGTTGGCGCTCTCTCAGGGTTTGTAAAACTATCCTCAGGTGCTGCTCATGATCTTATTACAGGTCTAAAAGTGTGGGACAATAAAGTAAATATACATATAAGCCATAAAATCAAATAAAGTAAAGTAAAATTGTACAAGTCATAAAAGATTATGATAGTTACACCAAGTGAGGATAATTCATCAAATCATTTCAAAAGAAAGGGGAGACAAATAAAGTCATGGGAAAACGTGCTAAGATATCAATCATATGGTTAATGGTAATAACTACGTGATTATCCTCTTCACTTCTAGGGTTTTGGTTCGGTCCAATGCCATTCCTTAAACATCCCCTTGAGCTTGGGGTTACTTAACTCCTTGCCCTCAGTCCCCTTTCACTTCTCCGACCGCCCATAAACTTAACATTTATAAAGGTATGATGTAAAATAAGTACACATAAGCGAAGTTTGAAAATTGACAATTTGATCATGCAAAACGAAAATAAAAAAGAAGACACCAAAATAATTGCAAATGTGTACAACCCATAGCATAGATTTGAAGTTATAAAGTAATAAGGTCAAGCACCTTATAAGTAACATTCAATTACTTCAAAAGGTAGGAAGCATAGTTAAACAAAATACAAAATGCAATGGCCTTTGAACAAACACCACCCTAACTATCCTCGATAAAACTTTTAAAATAGTCTAAATCACTAGTTTAGTGATTGGCGGAGCCAAAAGTCTCTACTATTTCAGTAGGATTATTTTCATCTTCAGTACAAGGAGTTTCTACCTCATGTCCCTTGTCAAGTAGCTTACCATTCACCACTTGTTCGACCAATGTAACACACTTGGCCATCATCCCCTCAGTTCGGTCTTCTAACGATTTTCTAACTTCATGTGCTACCTTACCAAGTAGGTGCTTAGCCTCCTAAAGCTGCTTACGAGGAGTCTCAGTTTTTTTCGCCCCTCCAGTACCTCGGTTTCCAATTCATGAATTCTAGTAGTCTGGGCATCCACAATTGCCCCAAATCCTCGATTATTCCCTCAAACTACCCTATTTTCCTCAGATAACCACTTCCGATCATCGATTATCGCTAACACCATGTTATTTGGATACGAAAAAGTCCTCTAGTAGTCACATAAAGGTCTAGTTCGGCGAGCTGGGTTATGTCTCCAACAAACTCCCTTAGGCCCTTCTAGACAATAGACCACCGGAAGGTGCCCTCGAGACGGCTTAATACCACCATTACCTTCCATAACTTACACTTAAAATTAAAAGTTTAGATGGATCCAAATATACTAACTAAACTAGATTTGATCATGTCATACTATCCCACATATCTCTCACAAGATCAAGACTCCTAATTATTCACAAATTCAAACCTAGGCTCTAACTTTCATCCCTACAAGCGATCACTTAACTTTCAAACTAGTCCCACAGTCCGGCATTCTAAACTTTTAAGTCTAAGATACACTACAAAGATCTGAAATCTAAGCTCTGATACCAACTATGACGCCCCCACTTCTCTCAAGGGCGAACTCAAGGGTATCCGCGGAACACCTACCCAACTCTCACCAGGACTCGATACAAGTCAATTCCAAACTTAAAATTTCACAACAAATAAATAAAAGTCCAAGTAAGGAAAAGTCTTTCTCTTAATAAACTTTCAAGTTTTACATCGCAAGTTCTCAAAATTACATAAATCTTCCCAAAATACAACTATTATAAGTCAACTAGTCAATTACATCCCAAAAGTCTAATCAAAAGTACACAAGTCGCTTTCCCAAAATTCTTTCCATTCCGAACTCCTGTTAAGGAAGAACAAACTAATGGGGTGAATTAACGCTCAGTGAGGCCAAGAAAACATGCAAACACATAGTTCACATAACCATGGCCTTTGTACGAAAGTAAAGCAATTAAGTTCAAATAATTCATAAATAATAATAACACACATTTCATGAGGACACAGGAGCTCTCAAGAGTTAAGTTCCACTTGCTTTGCCAAGGCTCGAGCAAATACTTCCCCGTGATGACACTCCGTCAACCGGGTAAGTATTAAGTCCGTAGAACTCCACTTACAATTCCCCTTTCGCCGTTACACCCCCGGTCCCGGGCCCGAACTTCTTTTTATAAAAGGCACTACTCCACGAGTATGCCAAGCGAGATCTCTTAATAGACCAAACTTAAGATTATCTCATGGTTCACCAACTTCTAGACCAAGCCCTTGCTGGCTCGAGTCACAAGGTCAGCCAATTGAGATTTGGGCATCCCCGTTATATTTATGAGTCAATGAGATTCACTCCAATCGACAAATCAACCACAATTATCAATTCAACTATGAGTAACTCAATTATATAATCAAGTGAGAGAGAACGAATCTGATAAAGTACACACTTGATTCAACAATTCTAAACCATATAATCCATAAGAAGCAATTCACATAATTGCAACAATTCATGCACTTGATACTCACCAATTTCAAAACATGTGAGTAAGTGTAAAAGACCTTTAGTGGCCAGCACTGGGATTCTCTTCAAGATCCACTTGAGCACCTGAAGAAATAACGATTAACTATCACCCATAAATACTTACAAACTCCTTGCCAAACAAGGAAGAATGTACACTTGTTTAATACTAAAACAATATCTTAAAAGAGCTTCAATATCTCAAAAATCAAAATTCAAAGTGAGGATTTAAAATCACAAGAGAAACTTGCATCCTCTATGAAATGAGTTTAAAACGGATAATCAATATCGAAAGACAATGAAAAGTTCTCAAAAAAACTCATTTCCCATGAAATCATGAAATTTCAACTTTGCGAGATAAATTTGGTAAAATCAGATCTTGAGTTTGGTACGTCCAAAAATGGAAAACTTTATACTGTTGGAAACTAGATTCATAGTACTAATAGTTCCTAGAAGACACTTTTTCAAGATTCCAAATGGAAAGCTTTCATATTTTAGCTTAAAGTCGCTGATTCAAGAAGGCAGGTCAGAACCAGTCTTGGTTTTTCGGTGATGTTTGGAAATTCAGCAAAATTCACAGAAAGTGAATCAGCCTTTGAAATTTGTAACACAATGAGAGTCTCATACAAAATTTCAAACACAATAAGCAGAACTAAATTCGGAGTTTTTGAGCAACAAGATACAACAGTTGGAAGTTGGTTGATTTTTTTTGTAATCTGATTAGTGATTTCTAGATTTGAAGAGTAATCTTTGGGGCATTACTTGAGTACTGAAATGGTATTGAAATCACACCAAATTTGGTACACTTAAACTTCCATTTATGGACTACTTTCTACCAAAAATTAGGTAAAAACTTGCATGGGAAGGCAGGTAACGAAATGACCAAAGTTTGTAAAATGTTTCAAAGCTAATCTGCCAACCGTAGTTCTCTTCCTTTCTCAAAAGTTTTGTCCAACAAAATTTGCCCCAATTCACTCAAATTTTGAAACCAAAGTTCCAAAAAACATTTCATAAGCAATTGATGAGCAATTGACACTAAAATTTTTTAAATATAACCTCCCAAAATAGATTTGACCATTTGGCCAACAAGGAAGGGAAAAGCTTTCTAATTTCCAGTTTTGTTGCCTTTTCGAAACCAAACCATATCGGACTCTATACAACTCCAAATTGAGAATGGCTTATGGCATTGAAAATTAGGTTCCAAATGCTACAATTCATCAGAAAACATCATTTTGAAAATCTTTTCACAAATGGGACAAAATTGAGTCACAGAATGCAGCTTCCAGTTTCACTCGCATAAATAGTCAAAACAGAACAGCCAACTTTACTGACTCGCTACGGTTCACTCAAAATGAACCAGTAGGGGATTTTTATACCGTTGGAAAGATATGAATGTCTAGTTTTGAATGACACTAACGGCACTCAATTTTGATTTCTATACAAAAAGTTACATTTGGACAAAGAAGCACTGTCCGAGTATTCTGCTATACGTTTTCCAGATTTGAACCTATACCAAAACTCAAGTTTTGTGCAACCAAATGAAACGATTTTTGAAAGGTACTTTGTACACACAATATAAAACATATATCCATCAATTTCACAACCAACCAAGCATCAAAATTTTGGACTAAAAACTGAACAATAGGGACAGAATTTTCGGCCAGCACACTCTTCAAAATTTTCAACTTTCTCTCCATTTTCTAGCCATAATCCTCTTATTCATCGCACAAACAACATTAACCAAGCAACATATCTTCAATTCAGCTACCTACAAGCCTCCTCAAGACCACTAGCCTAGAGATTAAAGCAAGGTAAATGGTCTACTCAAGTCCTCTAACCTATTTTCTTGCTTAGGGTTGTAAACCCATGAAAACTAACCTTCAATCTTGAAGAAATTGGAAAGATTAAGGGAGATGAAAGTTTACCTCCTAAACCCTAGATGAAACCAGATTTTTTTCACCACAAAATCTCCACAAGATGTTGCCTTTCTTCAGGCTAGAGTTGATTTCCAAGAGATGTGAAAGTTGGATGAAGAAATGGAGCAAGGTTGGAGCAAGAAAAGTGAAGCGTTCTTCCTCCTTGTCTTCCTTGGAGTTTTGGCCGACCAAGAGGGGAGAGAGAGATGAGTGAGTTGTGTGTTTGGCTTGTGTTGGAAGATTTTTAGGGAAAAAGAACTAAAAGGGCTTGCCAAAATCAACTTTGAATAGTTGTCAGAATAGTGTTTCGTACCACCACTTTTCTCTCTGGTTTGATACACTCATGCAGTAATCCTCTAAGGTACTTCCTTTAATACTGTAATTACTTCCTCTTACTAGTCTAATATAAATTGCTCAAATCTCCAATTTGTCGTACCGGCACAACTCTCAGGAATTTATTGACGCGCGCGCAGTAAATGCTTAATTTGAACTCATTCACATCTAATCCCTAAATTAACTTTTCGTAGTCTACCATTGATCATTCTTAATTCTCCAAACTTATTGCACTCTTAGACCGAACATCACCTCGAAAAATGTGTACTCGTTATTCCTTATTAAACGATTCTCCGAAAAAATTAAATTTGCTAACAAGACGTTTTAAAAATATAAGTGGAATATTATTTCATGTAAATGGATTTAAAATGGTTAAAATAAATTATTCAAAGAAAACGGATAGATAAATAATTAAATAAGCCAGTAAAATAAAATAAAAATAAGTAAAATCCGAGTCCTCACACTGATGTCTTTAGTTTTCCTTGACATCAGCGATGACAGAAGCTGCTTCTGGGGGAAATGAACCTTAAGTTCTGGCCAATTCTTTCATCTAGCCTTGATTAAAGCTACTCTTACTGTCTCAGCTAAGTCCAATATTGGAGTGCTTGTACCTTTGTCCCTCATGGCCCAAGCTGTCTTAACTTGTCCCATGTGATTCTTTGCCACCACTCCCCTTCCCAGCCATTTGGTGTCCTTATCCTCATAGACAGCTATCTGCAAATTGATTTCATTTGCTTCATCTTGTGCCTAAGCATCTTCCATAGTTCCTCTGGATGTTTCAAAATTGCTAATTGGCTCTTGACATTTGTCGGTCACCTAAGCGAACTTTGACTAAGACTGGTTTTGGTCTTTATCTTGAAAAATTGACTAACTTTCCCCTCATTTTCTTCTTCCCTTGGCCAAATTCTTGAAAGAAAAGAGAGGGAGAAAACTCCATTTTATACCTTGAATCCTTGCCTTTTTAGTGAACCAACAAGATAGAAACCAAAATCACTCCATAAAACCTTGAATCCAACTTGGAGGGAAGCTCTTGGTGGAGTCTTGGGAGAAAGAAAGCTTTGCAACCCTCTTGATTGGCTTGTTATCCTAGGGGTTGAAGGTATCAAGCCAAGTAACCTTCTTTTCACTCTTATCTTGCCTTTTGTTGGATTTAAGACTTGATTATGGTAGAATCTATGGAAAATCTCATGGTTTATGTAGTAAATCAAAATTTTCAGCTTTGGCTGTGGAATTCTAGCTTTGATATGTTGATTTCAGCTTTGCTATGACTTATTAGCCTTGCATGTGATTTTTCCAGCTTTTATAGGCTTCTTTGGCTTTATAATAGAAATCTCCAACTTGTGATTAATAATTTCAGTCTAGGGTTTAATTTTTCTAGCTTGAGGTGATGGTTATATGCTATGTACAAGCTTGATTTAGTGAGTTGTTGGTTTGGTATGTATATACTTGATTTGAGATTGTTTTGTGGTGAGAATGAAGCCTTGAAAATGGCTGGAAATTAGGGTAAATAAGGGAAAGTACTGCTGAAATTTTTTTTTTCAGGATCCTTTGACCAGTCTTGGAAAACCTGTTACATGTTGGTGTAGAAAAATCTGAATTTAGTTTCGTTTGTTGCATTTGAAACTAGACTCATAGCTCTTTGAACCGTGCAAAATTCATGGTTTGTTTCATTTTCTATAAATACTAGAAAATTTTCAAAGTGGACTGAAAATCTAAGACTATCCTGTTTTTGCACTTAGTTGAGCAGTGAATTGAGGCTAAGATTTGACTAATTTATGGGCTAAATTTTATGAAGGTGTCTTCTAGAGAGTTGCAATCTTTTGAATCTATTTTCTAACGGTATAAGATTGATAATTTTTGGACTTACGAAACTCAAGTTATTATTTTCTAAAAGAATTGTGCATGCTAGAAATTATGGTGCATAGTGGTAGTGTGATTAATTGGTAAGGTGTGTGCACTAAATTTGGTGGATAAGAGGGGTTTTAGGTAAGAGGAATTATGTGATTAAAAGTGGTAAGAGTACATTAGTGAAATATAAGTTAAAAACACAAGAGAAGCAAGGAAACAAGCTTGAACCGAACTGTATCACTTGACACTGGTCAAAACCCATACTTGACCAAGACTTTTCTTTCTTTAATTCCTCATTTTTGTTTAAAACATTCCTTTCTTATTTTGAGAGGTGCTGGCCAAATTTTAGAAGGAAAAAGAGAGGAAAGAAGGAAAAAAAACACAACAAAGAGAGAAGAAATGGGTAAGTGACAAGTGTTGATCATCCAAACCACCTTTGACCAAGATGCCTTCTAGTATTTATCTTCCTAATAGCAGCCATTAGCCTTCATTTCTTTCCCTTTTTCAGCCAAACTAGAGAGAGGATAAATGAGAGGATAAACTTCAAATTTCATCTTGGTTTTTCTTGATTTGGAGAGAAATCCACAAGAATTCTTGATTTACTCCGGAGAAACTTGCAACAAGGGAGAAAGGAAGCTTGAGGTGAAGAAAGTTGGAATAGGCAACCTTATTTTGCTTCTGATTCTTGAGATTTGAGGTATTTTGCTAGAAAATCTCCTTTTCTCCAATTGTTTTGGGCTGTTTATCCTATATATATGGATAAGAAGCATGTCTATGGCAATTTTAGGGATTTACTAGGGTTTGGTGAGGTTGTGCTAGGATATATTCAAATTTCCAGCCTTGTTATGTATATGGTAGCCTTGAGATGTTACTTTCAGCCTTGATTTGCTCTTTTAGTTTAACATGAAAACTTCTAGCTAGAGTATGCATTTTTTTCCTCAAAATGAAATTTTCCAGCTTTGCTTTGCATTTTCAATCATGATATGATGATATCTAGTTTTGATATGGACTTGAATGAGCTGGCATGAGGATTTCTAGCTTTAATATGACTTTTTAACTTCTAAATAAGGATTTTTCCAACTTTAGTACCGAATTTCCAGCCTTAGTTACAAATTCTAGCTTGGTATGGTTGTTTGTGTAACATATATATATGTGAACTTGGATAGCCTTGTAACCTGGAATATGTGTCAAGAGCCTCCTATCATTTGTGGCTTTGGTTGGGACTATTTTACCATGATGTTTAGCTTTGGAATTGGAAGGGAAAGTTAAGGCCAAACAAGGGGAGGTGCTATCCATTTTTTTTCATGCAGCATAGATGAGTAAAGACGAGGGTTGTGGTATAGATTTAGGCTGGTTTGGCCTAAGCTTGTTTGAGGTTATTTAAATTCACCTTATTTGAACCATAAGCTTGGTTTTGTGTACCAAAATTGTGCATTTTCACAAGGAGGGAAAAATGATGGGTTCTAGTAACTTGTATCCAATGGTTAACTTGAACACTCTAATTGGCTTTCTACCAAAATAGTGAGTATGCCTCACTTATGTTTTGCTAAGTTATATGGGTTATTCTTTTTCATAAATCTTTCCTTCGATATTGACGAGACAAGTTGGGCATTTTGAAACACTGTTTGATTGTAACTTGCTATATGATATTTACTCGCAGATTTCAAGAATGACCAAGGTGTAAGGTCTAACCTTGATGTTGCTAAACAGTAACTCGTTGGTGAGTGTTAAGTGCATGTTTCTTGATATTTTGATTTAAATGATACATGTTGCCACGTGTTATGTGTTTGAATATTGAACTTGATAAGGTAAGGGTGTACTTTATCACACTCGTCCTCTCCTTCTTAAATGATCATGTACTTGCTTGAACTTGATTGACTTATGCCTGTGCTTGACTTGTAAGTGTTGAGCGGCAGTATGTACCACACTCAATTCGAGTGGAAGATGCCTCTCATCCTGTCTCAGTACCATTATCTTGATTAACCGGATTGGAGAGTTATCTCATCGACACTAGTGCTGAACTACAATATGTACCATATTCAATTCGAGTGGGAGGTGCCTCTTATCCCGTCTCAGTACCATTATCTTGATTAAGTCTATTAGAGAGTTATCTCATCGACCCTAGTGCTGAGCGATAGTATGTACCACACTTAATTCGAGTCGGAGATGCCTCTCATTCTCGTCTCAGTACCTCTTGACGGGCGTCTCAGTACCTCTTGACGGGCTTTTGATATACGTACAAGTTAAAATTTGATTTATACCCGTTTGACTGCAAGTATACAGGTCAAATTAATAGTTTAGGGCATGTATCGAGTCGATCCCACGAGAAAGATTGTACAATTACCGGTGTTACTAAGGCTTCTCTATTATTAAGACTATCAATGAAATATAAGAAATGAAACCTTCTGAACTTATGTAAAATTACAAATGAAAGCTCCTTAGATTGTGGTATCCCTAACTACTCATGCAAGTGTCATTTTTGGATCATTGAATACTACCATCTAGGCTAGCTATGGTGTAATTTCCTTATGCATATGAATCCTACTTTCGTAGTGAATCAATTATACTCATAACTAATCCATACCTATTCTCATGGTTATGAAATTAATTACAAGTCCATTTCTTCAATGAAATTACGTGAAAGAATCACTAAAACCACATAGGTGCACCCCTACTCTCGTGAGTGTACTCCCTATGTTTAGCACTTTTTGAACCAGTGTTAAATCTCAATTTTCATTGCAGAAACAACACCTTAGATAATCACAATCAGTGGTACCAGATTAATCATGATATAAAGAGCTAAAGTGCTAAATAATTTGCTTAAAACATAGCAATCAAATAGCCAAATAATAAACACTAACAATCATAGGAAGTTCAACCAAACCCAAGGCATAAAGTTTAAAGATACATAATGAATACAAAATCCAGAACTTGCATGTTAACTATACTTAAGAATCTGATACAAAAGATAAAGAGTTGGAGAGGAGATAACCCATGTCACTTGAGTTTCAACTCCTCCTTCTTCATCTCTATCATCATCCTAATCTAACCAATATACAAGAGTGGATGAATTATACTATTCTACGCTAAACTAACCTAATACTCAGAAGATGTAAGAGCTACATTTCTGCACTCTCCAAGTTCTCCCATATGTCTCTCTAGTCTCCCATATGTCTCTCTATTCTCTCTTTTCAATCTTGCAAGTTTTGGCTATTTCAAAACAAAGGTGGTCAAGGAATGAGGCTTACACCTCCCTTTTACAGCTACAAAGTGCTTCTCACATGTCTGGAATTACATGTGACTTGTTGGAGGTGAAATTGAGTTTTTCGTGTAAAGAGCAGCCTTCTCTGACCATAATCTGGCCAGAAATCCGGCCAAGTTTCGACCGGATTGCTACAGTGACATTTTGGTGCACTTTTGTTCAATTTTCAGCTCTGCTCCGATTTTGCGTCAAGCTTAACTGAACTTTTCTTGATGATAAAAACTGATTTAGCTCTTGACCAAAACATGAAACTTGTAGCCTTTTGAGTTAGCTTTCCAATACATCAAGAATCCCCTCATTTGGATTTGTGTAGGTTGATAAATGACCAAAATACCCTTAACTACTCATTGCCCTATTTCAGTTTCGACCAATAGAAATTGGCTACTGTAATTCGATTTTTTGACTTGGAAAACCTTCAAACTGGATTCAAATGTCTTCACCAAAGTTGTCGATCTATCTATAATCTTCAAATTGGTTCAAGAATCATCTTAATCCGATCACTGTAGCTCAAGTTATAGCCGAAATATGAAAATGTGTTAAAACTATCAAAATACATAAAATCCAAGTAAAAAGTGATAAAAACTTCATTTAACCACTTAAAAGCATTTGTTACCAATTATAGCCAAAATAATTCATTTTCTTTCAATAATATAACCAAAGTGACTAAAAATAATATAAAATGACATACAATTATTACATAAATTAGTCACTTATCACCTCTATCTTGATTAAGTCAATTGGAGAGTTATCTCATCAACCATATTTGTTCTTGCTTGGATATACTCAAGTATTACCACCACTGTTTATATTTGGTGTTCGGCCAACTAAGGGGTATGTTTGGTGGACAAAAAATTGGTGTAAAGTGGAGATTTATGGTCATTATTTTTACTTCTTTAAACGTTGACGGAGTATTAATGGGTTTGGATCAAACTACTGCAACAGGAAAATTGGCTCGTGAGAGCTCCTATATCCTCTTAATGAACGTGTTTTAGTCCTTTTGTGGCTTTACATGAAACCATTGTTGTTATTCTGTACATATGCTACTTGAGTTAAATTATGGTACTTGCTCTCTTTGCTTGCTTGATTTCTTGGTCTCATTGAGCGTCCTCTCATCCCTTTAACTTGTTATTCCTTAATAGGAATTTGAAGTGAAGAATTGGAGGCGCTAGACTAGCCAACTTTTGTCTAGAGTCAGTGTGATTCCCTGAGCCACTTTTGGACATTTGGAAGTGTAGATTTCATTTGTATTTGAAATATTATGGTTGTAATAGTTAACGCTGTTGCCTAAGAATTCTGGTTGTTGTTATTCAAGTACTTTTTGGTTCGAGTGATTGCATGAGTCCCGGCGAGAGTTGGGCAGGCGGTTCGCCAAACTTTTGGGTTCACCCTAGGGGGAGGTGGGGTCGTTACACTAATCCCACCGATAAGTTGGACCTGGGGTGCATTTTCATTTCTCTTGTTAGTTGTCTGGGTTTGGATCTAATTCCACCAACTATCTAGACCTAGGATGCATTTTTATTTCTCCTACTAGTTATTTGGGTTCGAATCTAATCCCACCAACAAGTTAGGTTTGTGGTGCATTTTCATTTTCTCACGCTAGTTGCTTGGACTCAAGTCTGATCACAACAACAATTTAAGCCTAGGGTGTATTTTTATTTCTTCCGCTAGTTGTTTGTGCTCGTGTCTAATTCCATTAACTATTTAGACTTGGGTGTATTTTTATTTCTCCCGCTAGTTGTTTGGGATTGAATCTATTCCTACCAACGGTTTAGACTTGAGGCATATATGCATTCTCCTGCTAGGCATTTGGGCTGAATTTAATCCCACTCATTTTCTCCCGCTGCGCCCCCTTCCATCTCCCTTCTTGGAGTATAATCGCGTTCCTCTATGCACTTCTTCCTTATGAGAACTCCCTGTTCTTTATGGGTTTATTTAACAATTGCGCTCCATCATGCATTATATATTTTTATTTAGAAGCTCTGAGAGCTCAGACTTCTTTGCTGTGTAAAGATCCCAAATGGATAATGCACTTGTTTCATCATAGTTCACTTGTATTTGAACTATGTTTAACCTGATTTTCATGGTGGGATACGTAGGCAGTTCTACACGAGTTCGGTCATGTTTTTTGCAATTTTATTGCATCGTTTTTGTCCAATAATTTTAACCAAGTATTGGCTTGTTTATTGTGACTCTAGTGCAGTCAGAAGAGATAGGTAACCAATTTGGTGTTTATGTTTTTATCTTGAATTTCTTCGAAACTCCCCACAAAATGAGCAAGTTGTAAACACCAAAAGTTTGTCAATTTTTAATATTTTCTTGAATTTTATTTATTTAATGAGTTGTTTATTTTCTTACATTCTAATGTGTATTTTTCTCATTTTTATAGGTTTGTCTTAAGAAAAGAAAATTCAAAAAAAAGGAAGAAAAAATTAAGAGAAAATCAAGAAAAAAATCACTTCCTAATCATTTCTTTTTCAACCAATACACTATTAACCAATACCAACACGTCACTCAATTCCATCCCTATTTTGTTAACCAAAAAATAATCATTACACACTCAACAAAAACTGTGACGACCCCACTTCTCCCAAGGGCGAACCCAAGGGTATCGGCGGGCCGCCTGCCTAACTCGCGCCAGGACTCAAACCTTAAAGCGATAAAAACCAGAAAATCTAAAAGAGTACCTTACATACTATATACAAATCCCAAAAAGGTTATAATTACATTCTCCAAAAGTATCTGCTCAAACTATTACACCCTTATAATTACAACCAAAACTAAAAGGTAGACCCTAAGGAGGGTCCTTATACAAACCACCACAATAAAAACAAACATCCTAATTGTCCAACTATGACAAACCAAAACTAGTGTAAGTGCCCATAAGTCCCCGCGTCGGCCCCTGCTAAGGAAAACAAAAGGAACGGGGTAAGCTATATGCTTAGTAAGTAAACAGGGGCAAAAGCGTAAATGTCACGTAACCACAGTTACTCAATAAGAGTAAAGCAAAAGCAGAAAAATAACATCACATAATAAGGATACAGGTGGCTCCAAAGCCAAGTCGTTGCCATGCGTGACCTCCTGTCGACACTCCGTCGACCATACATAAGGTCCGTAGAACTCCACTTGTACACCCACCGAACACCTTATCACCCTCACTGGCCAGTCACCTCACAAACTTGCCCAGGCGAACGAAATCACAAACTTGAGCTTGAGTCACAAGCTCGGGTCACAAAATTGGTTCACATACTCAGCGAACCGGGTTCACAAACTTGGTGACCTCAAACCAAGTTGGACTGACTTCGACCAAGCCCTAACCGGCTCGAATAGTCCATCTAGGTATTGAGTTCAACCTCAAACTCACAAAATTCACAAAATTATTCAAAAGTCACCCTGAGCCACCAGCTCAAGGGTTTTAGTTCCAAAATTGCTCATATACATAAGCCATGTACAAATATGTGTGCAAATTAGGGTTTAGAGCGAGTGCGATAAAGTACACCCTCGTCTAAGTACCCTCTTCATACATATCGAAACACATAAGCAACTAACATACAAAAGCGGCCTGAATACTTACTCCAAATACAAAAGTAGTACAAAAGCGGAAATCACTTCGTTGGTTGGCTAGTAGTGGGCCCCACCGGCTCCGCCTAGTTCACCACCGTCTGAAATCGAAGATTGTGTCACAATATATCACAAACAGCTACTCACACACGTAAAACAAGCAAAACGGCAAAATTGGCACGCGCAAGTGCGAAAACGGCAAAAGGGGCACACGCGCGCGCGGAACGGCAAACGGGACGGCCAAATCGGCCATCTTAAACCGTTTTGGTCGAAAGTTAGGCTAGGAGTGTCGGATCAAGGTGAGCGAGATACCGTTTCGAAGCTAAGAGGAAGGGCTACAATTCTCATGAAGACATCTCAACCCAGATCTCAATAGGTATAGGTCAAAAAGGCACGAAATAGTGCCAGCTGTTTCATGGCAAGTTACCAAACATGCCCTGTTTGCAAGGCCGTAACTCACGGCTCAGAAATCGAAATCAAGAAATTCCAAAGGCGTTAGAAAGCTGAGACATAAGGGTAAAACTTTGATGTTTTGGCCAAGACCTGAATCCACTCATAACAGAACGAAAATCGAGTGTCAACGTACCCGTCAGAACTGTCCAAATACAAGGCAGTTCTGACGAGCGTTATTGTTTTGATCATAACAGGAGCTACGGAACTCGGTTTTCGACGTACTTTATACCGTTTCGAAGCTGAGACCAAGATCTAAATTTCTTATGAAGGATTAGACACCCAGATCATATGGAATCAGAACAGAAAAATGCACGGCAGAAACTGAAATGCAAAACGTACACAAACGGACGTCTAAAACAGGTCTGAGGGTTTTGTCTATAACTCGGAATACATTAATCCGTTTAACCTGAAAATTTACAGGTAGATTCAGCACTTAAAAGGCTACAACGTTGAAGAAGGCCACTTAACCTAGTTTCGAGTGTAACTAGGTCAAAACTGTAAGATACTAAACCAGAATCGTAAAACAGGTGAACAAACCGCAACCTGGTGCAAACAGCATAACTCAGCCTACTTAAGTCCAAATTCAGAAATTTCAAAGGCATATGAAAGCTTAGAAACAGGGATACATTTCATCAGAAGACTAGAACAACCAATTCTGAAGTAATCCTATCCAAAATCACCAATTACAAGTGCAGTTCTTACATTCGGACAAAACCAGAACAGCAAGGGTATTTTCGACTTTTCTCACTCTACGCTACTCCGATTGACCTGAAATTTTACAGGCACCTATAAAATGTCATTTCCTACAACTTTCATGTTTTAAGCCAAGGCCAATTCGGCCTCTATCTAGGACCAAAATATTCGGACAGAATGAAGAACCAAGAAACCCCAATTTTCCAGATTTCATTCAAAACAAAAATCACTTGCAATCTTCCACTTTTTCCACCATCTAGCATCATTACATACCATTTCCAACCATCATATATAGCCACACAATGATGCTTATATTAAAACAGGAAAAATCCCAATAAATATAAAACTTCACTAAATCATCCACAAATCAAGATATAAACCATAATTTTTCATCTCTTAACACCACTAAGCATGAATTAAGCTTCATTAGGTGAAGGAGAGAGTTCATTCATTACTCACCTAGTAAAACAAGAGAGAGGGAGTTGCTTGTCACCTTAGCTTCCACAAACACTTCACCAATCAACTTACTAATACCAAATGAAGAGGTTTTATGGAAGGAATTCAAGATTAACCGGTTAGTTTATGAGATTGAGCAAGATTAGGACAAGGAATTGAGAGAGATTTTTCTTTCTTCCTTTGGAGAGAATTTCGGCCAAGAGAGAGAAAAGAATGAGGAAGATTAAGCTTCATTTGTCTTATAAGAAGGTTGGAAAAAATAAGAATTAATTCTAGCCACAAGTTTGGTTAACACTTGGTTGAATCACAACCACACAATTTTCTCTCTCTTGTTGCATTTTGAACCACTAATTTTCGGCCAATAAGAAGCTAAGAGGGGGGGGAAAATATTTTGCTCTATTAGTGGTAAACTTGCATGGCAAGTAAGTGGTGGTCAATTGGTGCGTTCAATCGGTAATGCGCGGGACCCGCCGGTTCGCGCCGTTTTTTCTTAAAACACACGTACTAGGGTTTTTACTTCCTATTCACTAATCTTATCTTATTGCTCCTAATTACATATTATTTCTCACTTAAAAGTCACTTTTAATCACCAAATTTGATCCTTTTTCCGTACCAAAATTTCATCCGGCGAAAATCACAAAAACCCTAATTTTGCTCCAATGCTGAAACCGAAGAGTGAAACCCTACTTTCTAGGCTCACTTGCACTTATTATGGAATAATTGGATAGTAGGGCTTTAAATCTTAATCCCTACATAGGGTTTTCGAAATACTCCTAAAACCAAACGTTACCGCCCAGCTAATGAATATATCAACGTAGAACGGACTGGGGCCTCACAAAAACACATAACCACTCCACCAATTCTTTCTCCCCACTCTCGGCTCCCTCTTTTTCTTTTCCCCTCAAGACACAAACACTACACACTTACAACCACTCCAACAAAACTTACAAATACAACTCTCCTCTCTCAGCTCCCCTCTCTCCTCCCCTCTCAATTTTCTTCCACTATCACACACTCACACAAAAAGTCTCTCAGCCTCTCATCTCTTTCTCAATTCTCAATTTTACACACTATGTGAGGACCCAAATTTTTATTTTCTTACTTTTATTTCATTTTACAGGCATATTTAATTATTTATTCACTCGTTTACTCCGAACAATTTATTTTATCCATTTTAATCCATTTGCATGGAACAATGTCTCAATTATATTTTTAAAACGTTCTGTTAGCGAATTTAATTTTTCTGCGGCTCGTTTAGCGAGAAATAGTGAATGCATATTTTTCGAGGTGAATTCGGTCCAAGAGTGCAGTAATCTTAGAGAATTAAGAATGATTAATTGTAGACTAAGAAAAGTTAACTGAAAGATCAAATGTGAGTGAGTTAAATTAAGTTCAATTAGAAGCACTAATTGCACACTAATCGATTGTTGACTTTTGGGCACTAAGAGCACCTTTATGTCATTCCTCTTGTCATTCCATCAACTCACCACCTACCAACCAAAATCTTTTCTTCTTCCCCTTGCTTTGGCCAATCCCCCTCGCCTCATTTCCTACATGAAAATTTCAGCTCCTTGTCCTCCATTCTTGCTCCACAAAAGCTTGCTTCTTGTCTTAGTTCTTCATACAAGCTTGGAAGAGGACTTGAACAAGGAAGAAACCTTGGTGATTTAAGAGCTCAACCCCTAGTATTTAGTCTTCATTTTGGCAGCAAGGTAATCATCCAAGAAACCCTCAACTTTTCCTCTCAAATCTTAGTAGTAAGTTAGTTTAGTTAGTTTAGTTGTTGGGTTGTTGATGGGGTCACAAGAACTTTGACCTTAGGTAGTGGACTTGAGATGGCTTTATAGGTAGAGGCCTTGAAGATTTTGGATGTTTAATTGCTTATTTATTACTTGTTTTGATGAGATATGGTTTAGTTATAGTTGCAAAGTTGAAAAAGAAAGCTAGAGAAATGAGAGATGCTTGCTGGCCGAAATTTGCTGGTTATTCCTCTCTTGTTAATTTCAAATTTTTGATGTTATTTTGGTGCAATAATGCTTGATACATGTTGGTGGTTATGTGTATTAAATGCCTTCCAAAAATCTTTCCATTTGGTTGTGTTAAAGTAGGGTTAAAGTAAGAATGAATTCTGGAAAATTTTCTGAGCAGGAAACCCCAACTAGTGTTCATGTTTTAAGTCATAACTTTTTGTCTGGGAATTGAAATCAAGTGTTGTTTGTGGCATCCGAAATTAGACTCTGACAGCTTTTGTCGGTATAAAATACGCCTCCTAACTCATTTCCTATGAGCCGTAGTGAACCAGCAAAGTTGACTGAATTTTCTCACTGCTTTCATCCGAGAAACAGTCATAGCTGCAGTTTGTAGCTCAATTTTCCCTATCGTGCAAACTGAATTTTAAGACTGTTCCTTCTAGTGAATTGTAGAATTTTGAACCTAATTTTCAATGATACAAACCACACTAAAATTTGAGTATTGTAACTCTAGTTATGATCAGATTTTGAATCTCTGTCTAGTACGTCAGAACGGGAATTTTCGTAAACAGATTCCAAAATTCAGTTTTCTTAGAACTGTGGTCTCTTGGAGTAGAAAGGTCCAAATTAAGTTCCGTTTATTGCATTTGAAACTAGATTTGGAGTTTTAATTGTGGTATAAATTTCAAGGGCTGATTCATTTTTTACAAATTTTGCCGAATTTCCAAACTTCACTGAATTTGCAACCTGTTTTGCTCTATCCTATCTAGAACAGTGATTTTGAGTTAAAATTTGAATGACTTTGAATTGAAGTTTGAGAAAAGTGTCTATATAAAGTTTTAGTTCTTTGAGTCTAGTTTTCAACGATATAAAGTTTTCAATTTTTTGACTTACGGAACTCAAGATACCATTTTTCCAAGTAGTGCCACTCTAAGCTGAAAATTTTCTGATTTCAAACAAATACTCTTTTTAAGAACTTTCCACCTTCCTTTGCAACTGTTGGACTGTTTTAAGTTTAATGTCATGATTAGATACAAAGTCTCTTTGAACTTTAAACTTTCATCTTGAATCTTAGTTTCCAAGGGATTAATCCCCTTTTTATGATTCTTCTTGGTTGCCTAACTTTCTTAGTTAATGGCACTTCTCTTCATACTTGAATTATAGACTTCAACCCTTATTCTTATAGCCTCGATTCCCATGAGTTTGACTCCATTAATTTGAAAAATATGAACTTTCTTTATAATCTAAAATTTAGACATGTGAGATTTGAAGTTTTGGGTGATGAAAACCATCTACCCTTTTTTCTCGATTTTCGTGCCAAAAGTAAAAATGGTACTTTCTTTTGGAATTGAGATTTCTTACTATGACTTGAATAAAAAATGACCTTCGAGCTCCTTTTGAGCATTATTTCAACGATTTAGCTAGAAAAGCTTCTTTAACTTGACTCGAACTTGTGACCTTGAGAGTGGGTAGCGAGAAAATATCTTTCTTATTAACCTTAATCGAGCACCTAGGTAATTGTGATTGTACATGTCTCAGGTGGTCACGAAGATGCCAAAGAGCTCGTTTGACTTCTCGCTTCATTCTTGTTTTGCCCTTGACTTATGGTGAGTGTCAAGTGCATGTTCGATGTTAATATGTTTAAATTGATATTTGTATAAGTGCTATATAATACGTGAATTTGTTGAGGCAAATGTGTACTTTATCGCACTCGTCCTCTCTCTCTCTCTCTTCCTCTCCTGATTACATGATACTTGTTAGATGAATATATGTGACTTGCACTTGTACATGAACATGTTTTAACTCGTGAGTATTGAGCGACTAGAAGTATCACGCCTTATACAGGTGGTAGGTACCGCTCACCCCGACTCAATGCTATGATCGACTCCAAGTCGATTGGAGCGTTATCTCATCGACCCATTATAATTGTGGGGACGCCCCAACCCATCGGCTAACCTTGTAACTCGATCCGGCAAGGGTTTGGTTGAGAAGCTTAGTGAACCTTGGGAATAATAGCTTGATCTTTTGAGATCTCGCTTGGCATATTCGAATAGTATCGCCATCTCATGCGTGTTTGGTTCCGAATCCGAGTGGATGTTATGTTGGATGGAGGAAGTAAGTGGAGCACTACGATCGTGTTACTACTTGCATTGACGGAGGGCCAACCCCAGATGGCTCAAATTTGTCGAGACGTGAAAATAGCTCCTGAGAGCTCCTGTATCCTCCTTATGTGTTAATTCCTACTTGTGCACTTAAATGAAATATCATGTTTAAAGTTGCTTTTAAATATGCAGCTCGATTAATTGGTTCTACTTGCTTGCTTGCATGTTTTCTTAGCCTCACTGAGCGTTAGTTCATCCTTTTAAGTTTGTTTCTCCATAACAGGTTTTGGAGGTGAAAATTGGAGATCCTAGATTAGCGACTTTGGTTGAAACTAATATACTTTTGTATGTTATTAGAGATTATTGAAGTGTAAATTTTGTATATTTGGGTTTTGTGGTTTGTAATCATAAATGGTATACTTGGAAGTTTCGACCTTGTATATTTGAAGTACTTCTTAATTAAATCGATGGTGAATTCGTGATCTTTTATTAAACTTGATTGAGTGCGTAAGTCCTGACGAGAGTTGGGTAAGCATTTCACTGATACCCTAGGGAGAGGTGAGGGCGTCACAATTGGTATCAGAGCGCTAGATTTGGAATACCTGGAATAGGGTTAGGAGTTTTTAGTCGTGAACTTTTGGTCATAGAAATTCGTGATAAACCTTAATCTAAATCTTTGAATGGCATCAGTGATCATAAGATCCTAACCTTTAGTTTTGTGGGGTAATTGTAGGTCATGGAAGCAAATGATGGGGATGAGTCACCTCTGAGGCACCTTCCAGCGATTCGTTATCGAGAGAGGCATTGGGGTCCTCTTTGACAGTGAACCCCAGTTCGTCGAACTATGTCTTCATGTGATTGTTGGAACACTTACTCGTACCCTAACGAAGTGATGCTAGCAGTAAACGATGATCGAAGGCGATTATCTGAAAAAACTAGGGTAGTTCGAGAGGATAATCTAGAACTGAAGACGACTGTGGATGTCCAAATTGCTAGATTTCATGAACTAGAGACGGTTGTACTTGAGGAGCGAAAAAATGCTGAGACTCTTCTTGAGTAACTTCAGGAGGTTAAGCACCAACTTACTAGGGTAGTACATGAATTTAGAGACCGGACTGAGGAAATGATGTCTGAGTGTGTTACCTTGGTCAAACAAGTAGTGGATAGCAAGATATTCGACGAGGGACATAGGGTAGGAACTCCTAGTGCTGAAGATGAAAATGATCCTACTAAAATAGCAGAGACTTTTGGCTCCGCCAATCACTAAGCTAGCGATTTAGTCTACTTTAGTAGTTTTGTCTAGGATAGTCGAGGTGGTGTTTGTTTAAAGGCCATTGTATTTTGTTTAACTGTGCTTCCTATTTTTTGAAACACTTGAACGTTACTTATGAGGTGCTTGACTTTATTGCTCTATGACTTCTAATCTATGCTATGGGTTGTGCATATTTGTAATTATTTCGGTGTCTCTCCTATTTATTTTTTGTTTTGCATGATTGTAGTGTAATTTTAAACTTCGCATATGTATATTTATTTCACGTTATGCCTTTAGAAGATATTAAAATTATGGACGGCCGAAAAAGTGGAAGGGGTCGAGGGCGAGGTGTTAGATAATCCCAAACTCAAGGGGATAATCAGGAATCAGCAATTAGACCGAACCATGGACAAGAAAATGAAGGGGATAACCAAGTAGTTACTACTATTAACTGTAGGACTGATATCTTAGTACGGTTAGCTAAGCGTCAAGGCCCTGAGCCAATCAACCAAGAGAGGGGTGAGGATAGAGGTTTAGAGCGATTCTTGAAGTTCTCCCCACCTAAGTTTCACGGAGGGTTTGATCCCGAAGCAATAGAAAAGTGGTCTGAGAGGATAATAATAAGGCACTAGTGAGAGTAAGAGGTTAGGGATTTTTCTTGAACAATTTTGTAAGTGAGTTAGGTGTGAAATTTTTATATTAAGGAATATGATTCCGTATTTTGTTATGTGTATAAGTGATGATAGTAATTCTTGTGGAGACTCAAGAGCTCGTCCATATTAAGCAGAGATTAGTTAAGATTTATACTCTGGGGTTGTGACAGCCCCACCTCACCCTAAGGCGAACCAAAAGGTTCAGCAGACCGCCTGCCTAACTCTCGCCAGGACTATGGAGTCAATTCACACAAATCCAATATAGTACGCGCGAAAGGATCTAAGACAACGAACAATTGCAGGCCATCAACAGTTACAACAGAACTTACCAAACCATACGGAAGTACGGAACGTCGGTTAAACACTTATACATTTTTTTACATCGGAGTCTTGAACAAGTGAATCAAAATACAAGCCGAAATATTCATGCTACACAAAATATAATTAGGGTTTCGGTTACAAAGAAGCTTAACAAAATAACATATACATTAGCTCGACCCCTTTTCTTCCAAAATCACGGTTTCAAAGTTTGTCCCCTGTAAGGAAAACAAAGATAACGAGAAGGGGGTGAGCTTACGCTCAATGAAGTACCAAAATAATAGCAAGTAAGAAACGTGGCCTTCATATTCAATTAGTCACATATATGAATCAAATAAAGAAATGAACAAACATCATAGATAGAAAGGATACGGGTGGCTCTCAGGAGCCAAATTTCCATTTGCTTCACCGAAGCTTGATCGAAATAATAGTTGACACTTCGTCAACGCTAAAGGAGTAACCAATACCATAGACTCCACTTTCTCCGATTCCTTCCACCTCACATACTCCTACCGGGCCCGAACTCCAATCAGTTCAGAAATGGTAATACTCGAGTATACCGGAATCAAAGGTTTCAATACCCAAAGATCCCAAAACAAACTACCGTGATTCGTTATCTAATCGACCAGGTCCTTGCCGGCCCGATTCGAGTAACTAGGCCACAGGTGTTGAGCTCAGAGGTTACAGAAAGGTCGTTGGATACAAGTTTTCAAACGACGTCCGAACAGATACAGATACAGATAACAGATACAGATGACAGATTCAAATTTGCACCAAAATTGGCATATGAATAGACAGAGAACGAGTGTGATAAAATACACTCTCGTCTCAAACAAAATAAACAGATAGTTCAGTCGTTCATATCACAGATTGCATGTACAGAAACCGAGTTAAACAACAAGTGAGGGGAGTGGTACACTCACAGGTTTAAGTACGGATACTTCAAAAGTTTTCACTTCAGACTGGCTTTAATCGCCAAGAAACTCTAAAATCATCAAAGTAAAACAATTGAAGGTTTCACATCCAAAATCGAGTAAACGGAATGTACAAGTGAGGCTTGACTACACGTCGTACATCTTTTCAGGTTAAGTACCCGTACAAAAGAATAAACTATGACTTTTGAGCAAAAAGATAACAGTTGGTCCTAGGGTTACAAACAACTCCCAAAACCCATCATTTTTACCAAGATCAACTCAACTTGAAAGAATCGCGTAGCCCTAAAATTTTGGGCAGCATACCCTCTGTATTTACCTATTTTCCAGCCATTTATGGTTTCATTGTTTTCCTCAACCAATCCCAAAGTCACACACAAAAATAACCTCATTGTAATAGCCGTTCAATAGGCTCCAAGTGGTACAAGTACAAATTCAAGTTAGGACAATGGTCCGGTAATGAAGTTTATGCCCTAAACCAAAAGACAGTTTTGACGTCATTTAGCGGAACGGACACAACTGGAGCTACACTTATCGGATTGGGGTGTAATTTACACGATTTCGAAGCTAAGACAGAGAGCTATAACTTTGGTGCAGACTAATAAGTCTAGTTCTCACCCTAACTAGATCAAATTTACCAAAACAACTCCAGATTTTCCAGTTCGAAACTCACCGCGGAAATCAACTATTAGTCCTGCTTTATTCACTCATATCTCAGCACACACAACTTCAATTCAGGTAATTCCAAAGCCATTTGAAAACTAAGATACAAGGCTATAATTCTTAAGAAGACATCGACAACTAAATCAGTACTATTCCTGGTCAAAACAACCAATTACAGAGGCTGATTAACATGTTCGGATAGAAACATGGCAGCAGGGGTATTTCGGTCTTTTCATAGGCTACATTGCTCCGATTGAGTTGGAATTTTGTAGGCTACTATAAAACATCATTCTATACAACTTTCATGTTTTGTGCTAAGGCTAAATCAGCCTCTAAATAGGTGTAACAGTACCAAGCATAATTGGGGAAAAATGAAACCCTAATCTGGAAATTTCCTTTCAAAGCGGAAATTTTCCGCAAATAGCCACAATTTACGCACTATCACTTCATTCTAAACCATTCCCAACCATCATCCATGGCCACACAATAATAAATAGATAAAAATAGAAAAATCATGAATAAATAGAAAAATTCACCAATCTCAACCAAAATCATGAAATAACCCACAAAATCACCTCTTAGGCTACCACAAGCCACTAATTAAACATCATTAGATAGAAAAGAGGGGTTCCTTAGCCACTCACCTTATCAACCCAAGAAAGGAAGCAATTTAGCACCTTAGTCTTCCAAACCACTTCACTAATCACCTCACAACTACTAAGAGAAGGATTTTTATGGAGAACTTTCAAGTTTAATCGGTTGGTTTGTTGGATTGAGCAAGGTTGGAGCAAGAAATTTGAAGAGGTTTTCCTTTCTTTTCCTTGAAGGTGGCCGGCCAAGAAGCTTGGAATTTGGGTGATTTTTGAGCCAATTTTTGTATTAATTAGTAAAGTAGTAAATAGTGGTCAAAAGGTAAGAATAAATCTCCATGTGACACTTGTCCCTCTCATTAAATCCAAAGTTATCCTTTTGTCTCTCTCACACTAATCCATTTAGTAACTTCTAATTATCTCTTTACACCTGATAAATTAAACCCAATATACACAATTTAACCTAATTGACCAAATTTTATCAAACTTACCGCACTAGTGGGTCCCACATCCGGTATATACTCTTAAAACCTTATAAACTAACTTATACTAGAAAAAATTATTTCAAAACCATCTTTACTCATAAAAATTATTTTCACAATTTTTCGAATAAATAAAATGTGGAAAAGCGTGCAATTAATAGAAAATAAAACCTAATAATTAAGAAAAGTATGGGTTCTCACACTCTCTCCCCCTTAAAGAAATTTCATTCTCGAAATTTTTTTATCAACGGAATCTTTCAAAATCTAAGGTACCTAACGGATCGTACCTTCTACGTCCTCAGACGAGTCAGGGCCGGTACCTTCGATCCAGCCCCTTCATTTTCCGACTGTCCAGGGTTAGTTTTAGTGAGTTGCGGGATCCTTTTTCCTTTTTGCAATCGAACTGGGCAGTCAGCAATCCGATGATCGGCACTTCCGCAGCGCAGACATTTTCCCTCTTTCTTCCAACAATTTGTCTCCGTATGATTTGGTCCTTCGCAATATCTACAGGGACCACGAGTAGCAGAGACCGGTCCCCCCTGAAAGACATCACGCAACACCCCCTGTTGTCGTTGTCGCGCCCCACTTTTTGATAATGTGTGTGGAAGTAGTGTGTGTAGTGTGTGTGAACGTGTGTAGAAGTGAAAGCAAAGACCGTGGGATTGTAAAATGCGACGATTTTGGTCAAGTAAAGTTCAAAAGGGTTTTATGTATGAAAAATGGAGCCGCCACTTGGTATAGAGTTAGGGTGTACCAAGTCACCCAAAAATGAATTTTATTTTTTGAATGAAAAAGTAAACAAACCCTTTTTGAAAACTTTAAGGTCTACGTAACCAAAAAAAGGGATCGGGGGTCACGTTTGGTAAGGGAGAAGGCAAAGGCTGAGCCTAAGGCACTCCCTTACCCTAGCCAAAGCTAGTTGCGTGACTTACCCCTACTTTTCCTAATTATTCTACCCAAAGAATGTATCGCGTGTTGGATATGACTATATGAATGCAAAACCTAGACCTAGGGGGACATGGGAAAAATTTCTCTTCAAAGGTTGAGTGGTGCCAATCACATTAATTGTGAAGCCCAATAATGATCCTTTGGAGAGGTCACGTACAATCCTAAATGACGTAAAAATGAGTGGAATGAATGCATGCCATGTGAAAATGTGAGTTTGTGTGTAATGAAAAAGTAATAAAAATAATAGTGGGTAAGTAGAAATGTGCAAATGGATTTACAAAGTAAGGTGAGTAAAAATGACAATGTGAAAATAACATAAAGTGCATGTGTGCGAGTGATATTATAAAGTGTAAGTAGTTGAGTGAAAACGTGCAAAATTAAAGTAGTGTGAAGTGAGAATGTGGAAAAAGGGTTAGAATATAAAGTAGAAGTGTATGTGATAGCTAATGAGTAAAATGCATGAATCCTATAGGAATGCATCAAGACGGGAACAGGGAGTCCTAACTTTGTGACTTTAATTTTCCCTTTGATTAGAAAGGAGAACTAGCGTGCTAAGGCTATTTTGTAGCCACACTCGCTCGTTTCCCTTATCGAAAGGGGACTCTTCAAGCAAATGTATCCTATAACTAGTATGAGAATGCAAAAAGCCTAGAATGAGGGGAAAAGAATTGGAAGAGCATGCCAAATGATAAAAACTAAAAAAAATGCATGAAATGTAGTGAACATGCAAATATGCACTAACAAAAGGGGGACGGCCTATTGGGTCTAGCGTTGGACTAGCCCATTCTATGAATTCCTACTAGCGTTGGACTAGTGGAAACGTACATTCATCCATCACATTCATTCATGGCTATGGAAAGCGAGTAGACATGCCAAACACTCGTAAACACGTAGCACGTAACACTTAGCATGCTCGACTAGATGCAAGAACCTAATAAAGCAAATTAACACATAGCAACAAAAACAAGCAATCAAGCTAATGGACCTATTACATTTGCTAGATAGGCACACGTTTTCAATATGTCTTCATCAAATGCTCCTCCAAGCCCTATCTATTACAAGCCAAGAGGTGTACACATACCCCATAAAAGAATAACTTAATTAAAAGCAAAAGTAAATAAAATAAATGAAAGAGATTAAGGAAAAGCAAGGAAAACAAAGTAGACATGCAATTCTCACTTAGCACATTGGATCACATAGGGGAGAGACAAAAAAGATAAAAGAAGTTATACCTCCCTTGGAATGGTGTCTCAATGAAAGAAAAATGGCTTATTTATCCTCCAAAATAAAAGAAATGATCAAGGTACCAATTTATTTGGGAAAATTAAAGAAAATATGCAAACACGGGCTCACATGGTCATAAAACTCTTAAATTCATGCATGAAGTGCAATTTAAACAAAGCATGGTAGTTAATTGAAACAAACAAGCAATTGAGTTGAATAATGGAAGTTGCCAATGACCAAATTTAGGACATTATTCAATTGGTTGGGTCATAGTAGCATTAGTTAGAAGCAAGGGGTTGAAATGCAATTCTTCCTTTATTTTCATGCATGCAGTCTACGTAGAAGAAGTGTTCTTTTCCTGCAATATTTCTGCCGTGAATTCCTTTCCATTTTATCATGCAAATATGTTCAACAAATGCCAGGATTTCTACTATCAACCATTGACTAAACATGCAACTTCATTGCAGGATTAAAACAAAAATTGAAGCTGACCATCAAGGGTAAAAATTAAACAGCAAAAGAAGGAAAAAGAAAAAGATGCAGCAGGGCTCTCTGCAATTCAAATAGCCCAGCCGCAATCTTCATTTCTTAGTTGCAGGCTTTAGCCTCAAGTGCAGAATTCAGCTCCATCATCCAGCTTTCCAACTTAACATTAAAACAGCACACAATCCAAACACAACTATCACAAAATCTGCCCACTTTGCATCATGAAACTTGTAAATTTAGATATCAATAGTCGGACAACATGCATGCAAAAACTGAACAGTCCAAGTGATGTTTATCAATGCAGCAAAACGAAAATGAAAGCAAGACTTTCAACTCATGTTATGAACCTCCCTCAACCACAAGCATCTATTCTTAAAAGACTAAACATAGCAGCTAGATGTAAAGTGTAGCAAAGTTCTTTGCAACTTTCATATAATCTCGGCAAAACACAGCTTTGAAACAATTCCAAACAAAACATGGCTGAGCACCTTAAGATAATGCAATTGTTGGAAAAATTTCATACAATCTTTCATTCAAAGCTACAAACAAGCTTCTGCAACTAAGACTTTTGACATCTGATTTAAAATTATATCACAAAGCTAGCTGCCAACTTTCATTTTCAAATGTAGATTTCGGCCTCCCATACAACTTTGAGCAGATATTTTCAAAAACTAACCCTACAACTTTAAGCTAAGCGAACTACATGACCCCCCCACCATCGAATCAAGCAAAAGAACTTAGAAAGGGATCATGCCAAAAATCTGGAAAAATATACAAGAATGGTTCGGCAACTTGGTTACTTATTTTTCCAGCAAGTATTTGAACCTGATTTCAACATTTCAGACTTTAAACATACAAACTCAACTCCAAACCTCCTATTTCCTTTTCCTCAAAACAGGTTAAACATGCAATTTAGGTGGAAAAACTTGATGTACAGTCACAGAATAGAAAAACAAAACAGAGAATGCAACTTTTTTTTGTTTTTGCTAAGAAATTTTGCAGCTACAAAGCTCGTGTAGGTTAAAATGTCAAAACATCTCATTAAACCCACCATTTATTCACCAAATGCACACACATTTTCCAGATATCTATTTTAGCAATGAAGAAACCAAAAAATGCAGCAAGAAAAACACCAAACATTTCATTCTCGGACCATGAAGCAACCATTTCATTCTCTCAGACCTTCAAACCAAACTAGAAAACTAGTAATCCAAATCCATTCAACTCCCAAACACAACACAAAAATGCAGGAGACAAACCATTGAAGGTCATGCGGAAAACAGAAATGAAAGAACACACAAACAGAAACAAACAGGAACGGCAAGAATAAACGGCAAGAATGAGTCAAAAACTAATTCCAAACCTACATAAACCTCAAATCTACTGGGCTTGCTTGAAGATATGAAGTAAAGGGATTACCTTTAGCACCTTATGGGATCCCGTGAACAAAGCAGAAACGAAGAAATTGCGTGAGGACGTCGACTTCAACGCCACAGATTTCTGGTGAAGAAATTTCTGGAACACAGCAACGTTTCTTCTTGTTCAGCCGCCACTTCCTTCTTCTTGCTTCTCAAAACCCTCGGTTTTCCTTTCTTTTCCCAGCCCGTCACCTTTTATGCTTCCTTTACTCCCAGCTCCAAGACCCTTGCTTCCCCCCCTTTTTTTTTGTCTTTTCTTCTCAAACTTCTCATCCTCCGCTCCTTCTCACTCTCTCTTCGTTGTTTTTCTTCCAGCCGCCAACTCCTGAATCTCTCTATATCTCACTTTTCCCTTTTTTCTTAGCCGTCAGCTTGCTCCCTCTTCTGATTGCTGTCCTTGCAATCTTCCTCCCCAAACTCACAGCCCAAATCCCTTTTCCTCAGCTCACTCTTTCCTCAAACCTCCGTCACAGACCCTCAGCCCCCGTGACCAAACTTCCTCCTCTGTTTTTCTTTCTTTCCGATCCTATCCTCTCCCTATTTGCGGCTCTTTCTTTGCGGCTCTCCCTTAGCTTTCTATTTATACCGGAGCCCTCTCAACCCTCAAACCTCCGTCCTTTCTTCTATATTTGCAGCCCAAGGGGCTGCCCCAATGCTCCTTTGCAAGCTGCGAAAAAATGCAGCTTGCATGCGCGTATCTTTTATCTTTTTTTTTTATAATTTAACAAAATATAAATAACTAATTAAGAAAAATAACTAATGAAGAAATGCTAATTAAGATAAAAATGAAATGCTAATTTTCTTTTCTTTTTCTTTTCTCTTTTCTAGAAACTCTACGCTAAAACTTAAAACTAAAAATAAAAATAAAAATAAAAATAAAATAAAAACTAACTAAAAAAAATAAAACTAAAAGGTGAATAAACTAAAACGACAAAATAAAAACTAAAATAAAAAGCAAATGAAATAAACGACTAAAAGGGCAAAAACGAATGAAACTAAAATGCAAACCGTCTAAAACAGAATCATGAAATTAACAAAAAACAATAGATAAGAATTATCACTGAAATGAAGCATTAAAAATTTGGTGTCTACAGTTTGCCCCTTTTTGTCTGAGTTTTGGAAAAACTTGAGACAAAAAAATAGACACTAAATACCTACCTGTGTTATTCGGCTGCAAATGATTCCAACAATAGCCGCCCTTGAAACAATGACTGACCTCTTTATCAAAATGTTGAAATGGGATTGACCCAAATAGGAAATTTAATCGGGACTGACCCGAGACAGGAAATTTAAAATCGGGACTGACCCAAGACAGGAATTTTAAAACGGGACTGGCCCGGTCAAAAATTTAAAATGGGACTGACCCGAACAGGAATTTAAAACGGGACTGACCCGAACGAAAATTTAAAACGGGACTGACCCGAACGGAAATTTAAAACGGGACTAGCCCGAACCGGAATTTAAAACGGGACTGACCCGAACAGAAATTTAAAACGGGACTGACTCGAACGGAAATTTAAAAAATCATGGGACTGGCCCGAACAGAAATTTAAACGGGAATGAAAATGAAGCGCGCGCTAGTGGGACTGACCCATGTTTAGCGGCGATGGAAATGAAATGCACACTAGTGGCTAAATAAAAGGAAATGCTCACTAGTGGGACTGACCCACGGCTAGTGGCTATGAAAATGAAATGCTCACTGGCGGGACTAACCTCATGCTCCAGGGGCTGTGAAAATGAAATGCACACTGGCGGGACTAACCTCACGCTCCAGTGGCTAATTGGTCCGTGGGATAGAACCCAGTTCTGCCGAGGTTGGCGGGATAAAACCCAGCTCCAACGGGATATAAGCGGTCAGCGGGATAGAACCCAGTTCTGCCGAGGTTGGCGGGATAAAATCCAGCTCCAACGTGATATAAGCGGTCAACGGGATAGAACCCAGTTCTGCCGAGGTTGGCGGGATAAAACCCCGCTCCAACGTGATATAAGCGGTCAGCGGGATAGAACCCAGTTCTGTCGAGATTGGCGGGATAAAACCCAGCTCCAACGTGATATAAGCGGTCAGCAGGATAGAACCCAGTTCTGCCGAGGTTGGCGGGATAAAACCCAGCTCCAATGTGATATAAGTGGTCAGCGGGATAGAACCCAGTTCTGCCGAGGTTGGCGGGATAAAACCCAGCTCCAACGTGATATAAATGAAGTGCTTACTGGCTGGACAAACCCACGCTCCAGTAGCTGTGAAAAATGAAATGCTTAATGGCGGGACTGACCCACGCTCTAGTAGCTGTGAAAAAAATGAAATGCTTACTGGCGGGACAAACCCACGCTCCAGTAGCTGAAAAATGAAATGCTTTGACAATCGGACAGTGGGATTAAACCCGAGCCTGCCGTAATAAAACTTGATTTGATTTTTGATTTTTGATTGATGATTTTTTTTCTTTTTGCTTTTCTTTTTTGACTTTTGAGAATCTTTCCAAAAAATTAATTTTGCCTCAGTATGATGAATTTTTGCAAATTGAGCCCATAGTTGATTCTGTATCGCCATGTTGTTGCACCTTTTGATCAAATTTGCTTGCAACATTTTCAAATCTGCCTTTGTTCACCGGAGGACTCTTCCCGACACCAATTACAGTGCGAGGTGTGATTACTTTCATCTGTGCATGCAATTTTTCCTGTGAAAGAGGAAAAAACAAAGAAATTGCCACCACCATTTGATCCGTTTTCCTTCGAGAATCGTGTAAACATGAGTCTTTCGACGCCTTTATCAACTTTTGCTGCGGCAGCCGATTGAGTTGGATTTCTCACCCTGAGGCTTTTCCGATTTTCAAACTGACCAGGTATGTGTTTTGCTATATTGCGAAGTCTGTGTAGCTGGCTTGGCTGAATTTCAACTGTTCCCAAAAGATGACTGAATCCAAGCATACTTTTTGCAATAAACCAGGGGATTGTCATTCACCATAATTCAATGATAAAGAATGAGGTATGCAAGAAAATTCACATGTCATGTAAAAATGAATATGCACAAGAATGCACACCTAACCATTTGTGCTTAAATTCTACAAAAATGTCATGAATGCAAGTAATTTGGAAAAAATGAGTTTCCTAAGAATGTATTTGCAAAAGAATGTTTTACAAAATGACACATCATATTCGAATCTCTGGGTATCCTTGTTCTGGGATTCAGTATTGGCAGAAGTATGACAAAAATGAGGAGAAATCCACATGAACCAGGTCGCCAGCCGTTCCTCCTCGTGCTCGTTTACTGCAAAAACCTTACCTTGGCGCCCTTTCGGGTTTTCACCAAGGTTGCCCCCATCCTTTTTGTTTTTGTTTTGTTTTTCCTTTTCTTTTCCTCTGTTCTTCTTTTTTTTTCTTCTTTCTTTTGAGGTGCCCTTTCGGGTTTTCACTTAAGGAAACAATGGAAGAGCTCGACCATAATCGACTCAGAAGTGTAAGTTGAAAATTGCTGGCATCAGTAAAATGCGCTTCCCTTCTAAACTTAAGCGAAGGCATTATGGACATCATTTGCCAGTTGATTAGCAAACTTCCCAATAGATATTCAACAAGTGATGAAAGCCAGGACTTCGGGCTTTTGTAATGAGGTCCGGTGGGGTGTTTTCAAGAAAAGTTGAGGCTTGTAAGCAAATTTGATGAGAGGTGTGAAATAACCTGAGATTGCATTATTTTGAGATCATCTCCAATTTTGAACAAAACTGAGGAAAAATTTACCCCAGTTCGATTGAATTCTTCTCTTTGTGCTTTTCATTGCATTTTTTCACTTTTGCATTTTTCTTCAAAAACTAAATTTGCCCCAGTGTGGGGTTCTCTTTTCCTTTTCATCTCTCTTTCAAAATAAATTTGCCCCAGTATAGGGTTTTTTCTTTTTTTTTTTGATCATCTTTTTCAAAATGAATTTGCCCCAGTGTGGGGTTTGCAATTCTCAGGGGCTGCCAAACGAAAAAATTATTGTTCTGATAGATCAAAAGGGACGACTAGGGATGAAATGTTTTGATTGGAAAGGAAGATGGCCTGACTTTTGCCTCGTCTGTCTATCCATGAATGCCCCGCCAGGTAATACCTTTTGAACACCCAATGAGCTTTGCCAATTTGAAGCAAACTTGCCTTCGACTTCATCTTTCATTACTTTAGCACTTTGTTCCCTTCTTCAGAAGATCGGTGGCGGCCCCTTTTATTATGAACACAGGTCATGAATTTTGACAAAATTGGTCATGGTACATAGCATTCAACTGCTTTTCATCAATCAGAATCAATCGTTGATGACACTGCTTTAACCAATCAACTTTCAGCCTGGCCGGAAAGGGATTTTCTCAAATGAAGTGATTTCTCAAATGAAGGGATTTTTCAATGAATGGATTTTTCAATGGTTTTCTCAATGAAGGATTTCCTCCAAGAAGAGATTTCTCAATGAAGGGATTTTCTCAAATGAAGGGACTTTCCAATGTATGGCCTCCTCAAAGAAAGGATTTCTCAACGAGGGGATTTTTAATGAAGGGTTTTCTCAATGAAGGCTTTCTCGAAGAAGGGATTTCTCAATGAAGGCACTTTTCAATGTATGGCTTCATCGGATTCCAGAACAATGATATTCAAAGGGTCAAGTAATTTCATCTTTGGCCATCTTAAAGAATAAAAAAAAAATTCAGGACAATAATCAAGTAAAACAAATTATGCATTTCATGAAACTCCAAACTAAAGACAAAACTCAATTGCAAAAGAAGCTTTCATTAAGCTATTCACATATGCAAGAAAAAGTTTTCGTGGACTTTAGTAAATAACAACCCTTAGATTTACTGAAACTCCCTTCGAGAGAGAAGATATTCGACCATCCAAATTGTGCAAAGACCCTTCAGGATTTTCAAATTTCGTCATTGGAGGTGGATGCCTCAAAGGCGTCTTTGTGTTCGGGAAAGGGGTTTGTACTTATGTTCGGTCCTTGTTCTGCACTTCTTCTAATCAATATTTCCCCCGCCTCGATCATTTCTTGGACTTTCTGTTTAAGTGCTCTACAATCAGTAGTTGGGTGGCCAGGTGCTCCCGAATGATAGGCACAAGTGTACTGTGGGTTATATCCGCCAGAGATACCATGAGGGTAAGTTGGAGGGGGAATTTCACCGATTTTACCGGCGGTTTTTAATTGTTCATATAATCGGTCCAAAGGTTGGCCGAAATTGGTGAATGTTCGAGAACGATTTTGATCGTGGGTTTCAGTATGTTAGGGGTAGTTGTAGATGGGTCTGTTTGGTCGGGGAAATTGTTGATTGTAGAGAGGTCGGGGTCGAACTTGTTGGAAGTTAGGTTGGAATATTTGAAAAGGGGCCATAGGCGAGTTGTTGTAGTTAGGGCGAGGTCGAGGATGAGTGGTATTGGTATGGTAAACAGGATGAGGGCTTGAATAGTAAGGATAAGGGTTTGAGTAGGTAGGGTATTGTCAAGGTCTGGGTCTTGGAACAGGGTTTCGATTCCAGACAAAAACAGTTTCCCCCTCTTGCTTTTTGAATTGTTGCTTCTTCCCATTACTAACTTGGCTTTGCAAGGCATCCAACTGGGATTTGAGGGCAGAGACATTAACAATCTTCCCAACTTTCACGAAGTCATCGAACTCTTCAAGCTTATTGACAATAGCGGCAAATGAGCATCCAGTCATGCGAAAAATTTCTTCAAAGTACGGCGGATCATGTGCTTTAATGAAAGTGCGTATGATTTCGTCCTCGGTCATTGGTGGCTCGACTTTTGCAGCTATTTTTCTCCACCTTTTGGCATAAGTCTTGTGATCCTCGGAGGGTTTTCTCTTTATCCCTTCCAACGTGGTTCGTGTCGGAGCCAGCTCGCAATTATACTCGTATTGCCTTACAAATGCATTGGACAAGTCCAGCCAGGTCTTTGCCTCTTCGGGTTTCAGCTTGGAATACCAGTCGAGTGCATCCCCCTCTAGACTTTCTGGGAATAGCCTCAAAGGCAGATTTTCATCATCTGTTGGCCTACCCAACTTGTTGGCGAACAATCGGAGGTGTGTCTTGGGATTTTCCGTCCCATCATACTTGTTGAATTTCAGGGTTTTGAACCCCTCAGGCAACTGCACATTCGGGAAAAGGCAAAGCTCATCGTAATCCAGGACTCCTTGTTTGTTCAACCCCTGACTTTTCCTTATGAATTCGTCAAAACGGTCAAGGCGTTTGAGAAGCTTTATATCAATAGGAGCAGAAGATTCTCCCATCTCTGGCTTGTTTTGAATGGTATGGTTTGGCAAGAAAGGCTCAGCAGCAGCGTGATAAAAGGCTTGTGGATTCAGAGGCATGTTTGGATCACCTTGAGGCTGAAATCCTTGCCCATAGGGAGGATAGAACGGAGGATTTTGAGCATAGGCATACTGCGGGTTGTAAACTCCCTCAAAAGTGGTTTGAATTGGAGGAATGACAAATGGCTCGGATTCTGGTTGTTTGATGGGCGCAAGCTCGGACTGCACTCCGCTACTAACGAGCTCGTCAATCAACTTCTTTTGTGTGCCCATTTCAGATGCCATTTCCCCAAATTTGGTGAGTAATTCAGTCAACTGAACCCCAGGACTTGTAGCTTCTGGCTGGGTGGTTGCAGCGGTCTTATCAGACGATTCTGGCCGAGTACTCATGTCTACACGATTCCTTTGGGCTTTACTACGGGATCGCGTTGTGATGGGGTTTCGACGAGAAGCTATGTTTAAATATTACCTGAGAATTTTTGAAAGATTGCCTTTAAATTTAACCCTCGCTTGGTTATTCCAATGAAATAAAGAAAAAGAAAAGAAAAAGACAAGAGTTAGTAAATATCGAAAAAATTCGGATGCATGTCCTATGGGGGAGCCCTTTTTGTGCCAAGGGTAGGCCTAGCATGAAAATGCAATCTTCTGAGGTAGGCACTATACCATACCTGATGAATCTGATCAACTCATTGAGTGAAAAATAATTTTGAAAAATTTGGTCAACTGGAGTGACGAGAGACACTTGTCAAAATGAGGTCAACGTCCGAATGGATTGATCACTTTTGATCAATACCAGAATTTGCAAAAACGCACGAGTTTGACCTTGACGAACTTCCTATCGAAGAGATTGGAATTCGTTGACAAATTTTCTCAGTGAAACACGGGTCAAAACCCCAACTGATCAAATGTCTGGATGCAATGGATGTTTTTCTCAAATAGCGACTAGGTTTCCCAATTTGAAATTCGACATTGAAACCCTGATTGGTCAAATGGGTTGAATGAAATTGACCATTTATTTAAAATCGACCGGATTACCACAAAAAGGAAAACGGGTCAAATGAATTGAGTGAAATTTAAAAACTTACTCAAAATTGACCGAATCATCCTAAAAAAGGAACTTGATTGACTGAAATTGAGAATTTTATTCAAAACGCACCGGATCATCCTAAAAAGGGAACTTGATCAAATGAATTGAATGAAATTGAGAATTTATTCAAAATCGACCTGATCACCCTAAAAAAGGGTAACTGATCAAACGCATTGAATGGGAATTTGATAATTTATTTAAAATTGACTAGATCGCCCTAAAAAGGGTAAGCTGGCCAAATGATTTGAATGAAATCGATGATTTATTAAAAGAATGACGTGATTGCCCTAAAAAAGGCAAATTAGTCAAAAGAATTGAATGAAATTGATGATTTATTCAAAATTGCTCGAATTGCCTTAAAGTGAATGAATTGGCAAAATGGATCGATTGAATTGTCCAACCATTGGTGAATTCAAAATTATTGAGATGCATTAGTCTATGAGCCTTCTAAAATCCAAATTTTGGCCTCAATTCACTTATTGTCTCAATAGTGAGGAAATATTGGTAAATGTCTTCAAATTAATGTCCTTTACGCAAGGAATTTTTACCAATTTTGATAAAATGGCCAAAAAGTGATTATTAGACGCTCATATTCCAAAAATCGCTCTTATGAAGACGATCGGATCCTACCTTACCTTGTGCACTACCCCTTTGGATGGTACAAAATGTAAACGTGCAAGTCTCTTTGGATTAAGTATCCGAGACACAAGGTGGTTTATTCCTGACACGGGATCCCCTAAATGGCATTCCCTTTCTAGGGTTTAATGCATGATGCCAGTTTATTAAAGCGATGTAAATATGTGACAAATATGACCTAAGGGACATAAATAATGCATCGAGGGGAAAAAGGTCTAAAAATGAAATGTACTTGTTGAAAAATAAGTGTAATGACTGAAATTTAAACATGTGAGTTATCTAGTGGGTAGGTCACTAAAAGAATGCCGAAGAGGCCTCTTATTGCTAAGGCACATGAATGCAAGCCAAGAAAACAACGAAATGGTTAGTACAATTGATAGTACACATAACATATTGGGAGCAAATAAGAAAGGAAATACAATAAATAAAAACAAGTAAAAGGGGTGGAACCCCTTCCCTCGTGCCTAATGTGCTTAAAAAGGGTGAGACTGACTCTAACCTAGAAAAACTCTAACATGGATGCATGAGGCTGGGGCTCACTCATGCAACTAGACTCGATAAGGCTTCGGCTCCCAAACCTTCAGAGTTAAAGGCGAAGGGTCATCACTCCCAGGGCTCTTGGTCGGTGGTTCGAATGATCCCTTAGGTAGCGCTATGGGCGCAGCGCACACCATCCGCCTACCCAAGGCGATCGATTCTAATCCTACAAGGCGGTGTGGGAAACGCCCACGAAAATAAAATAAAATAGGATAACAATAAATAAACGTGCACATATGAAGTGCTCCCTATTTTGAGGGAAAGGGTTGAGAACCAACGCGAGGCTCTAAAGGTGACACACACCCCCCTAAATGCAATGCGAGCGCGAGATAAACATGTAAACATACATCCAAACAATCAATCATACATACATGAGCGAAGGGGTAGTTTAATGCGTACGTGAGACAAAAAGGTCCTAAAAATGGAAGATGCAACCCTAATATCCACATGCCATGCATAACAAGGGTAAAAAAGGGAAATGAATGGCTAAGTCAAATGGTTGGACCCACTTAGGAAGTCCCCAGTGGAGTCGCCAAGTTGTCGCGCCCCACTTTTTGATAATGTGTGTGGAAGTAGTGTGTGTAGTGTGTGTGAACGTGTGTAGAAGTGAAAGCAAAGACCGTAGGATTGTAAAATGCGACGGTTTTGGTCAAGTAAAGTTCAAAAGGATTTTATGTATGAAAAATGGAGTCGCCACTTGGTATAGAGTTAGGGTGTACCAAGTCACCCAAAAATGAATTTTGTTTTTTGAATGAAAAAGTAAACAAACCCTTTTTGAAATCTTTTAGGTCTACGTAACCAAAAAAAGGGATCGGGAGTCACGTTTGGTAAGGGAGAAGGCAAAGGTGGAGCCTAAGGCACTCTCTTACCCTAGCCAAAACTAGTTGCGTGACTTAACCCTACTTTTCCAAATTATTCTACCCAAAGAATATATCGCGTGTTGGATATGACTATATGAATGCAAAAACCTAGACCTAGGGGGACATGGGGGAAATTTCTCTTCAAAGGTTGAGTGGTGCCAATCACATTAATTGTGAAGCCCAATAATGATCCTTTGGAGAGGTCACGTACAATCCTAAATGACGTAAAAATGAGTGGAATGAATGCATGCCATGTGAAAATGTGAGTTTGTGTGTAATGAAAAAGTAATAAAAATAATAGTGGGTAAGTAGAAATGTGCAAATGGATTTACAAAATAAGGTGAGTAAAAATGACAATGTGAAAATAACATAAAGTGCATGTGTGCGAGTGATATTATAAAGTGTAAGTAGTTGAGTGAAAACGTGCAAAATTAAAGTAGTGTGAAGTGAGAATGTGGAAAAAGGGTTAGAATATAAAGTAGAAGTGTATGTGATAGCTAATGAGTAAAATGCATGAATCCTATAGGAATGCATCAAGACGGGAACGGGGAGTCCTAATTTTGTGACTTTAATTTTTCCTTTGATTAGAAAGGAGAACTAGCGTGCTAAGGCTATTTTGTAGCCACACTCGCTCGTTTCCCTTATCGAAAGGGGACTCTTCAAGCAAATGTATCCTATAACTAGCATGAGAATGCAAAAAGCCTAGAATGAGGGGAAAAGGATTGCAAGAGCATGCCAAATGATAAAAACTAAGAAAAATGCATGAAATGTAGTGAACATGCAAATATGCACTAACAAAAGGGGGACGGCCTATTGGGTCTAGCGTTGGACTAGCGCATTCTATGAATTCCTACTAGCGTTGGACTAGTGGAAACGTACATTCATCCATCACATTCATTCATGGCTATGGAAAGCGAGTAGACATACCAAACACTCGTAAACACGTAGCACGTAACACTTAGCATGCTCGACTAGATGCAAGAACCTAATAAAGCAAATTAACACATAGCAACAAAAACAAGCAATCAAGCTAATGGACCTATTACATTTGCTAGCTAGGCACACGTCTTCAATAGGTCTTCATCAAATGCTCCTCCAAGCCCTATCTATTACAAGCCAAGAGGTGTACACATACCCCATAAAAGAATAACTTAATTAAAAGCAAAAGTAAATAAAATAAATGAAAGAGATTAAGGAAAAGCAAGGAAAACAAAGTAGACATGCAATTCTCACTTAGCACATTGGATCACATAGGGGAGAGACAAAAAAGATAAAAGAAGTTATACCTCCCTTGGAATGGTGTCTCAATGAAAGAAAAATGGCATATTTATCCTCCAAAATAAAAGAAATGGTCAAGGTACCAATTTATTTGGGAAAATTAAAGAAAATATGCAAACACGGGCTCACATGGTCATAAAACTCTTAAATTCATTCATGAAGTGCAATTTAAACAAAGCATGGTAGTTAATTGAAACAAACAAGCAATTGAGTTGAATAATGAAAGTTGCCAATGACCAAATTTAGGACATTATTCAATTGGTTGGGTCATAGTAGCATTAGTTAGAAGCCAAGGGGTTGAAATGCAATTCTTCCTTTATTTTCATGCATGCAATCTACGTAGAAGAAGTGTTCTTTTCCTGCAATATTTCTGCCGTGAATTCCTTTCCATTTTATCATGCAAATATGTTCATCAAATGCCAGGATTTCTACTATCAATCATTGACTAAACATGCAACTTCATTGCAGGATTAAAACAAAAATTGAAGCTGACCATCAAGGGTAAAAATTAAACAGCAAAAGAAGGAAAAAGAAAAAGATGCAGCAGGGCTCTCTGCAATTCAAAGAGCCCAGCCGCAATCTTCATTTCTTAGTTGCAGGCTTTAGCCTCAAGTGCAGAATTCAGCTCCATCATCCAGCTTTCCAACTTAACATTAAAACTGCACACAATCCAAACACAACTATCACACAATCTGCCCACTTTGCATCATGAAACTTGTAAATTTAGATATCAATAGTCGGACAACATGCATGCAAAAACTGAACAGTCCAAGTGATGTTTATCAATGCAGCAAAATGAAAATGAAAGCAAGACCTTCAACTCATGTTATGAACCTCCCTCAACCACAAGCATCTATTCTTAAAAGAACTAAACATAGCAGCTAGATGTAAAGTGTAGCAAAGTTCTTTGCAACATTCATATAATCTCGGCAAAACACAGCTTTGAAACAATTCCAAACAAAACATGGCTGAGCACCTTAAGATAATGCAATTGTTGGAAAAATTTCATACAATCTTTCATTCAAAGCTACAAACAAGCTTCTGCAACTAAGACTTTTGACATCTGATTTAAAATTATATCACAAAGCTAGCTGCCAACTTTCATTTTCAAATGTAGATTTCGGCCTCCCATACAACTTTGAGCAGATATTTTCAAAAACCAACCCTACAACTTTAAGCTAAGCGAACTACATGACCCCCCCACCATCGAATCAAGCAAAAGAACTTAGAAAGGGATCATGCCAAAAATCTGGAAAAATATACAAGAATGGTTCGGCAACTTGGTTACTTATTTTTCCAGCAAGTATTTGAACCTGATTTCAACATTTCAGACTTTAAACATACAAACTCAACTCCAAACCTCCTATTTCCTTTTCCTCAAAACAGGTTAAACATGCAATTTAGGTGGAAAAACTTGATGTGCAGTCACAGAATAGAAAAACAAAACAGAGAATGCAACTTTTTTTTGTTTTTGCTAAGAAATTTTGCAGCTACAAAGCTCGTGTAGGTTAAAATGTCAAAACATCTCATTAAACCCACCATTTATTCACCAAATGCACACACATTTTCCAGATATCTATTTTAGCAATGAAGAAACCAAAAAATGCAGCAAGGAAAACACCAAACATTTCATTCTCGGACCATGAAGCAACCATTTCATTCTCTCGGACCTTCAAACCAAACTAGAAAACTAGTAATCCAAATCCATTAAACTCCCAAACACAACACAAAAATGCAGGAGACAAACCATTGAAGGTCATGCGGAAAACAGAAATGAAAGAACACACAAACAGAAACAAACAGGAACGGCAAGAATAAACGGCAAGAATGAGTCAAAAACTAATTCCAAACCTACATAAACCTCAAATCTGCTGGGCTTGCTTGAAGATATGAAGTAAAGGGATTACCTTTAGCACCTTATGGGATCCCGTGAACAAAGCAGAAACGAAGAAATTGCGTGAGGACGTCGACTTCAACGCCACAGATTTCTGGTGAAGAAATTTCTGGAACACAGCAACGTTTCTTCTTGTTCAGCCGCCACTTCCTTCTTCTTGCTTCTCAAAACCCTCGGTTTTCCTTTCTTTTCCCAGCCCGTCACCTTTTATGCTTCCTTTACTCCCAGCTCCAAGACCCTTGCTTCCCCCTTTTTTTTTTAGTCTTTTCTTCTCAAACTTCTCATCCTTCGCTCCTTCTCACTCTCTCTTCGTTGTTTTTCTTCAGCCGCCAACTCCTGAATCTCTCTATATCTCACTTTTCCCTTTTTTCTTAGCCGTCAGCTTGCTCCCTCTTCTGATTGCTGTCCTTGCAATCTTCCTCCCCAAACTCACAGCCCAAGTCCCTTTTCCTCAGCTCACTCTTTCCTCAAACCTCCGTCACAGACCCTCAGACCCCGTGACCAAACTTCCTCCTCTGTTTTTCTTTCTTTCCGATCCTATCCTCTCCCTATTTGCGGCTCTCTCTTTGCGGCTCTCCCTTAGCTTTCTATTTATACCGGAGCCCTCTCAACCCTCAAACCTCCGTCCTTTCTTCTATATTTGCAGCCCAAAGGGCTGCCCCAATGCTCCTTTGCAAGCTGCGAAAAAATGCAGCTTGCATGCGCGTATCTTTTATCTTTTTTTTTATAATTTAACAAAATATATATAACTAATTAAGAAAAATAACTAATGAAGAAACGCTAATTAAGATAAAAATGAAATGCTAATTTTCTTGTCTTTTTCTTTTCTCTTTTCTAGAAACTCTACACTAAAACTTAAAACTAAAAATAAAAATAAAAAATAAAAAAAATAAAAACTAACTAAAAAAACTAAAACTAAAAGGTGAATAAACTAAAACGACAAAATAAAAACTAAAATAAAAAGCAAATGAAATAAATGACTAAAAGGGCAAAAACGAATGAAACTATAATGCAAACTGTCTAAAACAGAATCATGAAATTAACAAAAAACAATAGATAAGAATTATCACTAAAATGAAGCATTAAAAATTTGGTGTCTACAGTCGTACTCCCCCGTTTCCCTTTCCAATCTTAAGGGGCGTACATGTACCTTCTTGCTCAGAGCTACTCCCGGAAAAGCCCCTTTTCTTGACTTGGAAGTTTTTCACCTGTAGCCTAGCATTCTCTACTCTTTGCGCCTTCTTTACGGCATCGCTAAAGGCGTTAATTTGGGCTACGGCTAGATCTTTCTGGATCTCCACGTTCAAGCTCTGGATAAAACGCCTAATCCGCCCTTGCTCGGTCATAATCAACTCAAGGGCAAATTTGGATAGGCGGGTGAACTGGCTTTCATATTCCGCTACAGATTGGGTCCCTTGGCGAAGTCGGATAAACTTGTCTTCCTTTCACTCCTGGACTAGAGGAGGGAAGAATTTCGCGTTAAACTCTCGCATAAAATTCACCCAAGTCTTGAGCATTTGTTCTCGTTCCCATTTTTGCCGAATAACGTTCCACCAGGAACGGGCGCCCCTTCTAGGTGAAAGACGGCGAAGGTTACCTGCCTCTCCTCGGTATAGTGCAAGGCAGCAAAAATATGTACCATTTTCTCGAGCCACCTTTCGACGACATCCGGGTCGGGCCCCCCAATGAACTTCGGTGGGGCGAACTTCTAGAATCTCTCAAGAGGCCTATCGTCGCTCTCGACGTGGTTGCCAGGATTTTCAGGGTTAGGGTTCGGATTTTGGCCCTATTGCTGCACCACTTATGCCAGCAGGTTGGTCATTTGCTGCATGGCGGCAGCTATTTGAACGTTGGGGTCAATCCTCAGTTCAGGGTTGGGTCCAGATGAGGTTTCCCCAGCACCCCTGTCCGGCGTGGGTTGCCTACGCCCGCGCCCACGTCCCCGGCCACTACGTGTGCCCTCCATTGATCTAAGTCAATCTAAGGTCGAGGTGCAAAGATAATATTAAAGATAATTATAAGCATAAGCAAATAACAAGAGGTACACACAGATCAAGAGCATATATACACACAACTGTACCGAACCAGTCACACAGTAGCAGTCAATTAGATACAACCAAAAGGGGTCCATGAAGGTATCGGGGTCATCCAAAAGTACTATAGACAGACTAGGTCACAAGTACAAAAATAACTCACGAAACGATTTTCCCCCTCTAGGGTTCCGTCCATAATCTACAAGAACAACACCATTTATATCTTAATCAAGGTTGATCATGTTTAACCACACCCGAACAAATCACACGAAATTCCATAGAATTACATTTCTAGCTCACCCAATCCTTTCTAACCTAGGCTCTCATCTCTTTCGTATCCGAGCGCAAGAATCCCATCCAAAATAATTCACAACTCGAGCCGGCCGGTCCCAAGCATAAATCATCCATATTAAAGATTCCTACCCGACATACATACCTAACTTCCTCAAGTCCCATGATAAAGATCTTTATACTTATAACATGCACGGTTCATAACTTACGCTCAAAAGAGCACTTAACCCTTAAAACACTTTCACCAAAAACAGGACCATAACACCACTTGGCCCAAACTCACTCAACGCAGAGACCACGCGAAACAGTTCTGATACCACCTATGACAGCCCCACCTCACCCTAAGGCGAACCAAAGGCTTCAGCGGACCGCCTGCCCAACTCTCACTAGGACTATGGAGTCAATTCACACAAACCCAATATAGTACGCGTGAAAGGTTCTAAGAAAATGAACAATTGCAGGCCACCAACAGTTACAACAGAGCTTACCAAACCTTACGGAAGTACGGAACGTCGGTTAAACACTTATACATTTTTTTACATCGGAGTCTTGAACAAGTGAACCAAAATACAAGCCGAAGTATTCATGCTACACAAAATACAATTAGGGTTTCGGTTACAAAGGAGCTTAACAAAATAACATATACATTACCTCGACCCCTTTTCTACCAAAATCGTGGTTTCAAAGTTTGTTCCTTGTAAGGAAAACAAAGATAACGGGAAGGGGTGAACTTATGCTCAATGAAGTACCAAAATAATGGCAAGTAAGAAACGTGGCCTTCATATTCAATTAGTCACAATGCGAATCAAATAAAGAAATGAACAAACACCATAGATAGAAAGGATACGGGTGGCTCTCAGGAGCCAAATTTCCATTTGCTTCACCGAAACTTGATCGAAATAATAGTTGACACTCCGTCAACGCTAAAGGAGTAACCAATACCATAGACTCCACTTTCTCCGATTTCTTCCACCTCACATACTCCTACCGGGCCCGAACTCCAATCAGTTCAGAAATGGTAATACTCGAGTATACCGGAATCAAAGGTTTCAATACCCAAAGATCCCAAAACAGACTACCGTGGTTCGTTATCTAATCGACCAGGTCCTTGCCGGCCCGATTCGAGTAACTAGGCCACAGGTGTTGAGCTCAGAGGTTACAGAAAGGTCGTTGGATACAAGTTTCCAAACGACGTCCGAACAAATACAGATACAGATAACAGATACAGATGACAGATTCATATTCGCACCAAAATTGGCATATGAATAGACAAAGAACGAGTGTGATAAAGTATACTCTCGTCTCAAACAAAATAAATAGATAGTTCACTCGTTCATATCACAGATTGCATGTACAGAAACCGAGTTAAACAACAAGTGAGGGGAGTGGTACACTCACAGGTTTAAGTACGGATACTTCAAAAGTTTTCACTTCAGACTGGCTTTAATCGCCAAGAAACCCTAAAATCATCAAAGTAAAACAATTGAAGGTTTCACATCCAAAATCGAGTAAACGGAATGTGCAAGTGAGACTCGACTACATGTCGTACGTCTTTCCAGGTTAAGTACTAGTACAAAAGAATAAACTATGACTTTTGAGCCAAAAGATAACAGTTGGTCCTAAGGTTACAAACAACTCCTAAAACCCATCATTTTTACCAAGATCAACTCAACTTGAAAGAATCGCGTAGCCCTAAAATTTTGGGCAGCATACCCTCTGTATTTACCTATTTTCCAGCCATTTATGGCTTCATTGTTTTTCTCAACCAATCCTAAAGTCACACACAAAAATAACCTCATTGTAATAGCCGTTCAATAGGCTCCAAGTGGTACAAGTACAAATTCAAGCTAGGACAATGGTCCGGAAATGATGTTTATGCCCTAAACCAAAAGACAGTTTTGACGTCATTTAGCGGAACGGACACAACTGGAGGTACACTTATCGGATTGGGGTGTAATTTACACCATTTTGAAGCTAAGACAGAGCGCTATAACTTTGATGAATACTACTAAGTCCAGTTCTCACCCTAACTAGATCAAATTTATGAAAACATCTCCAGATTTTCCAGTTCAAAACTCAACGCGGAAATCAACTAGCAGTCCTGCTTTATTCACTCATATCTCAGTACACACAACTCCAATTCAGGTAATTCCAAAGCCATTTGAAAGCTAAGATACAAGGCTATAATTCTTAAGAAGACATCGACAACTAAATCAGTACTATTCCTGGTCAAAACAACCAATTACAGAAGCTGATTAACATGTTCGGATAGAAACAGGGCAGCAGGGGTATTTCGGTCTTTTCACAAGTTACGTTACTCTAATTGAGCTGAAATTTTGTAGCATACTATAAAACATCATTCTCTACAACTTTCATGTTTTGTGCTAAGGCTAAATCGGCCTCTAACTAGGTGTAATAGTACCGGGCAGAATTGGGGAAAAATGAAACCCTAATCTGGAAATTTCCTTTCAAAGCGGAAATTTTCCGCAAATAGCCACAATTTATGCACTATCACTTCATTGTAAACCATTCCCAACCATCATCCATGGCCACACAATAATAAACAAGCAAAAACAGAAAAATCATGAATAAATAGAAAAATTCACCAATCTCAACCAAAATCATGAAATAACCCACAAAATCACCTCTTAGTCTACCACAAGCCACTAATTAAATATCATTAGATAGAAAAGAGGGGTTCTTTAGCCACTCACCTTATCAACCCAAGAAAGGAAGCAATTTAGTACCTTAGTTTTCCAAACCACTTCACTAATCACCTCACAACTACTAAGAGAAGGATTTTTGTTGAGAACTTTCAAGTTTAATCGGTTGGTTTGTTGGATTGAGCAAGGTTGGAGCAAGAGATTTGAAGAGGTTTTCCTTTCTTTTCCTTGAAGGTGGCCGGCCAAAAAGTTTGGAATTTGGGTGATTTTTGAGTCAATTTTTGTATTAATTAGTAAAGTAGTAAATAGTGGTCAAAAGGTAAGAATAAATCTCCAAGTGACACTTGTCCCTCTCATTAAATGCAAAGTTATCCTTTTGTCTCTCTCACACTAATCCATTTAGTAACTTCTAATTATCTCTTCACACCTGATAAATTAAACCCGATATACACAACTTAACCTAATTGACCAAATTTTATCAAACTTACCGCACTAGTGGGTCCCACATCCGGTATACACTCTTAAAACCTTATAAACTAACTTATACTAGAAAAAATGTTTTCAAAACCATCTTTACTCATAAAAATTATTTTCACAATTTTTCAAATAAATAAAATGTGGAAAAGCGTGCAATTAATAGAAAATAAAACCTAATAATTAAGAAAAGTACGGGTTCTCATAGGGGTAACATGTAAGTAAAAGAACGGGAGAGTAATATGGCCTGAGTTTTCCATTGTGAACAGTTACTTATTTTGATTCTCTAATTTGCTTGGCAGGCTAGTATTTGGTTTGAGCCAATCAGTGAGATGACAAATTTGGAAAAGATGCATAAGGAAATAGACATTCTTCGAAAGGAGGTAGAATTTCAAAAGAAATTGGCTGACTACTGAGAAGGACGATGAAAACAAGAATATGCGGAGAAAATTGATTTGCTACACAAGAAAGTGGAACTGAAAAAGAAATACAAAGGAAATTCTCAAATTGGTCAAGCCGTGACGTCTCGTGTGGCTTGTGGATACTGTGACAAGTTAATCACACTGAGACCAAGTGCTGGAGAAAGCAAGGAAAATATCTAATTTGCGGCAGTGCTGAACATCAGGTTTCAAGTTGCCCTAGAGACTCTAAAAAGAGGAAATACTCAACAATCTGCTAGGTCCGCTGCAAAGCAATCGAGTGCCAAACGGAGTAATTAATACTAATGACTATAAGAGGGATCCAAATAGTGGATGCTTTACGAGTGGAGATGGATCTAACTCCACTCGAGGGATTGGGATTGTAGTTTTGCCCTAGTTTAGTTTGGTACTTTTAGAAATTGTAATCTTTTGTATAGGGGATAAAGTCCTTTTGTTGCTTTATACATTTACGACTTAGCACGTTCTCCTATGATTTTGTTTATCTCCCCTTTCTTTTGAAATGATTTGATAAAGTTATCCTCACTTGGTGTATCTATCATGATCTTTTATGACACATAAAAATTTACTTTGTTTTAATTGATTTTACGGCTTATATACATATTTAATTTATTGTTCCACACCTTTAGACTTGTAATAAGATCATAAACGGCACTTGAGAATAGTTTTACAAATCTTGAGAGAGCGCCAACTTTTGCTAAGTTAAATAAAGATGGGTTTTGGTTGGAAGAAATAGCCTTTCTAGGTCATATAATCTCTAAGGAAGGAAATTACTGTGGACCCAGTTAAAATAGAAGCTGTTTCGAAGTGAAAACAACCAGAAAACCCTACCGAAGTTCGGAGTTTCTTAGGGTTAGGTGTGTATTATTGTCGGTTTATCAGGGACTTTTCTAATACTGCAAAACCCTTAACCAAGTTTACTAATAAGCATGGCAAGTTCATATGGGATTCTAAATGCGAGGAAGGGTTTCAAGAGTTGAAAAAGTGTTTGACCGAGGCACTTGTGTTAGCGTTGCCGAACGGAGGAGATGGATTTGTGCTTTATACAGATGCTTCAAAGGATGGTTTAGGGTGTGTATTAATGCCAAATAGAAAAGTAATTGCGTATGCCTCTCGTAAGTTGAAACCTCATGAATGGAATTATCCGATCCATGACTTGGAGTTAGCGGCAGTAATGTTTGCCTTGAAAAATTGGAGACATTATTTATATGGAGTGATTTTTGAGATTTTCACGGATCACAAGAGTTTTAAGTATTTATTTTTCTGGAAAGAGTTGAATTTGAGGCAACGTAGATGGGTGGAATTTTTGGAGGATTATGACTGTTCGCTTAACTATGACCGCGAAAAAGCTAATGTGGTGACAGATGCCCTAAGCCGTAAGGTGCAAGTGGCCAGTTAATGGTGAGAGAATGGAACATGCTAGAAGAAGTTAGTGTTTGGAATCCGTATTTTGAGCCACAAAAGGTAATTTTTGGAAATATCACTATGAGATCCACCTTGTTAGAGAGAATCAAAGAAACTCAAAAAAGAAACCCTATAAGGTTATTCAACGCGTAGGAAGTATGGCTTACAAGTTGGGAATTATCTTTGAATTTATCCAGGATTCATGATGTTTTCCATGTCTCCATATTTAAGAAATATCATCTTGACTCGTCCCATGTATTACGACCGAAAGAAGTAGAGATTGATTAGAATTTGTCACATGAAAAAAGGCCGGTAGAGATTTTGATCGAAAAGTGAAGGAATTAAGATGCAAACAAATCCCTCTAGTGAAGGTCTTATGGAGAAATCATGGAATGGAGTAAGCGACTTGGGAAGTAGAAAAGAAGATTCGAAAGAAGTACCCAGAATTGTTCCTAAATCCAGGTATGAATTTCGAGAACGAAATTCTTTTAAAGGGGGAAGGATGTGAGGATCCGAATTTTTATTTTCTTACTTTTATTTCATTTTACTGGATTATTTAATTATTTATTCACCTGTTTACCCCGAATAATTTATTTCATCCATTTTAAATCCATTTACATGGAACAATGTCTCAATTATATTTTTAAAACGTTCGGTTAGCGAATTTAATTTTTCTGCGGCTTGTTTAGAGAGAAACAGTGAATGCACGTTTTTCGAGGTAAATTCGGTCCTAGAGTGCAATAATCTTGAAAAATTAAAATGATTAATAATAGACTAAGAAAAGTTAACTGAAGGATTAGACGTGAGTGAGTTAAGTTAAATTCAATTAGAAGCACTAATTGCACACTAATCGGTTGTTGACTTTTGGGCACTAAGAGTACCTTTATGTCATTTCTCTTGTCATTCCATCAACTTACCACCTACCAACCAAAATCTTTTCTTCTTCCTCTTGCTTTGGCCGGTCCCCCTCCCCTCATTTCCAACAAGAAAATTTCAGCTCCTTGTCCTCCATTCTTGCTCCACAAAAACTCTCCAAATTTGCTTCTTATCTTGGTTCTTCACACAAGTTTGGAAGAGGACTTGAACAAAGAAGAAACCTTGGTGATTTAAGAGATCAACCCCTAGTGTTTAGTCTTCATTTTGGCAGCAAGGTAATCATCCAAGAAACTCTCAATTTTTCCTCTCAAATCTTAGTAGTGAGTTAGTTTAGTTGTTGGGTTTTTGATGGGTTCACAAGAATCTTGACCTTAGGTAGTGGACTTGAGGTGGTTTTATAGGTAGAAGCCTTGAGGATTTTGTATGTTTAATTGCTTGTTTGTTACTTTTTTTGATGAGATATGGTTTAGTTTTAGTTGCAAAGTTGAAAAAGAAAGCTAGAGGAATGAGAGATGCTTGCTGGCCGAAATTTGCTGGTTGTTCCTCTCTTGTTAATTTCAAATTTTTGATGTTATTTCGGTGCAATAATTCTTGATACATGTTGCTGGTTATGTGTATTAAATACCTTCCAAAAAGCTATGTATTTGGTTGTGTTAAAGTAGGGTTAAAGTGAGAATGAATTCTAAAAAAAATTTTGAGCAGGAAATCCCAACTAGTGTTCACATTTTAGGTCATAACTTTTTGTATGAGAGTTGAAATTGAGTGTCATTTGTGGCATCCAAAACTAGACTCAGAGAGCTTTCCGTCGGTGTAAAATACACCTCCTAACTCATTTCCTATAAGCATAGTGATCTGAAAAAAATGACTAAATTTCCTCACTACTTTCATTCGAGAAACAGTCATAGCTGTAGGTTGTAGCTCAATTTTGGCTATCGAGCAAACTGAATTTTAAGACAGTTCCTTCTAGTGAATTGTAGAATTTTGAATATAATTTTCAACGCCCCGAATCACACTAAACTTTGAGTTGTGTAGCTCTAGTTATAATCAGATTTTTAAACTCTATCTAGTACATCAGAACTGAAATTTTCGTAAATAGGTTCCAAAATTCAGTTTTCTTAGAACTGTGGTATCTTGGAGTAGAAAGGTCCGAATTGAGTTTTGTTTGTTGTATTTGAAACTAGATTTGGAGTTTTAATTGTAGTATAAATTTCAAGGGCTGATTCTATTTCTACGAATTTTACCGAATTTCCAAACTTCACTGAATTTACAAGCCTGTTTTGCTCTGTCCTATCTAGAACAGTGATTTTGAGCTAAAATTTGAATGACTTTGAATTGAATTCTGAGAAAATTGTCTTATAGAAAGTTTTATTGCTTTGAGTCTAGTTTCCAACGGTATAAATTTTTCAATTTTTGAACTTACTAAACTCGAGATACAATTTTTCCAATTAGTGCCGCTTTACGCTGAAAATTTTCTGATTTCAAACAAATACTCTTTTTAAGAACTTTCCACATTCCTTTGCAATTGTTGGACTATTTTAAGTTTAATTTCATGATTAGGTACAAAGTCTCTTTGAACTTTAAACTTTCATCTCAAATCTTAGTTTCCAAGAGATTAATCCCGTTTTTATGATTCTTTTTTGTTGCCTAACTTTCTTAGTTAATGGCGCTTCTCTTCATACTTGAATTATAGACTTCAACCCCTATTCTTATAGCCTCGATTCCCATGAGTTTGACTCCATTTAATTTGAAAAATATGAACACTCTTTATAATCTAAAATTTAGACATGAGATTTGAAGTTTTAGGAGATGAAAACCATCTACCTTTTTTTCTCGATTTTCGTGCCGAAATTGAAAACGGTACTTTCTTTTGGAATTGAGATTTCTTACCACGACTTGAATAAAAAATGACCTTCGTGCTCTCTTTGAGAGTTGTTTCAACGATTTAGCTAGAAAAGCTTCTTTAACTTGACTCGAACTTGTGACCTTGAGAGTGGGTAGCGAGAAAATGTCTTTCTTATTAACCTTGGTCGATCACCTAGGTAATTGTGATTGTACATGTCTCAGGTGATCACGAAAATGCCGAAGAGCTCGTTTGACTTCTCGCTTCACTCTTGTTTTGCCCTTGACTTGTGGTGAGTGTTAAGTGCATGTTCGATATTAATATGTTTAAATTGAGATTTGTATAAGTGTTATATAATACGTAAATTTGCCAAGGGAGATTGTGATACCCTAACTTTTAGGATACTATTGTTGTTAGTCTCCAAGAGAATATTATGATTTCTTTGTTTAAGACATTATTTTGCTTTAAAAAAAAGAGAGAAAACCCTAAATTCTAGAAACCCTAAAGTCTAAACAAAAACCCTAATTTACTTGTGACAAATCGATTTTCTTAAATCTCTCATTTTGAATCAAAACCCTAATTATAATCACTGGAATTGTAAAATCCCTCATATTTTTTTAAAATTTCTTTTTATTTGGCATTTATTCCCTTATAATAGCTATACTACTCATTTACATCTCCAATATTTATAATAAAGAATCAAATTAAGAGTTTTTCCTTTTGCATTCATCGTTAGGGTAAACTAAGATTTTTACGCCTATCCGTAGTGTGACTATCCGGTACGGAGAGTGGATCAAATTTGGTGATTAAGAGTGAGTTTTAGATGATATTAAGTATGTGATTAGAAGTGATAATAATAAGTTAGTGAATTATAAGTGAAAACCCTAGTACGCGCGAAATAAGGAAAAATGGATTGAACCGACGGGTACCGTTTGTTACCGAATGAGTGCACCACTTGAACACTATTTTATTACCTTAATCTTCTCACTTTTATTTCAGCAAAATTGGCCCTAAATATCTTCTTCAAAGGGCCAAAATTCTTGACCAGAAAATCAAGGAAAAAGAACAAAAAATTGACTTCCAATCACAAGGTGACACTTGTCCAATTTTGACCCAAATGAATTCCTATCATCTTAACCTTCTTCAAGCTTCATTTTAGACACCATTTCTGAACATTCCAGCCGTGAGAGTGAGAGAGAAAAGAGGGAAGAAACCATTCAATTTCCATCTTGATTTTTAGCTTAATTTGAGTGAAAATCCAAAAACAAAACCGATTAAACTCTTCCTTTAGTACCTAAGAGGCTTTGTGTGGTGACACTTTAGAGGGAAAGGTTGTGGTTCTCTCTTGCTAGCAGCTTTGGTGAGTTATTATGGTTTCCTATACTTTTCTTGCATTTAATCTTGTTAAAGTTTAGTTAGAAACTCTTAATCTTGCCTTATGACGGAAAATTTGTTAGCTTGGAATGATATGTTGGAATATGGAGCTAGGGTTTATATTCTCAGCCTTTATTATGGTTATCTATCTCTTAATTGATGTTATTGAGTTAGTAATTGGTGGATTTGATGATAGAACACTTGTTGGATATGAAATTCTAGAGGAAAAGTTCAAATTCCAGATTTGAGTTTTGTTACTGCCCTATTCTGTTTGACCATGATGGAGACTGAATTAGGTTTAGTACAAAACATGAAAGTTGTAGAGAATGATGTTTTATAACTGTTTACAAAATTTCAGCTCAATCAGAGCAGGGTATCTTGTGAAATGACAAAATTACCCCTGCTGCCCTGTTTCTGTCAAAAATGATAATCAGCCTCTGTAAGTGGTTAGTTTGATCAGATATATTACCAAATTGGTTGTTGATGTCTTATTAAGAATTATATCCTTGTATCTTAGCTTTCAAATGGCTTTGGAATTACCTGAATTGGAGTTGTGTATGTTGAGATATGAGTGAATGAATCAGGACTGCTAGTTGAATTTCATAGTGAGCTTCGAACTGGAAAATCTGGAGTTGTTTTGGTAAATTTGACCTAGTTAGGGTGAGAACTGAACTAAGTAGTCTTCATCAAAGTTATATCCCTCTGTCTAAGTTTCGAAACGGTATAAATTTCACCTCAATCCGATAAGCGTAGCCTCATTTGTGTCCGTTACGCAAAACAACGTCAAATCTGTCTTTTCTTTCTTGACTTAAACTTCATTTCCGCACATATTCCTAGCTGGATTTTGTACTTGTATGTGTAACGCCCCCACTTCTCCCTAAAGCGAACCAAAGGGTATCCGCGGGACGCCTGCCCAGCTCTCGCCAGGACTCACTACAATCCATCATTCAAAAGCTCGAAATACTTTAAGTAACTTCAATACATAATTAAAGTACTCCAAATATCTCACACTTACAATTATGCAGCTTTCACGCTTAAATACAACCCAACGGAAAAGGGGTACAATAGCCAACCATTATAATATAACTTAAAGTTTTCACAAGAAAACAATCTAGTACTACTCACGAGCACCCTTGGTCTCGAACCCTGTAAAAGAAAATCACAACGTGGGATGAGCTACACAGCCCAGTGAGGTTCCAATACACTCTAACAGTTCAAATAAATCAAGTAAGTTGGGCATATCATATGCATGGTTCAATGTTACACAATGGCGTGTTATCATGAGGTGATAATCATTGTACGAGAAATTTGAGACATTTATCATGGTATGAGACATTTATCATGAGACAGGTATCATGATATAAGTACATTGGTCAGGTAACAGGTATGGAGCATATCACAGGCATAGTTCAGGATTTCATGTTGACACTTTAGCATGAAACAATTATCATGATATAAGGTAAACATATACGGTAGGATACAGTGTTCCAGTGGAACTCTGTCGGTCATCTGCACCTTATGACTTCTGATCCCCACGGTACGGTCTGGCCATCGCCTTATCCCTCCAGTGGTAATACTCGAGTATACCGAAACGGTGGCCCAGGGTTCCAACCTACCCGACCGAGCCCAGTCCTGGCTCGAGTAGGTCAGTAACCAAGGGCAGGGCCCAAGTTCAGCTTAGAGCTTACAACATGCACAAGTAATCAAGTAATCGACAAAAGGTAAAATTCATCATTTGAGTAGGTCGAGTGAGGTAAAGTACACACTCGCCTAATAATGATGGACAGCTTCATATAACATGTGATTCATGATAATCAAGTAATCAGGTGGTCAAGTAACCCAGTAAGTTGGTGATCACGTAAGCAGATAACCAAGTAAGCAAGTAACCAAATAGATTAGAAAACGGTAAGTAAACACGGTTAACGGTAAACGGTAAACGGTTAACGGTAGTAATTACGGTTAATTGGTAGACATATGTCATTTCAATAGGCCGCCATTGGCCGTTTTTCACTTTCACCACGTAAGAGTCGAGGAGATTTACTCCAACCGACTTATGCTGTCATAGCATAATTAATCATTTAAACACATCATGAAAATATGCTCTCCAAACATTTCCTATCTAGTATTTCAAGTAATCACATAAGTATGCTCTTTAAGCATTTCATATCGAATAGTTCAAGTAGTCACGTAAATATGCTCTTCAAGGGTTTCATATCGAATAGTTCAAATATACATACTTCAGGTGTTTCATGTCGAGTAATTCAAGTATACACTATTCAAATATGTATGAGTGTGGTAAATACTTAACATATAGCACTTAACACCTAATGACCAGGGGTTAAGCATGTCATAGACTTATTCCAATTACGTATTCCTATATGGAACACTCACCTAGTCAAAACAAGCGAGTAGTTCTTAAACAAGCGTCTTAGGTGTCCGCTCCGAGTTCCTCTGGGAGATTCCCTCGAGTGCCTGAGCAAACAATAATCAACTACCACTCAAAATCATTCTAATTATCGAGGAAAATTGTACACTAGTACAATCTAAGAAATTAACGCGGAGACGAGTCTAAGAGTTCGTGTAACTCGAGGTTCAAAAGTGGGTTTTAAAACACAAGACAAATCTGATTTCCATCTCTGAAATCAAATGTAAAACGATCAAGTGACATTGAAAGAAAATGGAGAGTTCGAGACCCTTAGTTTCCTTAGAAAATTTCAGATTTAACAAGCAATCTTTGAAAAATCATATCTCACTCTTTACAAGTCCAAAATTGGAAAACTTGGTACTGTTGGAAACCTCTTTCAAAGTACTAAAAGTTCTTAGAAGACACTTTTCCACGAATGTAAGTGAAAGGCACTCAAATTTTGGCTCAAAGTTGGTAACTTGAATTACCAAGACAGATTTAAGTTGATTTTTGGTCAACTTTAGAAATTCGGAAAAATTCACTTGTTTTGAACTAACCTTTGAAATTTGGAAATCAATTAGTGTTGCAATCCAAGAGTATAACAAAAGAAGCGGAACGAGAAACGGAGTTTCGAGCACCAAGATATAGTTCCTCCAAGTTGCTGAAAAAGTTAAGACTGTTGGGCTATTTTCCAGGTTTAAAAACTAGATTCGAAGTATCATTTGGTCATCGAGTTAGCATTGGAAATACATCAACTTGGTACACTAAATCTTCCATGTGTGAAAAACATTTCTACCAAGTTTCGTACAAAAACTCTCACGATAAGGTAGTCATTAAAACAACCAAAGTTTATGAAGAGTTTCAAGGCTAAACTACCTTCTCACTTTTCTTTTGTTTACAAACTTTTTGTACCATGAAATCAGTTCCAAATCTCTCCATTATTGAAACCAAGAGTTCATAAACATCCACTGAGCAATTTAAAGACCATTGACATCCAAATTCTAGAAATAAAACTCTCCAAATCAGATTTGACCATTTGGCTAAGAGAAAACGAAAAGTTTTCCAGATTCGATGAGCGAATTTTGTGACATCATTTGCATATCAAAATGGTCTTAGAATATTACCAAATTTTGTACAATTAAACCTCCATATGAGGATTACTCTTCTATCAAATTTCATTTGAAAATTCACACGGGAAGGTAGTTAACTAAACCATCAAAGTTCAAGAAATTTCCCAAGGTAAAACTGTCTTCTAGCTCTTCTTTCCTTTTAAACATTTTATCCAAAGCAACCAACCCAAATCTGGTTTATTTGTAAAACAAAGTCCAAGGAACATCTAATATAAAGTTTGGTAGATGTTGGACATCAAAGTTTCCAAAACAACAAGTCCCAAATCATTGTTAGTTACAAATCTGTCCAAGTGGAAAATTCTATCACTGTAGCAGTTTCAAACTTTGGCCACAACTCACTCCATTCAACTTGGAATTGGGCGTGGTTGATGGCGTTGGAAAGCTCTCTTCTAAAGCTGAATTTTCTCAGAAGAAACCATTTTCAAATTCCATTCACAAATAGCTCGTTTTTGAGCATCAAGAAGCAATTTCTGTCCTGTCTCCTGGAGAGCAACGAAACAGGACAGTGATATTCAATCGAATGGTGTGACTCACTCAAGTGGAACCAGAATGTGAAATTGGTACCGATGGAAAGCTAGGAATGTCTAGTTTCCAATGCCGTAAACGGCACTTGATTTCAACATCGGAACAAAGAGTTATGGCCGTTACAAAATGACTGCCTGGGCAATACGGGAATCATTTTCCAGTTTTGCTAACTTTGGAAATCAACTCATTTGACCAACCAAATCATGTTATTTTTCAATGAAATTTTGTACACACTTACAATAATAGATAAACAACATAATCAATTCATTAGAATCTCAAAATCTGGCACGAAAACGGTCGGACAAGGCAGGGGTAAAATCGGAACTTTTTACTCCATGCACTCCTTGAAGTTTCTACTAGTTATACACCATTAATCCATCATTTTAACCACTAAACCAACAATATATCCATCATCAATCATCAAATCAGCAACAACCCAAGAGTGGGAGTTCATAGAGCCCACTTTCACATTTTTCCAACAATATCAAGTCATCTACTTACATGCAAGTGCTTAAAGATGCATATCTACCACCATAGATCAAGTTTAAGGTGATGGATCATGTTATACCTTCTTAATGTACTAGATCAGAATTTTTGGCCCTCAAAATGCTCCAAGAAACCGTGATTTCCAGCACCCTTTTGCAGCTCAAAATACTCCTCAAGTGTTATACTAAGTGTGGGTGAAATTTGAAGTGAATTAGAGAAGATTTGGTGAAGATTGATGGAGGAATTTGAAGAACTCTTGAGCTGTTTTTCTTGCTTGTTGTTCGGCCAAATGAGGGAGCAAGAGAGAGAGTGTGATCAGATTTCTAAGCTTCCAAGAGAAGACAATAACTTGTGGCCACAAATCACCCATTAGTCAACTCACATTAGGGTGCGTTTGGCGCGATTCGGCTCAATTCCTCTTGCGTTTGTTTCACTAGTACACTAAACCTCTAATGCATTTATATTCATATAAATATTATTCACTCTTAATTGTCCCAAAATAAGGGTCTAAAGTTCATCAATTTAAATCGCGCGTGTGAAAACGCGTATCTCCATTTTAAGCGCAATAACGCGAAACTTCCGAGAAATTCTTATAACGATAGTACTAATAACTATCACTTGAGTATTTAAACATTAAAATACCTATTTTAAGACTAAGGCATGTATCTCCAATTCTTCGAGCTCAGTGTATCCTCAAATCGGTTATCGTTCCAAATGCACGTGCACTATTTCACTTATCGGGCTTCCGGAAATTAATTTTTGAAACAAGTCATTTTAAAAATATAATGAAACTATATTTCCATGTAATTAGGTCTCAAGAGCTTAGAAAATAATATTCGGAGTAAAAGACCAAATAAATAATTAAATAAGCTAGAAATAGGAGATTAAATAAGTAAATTTTACGAGTCCTCACAACCTCCCCTCCTTAAAAGAATTTCGTCCTCGAAATTCATACCTTCTGTAATTTCAGACAACTCTGAACCGTGTGGTGTGTTCATGTCATGCGTTCTTTCAGATGCCATTGGTCGGTTTCTCCTTCCATTGACTTGTCGAGGAACAGTTCCATTTCCTTGTTGAGCAGTAGTTTCTCGTGGATACCTCCTTGGACAGTCATGAACTTTATGATTGGTACTCCCACATCCCATACACTTTCGTCCCTTTAGCCAACAGTTTTCTTCAGTGTGATTCATCCTTCCACAATATCCACAAGTCGGACGAGGTGTTGTGACCTGACTTGCTTGCGAGGTTTTCTTTGATCGTGTTTGTCCTACTGAAGTCCCTCGTGACATAGTTCCTTTTGGTTCCTTTATCATGAGTGGTGCAGGAAGTAACAGTCCTACTTCATCCACTTCTTTTCTAACTTTGGGTGGTGGTCCATTTTTTCCTAGTGTACTGTCAGATGTATCTCTTTTCCTTTTTTGAAAAGCTCTCAGTTGAGATTTTGTGCTTTCTACCCTTTGCGCTTTTTCAAGAGCGTCACTAAATGTTTCAACCTGTGCTGCAGCAAGGGCATCTTGGATTTCCAAATCTAATCCTTGGATAAACCGTCTTATTCTCTTCCGTTCAGTAGCCACCAATTCTGGGGCATATGTAGATAACTTCGTAAAGCGTGTTTCATACTCAGCTACGCTCAAAGTTCCTTGACGAAGCTTTATAAAATCATCTTCTCTCTTTTCTTGGACAAGTGGAGGAAGAAATTTCTCATTAAATTCACGCACGAAGTTTATCCAAATTCTCGGAGTTTGATCTCTTTCCCACTTGTTTCTTATAACATTCCACCATGCTCGGGCTGCTCCTTCAAGTTGAAATACAGCAAATATGACTTGTCTCTCCTCTGTGTAATCCAAGGCATCGAATATATTTCTTATATTTTCTAACCAATTCTCAGCCACCTCTGGATCAGGCCCTCCAGCAAACTTGGGCGGAGAGAATTTCTGAAACCGCTCTAAAGCTCGATCCTCCCCTATCTCTTGGTTTCCACGTTGGTTTCCTTGTCCAACACCTTGACCTTGTTGAGCTAGCAAGAGCTCTAGGATATCCGTCATGCGAGTTAAAACTTGTCCTATCTGGTCATTTCCTCTCCCAGCACTTAGCTCAACGTTTTGATCGATATCGGACCCATTAGCTACTCTTTCATTTCGGGGTTGTCTAGGTTGACGTCCCTTTCATTGTCCTCTAGTTTCCATGTCCACGACTGATCTATACGCACATGCATAACCCTCACACTTAGTTAAAATTGAACTACACTCATATACCAGTAGCAACATTTGAAGAGGATGAAGACACTTTCACAAATAACATTATCACTATGCAAGTAAACACAAACTAGAGTTCATTAAATCATAACACAAATTATGGCCAAGTAAAGTTCATGCCAAGTCAAAGTCAATAACAAAAATAAACAAGTGATTATCACAAGTACATTCATCTCCAAGGCGCAAACTCTTAAGTTCTACTCCCATCGTCTCACTATGAAAGATCACCAGTAGAGATTCACTAGATTAATTGGAACTAGACGATTCTCGTTCCCTAACATGCTCGATTTCAATCCCAACACAAGGATCTTTTGGGTTACGATATTTTCCATCTTCCACTCTTAATTATTGTACCATCTTAACCAAACAATTATTGGTTTCCTGTAACCATTCACATGAAATATCGATTCATTCTTATTCCCCACAAATGGAGATATAAAGTCCCTATGGTTGCTTTCCACTCCCAAGTACTCGGGTTCAAGAATCCAAAATAGGATAATTCACATCTCGAGCCGGCCGGTCCAAAGAGTAAATCACCACATTCGAGATTCCTACCCAACATACATATCAAATTCCCTCCAATTATCAAGATAAAGGTTTTACAACCTATAACATTCATGATTCACAACTTACATTTCTAGAAGGGCACTTAAGTCTTTACTTAATCACATAGTAAGGACCAAACACCACTTGGCCCTATCTTGCTCCTTTGTAGAGACCACGTGAAGTGGCTCTAAATTTCATCACTACAAGCAATCATTTAACTTTCAGAATAGTCCCACAGTCCGGCATCCTAAACATTTAAGCCTAGGATACACTACAAAATCTGAAGCCTAAGCTCTGATACCAACTGTAACGCCCCCACTTCTCCCTAAAGCGAACCAAAGGGTATCCGCGGGACGCCTGCCCAGCTCTCGCCAGGACTCACTACAATCCATCATTCAAAAGCTCGAAATACTTTAAGTAACTTCAATACATAATTAAAGTAATCCAAATATCTCACACTTACAATTATGCAGCTTTCACGCTTAAATACAACCCAACGGAAAAGGGGTACAATAGCCAACCATTATAATATAACTTAAAGTTTTCAAAAGAAAACAATCTAGTACTACTCACGAGCACCCTTGGTCTCGAACCCTGTAAAAGAAAATCACAACGTGGGATGAGCTACACAGCCCAGTGAGGTTCCAATACACTCTAACAGTTCAAATAAATCAAGTAAGTTGGGCATATCATATGCATGGTTCAATGTTACACAATGGCGTGTTATCATGAGGTGATAATCATTGTACGAGAAATTTGAGACATTTATCATGGTATGAGACATTTATCATGAGACAGGTATCATGATATAAGTACATTGGTCAGGTAACAGGTATGGAGCATATCACAGGCATAGTTCAGGATTTCATGTTGACACTTTAGCATGAAACAATTATCATGATATAAGGTAAACATATACGGTAGGATACAGTGTTCCAGTGGAACTCTGTCGGTCATCTGCACCTTATGACTTCTGATCCCCACGGTACGGTCTGGCCATCGCCTTATCCCTCCAGTGGTAATACTCGAGTATACCGAAACGGTGGCCCAGGGTTCCAACCTACCCGACCGAGCCCAGTCCTGGCTCGAGTAGGTCAGTAACCAAGGGCAGGGCCCAAGTTCAGCTTAGAGCTTACAACATGCACAAGTAATCAAGTAATCGACAAAAGGTAAAATTCATCATTTGAGTAGGTCGAGTGAGGTAAAGTACGCACTCGCCTAATAATGATAGACAGCTTCATATAACATGTGATTCATGATAATCAAGTAATCAGGTGGTCAAGTAACCCAGTAAGTTGGTGATCACGTAAGCAGATAACCAAGTAAGCAAGTAACCAAATAGATTAGAAAACGGTAAGTAAACACGGTTAACGGTAAACGGTAAACGGTTAACGGTAGTAATTACGGTTAATTGGTAGACATATGTCATTTCAATAGGCCGCCATTGGCCGTTTTTCACTTTCACCACGTAAGAGTCGAGGAGATTTACTCCAACCGACTTATGCTGTCATAGCATAATTAATCATTTAAACACATCATGAAAATATGCTCTCCAAACATTTCCTATCTAGTATTTCAAGTAATCACATAAGTATGCTCTTTAAGCATTTCATATCGAATAGTTCAAGTAGTCACGTAAATATGCTCTTCAAGGGTTTCATATCGAATAGTTCAAATATACATACTTCAGGTGTTTCATGTCGAGTAATTCAAGTATACACTATTCAAATATGTATGAGTGTGGTAAATACTTAACATATAGCACTTAACACCTAATGACCAGGGGTTAAGCATGTCATAGACTTATTCCAATTACGTATTCCTATATGGAACACTCACCTAGTCAAAACAAGCGAGTAGTTCTTAAACAAGCGTCTTAGGTGTCCGCTCCGAGTTCCTCTGGGAGATTCCCTCGAGTGCCTGAGCAAACAATAATCAACTACCACTCAAAATCATTCTAATTATCGAGGAAAATTGTACACTAGTACAATCTAAGAAATTAACGCGGAGACGAGTCTAAGAGTTCGTGTAACTCGAGGTTCAAAAGTGGGTTTTAAAACACAAGACAAATCTGATTTCCATCTCTGAAATCAAATGTAAAACGATCAAGTGACATTGAAAGAAAATGGAGAGTTCGAGACCCTTAGTTTCCTTAGAAAATTTCAGATTTAACAAGCAATCTTTGAAAAATCATATCTCACTCTTTACAAGTCCAAAATTGGAAAACTTGGTACTGTTGGAAACCTCTTTCAAAGTACTAAAAGTTCTTAGAAGACACTTTTCCACGAATGTAAGTGAAAGGCACTCAAATTTTGGCTCAAAGTTGGTAACTTGAATTACCAAGACAGATTTAAGTTGATTTTTGGTCAACTTTAGAAATTCGGAAAAATTCACTTGTTTTGAACTAACCTTTGAAATTTGGAAATCAATTAGTGTTGCAATCCAAGAGTATAACAAAAGAAGCGGAACGAGAAACGGAGTTTCGAGCACCAAGATATAGTTCCTCCAAGTTGCTGAAAAAGTTAAGACTGTTGGGCTATTTTCCAGGTTTAAAAACTAGATTCGAAGTATCATTTGGTCATCGAGTTAGCATTGGAAATACATCAACTTGGTACACTAAATCTTCCATGTGTGAAAAACATTTCTACCAAGTTTCGTACAAAAACTCTCACGATAAGGTAGTCATTAAAACAACCAAAGTTTATGAAGAGTTTCAAGGCTAAACTACCTTCTCACTTTTCTTTTGTTTACAAACTTTTTGTACCATGAAATCAGTTCCAAATCTCTCCATTATTGAAACCAAGAGTTCATAAACATCCACTGAGCAATTTAAAGACCATTGACATCCAAATTCTAGAAATAAAACTCTCCAAATCAGATTTGACCATTTGGCTAAGAGAAAACGAAAAGTTTTCCAGATTCGATGAGCGAATTTTGTGACATCATTTGCATATCAAAATGGTCTTAGAATATTACCAAATTTTGTACAATTAAACCTCCATATGAGGATTACTCTTCTATCAAATTTCATTTGAAAATTCACACGGGAAGGTAGTTAACTAAACCATCAAAGTTCAAGAAATTTCCCAAGGTAAAACTGTCTTCTAGCTCTTCTTTCCTTTTAAACATTTTATCCAAAGCAACCAACCCAAATCTGGTTTATTTGTAAAACAAAGTCCAAGGAACATCTAATATAAAGTTTGGTAGATGTTGGACATCAAAGTTTCCAAAACAACAAGTCCCAAATCATTGTTAGTTACAAATCTGTCCAAGTGGAAAATTCTATCACTGTAGCAGTTTCAAACTTTGGCCACAACTCACTCCATTCAACTTGGAATTGGGCGTGGTTGATGGCGTTGGAAAGCTCTCTTCTAAAGCTGAATTTTCTCAGAAGAAACCATTTTCAAATTCCATTCACAAATAGCTCGTTTTTGAGCATCAAGAAGCAATTTCTGTCCTGTCTCCTGGAGAGCAACGAAACAGGACAGTGATATTCAATCGAATGGTGTGGCTCACTCAAGTGGAACCAGAATGTGAAATTGGTACCGATGGAAAGCTAGGAATGTCTAGTTTCCAATGCCGCAAACGGCACTTGATTTCAACATCGGAACAAAGAGTTATGGCCGTTACAAAATGACTGCCTGGGCAATACGGGAATCATTTTCCAGTTTTGCTAACTTTGGAAATCAACTCATTTGACCAACCAAATCATGTTATTTTTCAATGAAATTTTGTACACACTTACAATAATAGATAAACAACATAATCAATTCATTAGAATCTCAAAATCTGGCACGAAAACGGTCGGACAAGGCAGGGGTAAAATCGGAACTTTTTACTCCATGCACTCCTTGAAGTTTCTACTAGTTATACACCATTAATCCATCATTTTAACCACTAAACCAACAATATATCCATCATCAATCATCAAATCAGCAACAACCCAAGAGTGGGAGTTCATAGAGCCCACTTTCACATTTTTCCAACAATATCAAGTCATCTACTTACATGCAAGTGCTTAAAGATGCATATCTACCACCATAGATCAAGTTTAAGGTGATGGATCATGTTATACCTTCTTAATGTACTAGATCAGAATTTTTGGCCCTCAAAATGCTCCAAGAAACCGTGATTTCCAGCACCCTTTTGCAGCTCAAAATACTCCTCAAGTGTTATACTAAGTGTGGGTGAAATTTGAAGTGAATTAGAGAAGATTTGGTGAAGATTGATGGAGGAATTTGAAGAACTCTTGAGCTGTTTTTCTTGCTTGTTGTTCGGCCAAATGAGGGAGCAAGAGAGAGAATGTGATCAGATTTCTAAGCTTCCAAGAGAAGACAATAACTTGTGGCCACAAATCACCCATTAGTCAACTCACATTAGGGTGCGTTTGGCGCGATTCGGCTCAATTCCTCTTGCGTTTGTTTCACTAGTACACTAAACCTCTAATGCATTTATATTCATATAAATATTATTCACTCTTAATTGTCCCAAAATAAGGGTCTAAAGTTCCTCAATTTAAATCGCGCGTGTGAAAACGCGTATCTCCATTTTAAGCGCAATAACGCGAAACTTCCGAGAAATTCTTATAACGATAGTACTAATAACTATCACTTGAGTATTTAAACATTAAAATACCTATTTTAAGACTAAGGCATGTATCTCCAATTCTTCGAGCTCAGTGTATCCTCAAATCGGTTATCGTTCCAAATGCACGTGCACTATTTCACTTATCGGGCTTCCGGAAATTAATTTTTGAAACAAGTCATTTTAAAAATATAATGAAACTATATTTCCATGTAATTAGGTCTCAAGAGCTTAGAAAATAATATTCGGAGTAAAAGACCAAATAAATAATTAAATAAGCTAGAAATAGGAGATTAAATAAGTAAATTTTACGAGTCCTCACAGTATGACTTTGAGCCTATTGAACGGCTATTGAAATGAAATGATTTTGTGTGTGACTTTGGAGCTGATTGAGGAAAACATTGAAGACATGATGGCTGGAAAAGTAAGCAAATTTAGGGGGAATGCTGTCCAATTTTCTAGGCCGTTTAGTTTCTTTAAGTTTGAGTTGCCTTTTGGAAGAAATGAAGGGTTTTTGGGTTGTTTGAACCCTAGGTTTTCATGTTACCTTTTCGTTCCCAAAAAAAAATCATGTTTTGCATCCTTGCATTAGTATTTATTTGGCGAGGCATACGACTAGTAGTCAAGCCTCACTTGTGCATTCTGTTTACTCGATTTTGGATGTGGAACCTTCAATTGTTTTACTTTTGTTCTTTTAAGATTTCTTGGCGATTAACGCCACTATGGTGTGAAAACTTTTGAAGTATCTGTCCTTCAACCGGTGAGTGTACCACTCTCCTGAGTTATTGCTAAACTGGTTATCTGTACTTGCAAATTGCTATTTGAATGTTTTTTCGACTGTTTATTTTGTACGAGACGAGTGTGTACTTTATCACACTCGCTCTCTGGCCTGTGTGACTTGTTTCCTGTATATACTTGAATCTGTTCCCTGCGCCTGTTATAACGTTGTTTGGAAGTGTATCCAACGACCTTCCTGTTAAATCTGAGCTCAATCTCATGGGGAGTTGATTGAATCGAGCAAGCAAGGGCTTGATCGAGGAAATTGACAATCCATGGGTGCCTGTTCCTGGGGAATCTATGGGTATTGGAGACTCTGGATTTCTGGTATACTCGAGTATTATCATTCCTGTTCCTGTTTGGCGTTCGGGCCCGGTAAGGGGTATGTTTGGTGAACGGGATTTTGGCGTTAAAGTGGTGTTCTACTGGACTGGTTCCTTTATTTGAACGTTGACGGAAGGTCAACGAGGCTGGATCAAGTATTGCAACGGGGAATTTGGGTCCTGTGAGCCACCTGTATCCTTTACATTGTGCTGTTCATTCATTTCTCGTATTTGATGTGAATATGTGCCTTGAAAGTGATTTCTCATGAGTTCTATTGTTTCTACTGTTTATACTTTTGGTACCTCATTGAGCTTTTAACTCACCCCGTCCCGTTATCCTTGTTTTCCTTACAGGGAACCATCTTTTGGAACTTCGATGTTTTGAAGAATGAGTTGAGCTAGTTAGAAATTCTTTTGTTCTTTTGGTATAGCTCCTCGACAATTTGAAAACCCTAAATATATCTTAATACAATGTTTCCTTGCGATTTGTAAACTTACTAATAGGTTTATTTTAAACTGTTTCCTCATGTTTATGTGACATATGTATTTGAGAATGTACATTCTCTCATGTCAACCAAAGTTTACTTGTACTTGGTTGGATGGTGACGTGGCAGCGGCACTTCCATTTCGTTTTAATTTTTGTGGGAATGTAGTACCAAAGAATTATTGTATTTTTTTAATTTGGCTCAAACGGGTTGTGATTGTTATCTCCTCGGAGTTCTTTTGAGTGGTTAATAGGGTTTACGTTTGTTCCAGATCCGCAGTCCCCGCGAGAGTTGGGCAGGCGGTCCGCCGAACCCTTTGGCTCGCCTTAGGGTGAGGTGGGGCTGTCACAGGTGGTATCAGAGCCTGCTTCGCGTGGTCTCTACACGGAGTGAGGTTGGGCCAAGTGGTGTTATGGTCCTAATTTCGTGAACGGGTGTAAAGGATTAAGGACTCTTTTGAGCATAAGTTACAAATCATGAAACGTTCTAGGTTTAAACCTTTATCATGGTACTTTGGGGACAATAGTTAGGTATGCTAGGTAGGAATCTCTAATATGGATGATTTACTCTTGGGACCGGCCGGCTCGAGTTGTGAATTGTCTTATTGTGGATTCTTGTACTTGGGTACCACATAGTGGAGAGCGCTAGAATAAGGGTCTGTATCTTGATTGCATTTGAGGTGAGTTTTGATGGCAAAGGTTAAGGCGTGGATGATTCTAACATTTAACCTAGTCATTGGACTGATCAAAGGGATTTGCAATACTTGAACTGTCTGAGACCGACTAAGATGAGCTCATTTGGGACTTGAACTTGTTTTGGCGAGTGTACTCTTACGTACACGTAATGGACATGATTTGATTTTATGCATGAGTAATATGACCTATATGTGGACTTGAATTCGGTGACTGTTTGAGAATGTGAATTGCTGGGTATAGGCTAAGCCATGTTCTGAATTTTTCGAATATCTGAAACTTCATTTCCAACTCAGAGCTAGTTGGTTGAACCGAACCCTTTTGCATGTTCTATTTGGTTACTTGTTTAGCTACCTGGTGGCTCGTAGCTAAGTGATAAATAGAATTGGAGATTCTTAGTACTTGACTACTTTCGAGAATTGTTTGATCTGATTAGTGCAAGTTGGAATTTCGAGGACGAAATTCTTTGAAGGAGGGGAGATTGTGATACCTTAACTTTTAGGATACTATTGTTGTTAGTCTCCAAGAGGATATTACGATTTCTTTATTTAAGACATTGTTTTGTTTTAAAAAAAAAGAGAAAACCCTAAATTCTAGAAACCCTAAAGTCTAAACAAAAACCCTAATTTACTTGTGACAAACCGGTGTTCTTAAATCTCTCATTTTGAATCAAAACCCTAATTATAATCACTGGAATTGTAAAATCCCTCATATTTTCTTAAAATTCCTTTTTATTTGGCATTTATTCCCTTATAATAGCTATACTACTCATTTACATCTCCAATATTTATAATAAAGAATAAAATTAAGAGTTTTCCCTTTTACATTCATCGTTAGGGTAAACTAAGACTTTTACGCCTATCCGTAGTGTGACTATCCGATACGGAGAGTGGATCAAATTTGGTGATTAAGAGTGAGTTTTAGATGATATTAAGTGTGTGATTAGAAGTGATAATAATAAGTTAGTGAATTATAAGTGAAAACCCTAGTACGCGCGAAATAAGGAAAAATGGGTTGAACCGACGGGTACCGTTTGTTACCGAATGAGTGCACCACTTGAACACTACTTTATTACCTTAATCTTCTCACTTTTATTTCAACAAAATTGGCCCTAAATATCTTCTTCAAAGGGCCGAAATTATTGACCAGAAAATCAAGGAAAAAGAACAAAAATTGATTTCCAATCACAAGGTGACACTTGTCCAATTTTGACCCAAATGAATTCCTATCATCTTAACCTTCTTCAAGCTTCATTTCAGCCACCATTTCCGAACATTCCAGCCGTGAGAGTGAGAGAGAAAAGAGGGAAGAAACCATTCAATTTCCATCTTGATTTTTAGCTTAATTTGAGTGAAAATCCAAAAACAAAACCGATTAAACTCTTCCTTTAGTACCTAAGAGGCTTTGTGTGGTGACACTTTGGAGGGAAAGGTTGTGGTTCTCTCTTGCTAGCAGCTTTGGTGAGTTATTATGGTTTCCTATCCTTTTCTTGCATTTAATCTTGTTAAAGTTTAGTTAGAAGCTCTTAATCTTGCCTTATGACGGTAAATTTGTTAGCTTGGAATGATATGTTGGAATATGGAGCTAGGGTTTATATTCTTAGCCTTGATTATGGTTATTTACCTCTTAATTGATGTTATTGAGTTAGTAATTGGTGGGTTTGATGATAGAACACTTGTTGGATATGAAATTCTAGAGGAAAAGTTCAAATTCCAGATTTGAATTTTGTTACTGCCCTGTTCTGTTTGACCATAATGGAAGCCGAATTAGGCTTAGCACAAAACATGAAAGTTGTATAGAATGATGTTTTATAACTACCTGCAAAATTTCATCTCAATCAGAGAAGGGTATCTTGTGAAATGGCAAAATTGCCCCTGCTACCCTGTTTCTGTCAAAAATGATAATCAGCCTCTGTAAGTGGTTAGTTTGACCAGATATATTACCGAATTGGTTGTTGATGTCTTATTAAGAATTATATCCTTGTATCTTAGCTTTCAAATGGCTTTGGAATTACCTGAATTGGAGTTGTGTATGTTGAGATATGAGTGAATGAATCAGGACTGCTAGTTGAATTTCACAGTGAGTTTCGAACTGAAAAATCTGGAGTTATTTTGGTAAATTTGACCTAGTTAGGGTGAGAACTGGACTAAGTAGTTTTCATCAAAGTTATAGCTCTCTGTCTTAGCTTCGAAATGGTATAAATTGCACCTCAATCTGATAAGCGTAGCCTCGTTTGTATCCGTTACGCAAAATAACGTCAAATCTGTCTTTTGTTTCTTGACTTAAACTTCATTTCCGCACATGTTCCTAGCTGGATTTTGTACTTGTATGACTTTGAACCTATTGGACGGCTATTGAAATGAGATAATTTTGTGTGTGACTTTGGAGCTGATTGAGGAAAACAATGAAGCCATGATGGCTGGAAAAGTAAGCAAATTTAGGGGGAATGCTGTCCAATTTTCTAGGCCGTTTAGTTTCTTTAAGTTTGAGTTGCCTTTTGGTAGAAATGAAGGGTTTTTGGGTTGTTTGAACCCTAGGTTTTCATGTTACCTTTTCGTTCCCAAAAAAAAATCATGTTTTGCATCCTTGCATTAGTATTTATTTGGTGAGGCATACGACTAGTAGTCGAGCCTCACTTGTGCATTCTGTTTACTCGATTTTGGATGTGGAACCTTCAATTGTTTTACTTTGGTTCTTTTAGGGTTTCTTGGTGATTAACGCCACAATGGCGTGAAAACTTTTGAAATATCTGTACTTGAACCAGTGAGTGTACCACTCCCCTGAGTTATTGCTAAACTGGTTATCTGTACTTGCAAATTGCTATTTGAATATTTTTCTGACTGTTTATTTTGTACGAGATGAGTGTGTACTTGTTTCCTGTATATGCTTGAATCTGTTCCCTGCGCCTGTTATAACGTCGTTTGGAAGTGTATCCAATGACCTTCCTGTTAAATCTGAACTCAATCTCATGGGGAGTTGATTGAATCGAGCCAGCAAGGGTTTGGTCGAGAAAATTAACAATCCATGGGTGCCTGTTCCTGGGGAATCTATGGGTATTGAAGACTCTGGATTTCCGGTATACTCGAGTATTACCATTCATGTTCCTGTTTTACGTTCGGGTCCGGTAAGGGGTATGTTTGGTGAACGGGATTTTGGCGTTAAAGTGGTGTTCTACTGGACTGGTTCCTTTATTTTAACGTTGACGGAGGGTCAACGAGGCTGGATCAAGTATTGCCACGGGAAATTTGGGTCCTGAGAGCCACCTGTATCCTTTACATTGTGCTGTTCATTCATTTCTCGTATTTGATGTGAATATGTGCCTTGAAAGTGATTTCTCATGAGTTCTATTGTTTCTACTGTTTATACTTTCAGTACCTCATTGAGCTTTTAACTCACCCCGTCCCGTTATCCTTGTTTTCCTTACAGGGAACCATTTTTTGGAACTTCGATGTTTTGAAGAATGAGTTAAGCTAGTTAGAAATTCTTTTGTTCTTTTGGTATAGCTCCTTGACAATTTGAAAACCCTAAATGTATCTTAATACAATATTTCCTTGCTATTTGTAAACTTACTAATAGGTATATTTTAAAGTGTTTCCTCATGTTTATGTGATATATGTATTTGGGAATGTACATTCTCTCATGTCAACCAAAGTTTACTTGTACTTAGTTGGATGGTGACGTGGCAGCGGCACTTCCATTTCGTTTTAATTTTCGTGGGAACGTAGTACCAAAGAATTATTGTATTTTTTTAATTTGGCTCAAACGGGTTGTGATTGTTATCTCCTCAGAGTTCTTTTGAGTGGTTGGTAGGGTTTACGTTTGTTCCAAATCCGCAGTCCCGGCGAGAGTTGGGCAGGCGGTCCGCCGAACCCTTTGGTTCACCTTAGGGTGAGGTAGGGCTGTCACAAACAGACTTTGGAGGTGGAAATTGGAGATCTTAGACTTGCGACTTTGGTTGACGCTAATATACTTTTATATGTTATTGGAAACCATTAAAGTGTAAATTTTGTATACTTGGGTTTTGTGGTTTGTAATCATAAATGGTATACTTGGGAGTTTTGAATTTATATATTTGAAATACTTCTTAATTAAGTCGATGGTTAATTCATGATCCTTTATTAAAGTTGATTGAGTGCGTGAGTCTTGACGAGAGTTGGACAGGCGTTCCGCTGATACCCTAGGGTTCGCCCTAGGGAGAGGTGGGGGCGTGTGACACACACACAAGACAAGAAAACCAAAAAAAAAAAAAAAACATTCTTGCTGAAGTATCCTGCCATCATTGAAGCTTTCATCTAGAAATCATTGTGAGTTTTTCCTCTTATTTCATTTTTTGACTCCAACAAGATAATCCCTAAAAAGGTGACAAAATGATTATTATGTTCCTTCTTCATAAGCTTGTTCGGTCTTTCTTTTTTCTTTTTTCTTTTTAGCTTTGATAATCAATGTTTGAATTGCTTTTTTTATGAAATGAACTTGTCGTTGTGTTGTTGAAGTGTTGGAATAAGTTACAAGTAAGATTAAGTAAAAGATAATGGTTTTGTGTATGTCCTCCGTATGTTTGAAAAAATGTCCAAGTGAAAAAAAAAACTAAAATAGTAAATTTTGTGTGTATATATTTGCTAAAGTAGATGGTTATAGCTAATTCATGGCCTGAAAAATTGGATAATTATTTTTTTCATTTTTTCCCAAGTCTAAAAGGCAATGAAATGAATTTTTTTATTTGGGACTGTTGAGCTTTCAATATGCCATATTGTTGTTGTTTTTTATTGATTTAAGGTCATAGTTGTATTGTAAAAATTGCAAGGAGTATTTTGGTATAAACTTTATGAATTTTGGTGAAAATTTGAGTGATTTAAAAAAAATCCAACTATACATTGCTCTTTTGAGCGCCTCTCGTTCGTTTTTTTTTTGTTGTAAAAAATAAGGTCGAAAACGGATTTTACATGAAAAATCGAGTAGGGAGGTGTGTTTTGGTGAATTTTTTTTATCAGAAAAGTCACCGGCGTCCGTCATGATCGTTGGTGTCGCGCCCCATTTTTCGCGATGGGAAAATAAGATGTGTTTATAAAAGATGTGATTTTATTAAAAAAATAAGTGAAAAAGGACCTAATGGGACATTAAAGAATGCGACAGTTTCAGTCCAAAATTTAGTCTAAAAAGGGTTTTTAAGAAAAATTAGAAGTCGCCACTTGGTATTGAATTTGGGTGTACCAAGTCACCCAAAAAGTGTTTTTAAATAAAATAAAATAAAATAAAACCCTTTTCGACAATTCCAAATCTTTGAAAACAGAGAAAATGAGTACTGAAGTCACAGTTAAAGAAAGGAAAGGCAAAGGTTAGATTAACTCAAACCTAATGCACCCTTTCAACCTACTCCAAGCTAGTGGCGTGGTTTAGTCAAAATTTTCTTAATCTAACCCTTAAATTTATCACATTGGGATGTTTTCTACATGGATGCAAATAAAAATATCGATAGGGACAAAATGTCCATTCAGGGGTTTAATTGATATCAATCGCATTAATTGCGAAGGCCAAAATAATTTCTTGAAGGGGTCACGAATATGCGAATGATGAAATTTAATGAAAAAGAAAAGAAAAATAAATTATATACATAGATATAAGTGATAAAAAAAAAGGAATGCAACATAATGGGTACGTGAGGCAAAAACTCGTGACATAATTTTCTTATACAGGGATTAATGGGGTATTTAAACTAAAGAGTTATAATCACCCATATCCATGTTCAAAGAATAATTCTCCTAATATGAACAAGCAAATGAACTAACTTATTCCACAATTTCTTAAATGAAATGCAATTCTAAATGATATGATTAACACATGCAGATGGTAGGGGATAGAAGATAATATAATAGAAAATATCATGCCAATGAGAAATTATCCTATAATAAAAATATGTATGAAAATATAATGAATATCATACAAATGAATCTAATGCGTGAACGATCTAAGGATCTAACATTGGACTAACCCATTTCTATAAGTTCCCACTAGCGTTGGACTAGTGAGAAACGGAAAAAGAACCACAACTAGCTTTGGACTAGTGTGGTGACGTCATGCATTTATAATACATAGTAAAACAAATAAGACATAAATTAAAACAAATAACACATAAGAGCACGTAGCACATAACACGTAGGCACAATATCTAGATGCAGAAATCCTAAGGAAAGCGAATAAAAGCAAATAAAGATCTAACTATTACATTCGGAAACCCTAATTGCAATCTAAATGGGTAAAGAATAGAAAATAATAACATAACTATTACAATTTGGCGTTTAATTGCCTCTCAAATAACCATCAAAAATTAAATTAAATATATGAAACTTAGAATGAATAAAACAAATAATTAAGAGAAAATCACTCAAAACATGCAAATTCACACATAAAAACACATAAGAGCACATAAGAAACTTCAAAATAAAACAAGAAACTACCTCCCTTGAAGTAGTAGCTAATTGGATTTGGTGTTACCTATTTAACTCCAAAATTAACAAAATCATCAAGACACCAATTTAATCAACAAATAAATCATAACAAATGGAAATAAACATGAAATCAATCAATTGAAACACTTAAATGAAGTGTAATCAATGATTACAGAAGAAAAGCAACTTCTATTTAAGCAATCAAATCTGTTGGGGATCTAATTGCGAAAATAAATAAAATTTTGGGGTTAAATTTTAATTATCACAAAGATTTAGGGCCAACATTAAAGAAAAATAAAGTTTAGAGATCTATTTGCAATTAAAACAGTGACCTGATTGAAAGAAGCCTATAGTATTTAGGGCCATAATAGAATAAAGTAAAAGTACAGGGACCAAACAACAAATTCATTTCTGGGTCTTCCTAACCCAACAGGCCACTTGGGCCATTTTATTTATTTATTTGGGCCGAAAGCTTCCTAGCCCAACCGATACCCAAAGGAGAGGAGCAGGCTAAGCCTGACTCTTTTACCCAACAAACCCAATGAAAAGAGTGGGCTTCAATTCCCAAACCCATGCTGAAATCCATAAAAATAAACCAAGACCCACTTCCTAAAACCCAACAAAAATGAACCAGATTTTATTCCAAAACCCAACCAAACAAACCTTAGTCCAAAAACTCCAATTATTTTACCAAGCCCAATAAGATAATAAATTCACTAAAACAAATTAAGGTTTAATTATATCCCAAATCACAGAAACAACATGCTTAGAGATGCACTTAAAATATGAAAAGAAGATGAAAACTCAATAGGGACATGACCGGTTCAATTACAAAAGCTTTTGGGCCACAATGTAATTATTTAAAAAATTGGGGAGCTAAATTGTAAATTTTTCAGATTATCATGCAAAGCTTCTGAAAATCATCTCCTGCAACTTTCTCCTACAACATTCTGTCGGTGGCAATGGCTACCACTGACGGTGCCACCGGACGCCAATCGCCGGCAATTTTTCGGGTCGCCAAAAATTACCAAAATACCCACTCCCACTCGATTTTTCACGTAAATTTCATTTTCGGAGTTATTTTTTACAAAAAATGAACCGAAGGTAGCCAAAATGGCTAAAAACAAATCAGCTTTTTATTTTTTAAAACATCATATCTTTCACCAAAAATCATAAAAATTATACTATAACAATCCTTACAACTTCTACAATACAACTATGATTTAATCTGACAAGAAAACAACATAAAAAAAACTAAAATAAAGCAAAACAGCCCCCTAAAATTCTTTTTTTGTTATTTTGGCATTTTTCAAACAATTAACATGCATTCACAGAAATCATTTTTTTTTAATGTTTATTCGTGACTTCCCCAAAAATTCAACAACATCAGTAGCAACAACAAACGAAGCCAAGGGACAAACAAACATCAAATCATGTAATTAATTTAATAAATTAAAGAAAGGAAAAAGCTGAAAAAAATAAAAAGAATAAATACCTCAATGAAGATTGTAGTCTCTTGACTAAAATTTGATGAAATTACAAGCTCCAATCATTTTTATTGGTCTTGCCCCTTTCTTCTCCAAAGCTCGAGAGATAGCCGAGAGAGCCCAGGGAGTTTTCTTCCACCTACCTTTGTCCGAGAGAGTCCAGAGAGAGAAGTTGAGAGAGTTTTTTTTTTCTTCTTCCATTTTCTGCTCCTGCCCCAGCCGAGGTCCTTGAAGCAAATTTTTCTTCCTTTTCTCTTCATCTATCCATTGCATCTTCGGTCAAAAACAAAACCATCATGGGAGGCATCATGATGAATAAGGTCATCATGATGTCTCCACTATCTTTTTCTTTTTTTTTTAACAAAAACTAATTTTATTTTTCTTTTCTCTTTTTTTTTAAAAAAACAAACCTGTAAAAATGAGAAAACTACACATTAAAATGTAAGAAAATAAATAACTCATTAAATAGAAAATAATCAATAAAATATTAAAATTTGACAAAAATTTGATGTATACAACTTACCCCTCTTTGTATAGGGTTTGACAAAAAAGACATAGACACCAAATAACTTACCTGTTTTTTCTAATTGCACCTGGGCTAAGATAACTAGCCAAAATTTGGCTATAATTATTGGATAAAATGACGCAATAAGGTTGCAAAAGACGTGACCGTACTCGTATAGAGTTGCCTACGTATCCCATCATGGGAATCAGGTCAAACGTAGTTCGAATACCAATGAACCACAAATGAAACAAGTGCATTGACCATATATGATCTTTGCAAAGTATAAGAAGTCTGAACTCTCAGAACTTCTAAACATGAAACACAAGATGAATGAGAAAACACAATTGTTAATTAAAACAGTCAAAAGAAGTAAATTGTCATAACTAAAAAAAAATGCACGGAGAAATGCAGCTACACTCCAAGAAGGAAGTTAGAAGAGTGTGCAGCGGACGCTGAGACTCGCAAATAGGAAATTAAATTTGATTGTCAGGAAATAACAGATTGATAGAATAAGACCCGAGCCCAATAAAATAAAATGGTCAGTGGGATAAAACCCGACTCTGCCGAGATTGGTGGGATACAACCCAAACCCAATGAAACAAAAGCGATCAATGGAATAAAACCCGAGCCTGCCGAGATTGGTGGGATACAACCCAAGTCCAACGAAATAAAAGCGGTCAGTGGGATAAAACCCGAGCCTGTCGATGTTTGTAGGATACAATCCAAGCCCAACGAAATAAAAGTGGTTAGTGGGATAAACCCAAGCTTGCCACAAAATTTGGTCAGTGGGATAAAACCTAAATCTGCCATAAAATCGATCAGTGGGATACAATCCAAGCCTGTCGTAAAATTGGTTAGTGGTATAAAATCCAAGCCTGCCATAAAATCGGTCAGTGGGATACAACCCAAGCCTGCCGTAAAATTGGTTAGTGGGATAAAATCCAAACCTGCCATAAAAATGGGTCAGTGGGATACAACCCAAGCCTGCCGTAAAATTGGTCAGTGGGATAAAACCTAAGTCTGGCATAAAAATTGGTCAGTGGGACACAACCCGAACCTTTCATGAAAATTTGGTCAGTGGGATAAAACCCGAGCTTGCCGTGAAAATTTGATCAGTGGGATAAAATCCAAGTCTGCCATAAAAATTTGGTTAGTGGGATAAAATCCATGTTTAATGGCAATGTGATGAAATGCTCACTAATTTAGTGGCCAAGTAAATGAAATGCTCACTAGTGGGACTAACCCATGTTTAGTGGCGATGCAAATGCAATGCTCACTAGTGGGACTTACCCATGTTTAGTGGCAATGTAAATGAAATGCTCACTAGTGGGACTAACCCATATTTAGTGGCAGTGTAAATGAAATGCTCACTAGTGGGACTTACCCATGTTTAATGGCGATGAAAATGAAATACTCACTAATGGGCTGACCCATATTTAGTGGCAGTGATGAATGAGATGCTCACTAGTGGGATTTACCCATGTTTAGTGGCGATGAAAATGAAATACTCACTAGTGGGACTTATCCATATTTAGTGGTAGTGAAAATGCAATGCTCACTAGTGGGACTAATCCATGTTTAGTGGCGGTGAAAATGCAATGCTCACTAGTGGGACTAACCCATGTTTAGTGGCAGTGTAAATGAAATGCTCACTAGTGGGACTTACCTATATTTAGTGGCGATGAAAATGAAATGCTCATTAGTGGGACTAACCCATGTTTAGTGGCGATGTAAATGAAATGTTGGCATGTATGAAAAAATTGTATAAGATTTATTTGAAAAATTATCCAAAAATTTGCCCCGGTGTGATGTGCTGTCATTTTGATAACCTTAACCTTTCGGATTTTTACTGAGGTCACCCCTCCTTTTTCTTTTTCTTTTCCTTTTTTCCTTTTGTATTTTTTTCTCTCTTTTTTTCTTTTTCTTTTGTTTTTGTTTTTGTTTTTTTCTTTTTTTTTCTTTTTTCTTTTTTTTCTTTCTCTTTCATTTTTTCTCTTTTGTTTTTTTTTATTTTTGAAAAAGACTTCCTCTCGGGGTTTCACCTAATGAACAAATCTTGTCGACTATCATTATCAATTCAGAAATGTGTTTTGAGAAATGATGGCATCAGTGCGATAATTCTTCCCATGCAAAATTTGCGAAGGTGTATTGATATCATTTGTCATTTGATTAAGTGATTTTTATTAGAGATAATACTAAGGCAGAGGTCGGGACTTTATGATTTATATGATGGAGTCAGGTGGGGTGTAGAAGAAATGTTAAGGCTTGAAAACAAATCTTCAAAAAAACTTTCAAAAACTCTAAGACCGCGTTCTATCAACATTTACCCCAGTATGAGTAAATAAAACTGAAAAAATTGCCCCAGTTTGGCTTTGAATCTTTTTTTCTTTTTCATCTCTTTTTTTTATGACAAATAGGAGATAAAAATTTACCCCAGAATGTAGTTTGCAATCTTTAAGGGGGGGCTATCAAATGAATGATTAAGTTATTCTGAAGGTTCGAAGGGAAAAATCAGGGGTGAAATGTTCAAAGAGAAAAGAAGAAGACCCGCCTTTAATCCACCTTAGATGGTGTCTCAAAAAGAAAAATCACATAATCAGATAAAGAATTTCTTACACATGTCTAAATTGATTAGCAGAGGAAAGACCTGTCCATCCAGGTCTGTGAGAATGGACGTTCCTCCAGATAGCACTCTTTGAACAATAAATGACCATTGCCGAGTTGGAGCAAAATTTTCTTTAACCTCCTCTTGAATCGGAAGAATTTACTTCAAAACCTTATCCCTTATTTCAAATAAGCGAAATTTGTTTTTCTTGTCATAAACAATGAATCATCCTTTGTTGATAGCGTTGTCCATGACAAACATTTAACCTCTTTTTCATCAATTAGAGGCACGAACTCATTGTGCTCCTTGATCCATTTGATTTCTTCTGCCTAAGCATTTGTCAACATGTGCAAGAACGGGATCTCAATTTGGCAGGTATTATCACTTCCATTCGAAGCATAAGAGAATAAGGTGTTGTCTCAACTTAGAAATGTAATTTCCAAGTGAAATGCTCCCAGAGTTCAATAGAAAAAAAATTTGTAAAATCAAAGGAAAAACTTTTTTTTTTAACTCCCTTTTTTCCTTTCTCTCCCTTTTTTCCTTTTTCTCTTTTTTGTCTTCTTTTTCTTTTTTTTTCTTCTTTTTTTTTCAGTCCCCCCTTTTTTCTGTTCTCTTCTTTTTTCTTTTTTTTTTTGTTTTCTTTTCTTTTTCTTTATTCCCCCTTTTTTCTTTTCTCTTCTTTTTTTTCAATCCCCCTTTCCTTTCTTTTCTCTTTTATTTTTCAAGTTGGCTGCTGAAATATGTACTCCTTTTGAGTAAATAGCCGATCCTCTACTTTGCAAATGTAGCATTATTGCTCGATTTTTATTTGTGATTAATCTCCAAATTTGCAAGTTTTGAATTGCACTTTTTCCTCGATCTCAACCATAAACACCTGCATAAGGGGAATTTTTTAATTTTTAATTTTTGTTTTGTTTTTTTTAGCAATGATGTAACAATTAAGATTCATACAAAGTATTGACTTATCAAGATTTTAAAAATATATACTTGATCTTGGACATACCCTACAAATGTATTATAAAATTTTTGCCTCAATTTGAACTTATTTGGTGAAATCTCACAGATATTACAAAAAAAATTGCCCCGATTTGGGCTTATTCTAGTTGCAAAATAATCACATACAATGTGAATAGAAACTACATTTTTCAAATGAAGAATTTAAATATCATATCCAAACTCATGTAGAAGATTCCATGATAAATCCCTCAAAATATGACCAAATTGAAAAAGATTTCTTCCTTGTTTTGGGATTGGTGTTGAGGGAAAATGATCACTTTTCTTATGAGCTCATCTTTTAGAACCAATCAAATGGATATTATTCAGGATTTTGAGATGGCTTAAGGGAATGGTATGTCAGAATCTGTCTTTTTTTTTTTGTGCCCAAATTGTATCCAACACATTCAATATCGCATCTTGGTGAAAGCAAATAACTTATCACTCTTATTTTTTGAGAAAACTCAGTCAACATATAAGCTTTATAGGCTTGTAATATACGGGTAGAAACGATAGCTAAATATATGAAAATAGTTTATGGCCTTATGATCATGAGTGATTGGTAGATTCCTTAGAGGCAAGATTTTCACTTCAAATTGTCATGAAAGATAAGTCAGCAATGGACTTTATAAGCTTGTAATGTAGTTTGACAACGATGGCTAAAAAAACTTTCAAGGACAATGCACTTAAAATCGCATTTCTTCCCAAAAATTGCCACAGTTTTGGACTTAAAATCAGGAATTCCATTTTGACTCCCTTTTTCTTATCAATTCTCTTTTTTTCTTCAACAATCACTAAGGGGAATGTAGCATTGGATGTCTTCGCATTTTTCTTTTTTTTTTCATCATTTTTTCACATTTTTCTTTTCTCTCTTTTTTTTTTACCAATACTGATATCCCAATGTCAACGATAGAATTGAAAACTCCTAATTTGAAGTGTAGATGGCCCCTCTTTCTTTTCAATATTGAAGACCAAATATCAATGGTTGAGTCAAATTCCCTTAACTTGTAGCATTTTCTCCTTTCTTCTTTTTTTTTCTTTTTGAAATCTCCTTCCCCAGTGTGGGGGTGCAATCGTAAGTACTTTTGAAACGAACCACTAATTTAGGCTCAAATGAGGATGCAAAGGATAAAAGTGTTTAGATGGTAGAAACGATGGCCAAAACATCATTCTTATTTCTCATGACAACCAAAGTAAAGAATAACCCGTTGGAAAAATCCATTTCCATTTGACATTCGAAAATTTTTCCATGGAGGGTCATGATCACTGAGGCTTTTATTTGAAACGAAATTCTATTTTTTTGAAGTCTCAAATGGGAAAATAAATGATAAAATCTGTATAGCTAGAGAAACGAAAGCCTAAAGTATCATTCCAAATTTCCAAAACAAATAAGAAGTAATGTATATTTTTGCTTTCACTCAGATGTTGATTGAATCTGGTTAGACATACTTGCCATTTTCACAGTAAAATTGTCTCACTTTGAAGCTAGTCAATCAATGCGACTGACTTTGGAGGTTCAATAGAAGTGGACAAAAAAATGAAAAAGAAAAGTGTCGGGGTTGATATTTTATAACAAACTATCAAATTTGAATGACCCCTCTTTATTTTTGACTACTCTTATTGAATAGTTTAGACCACAAATTTAGTGTATGCAAAGAATTTTAGGGATTGGACATACACTCATGAATTTTCGAACAAGAGGTTGAAAAATCTCAATTTAGTCTTATTTTTTAAAATCTATCATGAAATCTCCCAATGAGCAAATAAAGAATGAATATATACAAAACAATAATTGTCTAAATAAAAACTTTATTATTCAAATGTTTGAAAATTTTTTTTTCAAATATAATACATGTGAGAAAATGAAAATCTCTAAAGAATACACTTTTAAATATATACACACTTTCTCTTTCTATTTTTTGAGACAAAATGTATTAGAAACAATGAATCAAAAGATTTTTGAGATGCTTTAAACTGGCATTTTCAAATGGATTTTTCATTCATTTTTTGCATTTTTTTTTACATTATAAGATCTGCCCAAGAATCAAGTAACACTTGTAATTTTTCAAAATTTATCAGACCCAAAAATATTATCAGATATAAGAAAAATATTTTTACCTTGTTGAAATAACTTTTATAAATGCAGGGGAGGGGAGAAAATTAAAGAAAAATACCCAGAGTTAGTAAGCAAAACTGTAAAATCGGTATGTATGTCCTGTGGGGGAGCCCTTGTATGCCAAGGGTTGGCCTAGCATGAAAAATGCAATTCTCTGGAGTAGGCATCATACAATACCTGATAGATCCGATCGACATATTGAGATTCAATTAAAAGACAATTTTGAAAAAATTGGATAATTGGAGTGACAAGAGACAATTTGTCTTAACAAAATGAGGACAAAGTCCAAATGGATTGATTGCTTTGATTGACACATAAAATGATATCAAAATCAATTTAATGTGAAAAACTTATTTTTTTTAACGATTGAAATGTCTCGATTAATTTCTTTAGTGAAATGGATCGAATGAAATTGATGGTTTATTCAAAATTGACTTGATCACCCTAAAAAGGGTAAACTGGTTAAATGAATTGAATGAAATTGATGATTTATCAAAAAATGAAATTAAAAATGAGCAAAATTATATGGAGTGGATGGTCTATCCAAAAAATTGACTTAATCATCTTAGATATAAAAATAGGGTGAATGGAATTGATGGTTTATTTGAAAGTTGACTAGATTGTCAACCATTGGTAGTTCCAAAAAATTCATTGTGATGCATTAATCTATGAGTTTTCTAAAATCAAGATTTGACCTTGAAATATTTATCATCTCAACAATGAGGAATTTGTGAATTTCTTCAACTTAATGTCCTTTACGCAAGGGGTTTTTTACCAATTATGATAAAATGGCCAAAAAGTGATTATTAAAGGCTCATATTCTAATGCGTAAAAACTGTTCCATCATTCTCGATGTCGTCACACGGAAGGGATCGAATCCTACCTTACCTTGTGCACTACCCCTTTTGGATGGTACAAAAATATAAACATGCAAATCCCATTGGATTATATATCTGAGACAAAATGTGGCTTATTCCTAACGTGGGATTCCCTAAATGGCATTCCTTCTATGGTTGATGCATGATGCCAGTTTATTAAAACGTATGAAATAATTAAAATATGACCTAAAAGTGCCCCATTTAAATGCCGGAGTTGTGGCGACCCCACTTCCCCCTAAGGCGAACCAAAGGGTTGGCGGGCCGTTTGCCCAACTCTCGCCAGGACTCACGCAAGCATTCTAACCCAAAACCTTTCGAAGAATAACCTAATCTATTACAAAACAATTCCTCCGAAGAAGACCGTCACTAAAACCACATTAACTTCAGAGATAGCAGTGATTTAAAATAGCCAAACGACGGCTCCTAAACATTTCACGCGTTGCGAACTGCGGAATAGAATCGTACCGTCCCAACTAAGAAAAAAATTCATATAACAAAATACAACAATCAAGTCAAACATCCAAATTAAGTTTTACACATTTTCCAGCTTCAAATGGCAATCCAAAATAAAAAGTACATTATCCAAATTTAACACACTACAGCCCACACAAATAGTCATAGTATACAAATACATCCCAAAACGAAACATGGATAAGTTTCAAACCTTTCACTTTCCAGAACCTGTCAAGGAAAACAAATAAACGTGGGGTGAGCTAAAACTCAGTGGTGCCCCAAAACATGCAGTCACGTAAATCAAACAGCGAGTAATAACTTAACCAAATTGAACAGTTAGGAAAGCGTATAACAGCACAAGGTAGGATACAGGGGCTCTCAGGAGCCATTTTCCTCGCTTGATCACCATTCATCGTAGTTGACCCTCCGTCAACTCTCACTACTTATAGTCCATGTAGATCCACTCATTTTTACTCCTAACCCGTCACCGTTCATACCCCTGTCCCGGGCCCGAATACCGACTAAGAACGCAGTATACTCGAGATATACCCGTAGATGATTGGTCGAGGGATTCACCTAACGACGTTATTGTAGTTAGATTCATGCGTCGAGAGATTCACCTAACGACGTAACTACATTTAATTACCAGGTCAGGATAAGAGGCCCTCCCACCCTTAAGGTGTGGTACATTCCCCTGCCTAGTGATTTAGTACTTGAGATAGGATAAGAGACCCTCCCACCCTCAGGTGTGGTACATTCCCCTACTCAGTACTTAGCACGTGAGATAGGATAAGAGACCCTCCCACCCTAAGGTGTGGTACATTCCCCTACTCTGTGCTTACCAAACGCAAGCAAGATATTCACGAAAAACACTTCAAGCAAGTCACCACTCGAACGGCTAGTGTGATAAAGTACACACTGCCCACTTCGATGGATCAGAAACCATTTTCCAATTATCACATATCAAGTCAAGAAAGTACTTTAATCAAGTAAGCATAGAACAAGCAGGGACACTCACCAAGAGTGAAGTTCAGATATCAAGTTGGGAATCGAATCCTGCGTCCTCGCAATATCCTAAAATATCAAATTTTGAAACTATAAGTTTCTATTCAGTTTTTAAGCTTATACACATCGAGGTTTATCTAATGTATTACCAGTTTACTTTCTCAAAGTAATTTCAAAAATCTACTTAGGTTGAAACTTGACAAGAGAAGAAGAAATGTTTCTTATAGTTTTCCTTGAGATACTTTTCCTTAAAAAAAAGTAACTAGCATTATTTTCTTGAAATAAGTCGACAAACCACTTGATATCAGGGCTAGAAAGATACTTTGAAAGATTTCTTTAAAGTTACGGTACATGCAAAATTTGTCATTAAAACTATTTTACCTAAAATAAAGTTTCTTACCGAGCAAGTTTCTATGCTTTTAACTAAAATTATTAAAACTCGTATTTTGGAACTTTTCCTATAGTCAACTAGCCAAGAACAATTCTTGGAGAAAAGAAATGAAGTAAAACAAAGCCTAAAGTTTTAGAAACTAGTGAAATCATTTTCTAAAGGTAATAAGGCTAGTTTAAGCTTAAAGGAAGAAATATCGAGTTGACAAGGTTTAGAAAATCCCTACATGAAATTTCTAACTTTAACATATAGTGCTAAGTTTTATCGTACCATACTAGAGTGAAGATATATTTAAATAACTTGCTTAAAAACTTCTCAAGTTCACAGGGCCAAAATGGATTCCTTACGATTCCGATTTACAAGCACGTAATATTTCAGATTCGTCAATATAGCAAACTAACATTTCAAATAGAAATCTCACTAGGGTTTCAGCAATCATTAGCCCTAGATTTCCACAGATTCATTTCTGATCAAGAATAAAACGAATGACCAAGGCTTCGTCAATCATTAGCACTTGGTTTTGGCAAGCTCATATCACATTTTAACTAAAACAAAATGAAGGTAAGGCCTCCAAGAAATTCCAGCAGTTAAGATACATCACCCTTTAATATTTATAAAATCATTCAAATGGCCAAGGGCTTCATCAATCATTAGCCCTTGACAACCATCAATCACTTCCAACCACAATTCAATCAGGAATTTAAATCACAAATAAGCTAAATGTTCGATCCAAGTCAAAATTCAGTTTCATGAAGAAACAGGACCTTCAAGCAGGACAATCTACTTTGAGGAGTCACGAACAGCAGTACACATGGAGGAAAAATATGAAATTTCTACAGAACAAAGGCCTATGATTCTAGTTTCCAATGCCACTGACGGCACCTTAAACGGATTTTCCTACACCAAGATACAAGCATTTTACTGAGACTGGTCAGGGACATCCGAAAATCTGGAAACTCATTGTTCACTTGTGAAAAACTCCTTTTTCTCTTTTAAAACCATAAAACTTTTATTCAAACCATCCGTACATTTAAGTATGACATTCATACCAGCATATACCAAGGCAAATAATGCTTAATTCCCGTAAATGGTTCAGCCAAGAAATCATATATATACTAATCTGCCATCAGCTAAGTATAACAATCATCAGTTGGCAATTCAACATACAATTACTTCCTTAATTCCCTTCATTTTAAGTACAAGTCTTTCATGCATGAAGAAATCAAGGCATTATACAATATTTTACAGCTTAGTTCAGAATTTTAGAACCAAAATTCGCAGAAGAAAACTGAAAAATTCTTTTCTTCTTCACTCGGCTACACTGGAAAAATTCCAGCAGCTTAGTCCATCTTTAAACCGAATTTTCCTCGGCTGAAACACTAAATTATGTACCCAAAGCTAACATGCAAGACTAATAAATGAAGTCACTATCAATTCCAGTTTAAAACAGGGTCGGTCACCAACAAAATGTATCCAAAATTCCAGAATTAATTCCACTATTCGCAGATGACATGCATGCAACAGATTTTTGTTTTCCCTTCAAATTTCTGGCTTATACACAACTAATTGATCTCATGCAGGGCTTAATCATCCAATATTTAGCTAGCCACACACACAACCAAGAGAGTCAAATACTTTTCTAGTAAATTTCATACTACAATATCCATACAATTCCCAAAACAACTTCATCGGCTAAGCTGGAAAATTGATTAAGCAGTCCAGTAACTTCTAACAAAAATTTCCAGCCATGCAACCGAAATCCTAGCCATAAAGTTCACATGCAACACCAAATAAAAGGCTATCTATCAAATTGGCTCAAGACTAAGCTCAGATCATCACAATCAAACAAACTAAAGCTGAAATTTCCAGCTCAAACTCACGGCAGTTCCAATTTCTTTTGAAACCAAATTTTTTGGTAACTTAATTCTTCCTCCACCCGTACACCTCTCACATGCATGCCTCTAAGCAACTTCATCAACCTATAAACATCTAGTCCAGGTCCAAAATTTACCTTAGTTTGGAGCTCAACATCCTCGGCTAGCTGCAAAATGTTTTCCTCCTCTCGGTAGTCCAGAAAATGCAGACCGCTAGCTGCCTCTCTCTCCCTTGCTCTGGCTTGCAGCTGGATAAAAGAAATTTGGTTCTCAGCCTTCACCAACTCACGGATGGAAGGAGAAATGAACCGCAAGTCACTCTCTTCCTCTCTATCGTTAATCACGAGGTGAGGAGTGGATATGGAGTGGAGTGTGGTCTGAGGTGAATTGTTGCAGAGGAGGTGGTATGGAGTTGCGGTAGTGGTTTGTGATATAGAAATGAGGAGGGAGAAAGGTGAAGCTCACTCACGATTTTCTCCCTGGTTTCACTCCAGCTCACGGCAGAACCAGAAAATTTTGCAGCTCACGGCTTCTTCCCTCGGTTCCTCTTTGTCGATGATAACGAGGCCAAGAGGAAATGTGGTTGTGAGAGGGGAATTTGTGCAGAGGAAATGGAATGGCGGTTTGAGATATGAAATGGAGAGGAAGGTGTATGGTGCCGCGGTTTAGGAGAAGGGATTGAGTGTACGAGATGGTTGCGTATAGAATTAGTGAAAATGTGATTGGTCGATGGATGCGGTGATTTAAAATGCTGTCAGAGGGTTTGTTTGGCTTGCATGGAAATGTTGTGGTTGCAAGGGCATTTTAGTCTTTTCACTTTGCTCCCTAACCTCAACTTAATCCCTCAATTCTAACTTAATTCCAAAAATTATCCCCAAGTGTGATTTGAACGCCTAATTATATACCAGTATACTTAAACCATTTTTATCGAATATTTATCGATTACAATTTAATATTAAGGTTCCTAGTAATTCCTAACATTATTTAGCGATTAAATTAGTTATTAGAATTTTCAATTATTTATTCTCAAGAGATAGAGTTAGTCTAACTCGAAATTTATCAATTTAGTAATATAAAGTCAAGTGAAATAATAATTTAATACAAGTGTGTCAGTTTGCACATAAAAATTATTTTTACGCACTTATTGTGGAAACAAAGAAGGATAAGACTATAATTATCGAAATTTTCACGCCTTAAGTATGTTTAGTATATTAGTATCATGTTTATCTAAAATTCATTGGTTTTCATCTTAACGCGGAAATTCCTATTAACATTTAACATTAGCAACTAAATGGAATTAATCATTGGAATTTAAATAATTTGTTTTAAGGTAGTATGGTTATCGACTCAAGTGTCATTAATATAGCATAAGGGAATTTAAGTATTCTAACATTATATGTCAAGGCGAAAAAATTTAATCTAACTCTAAAGATATTAATTTGATCTAGCAAAATCAAGAAATTTCATAACTTAGGAAAATTATATTATTTTCGCATAAACCTGTTTTTACGTACTTAATTACGAATAAGTAAAAGTAATGCTAGAAATTATTAAGGAATAAAAGTAATGCAAATGAAATATGCACTGGCTTATATATCTATTTCCAGGGTTCTCACATCCTCCCCTCCTTACAAAGAATTTTGTCCTCAAAATTCACACTTTCTAAGGAAATAAATCAGGGTACTTTTTCTGCATATTCTTGTTTCCATCGTCCTTCCCAGTAGTCAGCCAATTTCCTTTGAAATTCTACCTCATTTCGGAGAATGTCCATTTCCTTACGCATTTCTTCCAAAGTTGTCATCTTATTAGTTGGCTTAAATCAAGTAGCTAGCCTGCCAGACAAATCATAGGATCAAAATAAGCAACTATTCATACTGGAAGCTTGAGCCGTAATGCTCTTTCATCCTTTCACTAATGGTTACTCCAAAATATAAACCTTAACTACTTTCTACTTAATCCAGCGAGTTCTTAAGTATCACCGAGATTACCCTCGTTAATCACTATCACGACAGAATAAGGAAGCCTTATCCCAAAGAAAAATTTCATGTCTTAGTGCACTATTCAATACTTACCTTCAAAGTTGTTTGAAACAACAGTCATACTTCTTATTCTCACTAGGGCTTTATTATATTTCTTCGATTCATTCTTACTATTTTGAGGTCAATTTCCCCATGAAATCTAGATAGACGAATTTCAAGAGTCATTCCATTTTCGCAACTCTTTTGGTTCCTAGGTTAGTTGATTGGCCTAGAGTTTTGGTACTCCACCAACCGTTCTAAGATATCAGTCATATGGTCAGTAGGGGTAGCTACGTGGGTGGGTTCCTTCTAAAATCCCATTGATAGCATCTTTGCTGAAGTCTGTCTACCATTAGCTCTTGCAACAATTATAACATCATTAAAGGCTCAACTACTTGAATTTACAATTTATCTGCGCGTCATACTCAATTAAAAATTTTCACCCAAGATAGCATTATCAATCTGACATTATCGCTCCCTAAGCTCTATATTTCTCACAACGAGTTGATTTAAAATAAGTAATAACCAATTATGCATACATACGATTGCGGTTAATTTCACTCCATATATATCATTAATACCAAGCAAATTCATGATCAATTTAATTACATCACAGAACAAAGTCAATTACAACATATATCTAGCTCGAGTACACTCTAATCAGAAATCAAGCAAATCTCTTTTTAAGTGCATTCAATATCCAAACATGGCAAAGTTCCGACTCCAACATCCCATCCTATTGATTTCTATCCGTAATAGAGTTGGTAAATCCTTGAAATTCCTACCTTTATTCACAAAAGTTCAGTTTATTTCATTATTTTTTTCCCATTCACTGGATCTATCAAGTCATTGCTTCAACGTTGGTCTAACCTTTCTTCTAAAGGTATGAGCTGATAAATAGATCGAGTTTACTAACTTTTAAATCTTATTCATGTTCTTACCCTTTCCTATTTCTAGTTATTAATAATGGTTACATCAACAACTTGTATACATGATACGATAACTATTTCTTTAACTCATAAGCTGCAACGTTTTACCAAGACATGATTGCCCTAATAATCACCACCTACTCCATATATTATTTATTTTTATTTTTATCTTTATTTTTTTCTTAATCTCATAGTTCTATACACCACTTTGGTTACCAAAATTCACTCAGGTTAGTAATTATTTAATTCCCGGGACTAATAAATATTACAACGTTACAAAAATTAAACACGTAATCATCAAATTATATACTCACAATATAAGTCACATTGCATACCAAATTCATACAACTTCAAAAGCTAGATAATTCACGAATACATTCAATATTTTCATACATAACTCAAACTTCAATCTTTATAAGTATGAAAGGAAACAATACAACAATACACAAATTACTATAACCACATAGCTAATAGCCTAACCCTTAGTTTAGATTCAACTTAACCTCCATTAGTTTAGTCCTGGACAATCCCACTAGACCCCCTTAGTAACACTAATCAAATTTCCTTAGTAAATTGTAGATCTATTACGTCTAGTGCCAAATCAAATAATATGATCATTACCTAAGTACATCAGTGACTCTTAAGTATTCTAAATGAACTCAAACATTTCATTCATCAAGTTTTCTAATAACCTAACAACTAGGTATCTTTATCCCATTGGATATTAGCCCCGAATAATCCTTCAATAAAATTCAAAGACCACAACGTCATCTAGAGCTCACCTTTAATTATTTGCAAATGATAGCATACTAATCATGTGGCAAATTTATCAAACTTATCTCTCCTCCGGGTTTAAAACCATTCACAACTGCATAGTTCTTATTTAAACTGCTATTTCACTCAAATTCTAGGTCTAAAGCCACATTTTTGGGTAAGAGGTGACATAAAATCCATTTACCTTTTAACGACTAATGAAGCTATTCATCTTAAAGAAAATATAAAATTTGCACTAATCTTCAAGATCTCACTGCTGGCTTTACGCTTTTAACTTTCAAAAGTCAGACTTGGTCCCTTCGATCCTACTTTTCCAAACTTAGTCATGATTTCTAGTCACATCATAATGTGATATACTGAATTCTTTTCAATTGCCAATACTCCATTAAATGTAATATTTGGTACTCGGGTACAAGAATCCGAAAATAAGGTGATTCACAACTCAAGCTGGCCAGTCCCAAGCATGAATCACCTATATTTGATATTCCTACCCAACATACATATCTAATTCCTTTAGCAATAGTAATTAGTTCAACACTTAATAGGCCTTTCCCCACGGTCTGAGAACCTTTTCCCGGTTTGAGTTCGATAAGAGCTCTGATACCACCTGTGGCGACCCCACATCCCCCTAAGGCGAACCAAAGGGTTGGCGAGCCGTCTGCCCAACTCTCGCCAGGACTCACGCAAGCATTCTAACCCAAAACCTTTCGAAGAATAACCTAATCTATTACAAAACAATTCCTCCGAAGAAGACCGTCACTAAAACCACATTAACTTCAGAGATAGCAGTGATTTAAAATAGCCAAACGACGGCTCCTAAACATTTCACGCGTTGCGAACTGCGGAATAGAATCGTACCGTCCCAACTAAGAAAAAAATTCATACAACAAAATACAACAATCAAGCCAAACATCCAAATTAAGTTTTACACATTTTCCAGCTTCAAATGACAATCCAAAATAAAAAATACATTATCCAAATTTAACAAACTACAGCCCACACAAATAGTCATAGTATACAAATACATCCCAAAACGAAACATGGATAAGTTTCAAAACTTTCACTTTCCAGAACCTGTCAAGGAAAACAAATAAACGTGGGGTGAGCTAAAGCTCAGTGGTGCCCCAAAACATGCAGTCACGTAAATCAAACAGCGAGTAATAACTTAACCAAATTGAACAGTTAGGAAAGCGTATAACAGCAAAAGATAGGATACAGGGGCTCTCAGGAGCCATTTTCCTCGCTTGATCACCATTCATCGTAGTTGACCCTCCGTCAACTCTCACTACTTATAGTCCATGTAGATCCACTCATTTTTACTCCTAACCCGTCACCGTTCATACCCCTGTCTCGAGCCCGAACACCGACTAAGGACGCAATATACTCGAGATATACCCGTAGATGATTGGTCGAGGGATTCACCCAACGACGTTATTGTAGTTAGATTCATGCGTCCAGAGATTCACCCAACGACGTAACTACATTTAATTACCAGGTCAGGATAAGAGGCCCTCCCACCCTTAAGGTGTGGTACATTCCCCTGCCTAGTGATTTAGTACTTGAGATAGGATAAGAGGCCCTCCCACCCTCAGGTGTGGTACATTCCCCTACTCAGTACTTAGCACGTGAGATAGGATAAGAGGCCCTCCCATCCTAAGGTGTGGTACATTCCCCTACTCAGTGCTTAGCAAGCGCAAGCAAGATATTCACGAAAAACACTTCAAGCAAGTCATCACTCGAACGGCTAGTGTGATAAAGTACACACTGCCCACTTCGATGGATCAGAAACCATTTTCCAATTATCACATATCAAGTCAAGAAAGTACTTTAATCAAGTAAGCATAGAACAAGCAGGGACACTCACCAAGAGTGAAGTTCAGATATCAAGTTGGGAATCGAATCCTGCGTCCTCGCAATATCCTAAAATACCAAATTTTGAAACTATAAGTTTCTATTCAGTTTTTAAGCTTATACACATCGAGGTTTATCTAATGTATTACCAGTTTACTTTCTCAAAGTAATTTCAAGAATCTACTTAGGTTGAAACTTGACAAGAGAAGAAGAAATGTTTCTTATAGTTTTCCTTGAGATACTTTTCCTTAAAAAAAAGTAACTAGCATTATTTTCTTGAAATAAGTTGACAAACCACTTGATATCAGGGCTAGAAAGATACTTTGAAAGATTTCTTTAAAGTTACGGTACATGCAAAATTTGTCATTAAAACTATTTTACCTAAAATAAAGTTTCTTGCCGAGTAAGTTTCTATGCTTTTAACTAAAATTATTAAAACTCGTATTTTGGAACTTTTCCTATAGTCAACTAGCCAAGAACAATTCTTGGAGAAAAGAAATGAAGTAAAACAAAGCCTAAAGTTTTAGAAACTAGTGAAATCATTTTCTAAAGGTAATAAGGCTAGTTTAAGCTTAAAGGAAGAAATATCGAGTTGACAAGGTTTAGAAAATCCCTACATGAAATTTCTAACTTTAACATATAGTGCTAAGTTTTATCGTACCATACTAGAGTGAAAATATATTTAAATAGCTTGCTTAAAAACTTCTCAAGTTCACAGGGCCAAAATGGATTCCTTACGATTCCGATTTACAAGCACGTAATATTTCAGATTCGTCAATATAGCAAACTAACATTTCAAATAGAAATCTCACTAGGGCTTCAGCAATCATTAGCCCTAGATTTCCACAGATTCATTTCTGATCAAGAATAAAACGAATGACCAAGGCTTCGTCAATCATTAGCACTTGGTTTTGGCAAGCTCATATCACATCTTAACTAAAACAAAATGAAGGTAAGGCCTCCAAGAAATTCCAGCAGTTAAGATACATCACCCTTTAATATTTATAAAATCATTCAAATGGCCAAGGGCTTCATCAATCATTAGCCCTTGACAACCATCAATCACTTCCAACCACAATTCAATCAGGAATTCAAATCACAAATAAGCTAAATGTTCGATCCAAGTCAAAATTCAGTTTCATGAAGAAACAGGACCTTCAAGCAGGACAGTCTACTTTGAGGAGTCACGAACAGCAGTACACATGGAGGAAAAATATGAAATTTCTACAGAACAAAGGCCTATGATTCTAGTTTCCAATGCCACTGATGGCACCTTAAACGGATTTTCCTACACCAAGATACAAGCATTTTACTGAGACTGGTCAGGGACATCCGAAAATCTGGAAACTCATTGTTCACTTGTGAAAAACTCCTTTTTCTCTTTTAAAACCATAAAACTTTTATTCAAACCATCCGTACATTTAAGTATGACATTCATACCAGCATATACCAAGGCAAATAACGCTTAATTCCCGTAAATGGTTCAGCCAAGAAATCATATATATACTAATCTGCCATCAGCTAAGTATAACAATCATCAGTTGGCAATTCAACATACAATTACTTCCTTAATTCCCTTCATTTTAAGTACAAGTCTTTCATGCATGAAGAAATCAAGGCATTATACAATATTTTACAGCTTAGTTCAGAATTTTAGAACCAAAATTCGCAGAAGAAAACTGAAAAATTCTTTTCTTCTTCACTCGGCTACACTGGAAAAATTCCAGCAGCTTAGTCCATCTTTAAACCGAATTTTCCTCGGCTGAAACACTAAATTATGTACCCAAAGCTAACATGCAAGACTAATAAATGAAGTCACTATCAATTCCAGTTTAAAACAGGGTCGGTCACCAACAAAATGTATCCAAAATTCCAGAATTAATTCCACTATTCGCAGATGACATGCATGCAACAGATTTTTGTTTTCCCTTCAAATTTCTGGCTTATACACAACTAATTGATCTCATGCAGGGCTTAATCATCCAATATTTAGCTAGCCACACACACAACCAAGAGAGTCAAATACTTTTCTAGTAAATTTCATACTACAATATCCATACAATTCCCAAAACAACTTCATCGGCTAAGCTGGAAAATTGATTAAGCAGTCCAGCAACTTCTAACAAAAATTTCCAGCCATGCAACCGAAATCCTAGCCATAAAGTTCACATGCAACACCAAATAAAAGGCTATCTATCAAATTGGCTCAAGACAAAGCTCAGACCATCACAATCAAACAAACTAAAGCTGAAATTTCCAGCTCAAACTCACGGCAGTTCCAATTTCTTTTGAAACCAAATTTTCTGGTAACTTAATTCTTCCTCCACCCGTACACCTCTCACATGCATGCCTCTAAGCAACTTCATCAACCTATAAACATCTAGTCCAGGTCCAAAATTTACCTTAGTTTGGAGCTCAACATCCTCGGCTAGCTGCAAAATGTTTTCCTCCTCTCGGTAGTCCAGAAAATGCAGACCGCTAGCTGCCTCTCTCTCCCTTGCTCTGGCTTGCAGCTGGATAAAAGAAATTTGGTTCTCAGCCTTCACCAACTCACGGATGGAAGGAGAAATGAACCGCAAGTCACTCTCTTCCTCTCTATCGTTAATCACGAGGTGAGGAGTGGATATGGAGTGGAGTGTGGTCTGAGGTGAATTGTTGCAGAGGAGGTGGTATGGAGTTGCGGTAGTGGTTTGTGATATAGAAATGAGGAGGGAGAAAGGTGAAGCTCACTCACGATTTTCTCCCTGGTTTCACTCCAGCTCACGGCAGAACCAGAAAATTTTGCAGCTCACGGCTTCTTCCCTCGGTTCCTCTTTGTCGATGATAACGAGGCCAAGAGGAAATGTGGTTGTGAGAGGGGAATTTGTGCAGAGGAAATGGAATGGCGGTTTGAGATATGAAATGGAGAGGAAGGTGTATGGTGCCGCGGTTTAGGAGAAGGGATTGAGTGTACGAGATGGTTGCGTATAGAATTAGTGAAAATGTGATTGGTCGATGGTTGCGGTGATTTAAAATGCTGTCAGAGGGTTTGTTTGGCTTGCATGGAAATGTTGTGGTTGCAAGGGCATTTTAGTCTTTTCACTTTGCTCCCTAACCTCAACTTAATCCCTCAAATCTAACTTAATTCCAAAAATTATCCCCAAGTATGATTTGAACGCCTAATTATATACTAGTATACTTAAATCATTTTTATCGAATATTTATTGATTACAATTTAATATTAAGGTTCCTAGTAATTCCTAACATTATTTAGCGATTAAATTAGTTATCAGAATTTCCAATTATTTATTCTCAAGAGATAGAGTTAGTCTAACTCGAAATTTATCAATTTAGTAATATAAAGTCAAGTGAAATAATAATTTAATACAAGTGTGTCAGTTTGCACATAAAAATTATTTTTACGCACTTATTGTGGAAACAAAGAAGGATAAGACTATAATTATCGAAATTTTCACGCCTTAAGTATGTTTAGTATATTAGTATCATGTTTATCTAAAATTCATTGGTTTTCATCTTAACGCGGAAATTCCTATTAACATTTAACATTAGCAACTAAATGGAATTAATCATTGGAATTTAAATAATTTGTTTGAAGATAGTAAGGTTATCGACTCAAGTGTCATTAATATAGCATAAGGGAATTTAAGTATTCTAACATTATATGTGAAGGCGAAAAAATTTAATCTAACTCTAAAGATATTAATTTGATCTAGCAAAATCAAGAAATTTCATAACTTAGGAAAATTATATTATTTTCGCATAAACCTGTTTTTACGTACTTAATTACGAATAAGTAAAAGTAATGCTAGAAATTATTAAGGAATAAAAGTAATGCAAATGAAATATGCACTGGCTTATATATCTATTTCCAGGGTTCTCACAGGAGTAAGCCTAAAATGATGTGCAATATATATGCGTATGCAATTAACTAAAATTTAAACGTGCTTGATATAAAAGGCGATTTTGTCCTAAACGAGTATCATGCCAGGACTCTTATTTCTAAGGTTTGTGTATATAGAAAAGAGAAAACAAGAGAAGGTTAGTTCAACAAATAACACATAACACGTTGAGACAATAAATGATACAAGAATAGAAAGTAAAGAAAGAGGGGTGAAATCCCTCCCCTCCTGTCTAGTGTTCCTAATTGGGTTAGGCTTGACTCTATCCTAGGGTACTTCTAATATGGATAAATGAGATTGGGCTCACTAATGCATCTAGATTCGATAAAGTTTCAGGTTCCGAAGCCTTCAGACCAAAAAGTAAAGGGTCATCAATCCCAAGACCCTCGATCAATGGCTTGAGTGATCTCTAGGTACTGCTATGAGCGCAGCGCACACCATCCGCATACCTAAGGAAATCGATTCTAATCCTACAAGGAGATGCGGGATGGCGCCCATGAGAAAAATAAAAATAGGGTGAAAAGCAATGCATGCACGTATGAGGTGCTTCCTTTTGAGGGGAGAGATTATAATTAAACAAGCATGGAGGCTCTAAGGTTGTATTTCTCTCACTCAAGATGCAAGCGCGATATAAGTATATATAAACATAAATAACTGAAAATAAATAAACAAACCTTTGCATACGCGGATATCGAGAGACAGTCGCGTGTGTGTAATGCAAAACATCCTAAAAAAGAGGAAAAATAAAAAATAAAAGAAATATGCAACCTAAACATCCAAATATGATAAGTAAAAGGGTTAGAAAAAGAAAAGACAACTAAACCAAGTGGTTGGACTCTCTAGCTTCCCTAGTGGAGTCGTCAAGTTGTCGCACCCCATTTTTCGCGATGAAAAAATAAGATGTGTTTATAAAAGATGTGATTTTATTAAAAAATAAGTGAAAAAAGACCTAAAATGAGACTTTAAGGAATGCGATAGTTTGGGTCCAAAATTCAGTCTAAAAAGGGTTTTTAAGAAAAATTAGGAGTCGCCACTTGGTATTGAATTTGGGTGTACCAAGTCACCCAAAAAGTGTTTTTGAATAAGATAAAATAAAATAAAACCCTTTTCGACAACTCCAAATCTTTGAAAATAGAGAAAATGAGTTTGGAAGTCACAATTGGAAAAAGGAAAGGCAAAGGTTAGATTAACTCAAACCTAAGGTACACTTTCAACCTAGTTTAAGTTAGTTGCGTGGTTTAGTCAAAATTTTCTTAATCTAACACTTAAATTTATCACATTGGGATGTTTTCTACATGGATGCAAATAAAAATATCGATAGGGACAAAATGTCAATTCAGGGGTTTAATTGATATCAATCGCATTAATTGCGAAAGCCAAAATAATTCCTTGAAGGGGTCACGAATATGCGAATGATGAAATTTAATGAAAAAGAAAAAAAAATAAATTATATACATAGATATAAGTGGTCAAAGAAAAAGGAATGCAACATAATGGGTACAGGAGGAAAAAACTCGTGACATAATTTTCTTATACAGAGATTAATGGGGTATTTAAATTAAAGAGTTATAACCACCCATATCCATGTTCAAAGAATAATTCTCCTAATATGAACAAGCAAATGAACTAACTTATTCCATAATTTCTTAAATGAAATGCAATTCTAAATTATATGATTAACACATGTAGATGGTAGGGGATAGAGGATAATATAATAGAAAATATCATGCCAATGAGAAAATATCCTAGAATAAAAATATGTATGAAAATGTAATGAATATCATACAAATGAATCTAATGCGTGAACGATTTAAGGATCTAACATTGGACTAACCCATTTCTATAAGTTCCCACTAGTGTTGGACTAGTGAGAAAAGGAAAAAGAGTCACAACTAGCGTTGGACTAGTGTGGTGACGTCATGCATTTATAATACATAGTAAAACAAATAAGGCATAAATTAAAACAAATAACACATAAGAGCACGTAGCACATAACACGTAGGCACAATATTTAGATACAAAAATCCTAAAGAAAGCGGTAAAACATATAACACACAAGCATGCAAACACACAAGCGAATAAAAGCAAATAGAAATCTAACTATTACATTCGGAGACCCTAACTACAGTCTAAATGGGTAAAGAATAGAAAATAATAACCTAACTATTACAATTTGGCGTTTAATTGCCTCTCAAATAACCATAAAAAATTAAATTAAATATATGAAACTTAGAATGAATAAAACAAATAATTAAAAGAAAATCACTCAAAACATGCAAATTCACACATAAAAACACATAAGAGCACATAAGAGACTTTAAAATAAAACAAGAAGATACCTCCCTTGAAGTAGTAGCTAATTGGGTTTAGTTTTACCTATTTAACTCCAAAATTAACAAAATCATTAAGGCACCAATTTAATCAACAAATAAATCATAACAAATGGAAATAAACATGAAATCAATCAATTGAAACACTTAAATGATGTGTAATCAATGATTATAGAAGAAAAGCAACTTCTATTTAAGCAATCAAATCTGTTAGGGATCTAATTGCAAAAATAAATAAAGTTTTGGGGTTAAATTATAATTATCACAAAGATCTAGGGCTAAAATTAAAGAAAAATAAAGTTTAGAGATCTATTTGCAATTAAAATAGGGACCTAATTGAAAGAAGCCTATAGTATTTAGGGTCACACTAGAATAAAGTAAAAGTATAGGGACCAAACAACAAATTCATTTCTGGTCTTCCTAATCCAACCAGCCACTTGGGCCATTTTATTTATTTGTTTGGGCCGAAAGCTCCTTAGCCCAACCGAAACCCAACGGAGAGGAGCCGGCTAAGCCTGACTCTTTTACCCAACAAACCCAATGAAAAGAGTGGGCTTCAATTTCCAAACCATGAAATCCATAAAAATAAACCAAGACCCACTTCCTAAAACCCAACAAAAATGAACCAAATTTTATACCAAAACGAACCAAACAAACCTCAGTCCAAAAACTCCAATTATTTTACCAAGCCCAATAAGATAATAAATTCACTAAAACAAATTAAGGTTTAATTATACCCCAAATCACAGAAACAACATGCTTAGAGATGCACTTAAAATATGAAAAGAAGATGAAAACTCAATAGGGACATGACCGGTTCAATTACAAAAGCTTTTGGGCCACAATATAATTATTTAAAAAATTGGGGAGCTAAACTGCAAATTTTTCAAATTATCATGCAAAGCTTCTGAAAATCATCTCCTGCAATTTTCTCCTACAACATTCTGTCGGTGGCAATGGCTACCGCTGATGGTGCCACCGGACACCAATCGGCACCAATCGCCGGTAATTTTTCGGATCGTCAAAATTTACCAAAATACCCACTCTCACTCGATTTTTCACGTAAATTTCATTTTCGGAGTTATTTTTTACAAAAAATGAACCGAAGGTGGCCAAAATGCCTAAAAAATAGATCAGCTTTTTATTTTTTAAAAACATCATATCTTTCACCAAAAATCATAAAAATTATACTATAGCACTCCTTACAACTTCTACGATATAACTATGATTTAATCTGACAAGAAAACAACATAAAAAAAACTAAAATAAAGCAAAACAGCCCCCTAAAATTCTTTTTTTGTTATTTTGGCATTTTTCAAACAATTAACATGCATTCACAGAAATCATTTTTTTTAATGTTTATTCATGGCTTCCCCAAAAATTCAACAATATCAGTAGCAACAACAAACGAAAATAAAGGGACAAACAAACATCAAATCATGTATTTAATTTAATAAATTAAAGAAAGGAAAAAGCTGAAAAAGCTGAAAAAAATAAAAAGAATAAATACCTCAATGAAGATTGTAGTCTCTTAGACTAAAATTTGATGAAATTACAAGCTCCAATCATTTTTGTTGGTCTTGCCCCTTTCTTCTCCAAAGCTCGAGAGATAGCCGAGAGAGCCCAGGGAGTTTTCTTCCTCCTGCCTTTGTCCGAGAGAGTCCCGAGAGAGAAGTTGAGAGAGTTTTTTTTTTTTCTTCTTCCGTTTTCTGCTTCTGCCCAGCCGAGGTCCTTGGAGCAAATTTTTCTTCCTTTTCTCTTCATCTATCCGTTGCATTTTCGGTCAAAAAGAAAACCATCATGGAGGCATCATGATGACTCTCCACTATCTTTTTCTTTTTTTTTTTTTTAACAAAAAACTAAATTTTATTTTTCTTTTCTCTTTTTTTTTAAAACAAACCTGTAAAAATGAGAAAATTACACATTAAAATGTAAGAAAATAAATAACTCATTAAATGAAAAATAATCAAGAAAATATTAAAATTTGACAAAAATTGGTATCTATAGTTGGTTGGTGAGGAGCTTAGTCTTGCCGGAGAAGAAAAAGAAGAAAGGAAGCAAAAGAATGAAAAAAAAAAAAGAGAAAGGAGAAAAAAAATAAAGAAATTGGGCTATTATTTGTTTTTAGTTGGGTTTAAGAGTGGGTTGGTTTTATGTTTGCTTTGGATTTTCATCTGGGCTGCAAGCTTCAGTCCGCTGAATTTTAGTGGGTTGATTCAATTTTTTTGTTTGGGTTCATGACTAGGTTTTGAAGTTTAAGTTTAATACCTTTATTAACTTTGAGTTGGTTTAATTAATTGGGTTTTTCTTGTTCTTTTTAATAAAACAATTTGCTTATTTTTCCTTGGAATGAGGCGTCTAGCCCAGGTACTAAAAATGATGCCCCTATTTTGTTTCTTCATTTTGCCGAAATCAAAATCAAATTTATAATTTAGCCCCTGATCTTTTGAGTAATATTGTTGTGGCTCAAAAAAGTTAAATTTCTTTCATTTAGGTCCTTAATTTAATTGCATTTTAGCCTTTAAACTTTGTCTTTATTTAATTTTAACCCTAATTTTTATTAAATTGTATTTTGACCCCAAAAACTTGCTAATGTTATAATTTAGTCCCTCATAGTTTTTGATTCCTCAATTATAATTGTTCTCTTCCTTTAGTTGTTAATTATGCTTCTTTGCATGCACTTAAATTGTAAATTTTGAGTGTTTTGAGTTTATTTACATTTTTTTTAATATAATAATGTGAATCTAGTACATTATTTTTATATTTCTAATTAAATTGATGCCGTGATCCTTTGTCGATTTTGAGCATACATAGGACAACCTTACCTCATTTAGTCATCACTTTGAAAGAGAGGTACCCTTACTATCCTTTAAATTCTAATTATGTGATTTTATGTGCTTCTATGTGCTTACATGAATTTATATGTTTTTCTTTTATTCAATTATTTTAAATTTCTATTCAATTTTTTATGTGTGATTAATCTGAAATTTGTAATTATTTGGAGTGTACTTAAATACCTTAAGATATAATAGATAGGATAGATATATTTATTCATTATATTTTCCCATTTTAAATTGTGGTTAGGTCCCTAAATGTAATAGATAGGATAGATAGATTTTATTCTATTATATTTTCCAAATTTAGATTGTAGTTAGGTCCCTAAATGTAGATGATAGAATAGATAGATTTATTTCATCATATTTCCCCATTTTAGATTGTAGTTAGGACCTCCATTATAATAGATATGTTTTGTGTGTTTATGTGTCTTACATACTTGTGTGTTTTATGCATTGTTTTTTAGGATTTTGCATCTAAAATATTATGCTTATGTGTTATGTGTTCTTTGTGCTTTTATGTGTTTACTTGTTTTAATTCATACTTTATTTGTTTTATTATGAATTATGAACGCATAACATCACCATACTAGTTCAATGCTAGTTGTGATCCTTACTCATTTCTTTGTTAGTCCAAAACTAGCGAGGATTTATAGAAATGAGTTAGTCTAACGGTAAACTCTTAGGTCATCCATGCGCTAGATTCATGTATTGTGTGTTATTCATTCTATTTCATGCATATTTTTCTATTTTAGGATCTTTTCTCCTTTGCATAATATCTTCTTTTATGTTATTCCCGTACCTTCTACATGTGTGAATTATATCATTTAGAATTGCACCTTATTTAAAAAATAAGTTAGTTCATTTTGTTTGCTTAGGTTAGAATACTTACCCTTTGAATGTGGGAAATGACCAATTATAGCTTTCTAACTTAAATGCTCTATTATTCCCCCTATAAGAAAGAAAATTATGTCACGAGTTTTTTTGTCTCCCATACTTATTATGTTGTATTCTAATCTTTTTGGTCATGTATACTTATATATATATATATACATTATAAATTTTATTTCTTTTGAGTCATATTTTTGTATACTCGTGAGTCGTGACATCTTCAAGAAATTATTTCTGAGCTTCGGAATTAATACAATTGGTACTAATTAAATCTTGAATAGACATTTTGCCCATTTTGATTTTTTTTTAAAGTTTAGCTTTGTATCTAGATAGGAAACATCCAAACGTGATAATTTTAAGGTTTAGGTCAGGAAAATTATGACAAAACTTAGATAAGATTGAAAGGGTGCCTTTGTGAGGATCCGAATTTTTCTTATTTTTATTTTAGTTTACTGGCTTAATTAATTACTTACTCATCCGTTTTCTCCGAATAATTTATTTCAATTATTTTAAAATTATTTACATGGAATAATGTCTCAACTATATTTTTAAAACGTCTTGCTAGCAAAATTAATTTTTGAAAACTCGTTTAGTGAGAATAGTGAATGCACGTCTAGAGGTAATAATCGATTCGAGGATACAATGAGCTTGGAAATTGAAGACTCATACATTAGCCTTAAAATGGTTATTTTTATATCTAAGAACTTAAGTACTAGTTAGTTATACCATTGTTATAAGAATTTCTTAGAAGTTTCGCTGTAGCGCGCAAATCGAAAGTTCGCGTATATCGAGATAGAGCGGTTAATTGGTGATTTAAGAAATTTATTCTAGACTATTAAGTGTGAATAATTATAAGGTTTAAGAAAGTGCATTGGAGGTTTAGTGCACAAGTGAAATAAAATCGAGGGGAAACGAGTACGAAATGCACACGAACGCGCACTAGTGAAGGGTTGACTTTTGGAGTAATTTGAGCCACAAACACTTAAACTTCTCAAGGAAGCTTCACCATCAGAAAAACACTCTCTCTTTCTCTCCTCAAAGCAGCCGAAACTCCATAGAAGAAGAAGAAGAAAACCTTCATCATTTTACCTCTCAAACTTGCATCAAATCACTTCAAAATTTTACCACAACTTGCAAATCACTTGGTGATCATCTTAAGCTAGGAGAAGAGCTTCACTTCCATAGTTTTCTTGAGCTTCAAAGGACCGAAAATTTCTGATCTTAACATCTAGGGAGGTAAATGATGATCAACCTCTTGAATCTTGGTATATATAAGTTGTATTGCACTTGTGAGTTCATAGATTCATATGGGTAGCTTTATATTGTTGGAAATCTTGTGAGTGAGCTCTATAAAATCCCACAATGGCTTGATGAACTGATTTGATGAAATTTGATGTTATTTATGTTGGATTAGTGCTTAATCTAGTGAAAATAAGTTGTGTTGTGAAAGAAAACTCAAAGGAAGTGAGATGAGCAAAAGTGACGATTCTGCCCCTGTTTTGCCGTGACCCTTAGTGCAATTTTTTGTAGTTCAATTGACTTGATTTTGATGTAAATGTGTTGTGTGGGTTGTGTGGAAAGTTTCCACCAAAAATCATCCAATTTGGTCGGCCAAAAGTTGAGATTTCGAAAATGTAGCAAAACTGGAAACGTAACCAGAGCCTCTCTGGCAGTGATTTTGTTTCGGCCATAACTCTTTACTCCGACATCGAAATCAAGTACCGTTTACGGCATTAGAAACTAGAAATTTCTAGTTTTCCAACGGTATAAAAGCATACCCTGATTCCACCTGAATGAGCCGTACCAACCTTGTAAATTTGACTGTTCTATTTCTCATCTGTACTGGAAACCCTGTTTTGAACTGCGACTTGATGCTCAAATATGAGCTAGTTGTGGGCAGAATTTTAAAACGATTCCTTCCGAGAAATTGTAGCCTTATGAATTTAGTTTTCAACGCCACTAACTACGCTCAATTCTGAGTTGAATTGAGTGAGTTGTGGCCGGATTTCAGAGCTGTCTTCGTGAAAGAAAACCCTAATTCTGAACTGATTTATAGGTAATCTTGATTTGGGACTTGTTATTCGAAATCCTTGGTGCTAATCACCTGCCAAATGTATTTTGGGATGTTTTCTAGACTTTTTGTTCATAAATGAATCATGTTCGAGGAATTTTCATTGGCCAAATGTTTAAGAAAAGAAAAACGAAAATGCAAGGCAGATTTGCCTTAGCAAATTGTAGAATTTTAATAGTTTTGTTAACTGATCTTCCGTACGAAATTTTGTGTGAAATTTTATAGAGGAATAGCCCTTATATGGTAGTGTACTGATACCAAATTTGGTGCCATTCCAATACCATTTTGATACCCAACTAAAGTCCCAAAATTTATGTTTCAAATTTGGAAAATTGGCCAACAGTCTCCAATTTTGAACCAACTTTGAGCTGCTATATCTTGGAACCCAAAACTCTGATTCTTATTCCATTTGTTGTGTTTTAAAATTTGATTGTAATTCTAATTGAGGTACAAATTTTGGAGGCTAGTTCACTTTCTACGAATTTTGCTGAATTTCCAAACTTTGCCGAAAAACATGACTAAAACTGTCCTGCCTGTTCAGATCAGCCTCTTTGAGCTGAAAAACAAGTGTCTTCCATTTAGAATCTTAGAAAAGTGTCTTCTAGGAACATTTAGTACTTTGAAACAAGATTCCAACGGTATAAGATTTTTCATTTTTGGACCTATTGAGTGCAAGATATGATTTTTCTAACTTTGACGCACAAAGCCAAAATTTGCCGATTTCTTAGAAAATGAAATTTTGAAAACTTGACTTCTTATCTTGATATTAATCTATCGTTTTGAACCCAATTTCATGGAAGATATGAGTTTTCTCAGTAATTTTAAAATCCACACTTTTGAATCTTAGCTTTCGATAAAATGAAACCCTTATAAAGACATTAACTTGAATTCTAAAACAAGTGTGCATTCTTTCTTGTTTGATAAGGAATTTGTGAAATTGTGAGGGTGATTATTGATCACTTTTCTTCAGCCAATCAAGAAGGTCTCGAAGAGAATCCTGAAGTGGATCATTGACGACTTTCTTTACTCACTTATTTTGATTGGTGAGTGTTCCTCATAGGTGTACATGTCTTGAATAGTATTGCTACATGTTTACCGTTAACCGTGAACTACTACCGTTTACCGATCTATATGATTACTTACCGTTACCGATCTATTTTGATTACTATCATTTACCGATTTACCTAATTACTTGATTACTTGACTACTTGATTACTTGATTACCATAAATTACATGTTCATATGAAACTACTGTATATTGCTTACGTGTTTAAGTGTTAAGTGTTACTGATAATTACTCATATGAAATTGCCCCCAGGTTTTAAGGCGAGTGTGTACTTTATCTCACTCGATCTACAAAAATGATAAATTTTTACCGTTAACCGTGATTATTTACCGTTTACCGATTTTCTTGATTACTTGTGCATATTGTAAGGTCTAAGCTGAACTGGGCCCTGCCCTTGGTTACTAACCTGCTCGAGCCAGGACTGGGCTCGGTCGGGTAAGTTGGAACCCTGGGATACCGTTTCGGTATACTCTAGTACTATCACTGGAGAGATAAGGTGATGGCCAGACAAACCGAGGGGACCTGAAGTTATAAGGTGAAGTTGACCGAAATGGTTCCACTGGAACACCGTATCCTTCAATTTGTGTTTATTACTGTACAATGATAAATGTCTCATGTTAATGTGCCAATGTGTAACCTTGAACCATACATGTGGTATGCTCAAATTACTTGATTTATTAGAACTGCTAGAGTGTCTTGGAACCTCACTGTGCTGTATAGCTCATCCTACGTTTTTGTTTTCTTTAACAAGGTTCAAGACCAAGAGTGCTCATAAATAGTACTAGATTGTTTCCTTTTGAAGACTTTAAGTTGTATTATAGCAGATGGTTGTAGTACATATTCTTTTGGATTGTATTAAGCGTGAACGCTAACTAATTGTCAGTGTGAAGTGTTTTGGGGTACTTTAAATATATATATATATATATATATATATATATTGAAGTTATTTGAAGTATTTCTAGTTTTGAATTATAATTGTAGTGAGTCCCGGCGAGAGTTGGGCAGGCGTCCCGCCGATACCCTTGGGTTCGCCCTTGGGAGAAGTGTGGGCGTCACAGCCTTAGATTTGAATCGATCAAATCTCTACCTTCCATTTCTTCAACCGTAATTCTCGAATTTATTTTTTCTCATTTTCAAAGACCTGTAGTTGTCAAAAAGGATTTTATTTTAGTTTATTTTTTGTCAAAAATATTTTGGAGTGATTTGGTTTACCTAAATTTGATACTAAGTGGCGACTCTTTTTTTTTTCTAAAATTCTTTTAGACTAAATTGGATCCAAACTATTGCATTATTTAAAGTCCTATTTTAGACCCTTTTTTACTTATTTCTTAAAATGAAAAACTCATTTTTTGTAAAAACTTTTTTCCATTGCGAAAAATGGGGTGCGACACTATTTGAAATATTGTAAAGATGAAGAAAATAACCCTTTTCACCTTTTAAACATCTCAAATAAGTTTTAAATGTAATTTAAAATTTTTCCCTTTTCTAAATTTTCAAGCTATCAATCTTGACAAATAAAGGTTAAAGATTCTAAATAGTTCATAAAATTTATTAAATTTAATCAAAACATTTTACATAAAAACAAAGTTTTTTTTTTCATTTGGTAATCTAAGGTCATAGGATAAGTATATAGATAAATGAGGGTGGGCCCAATATTGAAGTGTAAAAGATCATAGCTAACCACTTGAATTGCAACACATTCATGAAAGAAATCTACATTTTTGTCAAAAAAATAATATTAGTTTTATTTCTTATTATGTGACCTCAGAGTACCAAATAGACAAACTTTTATTATTTGTTTGTACTTTACAAAAGTATATTGCTAGTGGTTGTGATTACTATATTTTGTCTGTGACACCCCGGTGAGTCGTTAATTTTTGATATTATTTGAATAAGGAGTATTATCGTTATTTTGCTCTAAAATTTGGTTTTAAGGTCGGTGGTAATACTTTAAAAGGTTATTTCATCTATATACTATGAAAACCCTAATTTGGGTTATTACTAAAACCCTAGTTTTTGTAATGAATTATAAGTTTGTGCTATTATAGTAATAGGTATGCTAATATATGTTATCATGCAAGTAAGTATAGGATTCGATTCTTTTAGCAAAGGTTAGGTAGGTTTGAGAGCTAGAAAACCCTAAACTAGTCAAACCTCTAGTGTTGCAATCCATTAGAAAGCTTAAATTGGGTTTAAAACCCTAATTTTGCCAATGTTATAAAGGTTGTTGTTTCATTGTTTTTATTATGGATAGAGTATGATTAAGTATGAGAGGTTAAGATAGGAAGGTGATTAGTGAAATGATTAAGTGTGACTAAGTATTTTAGACTAGATTAAGTGTATGACCTATGGAGTTAATTGAAAGCTTTTGATATAATTGTGGACAAGAGTGTAAGAAAGTTAAACTAAGGTTGTAAGGGCTTGGGAGCAATTTGTAATCTTTTATATGATTGGTTGGGTGCAAAATATCTTTAGTGGTTGATGACTCACCTTAACTCTAGAATATACAAGAGGAATCAAGACACAAATGAAACCATCACCAAGGGAAAAAGCAAGAGAAAGGGCCGAAATTTTGAGAGCAAAAGAAAGAGAAATTTCCTCCAAAGTTCATCAATTTTAACCATCCATCTTGCTTGAGGAGCTTAAGAAGACAACTTGAGTACTTGATTGTTGTAGTTTGAACATCAACAAAGCTTGTTTGAAGGTAAATCACCTCTTTTGAAAGTTAAATTTTGGGGTTTTAATCTTGAAGCTATGAAAGTGATGCTTTTGTTGTGATTATGCATTTTTATGGGTTGTATGATGATTATGGAGTAGTTTTATGGTTTATTTTGATGGTTATATTGCTGATTTTGGTAAAGGCTAGGAGGAAAAGGTAGGGTTTCTTGATTCATGATTCATAGAGTTGGTTTGGTTGGATTTTGGCTTGTTAATGACATCTTTGATGCATTAATTTCACTTGTATGGTTGGTAAGTAGCAAATTCCAGATTAGTCATGAAACCCTAATTCAAAGGAAAGTTAGTTTGGTTGGGTTAGGGCTTAAGTGATTAGAGTTTGATTGATTAGGTGGTGAAACTAGTAAAGTTAGTAGGATTAGCACCTAGATTATGGTTAGTATTGGGTAAGTCTTGGGATTTAATTGGAAAAGGAATTTCGGTTCACTTGGAGTGCAAATATGAGGTGATTTATGTGTGTTTATTTGGTATGAATTTACTTGGAAAACTTGTATAAGAATCGTAGCAACGGATCATGCGTTTGCGATGTTCAAAACCGGCAAAACTGGAAACAGGGCAGTCCACAAATTCGAACTTGGGTTCTGTTTTTCTTTATGCTGCGTGCGGATTCAGAGGTTTCTCAAAACATGAAAGTTGTAGCTTCTTAAGTCTTTAATGTGCCTGCAAAATTTCAAGTCAAACAGATCAGTGTACCCCGAGTTATAGCCAAAACACTTGCACCTATTTTGAACACTGGATTGTGTTACGCTTTTGGATTTAGCCTCTGACCATGCTTGGTTCGCTTGGATAGCGTGTGAACTGGGTGTTGACCCCTTCATAAGAAATGTATATCTTGGTTTTAGTTTCGAAACAGTATAATGTGTGTCCAAATCCGAGTTCCGTAGCTCTAGTTATACCCAAAACAAAATCGGGTGTCAGAACTGCCGTTGAAGTTGGCCAGTTCTGACAGGAACTTTGGACCCATTTTTCACCCTGCTCTGTATTGATTCAGGTCTTGGCCAAAACATAAAAGTTTTAGCATTATGACATAGATTTCTAAAACCTTTGGAATTTCTTGATTTGGATTTGCGAGCTGTGAGTTATGGTCCAGCAAACAGACCCTGTCTGTCATCCTAAAGTGCAAACTTCTGGTACTGTTTTCCATTTTTTCGATCTGCTTCCATTCAGATCAAGATTAAGGTGTCTTCATGAAAATTGTAGCCCTTCCTCTTAGCTTCGTAACGGTATCTCATACACTTTAATCCGACATTCCTAGCCCAACTTATCATGAAAACAGTTTGGGAAAGCAACTATGCCCATTTCCGTTTGCCGGCCGTTTCCATTTCCGGTTGCCAATTCCGCACTTGCATGTGCCAATTTTGCCGTTTTGCTTAATTTACGCACTTTAGTAGTTGTTTGTGTGATGATATGGCTCAACCTTCTGCCGGTGACGGGCTAGACAGAGCCGGTGGGGCCTACTAGCTGACGACTTGAATTCATTTCCGTACTTTCTCTCGTTATACTTGCTCTTTAGATGAGAAATCAGGGTTTCTGTGTAACTCAATACTAATATAAGGTTGCTATGAAAAATGGGCACTTAGATGAGGGTGTATTTTATCACACTCGATCAAAACCCCATTAGTTGCTATTGATACCTGTGAAATATGATTTTGTGATTTGTTATGGAGCATTTATTGCTTGTGAAACACTTGCGGAGCATTTATTGCTTGTGACGCAATTTAGGAGCATTTATTGCTTGAACCAGAGCATTTATTGCTTGAACTAGAGCATTTATTGCTTGAACTACAATTTTAGAGCATTTATTGTTTGAAAAATATTTTAGAGCATTTATTGCTCGTGACTTGAACTGAAGCTCATGGTCTCTCTATGTGGGATCCTTTAAGAGAAGCGAGTTGTATGGCTCAGGATCTCAAGGGTCAACTAGTGATTAAACTCAACACATGATTTGGCTTTGGAGGCACCCGTATCCTACCATTATGATGTAACTTTTCTGTTGTTGATGTAAAATATCCTGATTTACTTGTTTAATTATGTGAGTTTACGTTTTACCCCTGTTTACTTACTAAGCATATAGCTTGCCCCTTCCCTTTGTTTTCTTTAACAGGGGCCGACGCGGGAAACTTTTGGCACTATCACTAGAATAGTTAGGCTTGGTTTGTAATAGCCAGACAGCTAGGATGTTTCTTTTGGTGGTCTGTATAAGGACCTTCCTTAGGGTCCACTTTTTGCTGGTTGTTATCATAATGTAATATAATGGTCTGAATAGCTACTTTTAGGGATAAATAGAACTCTTTGGAATTGGATATATTGTGAATAGCACGTTTGTGGTTTATCTAGTTTTATTGTTTTGAAATTTCGAATCCTGGCGCGACCTAGGCAGGCATCCCGTCGATACCCTTGGGTTCGCCCTTGGGAAAAGTGGAGGTGTCACGTTGTCCCTTTAAAAAAAAGTACATTTTCATGTTTTTTGTCTTTATTTTTAACATTTGATTAGTATACTTACAATTAAAAACAAAAACAGTAAGGCAATAAAAGGGCATTGTTGAAAAAAATTATTTTTTTCTTTCTCAAATTGAATATTTTACTCACATAACTTGGATTGTGTCAAAGATGTTATAAAAATTTAAAAATAGAGAAGGTAAGTGATATTTTGAAAATTTTAAGGTACTAAATGAAACTATTAGATAACTCAACGAAGGTTTTTAAAATTATCCTTTTATAGTACAATCATCCTTGCACCACGTCATTTCACACTTCACCTTCCTACATTTTCTTCCGGATCTTGTCCTTTTCATACCTAACACTTATCCTTCTCTTACTTCCAATTCTGATCCTCCGCTCCGCCGTTCAACCGGTCCATGATGCCCCGACGTCATAAGTTGCATCATGAAATGAAAGGCAAAGGGCCGAAAGATGAGGACGCTGCAAATCCAAGTTTTCTTAAAGGTACTTTTGATCTAGAAAATTTAACCTTTTTTCTGGTCAACATAAAATATAATTGAGGTCCACTGTCACTGCAAGAACGTGTTTATGTCAGTTTTTTGGGCGAAATTTGTAGAGATATCACTCTCTTAATTTAATCTTGAGCCATTTAACCCGGGTAATCATACGAGTGGCCTCTCAATTTTTCAAATCCTAAAAAAAGAAGAGTTACAGCGAAATGGACATTTTTTTGCAAATCCCATTTAGCTTTGAATCTATTGAAGCCATGCACTAGCTGGAAATTTGAATTCTTTTACACATGAAACGTAATAACTTTTATTTGGCTTTGCAGGAGAGTCTTGAACCTTCCCCACCAAGGACGGTTATCCCTCTGATAAGGAAACATGTAACTGAGGTAATGGGGGAGAAGATTGGGAAGAAAACTGTCAAGGAGATGATAATAAAGAAGATACTGGAAATTAACTTGAAGCATTTTAAGAATTGTGAACCAAAAGTGGAAGAACCCTCAAGGGCAGATCAACCTGTGTCTGATGTAGCCTCGCAATCTAGCAAAAGCTCGATGTATTCAAAGAAAAGAATTCCTGACAAACCAAAAGTGGAAGAACTCTCAAGGGCAGATCAATCTGTGTCTGATGTAGCCTCACAATCTTGCAAAAGCTATACAGAGAGCACTACAATCATTAACCTTCTGGAAATGACAGAAAGCTCAGCATTAGATCAATCTATGTCTAAGGTCGCTTTGAATTCTATTACAGACCATGAAAGGTCTCCCAAAATGAGTTGTATCTTGTTTAGCCGTTTGTTTGGAGCCAATTTTGAATTTGATAAAGATTCCATGGTTCAGTTGTCGGTTGCGCAAGGAATTTTTGAGCCAGAAAATGAGGAAATAATGGAGATTGTTGGTAGTACTATTTTTGATTCGATGGTGGAAGACAATTTGTTTGTGCCTGTAAGATTTGATAACCTATATGGTCAATTGTTCGCAGTTAATGAAAATATGCTTGATAGTAATTTGTTTGAGGGTGAAGAGCAGCTGCCAATGGAAGATTTCATGCTCGCAGATGAGGTAGGGTTGGTTAGCATTCCAAGCACGATCAAGCATCTGTCTCTCTGCTGTGAGAACTTTGATTTACACACTGTAGAAGTTCTCAAAAGTTTTACGGGTATGCAAACTCTCATGCTACATTGTGAGTGTGCTACTGGTTTTAATCATGTCTCACATGACCTCTTCCTTCATCTAAAACGATTGAGGACTTTAGATTTACATCAACTAGACATAACTGAACTACCTAGCTCTGTTGGGGATCTTGAATATTTGCATTATTTGGATGTATCAGAGACGTCTATCAAGTACTTGCCTGAAACAGTTGATTCCCTTTATTTGTTGCAAACATTGAAATTGAAGGGTTGCTTGCAGCTTTGTCGATTACCCAAAAACACAAGGCATTTGGTTAGATTGTGCCATCTTGATCTTGACATTATTAGACAATTGAAATCTATGCCTATTGGTTTAGGAAGTTTGACAAGCCTACAAACCTTGAGTGGATTCCTTGTTGGAAAGAAAGATGGTTGTTATATAGGAGAGCTAAAGAATCTAGTTAACCTCAGAGGATCGTTGTGCATTTCAAGGCTGGAAAATATCTCAAGTCCTGACAAGGCCGAGCAAGCTAACCTGAGTAACAAGAAACACATCACTAAATTACAGTTGCAATGGTCTACTTTGTCACTCTGATAGCGTGCAAGTCGAAGAGCAGATATTAGAACATCTGCAGCCTCATTTCGGCCTAAAGGAGTTAGAGATATTCTTCTTCAATGGATCTAAATTACCATCATGGATAAGTGATCCATCTTTTGCCCAAATAGTCAAAATCACTCTTTTCAAGCCTAGAAATTGTTCTTTATTGCCATCACTTGGCATGTTGCCATCTCTAAAATTTCTTGAGATATATGAAATGAATGAGGTAAGAGTTATAGATCAGGTATTCCATCGAAAAAATGGGGTTCAAAAGCTTTATGCATTCCCAAAATTAGAGAAGTTAGAACTTGATACCTTCTTGAACCTAGAGGTGTGGGATGGTATGGAGAATGGTGACTTCCCAAATCTTCTTGAGTGCAGATTCAAGCAGTGCCCCAAACTTATATCTCTTCCATCTCTTTCACTCCTGCATTCCCTCAAACACTTGGAGATTATTGCATGTTCAGAGTTGCAGTCTTTACCAGATGATGGAATTCCAGCTTCAGTTGAAACAATAATCGTCAAAGACTGCCCAAGAATTATAGAACAGTGCGGGTATCCGAATGGCCGGGATTGGTCTAAGATAGCACATGTTTCTTCAGTTTTTTCTAGATTATGAAGAGATATCCCCACAGAGCAGATACTGAAGACTTAATAGGCTAGATTAGTGCTACGAGGTAAGAACTTGTTGCTTGTGCTCTTATTGTATCATTAAAGACTCGCTAGTTTTATCTCTCTTCTAGTTCTGTTTAATTGAGTTTTTTGTTAATTTCTCCTTTTCAGTCATTTAGTATACTTGAGCCAATTTTGAATTCACCAAGAAACTGTTTCATATATTTCACCAAAACAAACCTTCAAGTTATAAGAACTGAGAAACGGCTAGGACCAATAACAAAAAGTACTTTTTTCCATCTCAGTGCAATATTCTTTTTTTTTCTTTCCTTTTTCTGCCTTTTATTATATGACAATATTCAGCAACTTTATGATGCAAATATCCACTTAGCTGATATTAATTAGTAGAGCAAATAACAAAGTGAATAATGAACTCACTTATATGGTGTAAGCCCTCTTACTCTAGCTGACATTCTTCTGGATGAAGCATAAAGTTTGCATTAAGTTCTCTTAAAGAGGGAGAGAGAGTATGATTGCAAAATTTAACGAATTTGGCTTGTCTAGGATTTGGATGTAAAAAAACACAGACCATTGAATATGTTGATGGCTTGGATTTGTTGTACATCCAAAATAAAATTGGTTTGCACTGCAGCATGTAGACCAGAGTGGAATGTGGAAATGATCTAAAAGCTCTGTCAGTGATGATTATTTCCTTTGATACTCATTTATGTTTTTAACCCTTCTAGTTGATGCTTGTGCGAGCAACTGAATTAGCTAGGCTGGTTTTGTCTTCTGGGTCTTACTTGTGTGCAATCACAATTACTAGTTCGTTAAAAAATAAGAAAAAAACCACAAGGGATCTACTGAAACGTTATATGTGCTATCGAGCATCAGAATTTTCCTTTGAGATAGAATTTTTGTGGCTTCATGTGGAAACGATTTTGCCGTTCCTAATTGAATTTCTTTTGTTCTTGATGTGATACATCTCTTATTTAAACAAAGGAAAATAAACACTGAGCAGATGTGTCTCCAATAAATTCCTAGAGAAAGCTTTGAATTATTAGCAAACCTGTCTGCTTTTGGATCAAAGGTGGTATGCTCATAGGGAAGTTAGTTTTCTGAGAAGGAACCATTACATTGTAGAATTTTGTTAGGTGCTCTAAAGAATTAGGATTGGACCGGAATCAGAATCTTGTCATTATAGAAACGTATAGTATATTATGTCATGCAATTCCAATTTTGATGGAGAACCAAGCACGACCTAAATGTTTAGGTATTTGTAAAAACTTTTTCGCTAGAACTCTCCATTTCCTCATGGTACCCAAATATGTTAATGTTGAATGCCTGATAAAAGCTTATATAAGTAACCAAAAAACGGCCAAACTATAGCTCTAAATCCAGGACCTCCGATATCTTTTTGGACTTGCACTTTCATTAGTACACTCAAACTAGAACAAACCCAAAGTATACTACTATTATTAACAGGATGGACTAATCACAAGTTCTTCACACTGCATTGACTTCTTTTAGATGCTTCACTTGGTGGAAAATAAAGTAGGATTACACAGAATGCCTACAAACAATAAGCATTCAGTACCCAAAAAATGTTTATTTCAAGGGTCAAAGATAACATTAAGTGTGTTTGGATAGGAGATTATTTCACATATTATTTTAAATAATCACTGTAATACATTTTATAATGTGATATATGTGACATAAAATGGTAGTTAAAAAGAAAAAAATTAATTGGAAAACGTGTTTGTAATACAAGTAGAATATTATTTGAAAGAATTATTTGTCCCCAGGTCTTAGTTGACATTGAATATACTGCATATGGCTTCATACGTTATGGGAAAGAAAGTCACCTCTAATCAGAGGCAAAATGGAGGAGTTAATATTAAGCTTTGGAACTCTGTTTTCTGATAAATGCATCCATATACTATCAATTAAGTTACCTTAAATAATACTGTAATTATCATTAGATAATGTCTTGAATACCTTGAATAGGATGTAGTTAAAGTAATTTTTATTCCTTTTTTTTTGGAGTAACACAGTTGAACTAGTATTGAAGCATGACCAAGTAATGTGTGAAAAAGATTTGACTACTTTTGCTGAACATGCAATCAGCATGAAAATATTGTAGCTAACAGTGCTCTCAGTCTTGTCTCTGTATTAATTTCCCTCGTTCTTGGTCTTAATCTTTAAGCTGTGCAAGTATTTTCGTTTATATGTGGGGGTAATTGTATTAGGAGGATTATATACTGGATGATATCATTTTCTTATTTAAGTTTTGGTACAGAAACATTTATGATTTAAAGGAAGATGCAGTCCACTGGTCCCATTACAGGTTTATAGCAATTTTACAGTACCATTGAGGGGAGGCTAATAACAAAATTTGAACAACGCTTTAGCAAAATGTATGAAACATACTAGTTGAATTTGAACCTCTCTTGGGTAAAAAATACAAAACAAACCAGTTGAGTTGACCTGATTGATATCTGCAAGATGTAATTCACCCAAGCAAAGGGGTTATTTGATGTATAAAATGCTAATAGATTGCAGTTTCTATTGATAGCTCTTCTGAAGGCATCGGTGGTTTGCAATTGCATTATGCTTGTCGTTCAGATGCAAGTAACCATCAACTCGTGGTCGTATTTTCATGAACTAATTGTGTTATTTTCTGTTTAACAGAGCATTAAGCAATATATATAGTCGTAAAAGTACTCCAATCCCAACAGTGAATACTAGATTTATGTGAGTTTGACGTCTAATTCAACAATGTAGCTTGTCTAAGCTTTGGCCTCAGCATGGGTATTCAGGGATTGGAAAGCCTGCCACGTAACTATCCTAGTATTGCTACCAGATGTCTTGTGCTTAATTTTGTTTCAGGTACAAAAATCTATCAATAAAAAGAAGTTACCTGTAAGCAGAATTCAACAGCTTTCTTGCAAAACCGTTATAGTTGGCTGGTAAAGCTACCCGATTCCACGCTGTGTCTCTTGCTCTGAGTAATGCATACCACAAAATATGTTTAATTCATTACATGGTGGTATACAGAGCTATATCCAGATTGCGTTCCAAGTGGTTAGAAGTGAAATTGGAGTCTATAATTAAGGAAAGCACTACATTCTGCTGTCTGGAGAAGCAAAATAGCTCTACCAGGGGCTCAAATTAGCATGGTATCTGAAGCTCAGTAGCATTAGCTTCACACAGGATGACAGAGTTGAAAAATGAACTTGATTATTCAAAACGGTCATCTAACTAACAACCGCAAGACCTATTCTGGAAACTGTCATATCTCAACCCAAATTCATCTGTTCCCTCAGAAGAGTTCTGAATTAATTGACAAACACCATGACCTGATAAAGTTTTGGTATTCTGGCAAATTTACATTAAAAAAGAGAGAAAAATAGAAGAAAAACGAGATAGTAAAGTGATCCACAAGGCTTTTGCCAACATGCCAAACAATATCAGAAAAGTACGAGGGGCAGAAGTAGAGAATTCGAAATTAACAAATTCTAGTACAGATGATGCTGATTAACATAAACAGCAATTCAGTTGGGCATCAAATCTAGGCTCGCGAGTCATTCATGCAAGAAACTACTAGATCACGATCTTCAACCCTCAACTCCAGCTATCTGAAATGTTACAAGGAATGGGGTCAAACCACAGGAAGTTGCTTAAAATGCAAGCATACAAGTATCTTCTGAAAATACACCATACATACATGTCAAATGAATGGAAATTCAAATTTTATACAAGCATGCTCAAATATGTTAGGAATTTTACAATGGAATGAGCTAATGCAGATGAGATATCATGGTATGCAAGCTTAGCCGGAATATAGTCCAATGAGAACTGGTTTATAAAGAACAGAATCATCTAATCCTCTTTACCCAAATGAAATTTTGTATTAATGGTTCAGTTCGTCTCGTCTTATTTTTCCAGTTTCAAAAGGTACCTAATCACTTGATACTCGTCAACAGTGGCGGAGCTAGGAATTGCAATTAGGGGGGGCGAATCTCTGTTATTTGGACAAAATCCAAATAACTTTCAAACATTATTATTTGGGCCCTTAGGAGGGGGCAAAGTGAAAATTTTAATCAATATTTTGGGGGGGCAAAACAATATAAGAAAAATTTTTTTTACTTAGAAATTTTTTTATAACAATTGGAGGGGGGGCAAAGTGAAAATTTTTATCAATATTTGGGGGGGGCAAAACAATATAATAAAAATTTTTTTACTTAGAAATTTTTTTTTTAACAATTGGAGGGGGGGCGGTTGCCCCCCCTGGCCCCCCCCCCTTCCCTCCGCCCCTGCTCGTCAACTTGAAAAACTTAAATGATCCACAAGTTATTTATCCGAAAAAAATGACTTCTGAAACAGCATAATAAAATACTGATAAAACATGGACTCATAATATCTGATAGTCTATCAAAACTAAACAAACATTTAATATGATAATATAACTTGCTTTACTAAAATAAGAAAGTTTCCAGCCTGAGAACTATTTCTAAATGAAGTCTCCATGCATTAAATTATGCATCATGCAATGATTCCAGTGCAATAAAAAGACGAAACACAGTATGCATATCCTAAAATGCTCAGTCATGTAATTTGGCTTGAGTAAATAAAGGCCGTAGTCCATAGATTCTCATGGTCCAAATACTTTAACAACCAAGTGAAAACCTCATCATAATCTACGCAATGACACCCCAATAAAAGAAATCAAACATACAAGTTTACTTTCAAGCGGATGGGAAAGTACTTGTAAGCATACCAACATAATAAGTAATGGCAAATTACAAGTTGTTGTTGAGACTTTGTGTCGGGAATATTGCAATGAACTGGCAAATATTGTGACAAGGATTGGCTTCAAATCGTGATACAATATCACTTTCCTTTAGGTTTTATTTATCCGGTATAACGTACAATAACCTTGGACAAATATCTTTTAGGATAAGATGAAATTTGTTTGTCTTAAACTCTTGCATAAAGTAAAACAAACCCTTTTGAACTAAGGAATGCTCTTGAGAAAATACACAGTAGTAGGAAAGTGATTTTCTGCAGCAAATCACTCTCTACTTAACTTTTTTATATAGGAAAGATTGTTTAACAAACAAAAGAATTCATTAAATACTTGTATGAATAGATTCAAAGTATTGTGTACAAATTCAAGCACTTTAATTCATGCATCTTATGATCCTAAAATCAAAACATGAATCTATTCTTTCATTCAAGGATTCCTACATACATGAATATATTCATACAAGTATTTAATGAATTCTTTGTTTCTTAAACAATCTTTCCTTTATAAAGAGGTCAAGTAGAGAGTGATTTGCTACAGAAAATCACTTTCCTGCTAATGTGTATTCTCTCAAAAGCACTCCTTAGTTCAAAAGGGTTTGTTTTACTTTGTACAAGAGTTTAAGACAAACAAACTTCATTTTATCCTAAAGGATATCTGTCCAAGGTTATTGCACGTTATATCGGACAAATAAAGCCTAAAGAAAATTAATATTCTATCACGATTTAAAGCCAATTCTTGTCACAATATTTGCCAATTCGTTGCAATATTTTCAACAATCTTTAGGCTTTATTTTGTACTCTACAATGGCTGGTACCCTGAAAGAGTTGGCATCCAACAATGTCAAGCTTGAGAGGTTTGATGGACGAAATTTCATTCGTTGGCAAAAACATGTTCGTTTCCTTCTCACTGCATTCCAAGTGGTCTATGTTTTGACCACACCAAAACCATTGATCATCAATTCCGAGGAAGAAACTCTTGAAAACATCCGAAAAAGTCAGAAATAGGAGAACGGCAATGAAATATGCAATGGTCACATCCACAATACCCTGAGTGACAGCCTGTTTGATATCTAGCATTCAATTATTACCGCCAAGGAACTTTGGGATCGTTTGGAGTCTAAGTACATGCAAGAAGATGCTACAAGTAAGAAGTTTCTTGTCTCATCTTTTAATAACTATAAAATGGTAGATAGTAAGTCTGTTATGGAGCAGGTTAGTGAAATTGAAAAGTTTCATAATCACTTCACATAACACAATCTGCATATGGATGAAGCCATTATTGTTTGCTCTATAACAGATAAGTTACCACCTTCTTGGAAAGATTTCATGAGAGACCTCAAACATAGAAAAGAGGATATCTCTCTTGAGATTCTTCTAAATCTCTTCGAGTAGAAGAGAAAATTCGCATGCAAGAAAAGAAGGATACTCAAATTCTTGAAGAGAACAAAGATTCTACTTCAAAAGTGCATGTGATTGAAAAGAGACAAACTGAAAAGTCTCAAGGAAATAAGAATGGCCAACAACTCAAGAACCAGTCCAAGAAAAGGAAGAAGCGACAATGCTTCTATTGCAAGAAAGAGGGACATTACAAGTCCAAATGCAAGATTCTTCAAAATAAGAAAAAAAAAACAAGAGTCTTCCCAAAACACAAGCAAAAATCTTGTGGCAATGATATCTAAGATCAATATGATTGAAGATGATTTTGCTTGGTAAGTTGATTTTGGAGCTATACGACACGTGTGCAACAATAAAATGTTCTTCAAGTCCATGAAACTGGTGGATGAAAGCACCGTTGTTTACATGAAAAATTCTGTTACAATTCTGGTTCAAGGCATTGGAGAAGTAGAATTAAAATTTACTTCCGGCAATATTGTAATCTTGAATGTGTTTTATGTATCGGAAGTTAGGAAGAACTTAGTGTCGGCTAGTCTGTTAAATAAATTTGGCTTTAAACTTGTGTTTGAGGCTGACAAATTTATTTTATCTAAAGGTGGTATGTTTGTAGTCAAGGGTTATCATTGCAATGAGATGTTTAAATTGAATGTATTTACTATTAGAAATAATAAAATTGATATTGTTTTTACGTATTTGGTTTAGTCTTCTTTTGAATTGTGGCATAATGGGATTGGCCATGTTAATTACAAAAGAATGTATGAAATGATGAGACTTGATTTACTGCCATATTGTGATAAGATTGAAGGAAAATGCAAAACATGCATGCTAACGAAAATCACAAGAAATTCATTTCCTAAAATTGAAAGATCATATAAAATCTTGAATTTTATTCATAATGATGTATGTGATCTGCATGGTACTCCTACTTTGGATGGTAAAAAAAATACTTTGTGACTTTTATTGATGATTATACTAGATATTGTCATATTTTCTTGTTACACTCAAAAGGTGAAGCAATGCAAAAATTCAAGACATGCAAATCAGAAGTTAAACTTCATTGTAAAACCTTTATCAAATGTCTAAGAACAGATAGAGATGGAGAGTATTATAATATTACCTATTTTGAGTCTATTGGGATAAAATATGAGGTGACTGTTTTTTATACACCATATCAAAATGGTGTAGTCAAAAGGAAAAATCGTGTGTTGACATAAATGGTTAATGCACTTTTGTCAAAATTTGGACTAAGTCAAGGATTTTGGGATGAAACCTTGTTAACGGCTTGTCATATCCTAAATAGAGTTCCTAATAAAAAGAGTTCTATAACATCTTATGCATTTTGGAATAAAAGCAAGCCCAACCTAAACTATTTGAAAGTTTGGAGTTGTAGGGCTATTGTAAAACTCCTAGAACCTAAAAAAGAAAATTGGGAGAAAGAAGTGTGGAGTGTATATTCTTAGGATATACACAAAATAGTAAAACATATAGGTTCATGGTAATTAAACCTAATGATTCAATTTCGGTTAATACTATAATTGAATTTAAGGATGCTATTTTTGAATAGAATAGGTTCACCTCTATAAAAGATATTATTCCAAAATCAAGTGAATTGACAAAAAGATGGTGAAAATGAAACCATTGAATTGAGAAGGAGCAAAAAAGTTAGAAAGTCAAAAGATTTCGGTTCGGACTTTAAAATGTATCTAGTTGAAGGAACTAGAGATACAGTGTGCAACCAAATTTCATATTACTTCAATACTGAGGCTGATCTCAAGACCTATGAAGAAACAATGAACTCACAAGATGCTCCTTTTTGGAAGGAAGCTATTAATAATGAGATGGATTCAATCATGGGTAATAAAACCTGAAAATTAGTAGACTTACCACCTGGTTCAAAATCAATTGGTTGTAAGTGGATCTTCAAGAAGAAAATGAAGATCGATGGAACTATTGATAAGTTCAAGACCAGATTGGTTGCCAAAGGGTTTACACAAAAGTATGGTGTGGATTATTTTGACACATATTCTCCTGTAGTTAGAATTGCTACAATTAGAGTACTACTTGCTATAGCTTCTATCCAAAATCTAGTCATTCACCAAATGGATGTTAAAACAGCATTCTTGAATGGTGATTTGGATGAAGAAATATATATGGAACAATTTGAAGGGTTTGTGATACCTGGTCAAGAGCATAAGGTGTGTAAACTTATAAAGTTTTTATATGGACTAAAGCAAACACCGAATCAATGGCATCAGAAATTTGATCAAGTTATTCTTGCTAATGGATTCAAAATAAATGAATCTGATAAATGCATTTATAGCAAGTTTAACGATGGCAAAAGTGTCATAATTTGTTTATATGTTGATGACGTGTTAATTTTTAGGACTGACTTGGAGCAACTTAAAGTCACACAAACTTTACTTTCAATCAAATTTGACATGAAAGACATGGTGAGACAGATGTCATTTTTGGTATAAGAATCTTAAAAAACGATAACAATATAATGTTGTCTCAATCGCATTATATTGAAAAGATTCTTAATAAGTTCAATCAAAGTGATTGTATTCCAGCCTCAACACCATTGGATCCCAAAATAAACTTTGTGAAAAATGAAGGGGATCCAAAATCTCAATTGGAATATGCCAAGATTATAGAGTGTTTAATGTATGCAATAACTTGTACTAGACCTGATATTGCATATGCAGTTGGTATGTTGAGCAGATATACAAGCAACCCTAGTAGGTTACATTGGCAGGGTGTAACCAAAATTTTACAGTATTTAAAGGTCACTAAGGACTATGGTATATGTTATATCGGTTATCCTTCAGTTTTAAAAGGATTTTCAAATGCTAGTTGGATTACTAATAAAGATGATCATTCGTCGACAAGTGGTTGGATCTTTATGCTTGGTGAAGGTGCAATTTCTTGGGGTTCTAAGAAACAAACTTGTATCATTGATTCAACAATGGCAGCAGAATTTGTAGCACTTGCTTCGGCGTGTAAAGAAATTGAATGGCTACATAATTTACTTTATAATATACTGTTGTGGCCAATGCCTTTGTCACCTATCTCAATCCATTGTGCTAGTGCAGCTACACTTGCTAAAACATATAGTCAAGTGTACAATGGTAAGTCAAGACATATCGGTTTAAGACATAGTTATGTCAAAGATTTGATCATAAATGGAGTCATATCAATTGATTTTGTGAGATCCAATGAAAATTTGAGTGATCCTTTGACAAAAGGAATATCAAGGAATTTGTGTTAAGGATATCAAGGGGGATGGATTTAAAATCCAAAATTCTTAATCACTAATGGTGGAACCTCAATGCAACGCTAGATACAACGTTTAGTCTTGAATTCAATGAGTGAAAGTACACCATTCTAGTGGTTGGTGCACTATGTGAAGTTTAGACATCCCAATGTAGAATAGTGCTTGTTATTCTCGCCAGTGCAAATGTAAGAGTGAGTTATTGGACTCTTAACGAATCTTAAAAGTGCTATCTATGGCGGGGGCACTAAGATGTCGCCTATATGAATGTTGGTTTTCGGCAAACCACAAAGTTAAGGACTTTACTTTGTAACATTCATGAAAGGATAGTGATACAAGGCCATAAAATGCATCGTTGAAGAATTTATGGTTGTGCATTGCTCAGTGTGTGATGTTTTTATGAGGTTGGTCTAATGTCCAAGTGGTTCAAAGCTTGTCTACCATCTTATAGGATTGATTTCAAAGAACCTTCACTAAAATAGTAGTTCAATCGAAAGACACCATTATTTATGCATATAAGTGTCAGATTATTCAGTGACCTTTTACAAATTCATTTTCTAAATTTTGAAAATGGCAGGGGATTATTAAAAATTTTTCAAAATTTGTATGATGTACATACATGTAATTAATGTATATTCATTCATGTTTTTGATACATGTATAGTATAGTGAATGTTCTAAAATGTATCATATCAAAAACATGAATGAATATACATTAATTACATGTATGTACATCATACAAATTTTGAAAAATTTCTAACACTTTGCATCCCTCACTTAAACATAAGATTCTCTGTATTGTCAAATCCATAACAGCTGGTTGTTTTGATTTTATTCTATTTTTTCCTGATAAAGGGAAAACAATATAGCGTAGCCAAACTCAAGAAAACATTACCTTCATCAGCCCCTGGATAAAGTGCTATGAGAACACTGTTCAAGATCTGAAAGCATCGGTGAGCTTGTCTACCCATCCCTGAAGCCCAGGGCATCATGTAATTGTTAATTGCAAGGAATCATGGTTGTCAAGTGATGGTGGTAACTCAGTTAGTTCAGGGCAATCTTCAAAAGCGAGCAAACAGAGGCGAGGCATGTCATTGTTTTCTAAACCAGTCCATGAAGGCATATTATGAAATTTTAAGGATGCCAAATAAGGAAATCTTATGGTAGCATTCGATGCACAAAATGTTTGGCCAACTTGAACCAAAGAAGACATACCTTCAATGTCAAGTAATTTCACTAATGGAAGTTGCCCAAGGGCTGGAAGAATGGAGCAAGAACTACAACCCTACAACTGAATACTAGTAAGCATGAGTTGTGGTAAACTTAACCAACCAGGAAACCTGTTGCCTGAGTAGTTCGTAATGACTAGCTCCTTTAGATTCATATCAGGTTCAAGGCCTTCAAGAACTTCAGCTTGATGATTGCTATTAGCAATATCTTTGCTCCATTCTAACTCAAGTTTGTCAAGGCATGGCTTCTCTTTCAAGTTTGCCTCCTTTGCTTGTGTTTCATTTGCTACAAAATTAAGATTCGTGATACAAAGAGATCCTCTGAGAAACCTCATATTCCCTAACTCCTGAATGCTACATCCTTCATCTTTTCCAACCTTAAATACACGGAGAGTCTGTAGATTGGTTAACCTTCCCAAGTTTGATGGCATAACATCTAGCTTGCCCCACATATTTAGATCAAGATGCCTAAGGTTGATTAAGTTCTTCAAGCCTGGGGGCAACTCACGAAGTTCATCACAATTTATTAGTTTAAGTGTTTGTGAGGCCAAAAGCTTACAAATTCCCCCTGGTAGTCGCTAAATTTTATTTCAGAAAGGTTCATGTAGCGCAAATGCTTCAAGTGATCAACTGACATTGATACCTTTTTATGACCAGTCTTTCTCAAGTCCAGTACTCTTAATGACCTAAATTTTAGTAATGGGCCATCATTAAGTTCTTGCAATCCAACCCCACTTTTGCAAAAGAATATAAAGGTTCGTAAACTATGATATGCAAGAAACTCTGGGTGCTCAAAGAACTGTACTTTTGTCATGGCTTAGAGACAAATGAAGAATGTTTCCATAGGAGGGATACCAATTCATACTTTCAATTTCCATCCGGTAGCATACATTTGAAGAAACTGACTGTGCCATGCCATGAATAAGATCATGCATTTTGCATATCTCGGGAGAATTAGGATTGTCAAACAAACATTGAAAGAGGGACCTCCACAACAGATCCTTGAAGTAATCTTTACCAATGTCTTCTAGTCTTCTTCCACCATTAGGCTCTACAAATCCCTCTACTATCCATAGCAAGATCAAGTCATCCACTTCAAACTCATGGTTTTGAAGGAAGATGGAACAATAAGCAAAATATTTTTTTAAATGTGCAAGGAGATGATAATAGCTGAGGGCAAGAAACGGAATGATGCCATTTTTATCTTGTTCCAAGTCCCAGAATGCACTCTCCAAAATTGAGTACCAGTCCTTCTCATCACATTTAGAATGCAAGAAACTCCCAAGAGTTTTGGCTGCCAATGGCAACCCTTTACATTTTTTGGCTATTTCCTTGCCTATTTGTTCCAATTTCTCAGGTACCTGGATGTTCAATTCTAGAAAAGCCATTTGCTTCATAACTTCCCAACAATCCTCATCAAACAAATGTTGAAGATTATATTCAAGGCCAGTGCAAACAATTGATAAAGCTAAAGTGCTTCTAGTGGTGACAATACCTCTACTTCCTGGTTCTCCATATCTAAAATGTAGACTTAAAATTTCCCAATCTTCATGTTTTTCATTCCAAAAGTTATCTAACACCAATAGAAACTTTTTATGTTGAAACACATTTTTGAAGTTTTCTCCAAATAGAATCCAAAGTTGACAATTTGCACTCTTTATTAGTAGCAGATTCAAGAATCTTTTTTGTAATGGCAATTGCATCAAATTCTACAGGCAGGGAAACCCAAATTTTTAATGAGAATTGTACTTCTTCACTATTGTAAACAGCTAGGCAAAGCGTAGTTTTGCCAATCCCTACCATACTTGTGATTGGAATAACTAGTACACGTTCGTTTCTGTGACCAGACGATGGTTTGTTTATGTGAACAACAAAATCAATCATACCAAGAATATGCCTTTTTTCATCATTTCTACCCACAATTAGTTGTTTATGTGACAACATCATGCTCCCCTAGGGCATACCCAAGGGTTTGGTGGACTACCTGCTCAGCTCTGGTTATGACTCGGTCACGCGCTACGAAATTTTAGAACAATAACATCAATAATAAAGGCGATAACAAATACAACCTCCAATGTGTACAGTTATGGATCTCAAATGCCCGTACAATCTATAAATATAGTCACGGAGTTGAATTTACAAAATCAAAACCATATGAGCAAGCTAGAAATTCTAAGGAGTGCTACGCAAACAACTAACAAAACTTAGATAAAGTCTATGCCTTCCCAATTCAACCTCTCATGTTCTCATCCCTGTAAGGAAAACAAATTTATAGAATGAGTTAAAAACCCAGTGAGATTCCAAAAAAACAGGCAAGTAAACTCGCATGCATGATAGTATTCATAGGATATTGGAAAACAAGTCATACTCAAGCAGACCGTGACATGTGGTTTAGTAATCCGGTAACCAGATAGATCATGCATTAATATACGATAAAGAACACATTTATGTCAAAAAAATATAGGCTACTCTCAGGAGCAGGTTCCACAGCTGCTTATTCGAGATTCTTTGACTCTCCGTCAACCAGGAAATTATAATATCCGTACATCACCACTAAACGTCAATCTCCGTCCACCGATCATCCCCCTACTAGGTCCGAACAGCAAAAGTACCCATGATTCGTCAATCTCCTCGACCAAACCCTTTACCGGTTCAATTTGACCAACTAGCCATGGGGTTGAGCTTATAGCCCCAGGTATTCAAGAATCAAGTATTCATGATATAGTTTAAAACCCCAAGTATTCAAGAATTTACGAGTGGAATCATTGGTTGTTAGTCAACACTCATGCAGTTATTGATTGGAGCCATCTTACTTAACGCTCCGTATCAGAGATTTCACAGTGCAGATTAGAGTTCCGGTCAGAGTAAACAGTATTAGGAAATTCTTCCTTTACCCAAGGTTGCCCAACTTACTTGACCGCTCTAAGGCTGGTCTCAAGCAAGAGGCCTAACGACGGATAAGGGTCTAAGGGCCCAGTTCAACCGCTGTAAGAAAATACAACCAGCTTACAAGTCATGCATGTATAACCGCTATAAGAGAAATACAACTGGCCTACATTCGCACTCACATATACATGCAAGATCAAGTAATTCAAGTTCACAGAGATTGAGTGTACATAAAAGCACACTCGCCTAGACAGGATCAAGTCACAAGTAAGCTCAACATATTATGTTTTCAAGCATTTTAAGTATTTCAAATCCAAATACAGGTTACTTGTAAATCAAATTTGCTGGTACATGCATGAATAAGAAATCAAAAGTTTAGTCGAACTAGTTCAAGTGCGATAAAGTACACACTTGCTTATGAGATGACAAATCAAGTGCCTAGCAATTTCTAGCAGCAATGAGCACGAAACATGCAGTTGAAACACTCACCACGGCAACAAGCTTAAGTGTTTGCTTCAGGAGCACTTCTGGCCTCACTTTCAAGTGTTAAAATCAAGTATGTAAAGTGCCATGAGATCCACTATTCCAAACTACCATATTCAAAGGAAAACACTTCCAAACCAACCAAGTTATCTCAACTCTAATCATAAAATCAAGCTCAAAATGGTTCTACAACTTCAACTTGAAGTTGGAAATGAAAGCACTAACAACTTTTGAAGAATAGAATTTTCTCCAATTTTGCGCAATGCTATTTGAAAAATCATATCTCAAGCCTCTGAAGTCCAAAATTTATAAACTTTGTACCGTTAGAAAAAAAGCTCAAAGGATTACAATTTCTCATTTTAAGATTCTATCCACAAATTAGTCAAATTTCAGTCTCAGGTTGCTGCTTCATCCGGTAGAAAAACAGAGCAAGTGTGAAAATTCAGTCAACTTTGAAAAATCATAGATATTTATAGGAATTGAGAAAAATTTCGAAATTTTCACGGTAGAAAGCACTCTAAATATAGTTTCAAATGCAATAAACGAAACGTAATTCTGACTTTTCTACACAAAATTATAACCAATTCACTACTCATACTAGGGTAACTGTCTAATTATGTGTTTAGGGCAGTAATATGCCAAGTTCATCACACAAAACCAAGAACAAAACTATATAAAGTCACTCTCTCTCGGTCAGTTTTGAGCAGAATTCCAGCCATGAAAACAGTGAAAAAAATGGTGTTCTTACCACTTAAAACTCATGATTTTTGTTCAAATCTAACACATACTTATAGCTTAACATATTATAGAGTATTTTGAGCAAAATTGAGCTTAAAATCATCATAAAAATTTAGAAATCAAGGCTGCAATTTCAGCCCTAAATTTCTGCCAACAAGCAGAATTTTCTCCAATGAATTTTCAAACATTCCTCCAATTAATTTCCTAATTTGTCAACCAAACCTACCTAATAAATCCATAAGATTTCATCACCAACATAACAATAAATACATATAAGCCAAAAATTTCAACAAGAAACCCATCATAATAACATATACATATAAACCCTAGCAAAGCTATGAAATTCCCACAAACATGCTTTCTTTAGCTTCTATAACATCAAATCTCAAATAAAATCAAAGATAAGAAAAGAAAACTATGGTTTCTAGCCAAATTCAACTCTTTACCTCCAAACCCAAAGATGACAAGCAAATCAAGAGGGATGAAAGATTTTCTTCTTCTAAAACTTCACCAAAAGTTTCTCTCCAATCTTACCTCAAGATTGATCGAAGTAGATTAGGATTTTCGTTGGATTTTTCATGATTTAAGCAAGAGATTAAGGCTGAATTTGTTTTGTGTTTTCTTTCCCTTTCCTCTCTCAAAATTTCATCCATGATGTGTTCAAGAAGAAGAAAATGATGAAAACAAAAAGGTTTGGTTAAGATAAGAAGAAAAAAGCATGGTCTTGGTCAAACTTGGTTGATCAAGCTTGGTTGGCTAATTGACAAATGTCAAGGAAAGATGTATTATCTATCTTTTTGCCTCTCTATTTGTCTCTAATCAGTAACATATCTAATGCCCCTCTAATTAACTCTTGACATTTCTTGTCATATAATTCCTTTTACGCAAAACTCCCTCCAATTCTCCAAATTTATCGCACACACCTCATTAGTCGATCACACTAGTATCATGCACTATAAAATTTAACATGTATCAAATTAAATATCAAGGTAAATAAAGTAATGGGGTTAAGAACACACCTCAATCATCAGAGCAACTACAAATTTAAGGCAAGGAAGAAAAATAAGATAAAAGATAAGAACCTGTTGATCTTGATCCCTATCTTTTGATGTTTATAAAACAAATGGATGATACTAATATCTCTTCAAGATATACTTTTAGTTATGAAATTATTTGATTCCATGAACAAGTGCAATTGAAAGAAGACAAAGGTTGCTGAAAACTGTCGGACGCTCAAAAAGACTGCATCGGACGTCCGACAACCATTGAGTATCTTCGGACGCAGAAAACCAGCCTACCGTACGTCCTAAGGAATTGAAGAAAAATTTCCAGTTTTACATCATACCTTCGGACGTAGAAAACCAGCCTACCGGACGTCCGAAAGAATTGAAGAAAATCTCTTAAACTCTCTGCCTGCTGTCGGACGCATAAAACAGGGCTATCGGACGTCCGACACTGCCAACAGATAGTTGACTGTTCAGCTACTTTCTATCCATTGGAAGCATTTATGAGGCACTTTCTTGGCTCTATATAAATAGTGGTTGGTCAGATATTTCAAATAACTTTGGCACACTGAAGATACAAAAATCTAGAGAGATTTTAGTGAGAAAATACTCTTCAAAGAAGATTTGTAGTCTTAGTGGTGTAAGGTTCATTGTAAGCTTTTCATTTGTGAGTGAATACTTCATGAGTGTAGCTCTGTGAGGGTTATCCGAGTGATAGTAAAACTTTCTTGCTTGACCAAGTGCGGCTTGGGGCGAGGAGGAAGTGATCCTTCCTTTGTACACAAGAGTGATTGTAATTCATCAACTTGAAATAGCTTGTTTGAATCAATCTACAAGCTCAAGAGGAGTTGGGTAGTTAATTGGTTTGCAATTCTTTCCTTTTTATTTACTTATATTCTTACGTTTATGATCTTTAAATTATTTATCTCTTCTACTCACAAGCACTTGTGCTTTCTTATCAACTGCTCCATTATGTGGTCGCCTAGAAAAGGGTTGTTTTCGGGCCTTACAGAACCTAATTTGCGGGGCCTCAGAGTTTATCTACTAATGAACTGGAATGGATGATGCTTGTGTGACCAGTGTAATTAGTCCTTTGGAGTACATTAAAGCCCCCAAACTTACTATCCATTTCATCTATGAAGAGGTTATTCATTTCGACCTCTATTTTTCCTAATTTGCATTCATGGCATCGATATCATTTGGCACCTTTATGATATTCAGTGGTGACTTGAAGAGCTCACGTACCTGCTCTGGACTTATTTGGTCAAATACCATTGAAGTTGGGAAGTTGGAAAGAAAGCTTATCAACTATATCCTCTGCATCATAGCAAAGTATGTTGAGATCTACAAGCCACATCTTCCAAGCCTCTTTGCATTTCTTGTTGGGGAATATCACGCGACCATCATCCACATAATCAAGCAAGGCTTGCATTCTCAGGAGAATTCTTTGAAATTTTCTGAACCCATCATTAACCCCTAAAATCAGCTTTATTTCTTCAGCAGCAAGGTTACATATTTTTTTGAATAGAACTTGAAAGCCCGTTGATGAAAAGCCAGATCTAAGTGCATCTTCCATGGCTCTGGCAAAGACTGCTAGGTCTGTGTTGCTCCTTAAAAGACTCCTTTTAAGGTGTAGACTTCATTTTCTGGTCTTGGTCCACTTATTAATTAATTATTTGGATAAAGCATTATTTGAAATATTATTTAAAATAATTATTATTATATTTTTTGTGATATGATGTATGTAAGATAAAAAAAATTATTGAAAATATAAAAAGGTGGATTGAAAAATGTGTTTATAATACAAAAGAAATATTATTTTGAAAAAATTTGATATCCAAATATAAAATCTTCTATCTTTCTTTGTGGACTAATAACAGTCTCCCTCCCACCACCCCGACAAATAATTATGAATCATGTGAGTTGATTAAAGTAAATTTACCTTCTGTGAGTGTTGGGATTGCAAACCAACTGGCAGAGGCAATGAAATGACAAAAATGTCTTCTACTAAAACAAAAACAAACAAAATCTCAATTGATTAACACTTTTTCCTTGAAATTGGATCAAATTACTAAATCAACCATGTGATTTGATCAAATTAAATTTATCTATATGAGTGATAGCAATGAAACCCAACTAGCAGAAGTAATGAAATGACAAAAACGCCTTCTACTAAAAAAAATCTCCACTGAGATTTGTCAAAACTACAAAAGAGATTGGAAGAGGGTCGGATTAGGTAAGGAGGGTAACGGGGCGGGGTTGGGGCCGGGGACCCCTCCCCCGTCCCCCGCCCCATCTCCCGTCCCCTGCTCCTCCCGCCCCGCTTCCTCCGCAGGTGCCCACGTGGGGCTAATAAAAATTTGTTATATAATTTTATTATAATTAAATTTTAGTAAATAATCAAGTATTAAAATATCACCACATCATCAAATTATTATTCATTATAATTTCACAATTAAAACTTATAAAAACAATCAAACAAAAGTTATTTGAATACAATCCAACATGATGAAATAAATACAACTAAAGTAGTCAAGTTTTCACTTTTGGCACAAATAGAATCGCTAATTCATTATTGTGCTTGTGTTTTTTTTTTTTTGAGAAAAAAATGTTATTATATTAAGTGTAATTAGGGATTTAGTATAAATGCATTAGTAAATTTAGTATAACCAATTAATAATTTGTATTAGTATATATATATATAATTATTAGTATAATTGATAATATCAATTATATTACATATACTAATATCTATTATATAATACATATAACTAATAATATCATTATCATAAGTTTGTAACTAATTAAATTATATATTATTATAATTATATACATACATATATATATATTATATTTATTTTTTTAAAGTAGGTGGCAGGGTGGGGGTACACTTCCCCACCCCTCGGCCCCATTTCTAAGTTGAGAGGAGGGGAATTCCCCTTGCCCCCGCCGCAACCCCCGCCCCATTAGCCCCCCGTGGGACGGGTGGTCGTGCCCATTGCCATCCTTAGGATTAGGTGGTAAGATGGGAAATATTATAAATAAGAGGTCTTGAATTTAAAATTTTAAAAAAACCTATGAAAGAGATCTTACAGTTTGACTAGAATACAATTTATTAACCATTTAAGTTAGCCAAAATGAAAACCAAATTTTCAAAAAAAAAATAATAATTTGCTCAATACTAAGAATGACAAATTGAAGGAAAAAAATCTAAAAAACTTCTTCATTTCTCCTTTTTCTTTAAGGTTAATCATAGGGTAAAATACACAGCACCCCCTTACGGTATCGTTTAAAGACACAAAGTCCCTTTATTCTTTGAAAATCCCTTACATAACTAGGTTTTAATTAAAGTGGAAATGTGATTTCTGACCTCACATATAACTAGTCATACATTTTTACTAACAATATTATAATTTAGTTTATACTTTATTTTTCTTACCTTTTCCCTCTTTTTATTCAAAAAAAAAAATTTCTTTTCTTTTTCTTCCTTTCTAACTCCATCATTTTTTTCTTTTTCTTTTATTTTCCTTTCCTTTTCTTTTTTCCTTTTCTTTCATTTCCTTCTTCTTCCTCCACTGCCACACAGTCACCACTACTACACCTCCATCTTCTTTCTTCTTCCTCCTCTACCACCCGCCGTAACTCTCTTCTTTTCTCTCTCCTCTTCCTTATCCACTTTCTCTTTCCCCTTCCTCCTTCTTTCACCTTCTTCCCCATCTTCCCTCCCTCTCTTGCCTACCCCTCTCCTCCCTCACAACCAGATCTAGTTGTGAGGAGAGATCTAGTTGCAAATCTTCTATCGCTACATCAATCTTCCTAACAACTTTTAGTTTACAACATTGGAACAAGAAATTTTTTTCCTGGACAGTAACGAAACAAATTGCACTCCAAGTGGAACTTAACCAAAAATAAATAAATAAATAAATTCATCAAGGGTGCAAGATAAATTAGGCGGAGAAATGGGAATTTTTAAAGCTATGACAACTGATTCCTTTTCCTTTCTGTGGAACTTGGTAAATGCGATTCTAGGTATAGCAAACAACTAATATGTTTGAAAATCATGAGAGCAGGAGGAAGATAAGTGAATCATAGAAAATAGATGAAAGCTTAGGTGGATTAGCATCTAAAGTGGTAGCCTTGCATTCGAGAAAAAGCCTCAAATATTCCTTTTAATGTTACACTTTGTTTTGTTCTTTGGGTCGGGCTAATTGTAGATTCGACAAGGATGGAATAATTCTATTGTGGGTTTCTCAAGGAATTTTTGAGCCTTAGATGGAGAAATGATCAAGGGCTGTTTTTTATTCCATGTGGTGGTTGATTTAATACTACCGTGCACAATTGATTGCCATAGTTTGAGAAGGTATAGCCTAAATAAGAATATGGTTGTCAACTGCCTGTGTGAGGTGGGGCTAGTGGCAGAAAAGCCCCTAGTGGTAGAATATTACTTGGTGATGAATGAACTCGAGAGTAGTACCATGTGGAGAAGAAGAACATCAAACATCTATATCAATCTCCCATGCATGAGGATTTTGAATTAGTTACTTCAGAGGTTTTGAAAAGTTCCACAGTTTTGACTACTTTCATATTGCATTCTCACATGTTACATTCTCAGTACCATGCTCGTACTCCTATTTATTTACGTTCCAACCTCTTCTGCCATCTCAAGCATTTGAGAACCTTGCACTTGCATCAACTAAATATAACTCATCTACGTTGTTCAATTGGACATATCGAATCTCTGTGTTATTGTTTTAGAGACTCCTATAAAGTCATTAAGCAAATTGATTCCCTTCATTTGTCGGAAACCCTAAAATTAAAGGGTTGCATGGAACTTTGTCAATTACCCTAAAACACAAGGCATTAGGCTAGTTTGTGCCATCTTGATCTTGACGTCCTTCAGCAATTCACGCGTATGCTTGTAGGTTTGGGATGCCTAACTACCTTACAAACTTTGAGCGGATTCCTAGTTGGATAGGATGATGGTTGCTATATAGGAGAGTTGGAATTTCTAGTTTACCTTAGTGGTTCATTCTACATATCAAGTCTGCAAAATGTGGTGAATGCGGATGAGGCCATGCAACCTATATTTAGCAACAAAAGATACATTGACAAATAAGAGTTTCGCTGGTGTGATACTCATGAAGATGGATTTCAAGTTGAAGAGGAGATATTAAAATGTCTCAAACCATACTTTCTCCTAAAAGAGTTGAAAATAGTGTTCTTCAATAGTTGTAAATTACATTCTTGGATTAGCAATCCCTATGTGATAGCCCCACCTTCCCCTGGAGCGTACCCCAAGAGTTAGCGGACTGTCTGCCCAACTCTCGCCAGAACTACGGATTCAAATCACACAAGCCCTACATAACGCACGATAGAACCACAAGAAAACAAACAATCAGAGACTACTAAGCCGAAAACATGATTACCAAACCATACGGTGCAATAGGATTTTGATTAAACGCTCCAACGAAAAATGCAAAGAACAAACGTCACGTCAGAATCCGGCCAAAAGTTGGCCGGATTGAAGGGCCGAATTCCTAACCGAATTCCAGGCTGTGAGCAAAAATCAAAATTGTCAATCTCCCCTACCAATCCGGCCAAGTATCCAGCCAAGATCTGGCCGGATATATAGCCGGATTGTTTGCAGTATTTTCCCGCCAAAATTTTTTTCTTTCCTTGTTCGAGCTCCGCACTCACCCAATTCACAACGAATACAAGAAATGTTCACATAACCATAAAAACATCCATCTCAAACGAGTACTATTGAAACACATGATTAAACACTTATATATAAATACATCGAAGTCTTCCACGAATTAACTTGAAGTACAAACCATAGCATCCATAGTTATACAAAATACAATTAACGTTTTGGTTACAGAGGAGCGTAAACAAAAGAATGTCTATCACTAGCTCAACTCTTTTCTCCCAAAAATCACGGTATCAAAACATTGAACCCGGTAAGGAAAACAAAGATAACGGAACGGGGTGAGCTTACGCTCAATGAGGTACCACAAGTACAAGCAATCAAAATCACAGAACTTCACTTTTAACCAGTCAAATATACATTTCAAATAAGGAAATGAACAAACACCTCCAGTAGAAAGGATACAGGTGGCTCTCAGAGCCAAATTCCCGTTGCAGTACTTGATCCCAACTCGTTGACTCTCCGTCAACGTTTGAAGAAACAAACATAACCGTAGACCCCACTTTATACCAAATTCCGTCCACCAAACATATCCCTTACTGGGCCTGAACACCTCACAGAAATAGAAGTGGTAATATTCGATTATACCAGAAATTCAGAGTCTCCAATACCCAAAGATTCCCCAGAAACAGTCCCCATGGATTGTCAATTTTCCTCGACCAAGCACTTGCTGACTCGATTCAATTAACTACTCATGAGATTGAGCTCAAATTTCACAGGCACAGGAAGGTCATTAGATACAAGCCTCTAAATGACATCATATTAGGCACAAGAAACAGATTCAAGTTTATATAGTAAACCAGTCACACAGACCAGAGAACGAGTGTGATAAAGTACCCCCTTATCTCGTACAGAATAAACAGATGGTACAGTCATTCAATTCACAAACTGCAAGTACAAATAAACCAGTTAAACAATGATTCATGAGAGTGGTACACTCACCAGTTTAAGCAAAGATAACTTCAAAAGTTTTCTCCCAAAGTATGCCTTTGATCTCCAACACGTCCTAAGAATAACCAAGGTAAAACAATTATGGTTCCCACATCCACAAACCCAGTAAATGGAATGTAAAAATGAGGTTCGACTACAAGTCGTATGCCTATCCAAGTTAACTACTAGTGCAAAGAGATAAAATTGTGGCTTTGGAGTAAAACGGTTACAGTTGGTCCTAAGGACATGAACAACCCCAAAACCCTTCATTTCTACCAAAATTAATCCAAACTTGAAGGAACCAAATGGCCTTAAAATTTGGGCAGCACCTCCTCTCAAATTCCTTTACTTTTTCATCCTACAATCACTACCAAAGTTCATCCAAAATAGTCTCAATTGCACATACAAATCACAACCTACTAAACACACTTAATTAGGGTTACAACACCCTTCAATTTTAGCCAAGTGATAGCTCCAATAACCAACCACAATCATGCCCAAATTGGAAACTCTAATCTGAAATTCATACACATAAACTGAAATTTTCTTTGGGCAAGTTAAACTAGCCTATAAAATCTCAATATATCACATAACAAAGCTATCAACCCATGGCCAATTATTAAGCATCATATGAGGGCAGAAAATTCACCATAAAAGCTGAAAATTACCATAATACTACTTCAAACCATAATATGTCTCATAAATCTACATGTTTTTGCAACCTTAAACCACAAATATGCTAGTATTAGAAGTAAAAAGGAATTTCTTGGCAAAGTTACCTAGTAACCTCAAGAAAAATGGTAACTTAGCATTTCTTCCTCCAAAATCACTCTACCAACACCTTGGAATCCACCTTAGTTAGCACTTTTATGGAGTAGTTTGCAATTTGGTTGGTTGAAACTCAAGATTGAAGTAAGAAATTGAAGATGCAAGATGAAGTTTTCTCTCTTTTTCCTCTCAAAGGATTCGGCCAAGAAGGGTGAGAAAGTGATGAAATTTGGATCAAAATTGGTGTTTAGTAAAGGTAAGAAAGGTTGGTCAAAGTCCACCTCCAAGGGTTTCGCGACAAATTGCATTATAGGGTTCAATCTCATCTCTTTGTCTTCCAATGGTTAATCTCTCTAACTAACCTCTAATTATCTCCTAGCACTTTGTAAAATAATATCCCTTTATACAAACTTGAACTAATCATCAAAATTTTATCACACTGACCGCACGAGCAGGTCCCACATCCATAATACGCTTCAAACTTAACATGAAATAATATGTACCAGGAAAATGATTTAAAACTATACTTACTTATAAAAATCTCTGGAAAATTACTATAATAAAGTAAAGTAAAGAAAATGCATGCGAAGAAATAAAATAAAAATAGTATAAAATAAGAAAATTTTGTGGGTTCTCACACCCTATTTTTCTGGATTGGTTGACATTAGTCTTTTCCAGTGTAAAAATTGTTCTTCGTGACCATCACTTGGCAAATTATCATCCCTACATTTCTTAAGATATATGGAATAAATGAGATAACTGTTATTGACCACATCTTCTATGGCACAGATGGGTTTCAAAAGCATTGTATGTACCCAAAGTTAGAGAAACTAGAACTTGATTTGCTATTGAATTTGGAGGAGTGGATTGGAATTGAAAATGGTGACTTCTCGAGTGTTGCTTGATTTCAGCTTGATAAATTGGCCGACTTTTCTATCCCTCCCACGTCTCTCACCTCAATTCCCTATAATACTTGCAAGTAATTTTGTGCACAACGTTGTAATGTTTACCTGATAATGGCCTTTCGACTTCACTTGAAACAGTGCTAGTCAAAGACTGCCCTTGACTTAAAGAATGATATGCCAATCTAGATGGTGCAAACTTGTCTAAGATAGCAAATGTTTTTGGGTTGTATCTTGATATCAATGTCAGTGAAGTCGATAATGAGGATGAGGATCTAATCAGCTAGAGCTATATGAGTTAACAACCTTATTGTTAATTGTTACCTTACTGGTTACCTATTAATATATTTGTGAAGACTCATGTATTAGTTTCATCTCTCTTCTAGTTTGCCTAATCAACTTTGTAAGTAAATAGAAGCCATCAAAAATACTAATGACAGTTGTTTTGCGTCAAATTGGCACATTATGGTTTGAAACAAAAATTTATTCTACTTGTTTGTTTGACACCCCTTTTATGATCTATTTTGACCTTAAGTACCTGTTACAATAAAAGGATGATAGAATTGAGGCTGAATCAAACTGTTGGAAGAATTTTTTTTTATCAAACTACTATATTTATGAAATTTTCAGTTTTTAGTTGTTTATATACTTGAAATAATGTTTGTCAAAAGTTACCCCCCGCTTAGTTAGAAAATGTTCCCAGGGTGTACATTTGATTAGGAAAATATTTACCTATCGAATATGATTGGGGTTTGATTAGCTAGAGTAGCATGAAGTAAACATTGTTGTTTTGTCCTTATTGTTTATGTAAAGACACATACTTTTATCCATCTTTCTTCCAGTTTTTTTTTTCAATTTTATTCTATAAGTGATTTGTCTTCAGGATAATTAGCTATACTTGACTTACAAGTTCAGTAATCAGAGCATTGAAGCTAGAACTTTTTAGCTAAATTAGAGATCTTTGATTTTAGTGCATTGGGTTATTTTAGATGACATTATAGTACTGGCAATAATTTTCAAATATTTTCCTAAAGCAAATTATTTAACTTATAATAACTAATAATCGCAAGCAACAACAGAAAAGTCTTTGACATAGCTACTGGTGGTAACTCTATACAAAACTATTTGCATTTTGATTAAACAAAGTCAATTTTCTTTTTCCTGGTCTTTTCCCTAGTTATTAATGCATATCTTGCATACCCCAAGGGTTGTTTTTCAATTTCTGGGTGAGAGAAATGAGCTTGAAGCAAACTTGCTAAAAGAATTTTTGTTTGATCAAAGTATTGACAGTTTAAGGAACTATTAAGTTCATCAATTTGAATAAGCTTTTCTCATAGTCTACCCAGTTCATGTTACCAACTGAATATGGATTTTTACATATTAGGGAAGAACACTTGTATTTTAAGGGAAGAGAAGGAAATCAGAAGTGTTGTTTTAGTCTAATGTAAAAATCATTGCCAAAAATCACTTGACAATGATTTTTATCGAATATTCCTCTTGGAACATCAGTTCAATCATTCATATCTTTGTTTTGAAACAAATATATTAATTTGGCTAGGTGTAACCATCAATTGTGCACACTGAAAGGCTGATCACCTTGTTTGGTATCAAAGCATTGTGGTTTCATATTGGCATCTCTCCTTGGTACTTATGGACTTTTACATTGCAAAACTAACAGTTCACAAAAATCTAGAAGGAGTCACCTTTTGCACATTGTAGGGAAGAAAGAAACTCTTGGAGTAGATAGACAGTTTAAAAGTGAAAATAATGTGAAAACAATTGGAACCTACCCCGGAATTATGAATGACCTGACTACTATGCAACACCATTTCTTATATTCAAGCTACAAAACCCTAGAGGAGTTTCCAATTGTCCAACTCAAAGTATATTTTGATCAAGAACTTAACATTACAATAATACAAAACTGGTGGTATAACTCCTCTTTTTCCCCCCATTAAATTTTAGACAATGCCTACTGTAACATCCCGAATATTAGGAGGTTGTTTGTGAAGAAAATATTAAAGTGTATTTCTTTGGGTTTGATTTAAAACCTAATTTTGTTTAAAAAGACTAGAAACCCTAATATTGTAGCCAAAAACCCTAGTTTACTTGTGACTAACCGGTTTTCCTAAATCTCTCATATTTTAATTGAAACCCTAATTTTAATTACTGGAATTGGAAAATTCCTCACGTTTTCTTAAAAATTTCTTTTATTTGAAAATTATCATTTATTAAAGCCCTACTATCCAATTATTCCATGATAAGTGCAAATGAACCTAGAAAATAGGGTTTTACGCTTCGGTTCCAATATTTGAGCAGAATTAGGGTTTCGCGATTTTTCCGCCGGATGAATTTTCGGTACTGGCCAAGGATCAATTTGATGATTAAAAGTGACTTTTAAGTGAGAAAAAAATATGTGAGTAGTAGCAATGATATAAGGTTAGTAAATGGGAAGTAAAAACCCTAGTACGTGAGTTTTTAAGAAAAACGGCGCGAACCGGTGGGTCCCGCGCACTACCGATTGAACGCACCACTTGACCACCATTTTTGTTTACCAAACAAATTTATTGAACTTGAGCAAAATATCTTCCCCCTCTTAGCTCTCCTATTGACCGAAATTTAAGGCAAAGAAAAAGCAAGGAAAGAGAAAATTTGTGTGGTTGAAATTAAACCAAGTGTTAGGCCAACTTGTGGCTACAATTAGTCCTAATCCTCTTGTCTTATTAACACCATATTAGCAGCCTTTCTTCCTCATTTCTGCACCTTCACAGCCGAGCAAGAGAGAGAGAAAAGGGAGAGCAAGAAACAACCATTTTCTTCTTGATTTACACCATCCAAGTGAGAAACAAAAATTCTAAACCGATTAAAGTGAGGGTTGTGAGTTGGGAAGCTTGAGGAACTAAGAAATTTCAAAGGGGGTGAAGTATATCTCTTCCAAGCCTTGTCTTTGAGGTAAAAGTCTGATCATGACCCTTGTTCCTTTAAATTTTGGGTTTAAGATGTTATTTAGATCATGTTGTAGCTTGATTACAAGATAAACAAGATGTTGTGATGATTCTTGGAGGTTTCCCCTTTTTATATGATGAACTAGGGCTTGTGGAAATTCTGTCCAAATTGTTGTATAATGCTTATATGTTGCAATTGAGGTTGTATAAGGTGTTTTGGTAGTGATTGGACCAAGAAATTAAGGAAAGTTGCATTAGAAACTCAAAATTTCAGAATCTGGAATTTTTGCTCAACATTCTGTCCGAATTTGTATCTATATGATAGAGGCCGAATTGGCCTTAGGTCAAAGAAGAAAAGTTGTATAGAATGGCATTTTATAGGTGCCTACAAAATTTCAGCTCAATCAGAGCAACGTAGGATGTGAAAAGGCCAAAATACCCTTACTGTTTTAAGTATTTCCTAAGCAGTCCGTGTGATCAGTTAAGTCCAGTTTATCACGTTTTTTGACTAGGATCCCTTCTGATTTAGCTTTTTGCCAAAACATAAAAGTTGTATTATTCTGAATTGGCTTTAAAATTCATCTAAGAACACCTAATTCGGACGTGTGTACACTGAGTTATGTTCATTACAGTGTTCTGCGTTTAAACAGCCGACGAATTGGTTTCTGGTTTAGTAATTCGAGAATTTGACTAAGTTACATTAGGAACTGGACTAAGTGACCTTCATGAATATTGTAGCTCTGTGGCTTAGCTTCGAAACGGCGTAGGTTTCGTTTCAATCCGATAAGCGTAGCCTCGGATATGTTATTTCCGCATTTGTACGTCAAATCTGTTTTGAACTAAATTGAATTTCTGCACTTGTACTTAATACGATTCTTGTTATTATGATATTGTGAGCCTATGGAATGGCTCTTGACATGAATTGCTGATATGTATAATGTTGGGTTGTGTTTGAGAAAAACAATGAAGCCTAAAAGGCTGGAAAATTAGGTAAACACAAAGGGCATGCTGCCCGAATTTTTACTCGAGGACTAGAAAACTATATTAGCGACTTGAGTGAAGGTTAAGTACTTATTACTTGAACTAGCGAGAACCTTGGCCACTATGTTTCTTGAGTGTTATACGTTAGGACTTGGACGAACTTGTACCCTTGAGAAATGAAATAATGATTGCTCGAAGTATGTTTTCCTTGTACTTTCAACTCGAAAGCCAATTTCAAGTATAAATATTACAAAGTTTTACTGTTTAAAAAGGCGAGCAAGTGTTTCACGACTACTGTCCGAGTGAATTTCAATTTCTTGATTCTTATTGAACGAAACGTCTAAGTTTCGAACTCTAGTCATGTTTCAAAGTTCTCAAATTGAGTTTTATCGCAGATTTGGATTCCGAACTCGGAGTATAACCTGAAAGTGACCAGTAAAAGCACTATATCTTTTGGTGAGTGCTTTCAAATACTGAATTGAACTTGATACTTGTACTTGATACGTGCCAATATGATTACATGCCACATGCGTGAATTGTTAGGGCAAGAGTGTACTTTATCGCACTTGCCCTTACATGATATATACTTGTTTATTGTTGCAATTGACTTGACATACTTGTTATGATGCGCGCACTTCCTAAAATTCCAGAAACCCTGTGGCAAGTTACTCTAGTCGAGCCGGCAGGGGCTTGGTCGGTTGGGTAACGAGCCCTGGGTCTCTTGCTTTGTCGAGTGGAGTGATATCTCCTCGACTAATTGGTATACTCGAGTATTACCACCCGTGTTTATTGAGGATTTTGGGCCCAGTAGGGGGTGTGAATGGTGGACGGAGAGTAGTGTAAGTGGTGTTCTACTGGATTGGCTCCTTTACTTGAAAGTTGACGGAGTGTCAACTACTATGTGATCAAGCCCTAATGATGAATGGAAGTTGGCTCCTGAGAGCCATCCGTATCCTTATGCTTTGGAATGATTATTGTTTATTGGATTATTGTTTCTTCTGAAAACTTTTACACTCGCTCATTTTGAGATTGCTCACTTTTATGAACTCTTCATGCTCGTTACTTTGCTATATCGAAAACTAGTACTTATAAATAATGGTCAATTTGCTATTTGGAACCTCACTGGGCTTTAGCTCACACCACGCTATTTGTTTTCCTTACAGGGGGTACGAGTGACGCGTGAGACTTGTAAAAGACTAGTGTAGCCTTTTGTTTTGACTTTTGACTTTTGGTCTTGTACTCGCGCTATTCCTCGAATGGAACATGTTGTACTTGGATTGTATACGTTTTGAACTAGTTTGGTGTATTGAGGCTTTGTATCTCGATTTCTATCAATGTAAATTATAAGTTTGAATTGCGGATATTATTTATGGTTCATGGATGTGTGTACATGACTCGATCGAGATAGTGAGTGAGTCCTGGCGAGAGCTGGGCAGGCGGTCCGCCGAACCCTTTGGTACGCCTTAGGGGGTGGTGGGGTCGTCACAGATGGTATCAGAGCCAGGTTGAGCTCGTGCCGGGAGAGGGTTCTCGGACTGTGGGGATTGACTTGTTAAGTATGGAACAATTGTCTATTGTTGGGAACCTTAGATATGTATGTTGGGTAGGAATCTCTAATACGGGTGATTTGCTCTTGAGCCTGGCCAGCTTGAGTGGTGAATTATCATATTTTCGGATTCTTGTCCCCGAATACCAAAGAGTGACATCTTTACGATCAGTTGAGATCTCGTGTAATATTCGGATAAGTTTGGATGGTGAAAACAAAGGCATAGGGAATGCGAGTAGTTTGGACTTGAAAAATATTGAAAATATTCATGGGATTTGGGATCCTTCTTATTCACGTGTTTCGAGCCTTGATTAAATGTAGTGCCTGAGCGATACCTAGGGTTAATGCTCTATAAGCTATGTGACTTGTTTTGATCGAATGTGTTGTATTGCCTTGTTTTATGATTTAGAGGGATTTATGATTTGCATTATTCTGTTTTGTGCTGTTGATATTTATATAGTTACTTAGAGGGTATATTCTATTATTGATTAGTTGGTTATATTGTTATAGTTGATTCGCTACGAACCATGGAGGGTAGAAGAAGTCAAGCTAGGGGAACTAATAGAGGACGCGATCCTAGTCGTAGCCGTGGGGGTAGACAAGCCCAGGAACCGGTACGAGAATCGAGAGAGGAAAGAGAGGCAACGGTTGAGCCACAACCTGAACCCCAAGCTACAGGGGGAGATCAAGTGGCAACAGCCATCCAGCAAATGACTAATATTCTGGCCCGTTTAGTGGAACAACAGGGTCAAGCCCCTGTAAACCAACCTCGGGACCCCGATATGGGGCAGGATAGAGCTTTGGAGAGATTCCAAAAGTTCTCCCCACCCAAGTTTTTAGGAGGGCCAGACCCGTATGAGGCTGAGAAATGGCTGGAGGCCATGATAAATATTTTTGCTGCCCTAAACTATACGGAAGAAAGACAAGTCCAATTCGCTGTATTTCAGTTCGAGGGGCCAGCTAGGGCCTGGTGGAATGTAGTGAGGGCCAAGTGGGAGAGAGAAGGAACTGCATGGACTTGGCTAAACTTTGTACGGGACTTCAACGAAAAATACCTTCCGCCCATCGTCCAGGAGAGGAGAGAGGACGAATTCATTAAACTCCGTCAAGGAATATTGAGTGTAACTGAGTATGAGACTCAGTTTACAAAGTTATCCAAATTTGCTCCTGAACTGATAGCTACGGAGCCGAGAAAAGTACGGAGGTTTATACAAGGGCTGAATGTGGAGTTACAAGAAGCTTTAGCGGCAGTCCAAATTAATACATTCACGGAGGTTCTAGAGAAGGCCCTAAGGATAGAGACTGCTAGGGCACAAGTGAGAGCTTTTCATGCAAAAAGGAGAGGTGCGCCTGGTGGAAGTCAAAGGCAAGGACAAAGTGATTTAGATATGCCACTTTCTAAGATAGGTCGAGAAGATGGTAGTGAGAAAATTTCAAGGACGGCTAAGGAAAGTACTCCAAGAGGAGTTTCGCGTGGCTGGGGCCAAGCAAGAGGTGCCTCACAAGGAGGTCAGACCTCAACCCCTCAAGTACCTTGCGGGTACTGTGGGAAGGCCAATCACGTGGAGAGTGATTGTTGGCGAAAGGCGGGAAAATGTTTATGGTGTGGTAGCACCGAACACCAGCTTGCAACCTGTCCCCGTAGATCACGCCTAAACCCTGAACAAGCAAGTGTAGGAGGGACTAAGCCAAGAGTACCAGCTAGAGCATATGCCTTGAACCAGCAGGCAGTATCTGAACCAACAGAGATAGTAGAAGGTACGATTCGTGATTTCTATTGTTTCCCTAAGTTTTGGCTATAATGAGACCTGGGAGCCGGAAATGAAAATATATGAGAAATACCCTACGTTCTTCGAAGTGCATGTATGAATTTCGAGGATGAAATTCTTTTAAGGAGGGGAGATTGTAACATCCCGAATATTAGGAGGTTGTTTGTGAAGAAAATATTAAAGTGTATTTCTTTGGGTTTGATTTAAAACCTAATTTTGTTTAAAAAGACTAGAAACCCTAATATTGTAGCCAAAAACCCTAGTTTACTTGTGACTAACCGGTTTTCCTAAATCTCTCATATTTTAATTGAAACCCTAATTTTAATTACTGGAATTGGAAAATTCCTCACGTTTTCTTAAAAATTTCTTTTATTTGAAAATTATCATTTATTAAAGCCCTACTATCCAATTATTCCATGATAAGTGCAAATGAACCTAGAAAATAGGGTTTTACGCTTCGGTTCCAATATTTGAGCAGAATTAGGGTTTCGCGATTTTTCCGCCGGATGAATTTTCGGTACTGGCCAAGGATCAATTTGATGATTAAAAGTGACTTTTAAGTGAGAAAAAAATATGTGAGTAGTAGCAATGATATAAGGTTAGTAAATGGGAAGTAAAAACCCTAGTACGTGAGTTTTTAAGAAAAACGGCGCGAACCGGTGGGTCCCGCGCACTACCGATTGAACGCACCACTTGACCACCATTTTTGTTTACCAAACAAATTTATTGAACTTGAGCAAAATATCTTCCCCCTCTTAGCTCTCCTATTGGCCGAAATTTAAGGCAAAGAAAAAGCAAGGAAAGAGAAAATTTGTGTGGTTGAAATTAAACCAAGTGTTAGGCCAACTTGTGGCTACAATTAGTCCTAATCCTCTTGTCTTATTAACACCATATTAGCAGCCTTTCTTCCTCATTTTTGCACCTTCACAGCCGAGCAAGAGAGAGAGAAAAGGGAGAGCAAGAAACAACCATTTTCTTCTTGATTTACACCATCCAAGTGAGAAACAAAAATTCTAAACCGATTAAAGTGAGGGTTGTGAGTTGGGAAGCTTGAGGAACTAAGAAATTTCAAAGGGGGTGAAGTATATCTCTTCCAAGCCTTGTCTTTGAGGTAAAAGTCTGATCATGACCCTTGTTCCTTTAAATTTTGGGTTTAAGATGTTATTTAGATCATGTTGTAGCTTGATTACAAGATAAACAAGATGTTGTGATGATTCTTGGAGGTTTCCCCTTTTTATATGATGAACTAGGGCTTGTGGAAATTCTGCCCAAATTGTTGTATAATGCTTATATGTTGCAATTGAGGTTGTATAAGGTGTTTTGGTAGTGATTGGACCAAGAAATTAAGGAAAGTTGCATTAGAAACTCAAAATTTCAGAATCTGGAATTTTTGCTCAACATTCTGTCCGAATTTGTATCTATATGATAGCGGCCGAATTGGCCTTAGGTCAAAGAAGAAAAGTTGTATAGAATGGCATTTTATAGGTGCCTACAAAATTTCAGCTCAATCAGAGCAACGTAGGATGTGAAAAGGCCAAAATACCCTTACTGTTTTAAGTATTTCCTAAGCAGTCCGTGTGATCAGTTAAGTCCAGTTTATCACGTTTTTTGACTAGGATCCCTTCTGATTTAGCTTTTTGCCAAAACATGAAAGTTGTATTATTCTGAATTGTCTTTAAAATGCATCTAAGAACACCTAATTCGGACTTGTGTACACTGAGTTATGTTCATTACAGTGTTCTGCGTTTAAACAGCCGACGAATTGGTTTCTGGTTTAGTAATTCAAGAATTTGACTAAGTTACATTAGGAACTGGACTAAGTGACCTTCATGAATATTGTAGCTCTGTGTCTTAGCTTCGAAACGGCGTAGGTTTCGTTTTAATCTGATAAGCGTAGCCTCGGATATGTTATTTCCGCATTTGTACGTCAAATCTGTTTTGAACTAAATTGAATTTCTGCACTTGTACTTAATACGATTCTTGTTATTATGATATTGTGAGCCTATGGAATGGCTCTTGACATGAATTGCTGATATGTATAATGTTGGGTTGTGTTTGAGAAAAACAATGAAGCCTAAAAGGCTGGAAAATTAGGTAAACACAAAGGGCATGCTGCCCGAATTTTTACTCGAGGACTAGAAAACTATATTAGCGACTTGAGTGAAGGTTAAGTACTTATTACTTGAACTAGCGAGAACCTTGGCCACTATGTTTCTTGAGTGTTATACGTTAGGACTTGGACGAACTTGTACCCTTGAGAAATGAAATAATGATTGCTCGAAGTATGTTTTCCTTGTACTTTCAACTCGCAAGACAATTTCAAGTATAAATATTACAAAGTTTTACTGTTTAAAAAGGCGAGCAAGTGTTTCACGACTACTGTCCGAGTGAATTTCAATTTCTTGATTCTTATTGAACGAAACGTCTAAGTTTCGAACTCTAGTCATGTTTCAAAGTTCTCAAATTGAGTTTTATCGCAGATTTGGATTCCGAACTCGGAGTATAACCTGAAAGTGACCAGTAAAAGCACTATATCTTTTGGTGAGTGCTTTCAAATACTGAATTGAACTTGATACTTGTACTTGATACGTGCCAATATGATTACATGCCATATGCGTGAATTGTTAGGGCAAGAGTGTACTTTATCGCACTTGCCCTTACATGATATATACTTGTTTATTGTTGCAATTGACTTGACATACTTGTTATGATGCGCGCACTTCCTGGAATTCCAGAAACCCTGTGGCAAGTTACTCTAGTCGAGCCGGCAGGGGCTTGGTCGGTTGGGTAACGAGCCCTGGGTCTCTTGCTTTGTCGAGTGGAGTGATATCTACTCGACTAATTGGTATACTCGAGTATTACCACCCGTGTTTATTGAGGATTTTGGGCCCAGTAGGGGGTGTGAATGGTGGACGGAGAGTAGTGTAAGTGGTGTTCTACTGGATTGGCTCCTTTACTTGAAAGTTGACGGAGTGTCAACTACTATGTGATCAAGCCCTAATGATGAATGGAAGTTGGCTCCTGAGAGCCATCCGTATCCTTATGCTTTGGAATGATTATTGTTTATTGGATTATTGTTTCTTCTGAAAACTTTTACACTCGCTCATTTTGAGATTGCTCACTTTTATGAACTCTTCATGCTCGTTACTTTGCTATATCGAAAACTAGTACTTATAAATAATGGTCAATTTGCTATTTGGAACCTCACTGGGCTTTAGCTCACACCACGCTATTTGTTTTCCTTACAGGGGGTACGAGTGACGCGTGAGACTTGTAAAAGACTAGCGTAGCCTTTTGTTTTGACTTTTGACTTTTGGTCTTGTACTCGCGCTATTCCTCGAATGGGACATGTTGTACTTGGATTGTATACGTTTTGAACTAGTTTGGTGTATTGAGGTTTTGTACCTCGATTTCTATCAATGTAAATTATAAGCTTGAATTGCGGATATTATTTATGGTTCATGGATGTGTGTACATGACTCGATCGAGATAGTGAGTGAGTCCTGGCGAGAGTTGGGCAGGCGGTCCGCCGAACCCTTTGGTACGCCTTAGGGGGTGGTGGGGTCGTCACACCTACCCTCTAATTTGTATATATCCATTGCATAAGCAGCTATTGAAGATCAACTTCTCACTTGTTTTACTGAGAATGACTAAAAATTTGGTGTAAAATGTATTTTGTCGTGCTTCTATGAAATCTTGACGTGTTGCAGGGACTTTTTTTGAGCAGATTGGAACTCACCTCCATTAAGCTTTACTTGTCTAGTTGATTGACGTGGGTGGGTTTTTAGTTATGATTTCAGTAGTGATCTTCTTGGCTGGCTGACTAGGGGTTATTGGATCCATGTAGAACTCTTATCAATCGGTAGATGTCACCAACTTTGCTAAACCAATCTACTTAATTTGACTAACTCTTATTATCTACCAAGTTCGATACTAGAAAGTTGACGGCGATTTTATATATTTTTCTGCTTCTCTCAACCTGATTCACATCCATTCTTCCTTCTCTAAAGTATAAGAAATGTGGTTCATGGAGATTAGTTTCGATATTGCATTTTCATTATTTCGAGATAATTCACCAATCTTTTCTCAAAATGCTCTAGGGTACTTTGATGTTTACTATTTGCTTTTGAAATTGGTTTCCTCAACTAGTCTAGACTTGGTTTTTTGTTTCCACCTAAGCAAACTTTTTTGTTCTTGAGCTCTGGGGAGTGGAGTATTATTGAGAATGTACCCCTTCAAGTTTGCTTAATTTAAGTTTACAACGTTGCCTGAAACTTCTATCTCTCCCATTCATTTGACACCTCAATTGCATTAGCTACTTGGAAATCGTAGCATGTAAAGAGTTGGAAGCTATGATGGATTTCCGACTTTAGATGATAATGACAATCAAAGACTACCTCCATCTTAAAGAACGATGAACTTGTCCAAATGGTAAAAATTGGTCTAAGATAGCAGATATTCCTTTGTTGTATTTTGATTAGGAAGAGATGTACTAATAGAGAAGACCAATGAGGATCCAATCAAGCTAAAGATGTAATATCCATAAAAATTTTTATCTATCTATTTATTTAATTCATAAATAGTAAATGTAAAATAAATTAGTAAATAAAAACATGTAAAATTGTAGTTATATGAAAATTGCCAGACTTAAAAATGAATAAGTGAGTTTCTGCCTACTGTCTCTTAATTAACTAAAATTTAGCAGGAATGGATAAAGAACATGTGTTTGTGAGTGAGTGAGGTAGGTTAGTTACAAGCAGTCAACTTCTACAAAGTAATAGATAAGTGTTTATTTTGCATATTTTTAATCTATTTTATTACTTGGTTTTTTGTCATTTTAGTTATTTTAAGAGTTGAATAGCTAGATTTCTAGTGAATTTTGTATTTTGTGGTAAAAGTAAGAAATGCTGCATTTTTATGGATTTAAATGGTTAAAACTTCAAGTTTTTGTAGGTTTTAGTGACTAAGTTGTGTTACAAGTATTAGATTAAAAAATTTTTTGAAGCATTTTAAATCTAAGACCAATGGCTGCATTTCTTATGAAGATATCAAAGTTCAATTCACACATTTTCAATGTCAAAAGGCTGAAATACAATCATCCATTTCTGTTCCAAAAATCTGGAAAAGGCTACTGACTTGTTAAGGGTATTTTGATTATTTTTCAGTCACCAGACCTCCAAAGGACTTGATTCTTAATGTATTGGAAAGCTAACTCAATATGTTACAATTTTCATGTTTTGTACAAGAGTAGTATAGCTTCCATTATTGAGAAATTCACAGATTAAATTGGCACAAAAACAAAACAATTTTGAGGATTCATCAGAAATTCCCAAACCTACAGGGAAAGTGAATCTGTGGACCAAAATGCCAACCTCACTTGTGTTTTCTCTTTGCAACTTGTTCACACAGTTTTTTGGACCATTTTTCTGATCATGTTTTGACAATAGCTGCTCAAGAAATCTTGAAGGTTTCAAGAAACAACTTGTGATGATTTCAAGGAGCAATTTGCATCAACTTTAACTTCATTGTTTGGAGTTTGATTTTTCTATAAATAGGCCATTCAAGACACATTTTTACTTAACTTTGGAGGCTAGAGGAACTACCACAAAAAATTTATTTTTTTCACTAGATTTCCTTAGTTCATTAGCTTAGTGTAGGATTAGTCTAGTTTTCATCCAATCTTGTACTAACTAAACTTAGATGAAGATTGTGTGACGGCCCCACCTTCCCCTAAGGCGAATCAAAGGGTTTAGCGGACCGCCTGCCCAACTCTCGTCGGGACTCAGTCGTTCACTACAGTTCTCAAATAGATTACAATATAAATCTCAAATATTATATCAAATTCTCCAATAATTACATGTCATAAGCGAAGTGGAAACAATTCCCAACTATACATAAAATGATTTCCAAATCCAAACTGTACAAGATATATGCCATCCAGTCACGTGAATAATTACTACAAGCCTTCCTTCGCCACGAGCCCTGTGGAGGGGAACAAAATATTTTGGGGTGAGTTAAAAGCTCAGCGAGTAACCAGTAAAATCAGTAATCAAATCAGTTTCACAATAGTTCATTTCAATGATGTCATGAATCAGTAATCAAATGTACGTTTATTGCTCTCGTGAGCCAGTGAAATCCTTGCACTTAAACATCCAACGCTCAAAATGATCCAGTAACAGTAAACAGTGAGAGAGGGAGCCATTTGCTCCAAATAAACAGGAGTGGAAACGTTGGTGTTCAGCACAAGACTTCCCAAGAACTCAGTGAAGCCAAATCATGTCATGAACTCACATGCAAGCACGCATGATATGCAATCGAGTAAATAATGCAAGAAAACAGTTCATAAGTAGTTTTGGAAATAGTTTGAGATCACTCACCAACCACGGCTCTTAATCCTCATCCATCATAGACAGTTTTCCTCGATCAAGTCCAAGCTCTTCATTCTATCAAGAATTAACCCAAACTCACAGCGATTAAACGTTCTCAAAGATTGGACAGCACTTCCCCTTAAATTCCTTATTTTCCATCCTACAAGACATTACAAATCACATCTCAACTCAATCACAATAAAGCCCCAAAGTCATACAAGTACGAAATCAAACTAGGAAAATGTCCGGAAATGAAGTTTAAGTTATAAACCAAAAGATAGATTTGCCGTCGCTTAGCGTAACGCCCACAACCAAAGCTACACTTATCGGATTGGCGTGAAATTTATACCATTTCGAAGCTAAGACAAATGCCTACAACTTTGATGAAGACAACTCAGTCTAGTTTGTAATGTATCTAAGTCAAAAGTCCGGATTACAGAACCAAAATCTCACATTCGGGCTAGTTAACCACATTATGCGTAAACAACCATAACTCAGGCTACCGAAGTCCAAATGAGGTGATTCCAGGGGCGTTGGAAATCTAAGATACAAGGCTATAAGTCTTAAGAAGATAATGACAACCAAATCAGTAGTATTCCTGGTCGAAACAACCAATTACAGAAGCTGATTAGCATGCTCGGATAGAAACAGGGCAGCAGGGGTATTTCAGTCTTTTCACAGGCTAAGTTGCTCCGATTGAGCTGAAATTTTGTAGGCAATTATAGAACATCATTATATACAACTTTCATGTTTTGTACTAAGGCTGATTTTGTCTCTAACATACTCGAACCAAAACGGGAAGAATAGGGTCATATGGAAACCCTAATCTGGAATTTATGCATCCAAGCTGGAAATTTCTTTAGGCAAAACAAACTATCACATAAACACTAGATATTTCACATATCAAAGCTAGTGAATCATGGCCAACCTTTAAGCTTCATATATGGGCAGAAAATTCACCAATAAAACTGAAAATTTCCATATCACTTCTTCCAACCATGAAATATTGCATAATACTACCAAAATTGCAACTATAAGCCACTAATTTACAATTATTGGAAGTAGAGAGAGAGTTTCTTGCCATATGCACCTCTTTACCTCTAAACCCAAAGGTGACAAGCAAATCAAGAGGGATGAAAGATTTTCTTCTTCTAAAACTTCACCAAAAGCTTCTCTCAAAGCTTACCTCAAGATTGATCGGTGTAGATTAGGATTTTTCGTTGGATTCTTCATGATTTAAGCAAGAGATCAAGGCTGAATGTTTTTGTGTTTTCTCTCCCTTTTCTCTCTCAAAATTTCGTCCATCATGCTTACAAGAAGAAGAAATGATGAAAACAAAAGGTTTGGTCAAGATAAGAAGAAGAAATCACGGTCTTGGTCAAAGGTCCAACTTGCAATGGTTTCAAGCCACTTGGCTTTCTAGAATGTCCTCCAACCTCCTAATCTTCTAACACTAATCCACCTAGCTAATCCCTAATTATCACTAATCACCTTATAAAATAACATCCTTTTATACAAAACTTCAATTAATCGCCAAGATTGTACCCGACTAACCGCAGTAGCGGGCCCCACGTCCTTAATACTCTTTAAACTTAACGTGGACTAACTTGTATCAAGGAAATGATTTGAAAACTATATTCCTTTATAAAAATGTATAGAAAATTAATATATTGAAGAAAGGTACAAAATTATAGACTAGAAAACAAAATAATGTCTAGAAAATATATAAAAATTTTCGGGTTCTCACACTCATTCTTTCGGGGCGTCACAGATTGAACATTAAAGGTGGAGAGGTTGATGCTCACAATTGACAAAGGGTTTAATTTCTTCAATTTTTTGCTCCTTGTATTTGATTCTCATGTTTAGTACTAATACAAGTTTGGTTCTTGTTTTCCTTTACTTTATGTTTTGCTAATTTATATACCTAGGGGGTGGATGAATTGTCTATTATTGTTATATGAGATTTTCATGGCTATTTGAGTTAATTGGCCACTAATTATGATTGTCTAAAGGTATTGTCTCATTAATGAAAGTTATGATATAACACTAGTTCATGAAAGTGTTAAAGCTAGGGAGTGTTTTCATGATAGTAGGGAAAACATTTTTTATGGTTATAACCAAGAAATTTTATAGAATTTAATGAATCTATAACTAGTTTCTTCATCATGAAACATAAGTGAGAGATAGTTATAGGGTATGGTTTGTATATCGGTGAAAATGAGTATTACATACATTAGGAAATGAGCCATGATTTACCCAAGATAATCAACTTTAATTAGTTGGTAAATTTCACTTGAAAGAGTAGTTAGGAATTCCATAACCTTAGGCACATTTTTTGTTATTTTTACTATTTTTATTGCATGATTGTCGAGTAGATTTACTTGCCTTATTGATGATTGTCTAAATAATAAAGGAATTCAAATCGCATTGATAATTGAAAATTTTCCCTATGAAATCAACACTCAAATATTCCCTATACTCGTGTATGACCTATGCACTTACAGTAGTAGAAGTTTAAGTTATATTTATAACTTGGGAGCAATTAAGGTTCAAAATTTGTATGCATCAATAATATATCACTTGACCACTATGAATAACCTACAATTTCCATTTTTTTCATCTTGAATCAGAAACTTAAAGTAAGAAAGAGGAGAAGAGAACCACTTGTAATGAATTGGAGACTCACTTAGGGCAATCACCTATACACACCTAAACAAGTCATCAAAAAAAATTAGTAAATGCTCTTTTTCTTAGGTTAGTCAATTACAAGCTTGTGATTTTGTTTAATGTTAGAGATTATTTTTGTATATGTTTTAACCATTGAAATTATAAGAAAGTTCAAGTCTAGCATAGGAATTATTGCTAGATTAATATGTTTAGAGTTAGCAAATTCATTAATGATGAATTTATAAAAGAAACTAAGAAAGTTTTCAAGTTTATAATTTTTTCAGGCCAAACTACAAAAAAAATAGAAGCTTAGGGCCATAGTCGAAGAAACATGTTAATGGTAGGGTGATTTTGGAAAGAAAGGGGAAGAAAAAGAAGAGGAGGCATCGAATTGTCTACGAAGAAGAAGGGTTTAATAACCCTTCATCTCTCTCACTATTGTCAATAAAAGGCCGGTGATTCCTATTACAAGAACTAGATGGCCAAGCTAGAGCAGCCATGGCTACTAGAAGTCGCAGCTACCAAGCAGGATGTAATTGCAAAGGTAACAACCGTTGTTGCTTCATAGGCTGGGGACATTGGAGATGGTAATCGCGATAAAATGATATCAATGATGAAGATGTTGATAATAGGGCTAAGGTTTGCAAAATTAGGTTAGAAGCTAGGGTTTTCTAATTTTGGAAAGAAGAAACCCGTTTTGTAATGGGCCGGATTATTTTACGGATTATTTTAGGCAAATAGGTTAGATTGTTTTACGTTAAATGGGTCAAATTAGCTATTGGGTTTTTCTAAATGGGTTACCAAATTAAAAGACCTGGCCGAAATATTTATGTACTAGTTCTTCTTTCAAGGCTAAGATCAAATAATGAACCATTTGGAAAAAATGTCTATTAGGCCACTATTGGTCAATTTGAAACTAGTCATAAACAAAAAACCGAAATACTTATTTGGTCTGTTAAGTTTTCTAAACCGATGAAATAAAATTTGTGTATTAGGCTCAAAGAATTAAAGTTGCAACATTTATATTTGGGCATCTTGTTTATCATAGAATAATGAGGCACAAAAATAGTTGAATTTTAATTGTCATGGATCTTCTCTTAATCAGTCAAGCTCAATGCTTCTTTTAGTAAAATCAATTTTATTTCATTAGCCCAGTATTATCAAATAAACCCAGGAACAACTACTCTAAGCCCAACTAAATCCAAGTTTAAATAAAAAAAAGTACACATTAATAGATGAGCTTAGTCTTAGGGCCCAGCATGAACTTAAATCTGGCCCAAATTCAAGTCGGACCATTTATACAAAAAGAGAAAATTATTTCTTGGTTAATTAAGCTAAAGCAACCTTTCATAAAAGGAACCTTTCTAAATAAGAAAACTTTCCAAAAAGGGAAGCTTTCCATTTTGGGAAACTTTTAAGCACACTTTGTAGAACTTCTAGCCATGAATTTTGGGGTTATTTAGAATAGGAATATGTATTCAAAAAATATAGGATATAAACTGATTAAGGTATGCATGTGCTTATAGGTACGAAACATGTGTGAGACACACTAAAATCTTTTCACGTAAGCAATCTAAAGTAAGTGGTGCTTACCCTTTTGTGTCTTGCAAAGATTAAATGAGTTTTTCTCAAATGAAAGTATTACTTTGCTATAAATAAAATGGATCATATATGCTTACTTGAAATACTTTGCTATGCTATAAAATATAAAATGAGTGGCATGTTTTACCAAATGAAAAGAAATATGCCTGTGATGTGTCAAATGTGCTTATGTTATGCAAAGTTTTAAATGATCATGAAAAGAATGGTTGAAACTATAGTCTTGATATGTTTATGGACATCATGGTAGCTATTGTGATTGGCTGATTGACTCATGTTCTGTTATCTGGTCAAGCATTAATCTAAAAACCTCTTGATCATCTTCTAGATGAGATTCAATCTCTAGACTGAATACTCAGAAGCCGAATATTGTGACGACCCCACCTCCCCCTAGGGCGTACCCCAGGGTTTAGCGGACCGTCTGCCCAACTCTTGCCAGGACTCACTCATGCATAACTCGAGAAAGATACCGCATTCATAGAGAAGAAATGAAATAACAATCTCAAACTTAACATATACATTGATATTCAAATTCAGCTACAAGGTTTATACACCCAAAACGTTAAAGTATTTACAACCCAAGTAAAATCAACCCTAGTCGGGTGTTAGCGCGAGTACAATAGCAAAATCCAAAAAACTAGACTACGCTAGTCTGTACAAGTCTCACGCCTCGTTCGTACCCCCTGTAAGGAAAACAAATGGAGTGAAATCAACTAAAAACCCAATGAGATTTCAAATAGCAAGTTGATCATTATTTAAAAGTACAAGTATCAACGTAGTAAAAGAAGCGAGCATAACAAGTTCATAAAAGTGAACAATACACTTCAAGTAGCAAATTTCAAAATGAACGAGTGAAAAATTCTTTTCTAAAAGAAACAATAACACTACGAATAACAATCCAGATGTAAGGATACCGATGGCTCTCAGGAGCCACATTTCCATTGCTTCACCAGAGCATGATCAAATATTAGTTGACACTCTGTCAACTTTCAAGAAAAGTAACCAATCCAATAGTACTTCACTTAACTCCAACCCGTCCACCATTCAACCCCCTTACCGGGCCCGAATACCAACTAAACACTAGTGGTAATACTCGAGTATACTGATTAGTCGAGAAAATAACACTCCACTTAACGTCACTAACTACCCATGATTCGTTATCCAATAGACCAAACCCTTGTCGACTCTGTAAACACCAAATTTTTAGGGTATTTTTGTTTACTATTATTTTTATTTTTTTATTAGTTTTTATTTACTTTTAGTCTTTTATTTTTATTTTTAAGTCATTTTAGCATAGAATTTATCAAAAAAAAATCATTCACAAAAAATATGCTTTAGTTTTTAGATTCAAGTTTATTGTTATTTAATTAAAAAAAAGGAAAAAAGAGAAAGAAAAATTAGCATTTCATTTTTATCTTTTTATGCCTAGTTTCACTCATTTTATTCAATTTTACTTAAGTTGTTATTTTTCTTTATATTTTGTTTATTATTAATTAAATGAAAAGAAAAAAAAAGAAAAAAAGGAAAAGAAAAGAAAAGAGAAAAGCTGTTTCATGCAAGATGGCCATCGGATGGCCAAGGAAGAGGCATTGAGCTGGGGTGGTTTGTGACCATCCAGATGAGGGTTAAGAGAGATGCATGATATAAAAGAAAACAAAAGGGGAAGCCGAGAAAAAAAAAGCGAGGGGGAGAGGGAGCTAGCAAAATAGAAGAGGTGACGGCTAGAATCTTGGAGGAGAGGTTGGCGGCTGTGGGTAGGAAAAAACCAGAAGGCTAGAAGGGGGTTTTTGGAGAGAGAGGTGATGTCGCGCCCCACTTTTTGGAAAAAATAAAATGATTTGCTTTTTGTTGAATTTTTTATTGATTTGAAAAAATGAGTTTGATGAAAAACATGGGTCTAAATGGGACTTTTTAAATGCGACGATTTGACCCAAGAAACATAGTTCAAAAAGGGTTTTTATATAAAAAAGGAGTCGCCACTTGGTATAGAGTTAGGGTGTACCAAGTCACCCAAAAAATGAATTTTTTAAAGAAAAATTGAGAAACCCTTTTTAAACGACTCCTAGTCCACGTAAAACAAAGAAAAAGGTTCGGGAGTCACATTTGACGAAGGGGAAGGCAAGGATAAAAATCCAAGGCACCCCTTCGACCTAGCCAAGGCTAGTTGCGTGATTTAACCCTTATTTTCCTATATATTTTTTTTTTACCCAAAATATGTATTGCGAATTGGATTTGACTAATGAATGAGAAATGCAGTCCTAAATCTAAGAAATGTTTCTTATGAGGCTTTTGGTCCCATTCACACGAGTCGTGACGGCCAATAAAGAAAGCCTCATAGAAAATCGGGAATGATGCAAATGATGACTCAAAATAAAAGTGTAGGTGTGCGTGGTGTAGGAAAAGTGCAAGTGTGCATTTTGAAAGTGTTTGTGTGCAAATGAATGAAAATATAAGTGCTCGTGTGCAAGTGAGCAAAAATAGTAAATATATAAGTAAAAAGATAGGTGCAATGTGTGAGGTGAAAAATAAAGAAGTGAATAGGTGTGTGAATATGGCATATGGATTAAAAATTTAATGAGGAGAATAATGAGAAAATGAAAATGTATGAACTTAGAGGAATGCATCAAGTCGGGTACGGGGATGACCTCTAGTTTTATGATTTTAATTTTCCCTCGGATTAGAAGGTAAAACTAGCGTGCTAAGGCTATCGAGTAGCCACACTCGCTCGTTTCCCTTATCAAGAGGGGATTTTCACGCAAATGAACCCTAGCTAGCATGAGATGCAAGTCCTAAAGTGAAGGGGAAGGGGTTTGAGGAACATACCAAATGATAAACTAAGGAAAAAAGCGTGATATGTGGTGATCATGCACTTAATGAAAAAGGAGAAAAGAACCTATTGGGTCTAGCATTGGACTAGCCCATCCTATGAATTCCGACTAGCGTTGGACTAGTGGAAACGATAAAAGAAGCCACAACTAGCGTTGGACTAGTGTGGCGACGTACATTCATCCATTTCATTCATCCACACTATAAAAAGCGAGTAGACATGCGAATCACTTATAAACACGTAGCACATAACACTTAGCATGCTTGACTAGATGCAAAATCCTAATAAAGCATTTAACATATAACACATAGGCATGCAACCATTATATTTGCTAATTAAAACAAAGGGAAAAGGGAAAATGGACCAAATTACTTGCTACGCCCTATCTATTACAAGCCAAGAGGTGTACACATACCCCATTAATAAAAATCAAAAGCAAATGAAATAAATGAAAGGAAATAAGGAGAGGCTAGGAAAGCAAGTAGACATGCAAATTTCAATTAGCACATTAGTCCACATAGGAGAGAAACAAAAAGATAAAAGGAATTATACCACTCCCTTTTGTAGTGTTAAATGGACGAAACTTAAACTGGGCTCAGTCACCAACTAACGGGATAATATGTGCTAAAACCATTCAAAGCAAAGGATTAACGTACCAATTTAGTTATAAGATATAGACAAAACAATTGGAATCCACCAAATCATCAAATTTTCCCCCAATTACAATTTAATGAAGTCAAAACTACTTAAAGACTAAGGCATGATCATCCGATCCCCAAGCATAACATTTACTAAAGACCCCAAATGCAAGCACTACTCAAATCAATTGAACCTAATAAATCGTTTAAGAACTTCAAAGATTCCAAAAATAAAGAAAGAGTCAAACAATGATTGAAGTTGCAAATGATTTTAGGACTTAATTACAAGATACTAAAACATGCTTGGGCTATTGTGGCACAAAGAGAAACTTAGAGGGATCAAATTGATTAAATGTTCCAATTACTTGGGCCATAGTAGAACAAAAAGGGACTTGGGGGGTGGATTTGCAATTTTCAGAAATTATTTCATGCAATTCATGCAAGCTACGAAGCAAACTCACGTGAGATAACATTCTGCAACAAACCCAACAAACAAAACTGCTGCACTTTGTTCCACTTTCCAACACTAATTTTGATCAAAAATCTTTCAACCAAACATTCAAAACTAATCTAAACATCAAAACACACAAATTCAGAATTCAAACAAACCCAAATATAGAAGAAAACTGATGCAAAGACACAAGGAAGCTCATGCATTCAGCAAATTCCAGCCGTAGCTTTTCTTTCATTTTATCATGCAAACCAGATTTTGAATCAAACGCGTAGCTTTGATATCTCCAAACCAACATCATAGATTCAGACCAAGCAGCAAATGCCATAGCCACCACCATTCAAACCAAACAGCAAACTTAGGCCAAGATCATACAAAATTCTGGAAAACGTGCACAATGGTTCAGCAGACTGAAGTGCATTTTCCAGCAAATGCTCAAACATGATTCAAACATTTTAGGCTCAAACATGCAACCTCTTCATTAATCCACTTAACACAAGATTTAACTAGCAAATTGGATGCACAAACCCAGCTTGTGAACTGTTGCAACAGAAAAACAAACAGCAGCAACGTAAGGATAAGCGTAGCTTTCCCTATTGGTCTGAAATTTCAGCAGCCTCTGGTTATGTGCCTAGATGTGAAAAGTGAAGCAACCCATGCAAAACCTTCCAATTCAACAACTACAATCTAATGCAAGACTTCAAATTATCACTGAAAATTCAGTTCAAGCAACGGAATACAAATGCAACAGAAGAAAGACTGGAACTTGCGTCCATGGCCAGCCATGTCATTTGCCAATAATGTTACTGCTGCATTTCATTTCTTTTAGCCCAGATTTTTTTTTTTGAGCACAACTTTGGTATTCAAACCAGTAAAACGCAAAAGGAAAAGATGCAGAATCAAGGAAATATTCATGCCAAACAACGTAACATGCTGCAACAAAAATTCAGTAAGCTATGAAGCTTTCGGCAATCTGAAATTCATTTTCCAGCAGGCATTTGATCCTTGTCTAAACATGCAACTAAACTCTACTTCAAAACATGATTCTACCTCATGGCATACGTGCACACGGTATTCCAATCATATGGCAAAACAAATCACACATTTCAACAATGCAAAAGCTTCAACCACCCGAAAGTGCAAGGCTGCTGTCATAGTATCCAAATCCCAACAGAGCAAAACTTAATCAAGCAGGGGGAAAGTCACGGCTGCAACAGCTTTTAGCTACTTGTGGCAATCCAAAAATACTTCACCCTTTGCTACTTAAACAATGGTAGCTAAACACACATGGGATACTATCTAACAACAAACAAACACCCAGGAGACAATTTAATCTACTCCAGAAAAAATTCAGCAGACCAAAGAGGTTGTCTTTTTTTTAAACCGCCGCAACAAAACAAAACAAAGTCAAGGCCTGTTGCGGCAGACCCTTGTTAATCTTCCTAAACCCAAATCGTAAAGAAAAGACACTAGGAATGAATTTGCAACTCACGGATCATGGGCATGCTGCTTACGGAGGAAAGAAAACATGAAAGTTAACAGCTTTCTGGAGTCATAGGTTTTCCATCACACATATTCAGAATACACATAATACCCCACGTACAAATTCATGCTTGGAAGCTTCAAGATACTGAAATAAGGAAGAGAAGAACCACTTACGGTACGCGAGCTTTTCTTGATGAAGGTCCGCAGCTGCTAAATGGCGTGAGGGTTGGCGGTTCCTCCTTGCTCTCCGCCGTATCCTTTCTTCCCTCTTAGCCGCTCCAGATTTTCTTCTCAGCCGCCCCCTTTGCCTCCCCGATTCCCTCTCTCGTTTTCTTGGATCTTCTAAGCCCTTTTTCTTCCTATCACCCCTAACCCCAGCTCTCTCTTTCAGTTTTTCTCTCGCTGTCCCCACTCTCAATCTCTCCGCTCTCAGTTTTTCTTTTTGCCGTTCCTCCTCTCCCCCCCTTGCCGCTGCTTGATCTCCTTCTTTTTATACCAGAAAACATCCTCCTAAACCCTTAAACATTCCCACATATTTGCAGCTTAAGGAGCCGCACAAGTCCTCCTTTGCAAGCTGCAAAAATTGCAGCTTGCCGTGACAAGCACCCTTTTTTTTTTTTTTTTTTATAAAGTAATTTAACAAAAATGATAATAAAAACTAAGTAATAATAATAAAATAAATAAAAAAACAATAAACAAACTAAAACAACAAAATTGCCATTTTCAATCTTTTCCTTTCATTTTTCATTTTTCATCATTTTTCACTTCTTTCTTTTTTTTTTTTTTATTTTTTTCACTTTCAAGAAATCATTGAATTACAAACGACTAAATCATATTTTTTGAATGTTTTTTTTTTCTTTTTTTTTTTTTCAAGACATTCTATGTTAAAACTTAAAAATAAAAATAAAACTAAAAACTAAAAAAAACGAACAAAGCTAACACGGCAAATAAAAATCTAAAAATAAACGGTAAATGAAATTACACCAAAATTTGGTGTCTACAGTTTGCCCCTCTTTGTCTGAGTTTTGGAAAAACTTGAGACAAAGAAATAGACACCAAATACTTACCTGCTTTATTCGGTGGCAAACGTCACGAACGGGGGACGTTTTAGAAATAAGGGCTGACCCCTTTTTACAAAACTTTTAAAATGGAATTGACTTAGACAGGAGATTTAAAGCGGGATTGATCCGAACGAAATTTAAGGACGGGACTGGCCCAAACAGGAACTTAAAGCGGGACTGACCCGAACAGGAATTTAAAACGGGACCGACCCGAACATGGATTGAAAACGGGACTGACCCGGACAGGAATGTAAATGGGATAGACCCAAACAGAAAATTTAAATCGGGGAGTGCTCACTAATGGGACTGACCTACGGCTAGTGGCAGACGAAAATGGAATGCGCACTAGTGGGACTGATCCAACGGCTAGTGGCGTAGAAATGAAATGCTCACTGGCGGGACTAACCTCACGCTCCAGTGGCTGTGAAAATGAAATGTTTGACAATCGGACAGTGAGATTAAACCCGAGCCTGCCATGATGAACTTGATTTGATTTTTTTGTATTTTTGATTTTTTTGATTTTTTGATTTTTTTGATTTTTTGATTTTTTGATTTTTTTTTATTATTATTTTTTTTATATATATATATATATTTTTTTTTTTTTGAGAAACTTTCCAAAGATAATTTGCCCCAGTATGATGAATTGGTCAGTGGAAATCGGTTAGTGGTATAAAGCACGGTCAGCGGGATAAAACCCGGTCCTGCCGAGATTGGCGGGATGAAACCCGGTCCCAACGAAGTAAGCGGTCAGCGGGATAAAACCCGGTCCTGCCGAGGTTGGCCGGATGAAACCCGGTCCCAATTTGATAAAAGCGGTCAGCGGGATTATACCCGGTCCTGCCGAGAGAATTGGCGGGATAAAACCCGTTCCCAATGAAGTGAGCGGTCAGCGGGATAAAACCCGGTCCTGCCGAAAGAATTGGCGGGATGAAACCCGGTCCCAATTTGAATCAAAAGCGGTCAGCGGGATTATACCCGGTCCTGCCGTGATTAGAATTGGCGGGATGAAACCCGGTCCCAATTTGAATCAAAAGCGGTCAGCGGGATTATACCCGGTCCTGCCGTGATTGGCGGGATGAAACCCGGTCCCAATTTGAATCAAAAGCGGTCAGCGGGATTATACCCGGTCCTGCCGTGATTGGCGGGATGAAACCCGGTCCCAATTTGAATCAAAAGCGGTCAGCGGGATTATACCCGATCCTGCCGTGATTGGCGGGATGAAACCCGGTCCCAATTTGAATCAAAAGCGGTCAGCGGGATTATACCCGGTCCTGCCGTGATTGGCGGGATGAAACCCGGTCCCAATTTGAATCAAAAGCGGTCAGCGGGATTATACCCGGTCCTGCCGTGATTGGCGGGATGAAACCCGGTCCCAATTTGATAAAAGCGGTCAGCGGGATTATACCCGGTCCTGCCGTGATTGGCGGGATGAAACCCGGTCCCAATTTGAATCAAAAACGGTCAGCGGGATTATACCCGGTGCCTGCCGTGATTGGCGGGATGAAACCCGGTCCCAATTTGAATCAAAAGCGGTCAGCGGGATTATACCCGGTCCTGCCGTGATTGGCGGGATGAAACCCGGTCCCAATTTGAATCAAAAGCGGTCAGCGGGATTATACCCGGTCCTGCCGTGATTGGCGGGATGAAACCCGGTCCCAATTTGAAATATTGTGTCACCGATCTTCCGATCTGTTTTAGGGTATTATTGTTTTTCTCAAAATTTTGATTCAGTCCCTTTTCTTCAGCTCAAACCATGCATATTGAATTCTTGAATGACATCTCATAGCTCCAAATTTGCCCCGGTTTCGTTATTTGAAATGAACATGGACCTGCAAAAGAAATAAACAAATAATGCCACCGCCATCCGATCAATTCCTCCTTCAAGAAATGTGTAAACATGAGTACTTTGATGTTTTGCCTTTGATATTCCGAATCTCAACTTTGCTCTGCGATCTAATCAAATTCCATTGACTTCGCACGCTAATAAGGCCCTTAGTATCCAGGGATTTTCAATAAATCAGGGGGATTGCCATCTAATGAACCCAAAGAGATAAATAAAAGTATGAAACTCACGAAAGAATATTCTATTTACACAACAACATGATAAAAACTTCTGTAACATGAAAACAATCATTTATTTTGAAAGAAAATTTATTTTAAAGCAATGAATCTATGAATTTGACAATTTATGCTTGAGAAACCAAAGTGTTCCGACTTCAAATAAAAATGCCACGTTTGACCCTTTAGATATCATCCGCCTGGAGTTCAATGTCGGCAATAGGAAAAATCGCCATGCGAGGAGGAATCCCAAATGAACCGAATCACCAGCTTTCTAAACCCAACCTCACTTTTCCTCATGAAATTCTACCTTAGCGCCCTTTCAGGTTTTCACTAAGGCTACTTCCACTTTCTTTCTTTTCATTTTTCCTTTTTTTTTCTTTTTTCTTCTTCTTCTTTTTTTTTTTTTTTTTAAAGTGCCCCTTTTTGAATTTCCACCTGATGAACAAATCTTGCCAATAGCCTTTATCAACTCAAAAAATGTGTTTTAAGAAATAATGGCATCAGTGCGACAACCCTTCCCTTACAAAATAAGTGAAGGCGTACTGACCTCATTTGCCATGTGACTTAGAAAATTTCCTTAAAAGAGGTGATGTCAAAGAACGGAAGCCAGGACTTTTTTGGCTTTTGTAATGGGGTCTGGTGAGGTGCTTAGAAAAGTTAAGGCTTGAAAGCGGATTTTTCAAAGTGGTTTAAATGACCTGAGATCGCATTATTGCAAACCCCCTTTTTTTAGGGTTAAACCAAATTCGCCCCAGTTATTCTCAATTTGAGGCTCTTTTTTTTTCTTTTTTTTTGATTGATTTTTCCTTTGGCTTTTTGCCATTCCTTTGAAATTTTTGAAAATTTGCCCCAGTTTATGTTTAACCGAGGTTCTTTCTTTTCTGTCTTTTGCTTTCTGTTGTTTTAGCACTTTTCACCTCTTGGGTCTTTTCTTTCCTTTTTCAACTCAAACTTGCCCCAGTGTGGGGTTTGCGATTCTCAGGGGTTGCCAAACGAAATATTTTATTCTGAAGGCTCAAATGGGATAACTAAGGATAAAATGTCTCAAAGGGAAAAGAAGAGGGCCTGACTTTTATTCCGTTCTTTGCATTAACCCTTGAAAGGAAACTTTCGTTTTTCAGATGAAGAATTTCTTACACATATCCGAATTGATCGGCTGAGGGAAAATTTGCCCACTCCACTTCACGTGAGAGCTAGTACTCTGCCATGCGACACCTTCTTGATGGTAAAAGAACCTTGCTCATTCACGGTGAAACCTCTCCTTTTCTTTTCTTTTTCTTTTTTCTTTTTTTTTTCATACCGACACAAATTACCTCAATGCTTTATTTCTTTGGGCCATTCTCTTTTGATAGCACTGACAATAGCAAATGGCATTCAGATGTTTCTTATCAAGTGACTATTGAAATCGTTATCCCATTTCAGCTTGAGTTTCTCTTTATACCATTTGTGCTCCTTTGAAACATTCACTGATGTCTTTTTGCTATTCCCCTCATTTTGAAATCAAACTTCGGAACAGTGATATCCAAAGAGTCAGAGGATTTTATTCTCGGCCATCTGAAAAGAATGGGTAAGTAATACAGTATATATGAAACTGTGTATTTTCAAAAGAATGACAAAACGTCATAAGGACTAAAAACACGCTATTTGATCATAAAAATTTGCATTAAAAAGACGTTGGAGTTAAAACTATTTACAAAAATGAAAATGCAACATGAACAATGCAAAATGATTTCTCCCATAATTCATAATCAATGGCAATCCCCTAGATTTACCAAAATTCCCTTCAGAAGGGAATGTAACTTGCAATCCACTTTTAGATAACTTCCAAGCGCGAAAAGGCTTCTGGATTATTCCATTCTCCCTCACAGTGTACTTGATATATTTCTCAAAACTCTTCATCAGTGATAATAGTCTCTGCAGTATCTTTGTACGCAGGAAAAGGGTTTTTGCTAACACTTGGGCCTTGTTCTCCTCTCCCTCTCAAAATTACGTCTCCGGCCTCAATCATGTCTTGGATTTTATGTTTAAGAACCCAACAATTGGCAGTAGAATGTCCAGGAGCTCCAGAATGATAGGCACAAAAAGATTGGGGATCATAACTGGGGGGAACTCCTTTAGTATAAACTTTGGGAGGTATTGCACCAATTTTCCCCGCGGCCTCGAGCTGCTCATATAGTTGATCAAGGGGCCGACCTAAATTGGTAAAAGTTCTATATCGGGCCGGGTCTTGGGTGCCAGTGGCTTGATGATAGTTGTAGTTCGGGTTGACGGGTAAAGTGGATTTTGGATGATAAGGAGGGCGAGGTCTGGTTTGAAAGTTAGGTGGAAAAGTATGATATGGTGTAGTGAGTATATTTGGGTAATTTGGCCGAGGTCGAGGATGATTAATAGTGGTATGATAAGCAGGTTGAAGGTATGGTCGGTGTGGATAATGAGGTGAATAGGTGGGAGATTGCTGGAATCTAGGTCGGAAAGCAGGGCCTCGACTCGAGACAAACGAAGCTTCCTCTTCTCTCTTTTTGAACTGGGATTTCTTGTTATTGCTATCTTGACTTTGCATTGCTTCCACTTGTGACTTCAAAGCTAAACATTAACAATTTTCCCTGCTTTTATAAACTCGTCATATTCTTCCAATTTATTGACAATCTCTGCAAAGGAACACCCAGTCATTCGAAAAATTTCCTCAAAATAGGGCGGGTCATGAGCTTTGATGAACGTGCGAATAATCTCATTTTCAGTCATGGGAGGCTCTACTTTGGCAGCCAATTTTCTCCATCTTTTTGCATACGTCTTGTGGTCCTCCGATGGCTTCCTTTTGGTTCCCTCAAGTGTGGACCTCGTTGGAGCAAGCTCGCAATTGTATTCATACTGCCTCATAAAAGCGGTTGACAAATCCATCCACGATTTCATATCCTCAGGCTTCAAATTGGAGTACCAATCCAACGCGTCACCTTCCAGACTCTCGGGAAATAGGCGCACAGGTAGATTCTCATCATCTATCGGCTTCCCTAGCTTGTTTGCAAACATCCGAAGGTGTGTTTTGGGATTGCCATTTCCATCGTACTTGCTAAATTTGGGCGCTTTGAAACCCACCAGCAATTGCATATCCGGAAACAAGCATAATTCGCTGTAGTCTAGACCTCCTTGCTTGCTCACACCTTGGCTTTTCCTTATAAACTCCTCAAATCGATCTAATCTCTTTAGCAAGTTCTTGTCCATCGGTACAGATGACTCCCCAACTTCAACTTTTCCTTGAGCGGCGGTATTGAGGATGAATGGCTCAGCGGTGGGATAATAATGAGGTCCCTGTGATTCGAATGGCAGGCTCATAGTAATTGGCGGATAATTTTGGGGGATTTGGACATGAGGAGGGTTAATTTGGATGTTGGGTGCATAAATAGGTGGTGGGCCATGAGTGGGATATGTAAAGGCTTCTTCAGGTGGATTCATAGCTTGTGAAGTAACAGAGATTTGAGCATAAGGTAAAAGTATTGGTTCAGATTGGGCCAGGGGTAAGGATTCATGTTGCTGCTCACCGCTAGCCCCTCCAGTGACCAATTGATCGATTACGCGCCGTTGGGTCATCATTTCAACGCTCCGCTCATTAAATCGGCTGAAAACTTCACTCAGCTGAGCTCCCAGATTCGCCAAGTCAAACGGTGATGTGGTTGCAGGTCTATCAGATGACTCTGGATGGGTACTCATGTTTACACTATCTCTTGAAGCTCGGCTACGTGATCGAGTGATAACGGGGCTTTTTCGGGTAGCTATATTTAAATATTACCTGAAAATATGAGATGACTTGCTTTTAGATTTTAGCCCTCGCTTAGCTTTTTCCAAAAGAATAAAGAAAAAAGAAAAAGAAAAAAGAAAAAGACAAGAGTTAGTAAATATCCAAAAAATTCGGATGCATGTCCTATTGAGGGAGCCCTTTTTGTGCCAAGGGTAGGCCTAGAATGAAAATGCAGTCCTCCAGAGCATGCACTATACAATACCTGACGGATCCAACCAACTTATCGAGTGAAAAATAATTTGAAAATTTTGGCCAAATGAATGAAATTGAATTAGTGACTTATTCAAAAATCGGTCGGATGACCCTAAAAAGGGTAAATTGGTCAAATGAATTGACGATTTATTCAAAATCGACCAGGTGACCCTAAAAAGGGTAAATTGGTCAAATGAATTGACGATTTATTCAAAATCGACCGGATGACCCTAAAAAGGGTAAATTGGTCAAATGACCCTAAAAAGGGTAAATTGGTCAAATGAATTGACGATTTATTCAAAATCGACCAGGTAACCCTAAAAAGGGTAAATTGGTCAAATGAACCTAAAAAGGGTAAATTGGTCAAATGAATTGACGATTTATTCAAAATCGACCAGGTAACCCTAAAAAGGGTAAATTGGTCAAATGAACTGACGATTTATTGAATGAATCGGCAAAATGGATTGGTTGAATTGTCCGGTCATTGGTTATTTCAAAATTATTGAAGTGCATTAGTCTATGACCTTCTAAAAATCAAATTTTGGCCTCAATTTATTTATCGTCTCAATAGGAGGAATCATTTGTGAATTTCTTCAAATTAATGTCCTTCACGCAAGGGATTTTTACCAATTTTTGATAAAATGGCCAAAAAGTGATTATTAGATGCTCATATTCCCAAAGATTACTCTATGAAAATGATCGGATCCTACTTTACCTTGTGCACTACCCCTTTGGATGGTACAAAATGTAAACGTGCAAGTCTCTTTGGATTAAGTATCCGAGACACAAGGCGGTTTATTCCTAATATGGGATCCCCTAAATGGCATTCCCTTTCTAGGGTTTAATGCATGATGCCAGTTATTAAAGCGATAAAATGTACAATTCGAAATGAAACGTGACCTAAGGAACCCTTTATTTGCCAGGGTAGGCCTAAAATGCTATGCAATTACCAAAATCTATGAATGCAATATACCAAAATCTTTAAACGTGCAATAACCTATCTACGAGTGTAGGTTCTAAAAGAAGGTCATGCCAGACCTCTTATTTGATAGGTTTTGTGAATGCAATGGGGACATAAAACCAAGAAAAGTTAGTTCAGCCAGATAAATACACATAACACATTGTAGCAACGAAATCAATACAAAGAAATAAAGCAATAAAAGGGAGAAAGGGGTTGGACCCCTCCCCTCGTGAATAGTGTGCCTAGCTCAGGATAAGGCCGACTCTACCCTAGGCAATTCTAATATGGATGCATGAGGCTGGGGTTCGCTAATGCATCTAGACTCGATAAGTTCAGGTCCCCGAGCCTTCAGACTTAGAAACCAAGGGTCATCAATCCCAAGGTTCTTTGTCGGTGGCTTGAGCGATTCCCCAAACACCGCTACGCACACATCGTGTCACGGCTACGTGTTTGAGTGAATCTATCAAAATCCTCAACCTTCGACCAAAAGCTAAAGGCTATCAACCAATAGCTTTAAGCGGAAGATTGAGTGACCCATTGGATCATGCTACACACACATCGTGTCGTGATCACATGTCCAAATGGGTCACCTAATCCTAAAAGGGTGGAGTGGCGTGACAAGCCACTAAAAGAAAAATAAGAGAGGGATGAATAATAAAGCGTATGCGCGTATGATAGTGCACGTTTTGGAGGGGAGGGATCAAGAACCAACGCGGGGCTCTAAAGAGATATCCCCCCTCCCAAATGCAATGACAAGCGCGGTATATAAAACATCCATCAATCAATCACACATACGTGAGTGAGGGGGTAGTTTGATAAGCGTACGAGCCAAAATCCTAAAAAAAGGAAAAATGCACCCTAATATCCAAATGCAATGCATAAAAGGGGTAGAAAAAGGAAAAGAATGGTTAAATCAAAATGCTCGGACCCACTTAGGAATTCCCCAGTGGAGTCGCCAACTGTCGCGCCCCACTTTTTGGAAAAAATAAAATGATTTGCTTTTTGTTGAATTTTTTATTGATTTGAAAAAATGAGTTTGATGAAAAACATGGGTCTAAATGGGACTTTTTAAATGCGACGATTTGACCCAAGAAACATAGTTCAAAAAGGGTTTTTATATAAAAAAGGAGTCGCCACTTGGTATAGAGTTAGGGTGTACCAAGTCACCCAAAAAATGAATTTTTTAAAGAAAAATTGAGAAACCCTTTTTAAACGACTCCTAGTCCACGTAAAACAAAGAAAAAGGTTCGGGAGTCACATTTGACGAAGGGGAAGGCAAGGATAAAAATCCAAGGCACCCCTTCGACCTAGCCAAGGCTAGTTGCGTGATTTAACCCTTATTTTCCTATATATTTTTTTTACCCAAAATATGTATTGCAAATTGGATTTGACTAATGAATGAGAAATGCAGTCCTAAATCTAAGAAATGTTTCTTATGAGGCTTTTGGTCCCATTCACACGAGTCGTGACGGCCAATAAAGAAAGCCTCATAGAAAATCGGGAATGATGCAAATGATGACTCAAAATAAAAGTGTAGGTGTGCGTGGTGTAGGAAAAGTGCAAGTGTGCATTTTGAAAGTGTTTGTGTGCAAATGAATGAAAATATAAGTGCTCGTGTGCAAGTGAGCAAAAATAGTAAATATATAAGTAAAAAGATAGGTGCAATGTGTGAGGTGAAAAATAAAGAAGTGAATAGGTGTGTGAATATGGCATATGGATTAAAAATTTAATGAGGAGAATAATGAGAAAATGAAAATGTATGAACTTAGAGGAATGCATCAAGTCGGGTACGGGGATGACCTCTAGTTTTATGATTTTAATTTTCCCTCGGATTAGAAGGTAAAACTAGCGTGCTAAGGCTATCGAGTAGCCACACTCGCTCGTTTCCCTTATCAAGAGGGGATTTTCACGCAAATGAACCCTAGCTAGCATGAGATGCAAGTCCTAAAGTGAAGGGGAAGGGGTTTGAGGAACATACCAAATGATAAACTAAGGAAAAATGCGTGATATGTGGTGATCATGCACTTAATGAAAAAGGAGAAAAGAACCTATTGGGTCTAGCATTGGACTAGCCCATCCTATGAATTCCGACTAGCGTTGGACTAGTGGAAACGATAAAAGAAGCCACAACTAGCGTTGGACTAGTGTGGCGACGTACATTCATCCATTTCATTCATCCACACTATAAAAAGCGAGTAGACATGCGAATCACTTATAAACACGTAGCACATAACACTTAGCATGCTTGACTAGATGCAAAATCCTAATAAAGCATTTAACATATAACACATAGGCATGCAACCATTATATTTGCTAACTAAAACAAAGGGAAAAGGGAAAATGGACCAAATTACTTGCTACGCCCTATCTATTACAAGCCAAGAGGTGTACACATACCCCATTAATAAAAATCAAAAGCAAATGAAATAAATGAAAGGAAATAAGGAGAGGCTAGGAAAGCAAGTAGACATGCAAATTTCAATTAGCACATTAGTCCACATAGGAGAGAAACAAAAAGATAAAAGGAATTATACCACTCCCTTTTGTAGTGTTAAATGGACGAAACTTAAACTGGGCTCAGTCACCAACTAACGGGATAATATGTGCTAAAACCATTCAAAGCAAAGGATTAACGTACCAATTTAGTTATAAGGTATAGACAAAACAATTGGAATCCACCAAATCATCAAATTTTCCCCCAATTACAATTTAATGAAGTCAAAACTACTTAAAGACTAAGGCATGATCATCCGATCCCCAAGCATAACATTTACTAAAGACCCCAAATGCAAGCACTACTCAAATCAATTGAACCTAATAAATCGTTTAAGAACTTCAAAGATTCCAAAAATAAAGAAAGAGTCAAACAATGATTGAAGTTGCAAATGATTTTAGGACTTAATTACAAGATACTAAAACATGCTTGGGCTATTGTGGCACAAAGAGAAACTTAGAGGGATCAAATTGATTAAATGTTCCAATTACTTGGGCCATAGTAGAACAAAAAGGGACTTGGGGGGTGGATTTGCAATTTTCAGAAATTATTTCATGCAATTCATGCAAGCTACGAAGCAAACTCACGTGAGATAACATTCTGCAACAAACCCAACAAACAAAACTGCTGCACTTTGTTCCACTTTCCAACACTAATTTTGATCAAAAATCTTTCAACCAAACATTCAAAACTAATCTAAACATCAAAACACACAAATTCAGAATTCAAACAAACCCAAATATAGAAGAAAACTGATGCAAAGACACAAGGAAGCTCATGCATTCAGCAAATTCCAGCCGTAGCTTTTCTTTCATTTTATCATGCAAACCAGATTTTGAATCAAACGCGTAGCTTTGATATCTCCAAACCAACATCATAGATTCAGACCAAGCAGCAAATGCCATAGCCACCACCATTCAAACCAAACAGCAAACTTAGGCCAAGATCATACAAAATTCTGGAAAACGTGCACAATGGTTCAGCAGACTGAAGTGCATTTTCCAGCAAATGCTCAAACATGATTCAAACATTTTAGGCTCAAACATGCAACCTCTTCATTAATCCACTTAACACAAGATTTAACTAGCAAATTGGATGCACAAACCCAGCTTGTGAACTGTTGCAACAGAAAAACAAACAGCAGCAACGTAAGGATAAGCGTAGCTTTCCCTATTGGTCTGAAATTTCAGCAGCCTCTGGTTATGTGCCTAGATGTGAAAAGTGAAGCAACCCATGCAAAACCTTCCAATTCAACAACTACAATCTAATGCAAGACTTCAAATTATCACTGAAAATTCAGTTCAAGCAACGGAATACAAATGCAACAGAAGAAAGACTGGAACTTGCGTCCATGGCCAGCCATGTCATTTGCCAATAATGTTACTGCTGCATTTCATTTCTTTTAGCCCAGATTTTTTTTTTGAGCACAACTTTGGTATTCAAACCAGTAAAACGCAAAAGGAAAAGATGCAGAATCAAGGAAATATTCATGCCAAACAACGTAACATGCTGCAACAAAAATTCAGTAAGCTATGAAGCTTTCGGCAATCTGAAATTCATTTTCCAGCAGGCATTTGATCCTTGTCTAAACATGCAACTAAACTCTACTTCAAAACATGATTCTACCTCATGGCATACGTGCACACGGTATTCCAATCATATGGCAAAACAAATCACACATTTCAACAATGCAAAAGCTTCAACCACCCGAAAGTGCAAGGCTGCTGTCATAGTATCCAAATCCCAACAGAGCAAAACTTAATCAAGCAGGGGGAAAGTCACGGCTGCAACAGCTTTTAGCTACTTGTGGCAATCCAAAAATACTTCACCCTTTGCTACTTAAACAATGGTAGCTAAACACACATGGGATACTATCTAACAACAAACAAACACCCAGGAGACAATTTAATCTACTCCAGAAAAAATTCAGCAGACCAAAGAGGTTGTCTTTTTTTTTAAACCGCCGCAACAAAACAAAACAAAGTCAAGGCCTGTTGCGGCAGACCCTTGTTAATCTTCCTAAACCCAAATCGTAAAGAAAAGACACTAGGAATGAATTTGCAACTCACGGATCATGGGCATGCTGCTTACGGAGGAAAGAAAACATGAAAGTTAACAGCTTTCTGGAGTCATAGGTTTTCCATCACACATATTCAGAATACACATAATACCCCACGTACAAATTCATGCTTGGAAGCTTCAAGATACTGAAATAAGGAAGAGAAGAACCACTTACGGTACGCGAGCTTTTCTTGATGAAGGTCCGCAGCTGCTAAATGGCGTGAGGGTTGGCGGTTCCTCCTTGCTCTCCGCCGTATCCTTTCTTCCCTCTTAGCCGCTCCAGATTTTCTTCTCAGCCGCCCCCTTTGCCTCCCCGATTCCCTCTCTCGTTTTCTTGGATCTTCTAAGCCCTTTTTCTTCCTATCACCCCTAACCCCAGCTCTCTCTTTCAGTTTTTCTCTCGCTGTCCCCACTCTCAATCTCTCCGCTCTCAGTTTTTCTTTTTGCCGTTCTTCCTCTCCCCCCCTTGCGGCTGCTTGATCTCCTTCTTTTTATACCAGAAAACATCCTCCTAAACCCTTAAACATTCCCACATATTTGCAGCTTAAGGAGCCGCACAAGTCCTCCTTTGCAAGCTGCAAAAATTGCAGCTTGCCGTGACAAGCACCCTTTTTTTTTTTATTTTTTATTTTTATAAAGTAATTTAACAAAAATGATAATAAAAACTAAGTAATAATAATAAAATAAATAAAAAAACAATAAACAAACTAAAACAACAAAATTGCCATTTTCAATCTTTTCCTTTCATTTTTCATTTTTCATCATTTTTCACTTTTTTTTATTTTTTTCACTTTCAAGAAATCATTGAATTACAAACGACTAAATCATATTTTTTGAATGTTTTTTTTTCTTTTTTTTTTTTTCAAGACATTCTATGTTAAAACTTAAAAATAAAAATAAAACTAAAAACTAAAAAAAACGAACAAAGCTAACACGGCAAATAAAAATCTAAAAATAAACGGTAAATGAAATTACACCAAAATTTGGTGTCTACAATGATGGCTGAACATTAGAGTTACATGAAAAAGGCTTCATTCATGCAAGATCAAGTGATTGTTTTGGTGTGAAATGCGGTTGCCGTTGCTATATTTTATAACAGAAGATAGAATTGTAGGAAAGCTTCAAGGAAAGAATGTTTCTTCGTGTGCATGCATGAAAAACAAAAGAAATTGCACTTTGGTCCCTGTGATTTGGAACAATGCTACAAAGGCCCAATTATGTGTTGATTTCTTGCAATTAGGTCTTAGAGCAATTGCAAGTTGAACCATTACTTGACCTTTTCATCACTTATGGACCTTTGAGGTTTCTAAAGTGTTTTAATTGGATTTGAATGTTTGGTTAATGCTTCCAATTGGGTCTTTATTTAGTGAACATGGATTGTTTAGTCGTTTAAATGTTTTTTAATGGTTCAATTTCATAGTTATTTGTGATGCCTTGACCTTTTCTTTGTTTTTTTGGAAGGTAAATAAGTAATTTCATTTCACTAGGGCCCCAATTCAAGGGAGGTACACCATAATCCCTTATTTTTTACTTTATTTGACTCTACGTGCCCTATATGGCTTTACATGTTTGATTGTATGCCTCTTGAATGTTTTTTGTGACGCCCTCGCTTTTCCCAAGGGCGAACCCTAGGGTATCGGCCGGACGCCTGCCTAGCTCGCGCCAGGACTCGAAACACAAAGCTAATAAAACTATAATAAACCAAAGAGTACTATTTATAATATATACAACCGCCAAAAGTTCTATTTACATCTTCAAAAGTATCTGGTCAAACCACTATGCTACAGTGTGATAACAACTAGCAGGAAGTAGACCCTAAGGAGGGTCCTTATACAAACCACCAAAACAAAAACATATATCTTAATTGCAACTATTACAAGCAAACCTAACTATACTAATGAATATGCCCAGGCGTTCCCCGTGTCGTCCCCTGCTAAGGAAAACAAAGGAAACGGGGTAAGTTATATGCTTAGTAAGTAAATAGGGTTAAAATCGTAAATTTCACATTTAGATAAACAACTATATCACAAAAGTGTCAAGTCAAGTGCAAAAGTAACAATACAAAGGAAGGATACAGGTTCGCTCCAAAGCCAAATCGTTTGCCATGCGCGACCTCCTGTCGACACTCCGTCGACCATAAACAAGGTCCGTAGAACTCCACTTGTACTCCTACCTAACACCTTATCACCCTCACTGGCCAGTCACCTCACAAACTTGCTCGAGCGAATGAAATTGAGCTTGGTTCACATGCTCGGTGAACCGGATTTACAAACTTGGTGACCTCAGACTAAGTTTGACTGACTTCGACCAAGCCCTAACCGGCTCGAATAGTCCATCAGGGTCTTGAGATCGACTTCAAACTCACAAACTTCACAAAATTACCCAAAAGTAACCCCGAGCTACAAGCTCGAAGGTTTTAGTTCCAAAATGATTCATATACATATGCCATGTACAAATACGTGGGCAAATTAGGGTTTAGGTCGAATGCGATAAAGTACACCCTCGCCTAGGTACCCTTTCATACATATCATAACACATAAGTAACTAGCGCATAAGAATGGCCTGAATACTTACTTCAAAACAAAGATATCAAAAGGTGTTCAATTTATGTCACGAAGAGTAGCTAGTAGGCCCCACCAATTTCGCCTAGTTCACCACGGTCTGAAATAGAAGATTGCATCACATTATATCACAAACGGCCACTAACATGCCCAAAATAAGCAAAACGGCAAAATCGACACATGCAAGTGCGGAAACGGCAAAATGGACACGCGCGCGGAACGACAAACGGACACGGCCAAATCTGCCATCTCAAACCGTTTTGATCAAAAGTTAGGTTAGGTGTCGGATCAAGGTGGGTGAGACACCATTTCGAAGCTACGAGAAAGGGCTACGACTTTTATTCAGACATCGCAACCCAGATCTGAATCAAAGTAGGTCGAAATCATGGAGAACAGTACCAGAAGTTTGCATTTTGAATGACAGACAGGGTCTGTTTACTGGACCATAACTCCCAACTCACAAATCCAAATCAAGAAATTCCAAAGGCATTAGAAAGCTATGTCATAAGGCTAAAATGTTTATGTTTTGGCCAAAACCTGAATTAATACAGAGCATGGAGAAAAAGGGGTTCAAAGTTCCTGTCAGAACTGTCCAAATTCGAAGGCGGTTCTGACAACTGATCTTGTTTTGATCATAACTGAAGCTACGGGACTCGGATTTGGACTAACTTTATACCGTTTCGAAGCTAAGATCAAGATATACATTTCTTATGAAGAAATCAAAACCCAGATCGTACGTTATCAAAACAGAAAAAAACATGGTCAGAAGCAAAAGTCAAAACGTAACACAATCCAGGGTACAAAACAAGTACGAGTGTTTTGGTTATAACTCGGGTTACACTGATTCGTTTGACCTGAAATTTTGTAGGAGTATTCCGGACTTAAGAGGCTACAACTTTCATGTTTTGAGAAACTTCTGAATCAGCATGCAAAATCAAGAAAAATGGAACTTAAGTTCAGGTTCTGGGCTGCCCTGTTTGGGGTTTTGAACGGTTCCACGCAATGCAATCGCATGGTTCGTTTTCATGGTTCTCATGCAAGTTTTCTAACTACTTTCATACCAAATAAACACATATATACCAGCTTCCAAATGACCTACCAAAGGTCCAAAACCTTCCTTCTAAGACACTACAACTTGCCCAAAACTAACCATAGTCCCTAACCTAACTTTATTTGCATCACTAAACTTAATCTAACAACTTTCTAACCAAACCCTAACTAACTAAACCTTAGCCAAGCTAAACCAACCTAAGGAAGCCTAGGGTTTCTTAACCCAAATCAATTTTTACCACTCACTCACCAAACAAATAAAACAAATCATCAAACACAACCACTACAATCTTCGTAGCATAAAATTAGAGCTAATAACTTGTTTAGCATGAAACCCTAATTAGGGCTCCTATGGCCAAATCATCAATCAAGGCCCAAATTTAACCAAATTACTCCATAAAAACAAGTGATAAACACAAGTGAAACCGTAATCAATCACAACTAACAACTATCATCATCATTTCCACCATTTCAAGTATCATCAACCACTTTTAACTTTGTATAAAAGCTTTCTTACCTCAAGATGAAGGTTGTATGATGACTAATGAACTCAACCCAACTCCAAGATGGATTCTTTATGCTTCAAGATGAAAATCTATAGCAGAAATTTGGTTGAACTTTGCAAATTTTCCCTTAGTTTTTCTCTTTTCTTTCCTCTTGGTCGGCACTCTCTCTCTCTCTTTTCTTTCTTGTTTTGGTTTGTTTTCTTATGATAATCTTACAAGTCTAAGAGAATATATAAACCAGTCGAAGACAAGAGAAGATATTTCTCTCTCCACCAATCACATAAAAGCTCTCAATTTGCTCTCAAGCCCTTCCACCTTCAACTTAGCTTTTGATCAACTCTTGCCCTCTAACATTTGGAACTCTTTCAATTAACTCCATAGGTCATAACTTAATCTAATCTAAAACACTTAACCACACTTAATTACTTCACTAATCACCTTCCTATCTTAATTACCTATACTTAAACATACTTTATCCCACATAAAAGCAATTAAATAACAACCTTTTTGTCATGGGCAAAATTAGGGTTTGAAACCCAACTTAAATTTCTAATATATCATAACACTAATGGTTTCACTAACTTAGGGTTTTCCAACTTCTAAACTCACTTAACTTATGTAAACTGAATCAAATCCTATACTTACTTGTACTAAAACACACACTAGCAGAACTAACTTTAATCACCACTCGAATTTATAATTAATATAAAAACTAGGGTTTCAATCCTAATCCCAACTTAAGGTTTTCAAATTAGTCCCAAAACCTAATGTTACCGCACAAATAATAAATATAACCTAGTATCAAACTTAAGAACTGACTGGGGCCTCACAACCTCCCCCACTTAGAATAATTTCATCATCGAAATTGATACCTTTGTTCATGAACCATAAATGCAGGGTTACAAGACTATGCGTCGCCAGGGTCTATTAAACACTTGCGGCGCGCCGATAAGAAAGGGCATACCTTCAATGCCCGCCGAATGGTCTAACACCTCTTGTCGACCCATTGCATATACTCTAGCTGGTCCTCTGGGTTGATTTTCTCCTACACTCGACGGGTTAGCTGCGGTCCCTTCAGTCGGTGGCTTAGGTCTCTCTTTTTGCATCTTAGAGTATTGGGCAATCAGATGTTCTGCACTACCACATTTATAGCATCTTCGGATCGAACTATTCTTCCAACAGTTTTCGTCGGTGTGATGGGCTTCGCAGAAACCACAGATTGGCTTAATGCCCGCACTTGACCCTCCACGCTGGGCACTCCTCTGGGGCTCTACTCGATCTCTCTCAAAATTACCCTGGTTTAGGGTTCCTGCGGGTCGGGGACCATCTGTTCCTCGACCCCTCTTAGAAGGTGGTTCACTTTGCGAACTCTGTCCGGTCACCAAGTTACTCGAGTCGGGTTGTCTTCTTTTCCGATCATGAAAGTTTTATACCTGTCCCCTAACTGTTTCAATCCGCTGTGCTTTTTCTAATGCCTGGCTAAACGTGTCCAATTGAGCAGCTGCTAGTGCCTCCTGGATTTCCACATTTAAACCTTGAACGAAGCGGCGGATTCGCTTTCGCTCCGTTAGCACCAACTCCGGAGCAAAACGGGAAAGTTTTGTAAACTGGGTCTCGTATTCCGCTACACTAAATGTCCCTTGACGCAGGCGGATAAAATCATCTTCCCGTTTCTCTTGTACGATGGGAGGTAAATATTTTTCATTAAATTCTCGCGTAAAATTAATCCATGTCCAGGGGGTCTGTTCCCGCTCCCACTTAATTCTAATCACATTCCACCTGTAAGTCCCAAAGACAACCAAGAGGGGGGGTGAATTGGGTTGATTAAAATTCTAACCAAATTTATGCACTTTTTCTTTAATAAAAATTTACCTTCTTTTCTAGTAATGATTAACCAAGTAGATTAGAAGACAGGAGCAATATTGATCAGAAAAACAAGTATAGAAAAGCAATGAGAATTTTATTAAACAGAAAAGTAAAATAGGGAATCAAACCAGGTGTCTACCAAGCTATCCTCAAACTTGAAGACCAAACACTAGGAAGAGCAACTTCTCTTTGATGAAAGAAGATCAACTAGATGTACAATGGAGGGAGCACTTCCTCCTTGCCCTAAGTCTCACTTAGTCAAGCTAAGAAGTTTTACAATCACTCAGAAAACCCTCAACAAAGCTACACTAAAGATCCTTTCAACCACAAAAGAAATGCTCAACAGAAATTCACACCACTTTAATACAAATCTGCTTTGGAGACTATTTTCTAACTAAAATATCTCTTGAGAACTTGTAAACAAAGTGTGCAAAAGTTTTTTACTTGGTTCAGACCAGTTTGATTTTAAAGGGATCCAGAAATGGGATTCATCAATGCTTCCAACGGATAGAAGGCAGCTGAAGAGTCAACTAGCCGTTGGGGCTGTCGGACGTCCGACGATCGAATCATCGTCCGAACCAATCGTCCGATGATAGCCAAGTTGAGGTTCGGACGTCCGATAAGTTTTTTGTCGTCCGACAGCACAGCGTCCGACCTTGGGCCGAGAGCTAGCAAGTTATCTTGGAATTTTTCGGACGTCCGATGCGGTTGATGAGCGTCCGATGGCAAGCATCCGATCCTTCCGGACGTCCGATGCTTCCATGTGAGCGTCCGACGGTGCTTCCTTCCTGATGTTCTTTATCTTTTCGGACGTCCGACAGTTTCCTTTCGACCGTCCGACCTGATTGTCCTGTTTTTGCTTCTCATTTTGGTTGTTTTGCATTTCATGACATATTTGAACCTGATTCTTGGATGAACAAAAAACACTTGTATTTGAAGAAGGTTAGACAAATATTTCAAAGTACCAAGAATGACAAACTAGACATACTTAAAAGACAATATCTTTGATCGAAACAAAACAATGACTAAATTCATTCATATTATTCCAATCTTGTTTGCCACATCCAAAGCAACGTAGTCAGGAGATAAACGAACATATGCTTTCTTTGTTCCAACAGACCTGATCAAGGTGTTCACTTTCTTGGTCTGTATAAACAAACTTTTGTGATCATCAAAACCAAGAATAACATTCTCCCCCTTTTTGATGATGACAAAACAAAAGTTTGAAATGAATTTTGATTGGTTGCAATGAAAACTCCCCCTTTCTAAATAGACTAGAACTCCCCCTTTCTTAGTGAATTATAAAAAATTTGAAAACCTCCCCCTCACTAGGCTGCCCAACCGAGTTCCAAAAACATGACAATTAAGCAACTCACAACCAACATATTACCAGTTCAATCCATCATCAAAATCCAATTTTAATTAAACCATCAATCAATTCAACATATCCAACATCATCAAATCCAACATATCAATCATCAATCAGATCTCTCCCCCTTTTTGTCATCACAAAAGGGCAAACCAAAAACATCCATCTTATACACAAATACATCTTATCCACAAATGCAAACCAAAAACAATTCATTCCATTCACACAAACAGAATAGACAAACATCACCAGTACTTAAACATCACCAATAACATCCATCAAGATACTTAGACCACCAGTACTTAAACATCACATGACTTAAACATAAACAAGAATATCCATTATATTACACTACAGTACTTAGAACATCCATCAAAACACACCAAAAGAAACTTAGAATATCCATTACATAACATATTCATTGTTGAATTCCACAAACACCTAAAAGAGACAAACAAAATGTAAATGTCCTAAATGATGATCTAAGTGGATCCAGGTGTCCTCCGAGAAAGCTGATATTGGTCGAGATCCTCCTCTTCAGTTTCTTCATCATCTTCAGCAGCTTCTACAACTGGTGCCTTGCCTTTGTCTGATGTGGAAGGGTCATGAGGAGTCACAGGAGTTGATGGATTCGGATCTGGAACAGATGAACCTGGATCAGTGGTTCGAGGTTCTTTGACATGTGAGACTTCCTCAACCACAGGTGGAGGAAAAAGAAGGTTCTTTTTGTCAAGAAAGGCAGTTTGTTGCTCAGAAGACATGGTGAGCATTAGGCCATGTTCTAGAACAAGAACATGCTGTTTGAGTTCATTAAGAAGCTCAATTACTTCATTACTTGAAGATGAAGATGCTTTAGTGGCAGACCTCCTAGGGTGAATAGGAGTGAGTGAAATGGGAGAAGGATCATGTACAGTCTTAGACCTCTGTTCACTAGATTGTGCCCCCTTATATGCCCACAAATTATCCTTATAAACAAGATTTTTCCTTTCAAAATATGCCTTGGTAAAGACATAAGAAGATGCTTCTTTTGGACAAACACCTAGAGTTGGAACTTTGTAAAACTCAAAAATCTTTTGAAGAAACTTGCCATAAGACAATTTTCTGCGAGAATCAGTGGTGTAACGAAGTAAAAACTTGCACATGACAAACCCAAAATCAATGCGAATTTTTTCTCGAAAACAATAAAACAGATACAACTCCATTTTATTTGCATCAGTTCTGTGTCCATCAGTGGGTACAAGTAGGTTTGAAATGATTGAAAAGGCAATAAGATTCACCGGAGCAAGATCATTTAGTTTAGCATCAGTGGGTGAGGAAAAACTTCTTTTGAAATAAGTTAACATTTTTGTCCCATCAAAATGATTAGCAGTAGTAGGGAGCTCTTCATATGAAAAGAAATTAGCAACTTTATCTTTGCATAAACGTTCAATTGTAGTATTTAAAATTGAATTCACAGTATCAGAATCAAAGAGTATGTCTACCCCATTTACCCTGGACATGATCTCAGTTTCATCCGTGCCTTTCCTAAGATTTGCAAAAAATTGATGTAGCATTTCAGGATAGTAGACATTGGGCATAGAGATCAGATGAGACCATTTTTGAAAAGCAAATAGACTCAGAATGGAATCTAAACCTATGGAGCGAAATTCAGAGGGGTTTACAGTTCGTTGAGGAATGATACCCTTCTGGGATATCCAGGAGTATTTTTCTTTCGCCGCATCATCAAAGAAAGTAGGGAGAGTGGCTGATTTTGGAGGCGGTTGAGAAGATGTTCCCTGACCAGATTCAGGCTGAGATGAGGGTTGTGGTGTAGGCCGTGACATTTGACCCTTGATAGCTCCCCTTTTGAAGCGTTTGGATGTCCGTTTGACAGTAGGAAGATCCTCACCTTCATCCCTGAGTGGATGCTTGCGTCCGGCAGTAACTTTTCCTCCTCTAAGATTCACCATTGTGTGAAATGTATGGAATGCAGGATGCAAATGATGCACACAGTAGTAAGGAAGTGAATCGCACAGAAATTTTTGGACAAAAAAGGGTTTGAACAAGATTTGTCAAAGCGGTTATAAGAATGTAGGGTTTAGAGGAAAATTTGGGAATTTGTGAAATGATAGATGATTCTGTGAAATGATCAGGAAAAATGACTCGCAATTGATCAGGAACTGTTTTGGTTGAGTCAATTTTGAAATGAGGGTCTCAGAATGATGTGAATTTGAGAGTGAGAGATGAGAGGGTTTTCGTCTGAGAGGAAATAGAATAGGAAAAGTCTGAAGCAAATGAGGAAGAAAGTAGTTTTAAAAAATGAGCTGTTGCACTGTCGGACGGCCGAACGAAGTTGTGCGTCCGACAGCTGCGTCCGAACAGGCGCAATCTGGAAAATGGCTGAAGAACATCATCGGACGTCCGTTCATCCTCTTTCGGACGTCCGAAGGCAATGAAAAATTTATGATGATTTTTCGAACATTCCTAATTTTGATCTTAGATGAATGAATTGATCTAATGGCAAAGCTTTTGTAAAAATATCAGCAAATTGATCTTTAGAACAAACATAATTTACACAAATTTCACCTTTTTGAACAAGATCACGAATAAAGTGGTGCTTTATTTCAATATGCTTTGTTCTAGAATGCTGAATAGGATTTTTGGTCAAATTTATAGCACTAGTATTATCACAGAATACAGGCATGCAGTCATACAACAATCCATAGTCATTCAGGGTATGCTTCATCCATAAAAGTTGAGCACAACATGCACTAGCGGCAATATATTCTTCTTTGGTTGTAGACAATGAGATTGCATTTTGTTTCTTGCTAAACCAAGAGACTAAACAATTTCCAAGAAAGTGACAAGATCCACTAGTACTCTTTCTATCTACACGACACCCTCCAAAATCAGCATCCGAATAACCATATAGTGCAAACTCACTGGATTTAGCATACCAAAGACCATAGTCTAATGTACCTTTCAAATACCTAAAAATTCTTTTTACAGCATTCAAATGTGATTCTTTTGGACACGATTGAAATCTAGCACATAAGCAAACAGCAAACATGATATCCGGTCTACTTGCAGTTAAATAGAGTAAGCTTCCGATCATACCTCTATAATGCTTTTCATCCACATGATTACCTTCTTCATCTTTGTCAAATTTTGTAGAAGTGCACATTGGAGTTCCAACTTGCTTTGAGTCCTCCATGCCAAACCTTTTCAGTAATTCCTTGGTATACTTTGCTTGATTTATAAAAATTCCCTCAAGAGCTTGATATATTTGAAGTTCAAGGAAGAAATTTAATTCTCCCATCATACTCATTTCAAATTCATTTTGTATAGTGGTGGAAAATTCCTTACATAGATACTCATTAGTAGCACCAAAAATAATATCATCAACATATATTTGCACAACAAGAAGGTCATTCAACACATGCTTAGTAAACAGTGTGGTGTCCACAATACCTCTTTTGAAACCTTTTTCAATCAAGAACCTACTTAATCTTTCATACCAAGCTCTTGGAGCCTGCTTTAAACCATATAAAGCTTTAGAAAGTTTAAACACATGACTTGGAAATTTTGTATTTTCAAAACCGGGGGGTTGATCCACATACACTTCTTGATCAATAAAACCATTTAAAAAGGCACTTTTAACATCCATTTGAAACAATTTGAAACCTTTGAAGCAAGCAAAAGCAAGAAGTATTCTAATAGATTCTAATCTTGCTACGGAAGCAAATGTTTCATCAAAATCAATGCCTTCTTCTTGTGCATATCCTTTAGCAACTAATCTGGCTTTATTTCTTACAACAACACCTTTATCATCCAACTTATTTCTAAAAATCCACTTTGTGCCAATGATAGGTTGATTTTGAGGTCTATCAACAAGTGTCCAAACTTCATTTCTCTCAAATTGATTAAGTTCCTCTTACATTGCCAAAATCCAGTTTTCATCCTTTAAAGCATCATTGACATTTTTGGGTTCAAAAAGAGAAACTAAAATAAAATTGTCAATCAATTTTCTAGATGAGGAACGAGTGTTTACCTTCTCGGATGGATCACCAATTATAAGCTCTTTTGGATGATTTTGGCTGAATTTCCAAGCCTTGGGAAGATCTTTGAGTGGATCATCATTTTTGTCTTCATCTTCCACTTCTTGATCATTATGAACTTCATTTTCCATTTCAGTTGCTGCTGGTTTAGAACTTCCTTCATTTCCAATTGATAGCTTTTCCATTCCTTCTCGAACACCTACATCATCATCCTCACACAAACTTTTGGAATTATCATCATTGGCTTCATCAAATATTATATGTATAGCTTCTTCAATCACAAGTGTTCTTCTATTAAAAACTCTATATCCTCTTTTATTCTCACAATACCCCAAAAATATTCCTTCATCAGATTTTTTGTCAAACTTACCAAGATGTTCCTTTAGATTCAAAATAAAACATTTACAACCAAATGCTTTGAAATAACCAACCGTAGGTTTCTTATCAAAAATCAGTTCATAAGAAGTTTTTTTCAAAATAGGTCTCAAGAGGATTCTGTTCATCACATAACATGTGGTGTTTACCGCTTCAGCCCAAAGATATTTAGGCAACCTACATTCATTCAACATAGTTCTAGCAGCCTCTTGGAGAGTCCTATTTTTCCTTTCTACAACACCATTTTGCTGTGGAGTCCTTGCAATAGAAAACTCATGTGTTATACCATTATGATCACAAAATTCTGGAAAACCACAATACTTGAATTTCGTCCCATTATCACTTCTAATCCTAACAATTTTTAACCCAAGCAGATTTTGCACTTTAGCAAACATTGAAGTAAAATTCTTGAAGGCATCATCTTTATGAGCAAGAAATATCACCCAAGTGTATCTAGAATAATCATCAACAATTACAAAACAATATTTCTTACCTCCCAAGCTAGTGATTTGAGTGGGACCAAATAAATCAAGATGCAAGAGTTCCAAAGGTTTTGAAGTAGATACACACATTTTTGGTTTAAAAGAAATTTTAGTTTGCTTCCCAAATTGACATGCATCACATATTTTGTCCTTATCAAAACTAATTTTTGGCAAGCCTCTAACCAACACCTTTTTCGAAAATTTCTTTAGTAAATCCATGTTAAAATGACAAAGTCTTCTATGCCACAACCAAGGATCTTCATTTGAAGCTTTAAGACATTTTAAACTAGAAGAATCAACTTTATCAAGAATCACAATATATATGTCATTAAACCTCTTACCTTTGAACACAACATTATATTTGGAATCAAGTACAATGCATTCATGCTTTTTAAACAACACATACAAGTCTTTATCACACAATTGACTAACACTAAGCAAGTTATAACCTAAGTTATCAACCAAGAGCACATTATGAACAAAAGTTTCACCATCCTTACCAACATCACCTATTCCAATTGTCTTAGCTTTCACATCATCACCAAATGTTACCTTTCTACTTGATTTTGATTTCAGCTTTATGAACAAGGAAGGATCACCGGTCATGTGCCTTGAGCAGCCGCTATCAATGAACCATTTGGACTTGTTTGAGCATTTTTCCTGAAAAGAAAAGGTGTTTGGTACCCTTTTTAATTTTTGGGTCCATAATAGTTAGCATTGTATCTAACTAACCACATGCACTTCACCCCTTTGTTCAGATTTCTTTTCACATAGCAATTACCTTTCAAATGCCCTCTTTGACAACAAAAACCACACATAATGGAAGAGTCCTTAACATGTACTGGTTTGATATATCTCAATCCACCTCTTCTATATGTTGTGAAACCATGTGCAATTTTGTTGTGTGCAAATGTTCTTTAAAAAGTAGTAGGATGGGTAAATAACATGTTCCTTTTGCTAAACTCCTGCTTTCTTGCTTTCAAAGTCTCATCCAAGTTGTCCATTCTTTTTTTTCAAATCACCCTGTCTTTCCTTCAACATTTCACAAATATTTGTCTTTCTATCAAGTTCATCTTGAATATTACATCCGGCTCTCACTAGACTTTCATTGTCGGTCTTTAGTTGTTTATTTTGTTGAAAAAGACTTGCATTTTCTTGAATGAGAAAAGCCATTTTCTGTTTTAATTGCTTGTTTTTATCATAGGATTCCTTCAAGGCATTATGCAGTTTTTCAACAAAAGATTCAAGATCATCATCTTCATCATTATCACTTTCAGATTGAGAGTGTGTGGAAGTTACCTCATTATTTTCAGTAGCCATGAAGGCCATTTGAGCTGATTCTTCCTCTTCTTCAACTTCCCCTTCGGAGTTGCATTCATTCCAAGTAATCTGAAAGTTGTTGAATCTTGGCTTCCGATCAGCTTTTCCATCTTTCATCTTCTTCATGGGGCATTCGTTTGCATAGTGTTCAGGCTGTCCACATTCGAAGCATTTGTCCAACTGTTTTTTGTTGAAATCTTGTTTTCCTTTGTACTTTGTGATAGATGGCTGATTCTCGAAATGATTGCTAGGTCCTCCCCTTCTAAACTTTCTTTTATTCAAGATTCTCTTAAAGCCTCTGGTGATGAGAGCAAGATCATTATCATCACCATCTGAGTCTTCATCATCCAAGTGAGCTGTATCATCTTCACCTTGAGTAGTCTTTAGAGCAATGTTTCTCTTTGCTCTAGCATCCTCTTCCTCCTGCACTTTAGATTTCAGTTTCAACTCATAAGAGGTTAGTGAGTTAATGATAGATTCAATAGGCACAGAACTTAAATCTTTGGCCTCCTCTATTGCAGTCACTTTATTTTCCCATTCTTTGCCCAAGGCATTGAGAATTTTCCTGTTCTTCTCTCCCAAGGTGTACTCTTTGCCCAACGCCTCGAGATCTTTGATCAAGTCAGTGAACCTGCAATACATTTTGTCAATATCCTCAAGAGGTTCAATTTTAAATGATTCATATTTCGTGACCAAGATGGCCTTTTTCTGTTCTTTCACATTGTCACCACCCTCATGGATTTCTCTTAGTTTATCCCACATTTCTTTAGTCGATTTGCAGCCTTTTACTCTGATTGATTCATTTGAATCTAAGGCACTATAAATAACATTCATGGCCTTGGCATTCAATGTGAGGTTAGTCCTATTTTGAGCATTCATTTCAACTCTTATTTTTGGCCGAAGCAATCCTGTATCTGCATCAAGAAAGTTAGCTTCATGCGGTCCTTCACTCACAATAAACCATAGTTCAATATCAATAGATTGCAAAAAGATAATCATCCGTTCTTTCCAGCTAACATAGTTAGAGCCACTGAACATGGGAGGCCTAGTAACAGATTGCCCCTCAACAAATATAGCATGACTGGTTGTCATCTTTACTCCAAGCCGTTAGAGCTTAATCTCAAGGAGACCAAGCTCTGATACCAATTGTAAGTCCCAAAGACAACCAAGAGGGGGGGTGAATTGGGTTGATTAAAATTCTAACCAAATTTATGCACTTTTTCTTTAATAAAAATTTACCTTCTTTTCTAGTAATGATTAACCAAGTAGATTAGAAGACAGGAGCAATATTGATCAGAAAAATAAGTATAGAAAAGCAATGAGAATTTTATTAAACAGAAAAGTAAAATAGGGAATCAAACCAGGTGTCTACCAAGCTATCCTCAAACTTGAAGACCAAACACTATGAAGAGCAACTTCTCTTTGATGAAAGAAGATCAACTAGATGTACAATGGAGGGAGCACTTCCTCCTTGCCCTAAGCCTCACTTAGTCAAGCTAAGAAATTTTACAATCACTCAGAAAACCCTCAACAAAGCTACACTAAAGATCCTTTCAACCACAAAAGAAATGCTCAACAGAAATTCACACTACTTTAATACAAATCTGCTTTGGAGACTATTTTCTAGCTAAAATATCTCTTGAGAACTTGTAAACAAAGTGTGCAAAAGTTTTTTACTTGGTTCAGACCAGTTTGATTTTAAAGGGATCCAGAAATGGGATTCATCAATGCTTCCAACGGATAGAAGGCAGTTGAAGAGTCAACTAGCCGTTGGGGCTGTCGGACGTCCGACGATCGAATCATCGTCCGAACCAATCGTCCGATGATAGCCAAGTTGAGGTTCGGACGTCCGATAAGTTTTTTGTCGTCCGACAGCACAGCGTCCGACCTTGGGCCGAGAGCTAGCAAGTTATCTTTGAATTTTTCGGACGTCCGATGCGGTTGATGAGCGTCCGATGGCAAGCGTCCGATCCTTCCGGACGTCCGATGCTTCCATGTGAGCGTCCGACGGTGCTTCCTTCCTGATGTTCTTTATCTTTTCGGACGTCCGACAGTTTCCTTTCGGCCGTCCGACCTGATTGTCCTGTTTTTGCTTCTCATTTTGGTTGTTTTGCATTTCATGACATATTTGAACCTGATTCTTGGATGGACAAAAAACACTTGTATTTGAAGAAGGTTAGACAAATATTTCAAAGTACCAAGAATGACAAACTAGACATACTTAAAAGACAATATCTTTGATCGAAACAAAACAATGACTAAATTCATTCATATTATTCCAATCTTGTTTGCCACATCCAAAGCAACGTAGTCAGGAGATAAACGAACATATGCTTTCTTTGTTCCAACAAACCTGATCAAGGTGTTCACTTTCTTGGTCTGTATAAACAAACTTTTGTGATCATCAAAACCAAGAATAACACCACCAGACTCGGGCGGCCCCTTCAAACTGAAAAATGGCAAAAGATATCTGCCGCTCCTCCGAGTACCTAAGTGCGGCAAATATATCTAACATACGGTCTAGTCAACCCTCCGCTAAGTCAGGGTCGGCCCCACTTATAAACTTTGGAGGTGCAAATTTTTGGAACCGTTCCAAGGCACGGTCCTCACCTTCGTGATTACCTGGATTATTTTCAGGGTTTCTTGTGGTATTCTCATGGCCCTGACCCTGTTGGTCAACTATACGTTCTAATAGGTCAGCCATCCGCTGGATGGCTGTAGCTATTTGATCTGGCCCATGTTCGTGTTCCCCTTCAGGGTTTCGTCCTCGCCCTCTACCTCTACCTCGAGTACCGGAGGCCATTTAGGTGCAAGAGTCTATAAATCCAAACATAACGTGTGCTTAATATTCAAACTAGAAACCAAATAAAAACACAAAACAAATGCACGAAAGGCACGCAAAGGATAAGTGCAAACGATAATACTCAAATATACACAAGTATTTACAACCCACACCAAAAGCTATACAATTTAGCCGACATCCAATCGGTACAAAACCCTTTAAATACATGAGCATCTGAGCTCCAAAAATCCTGTTAGCCAGTAGATAACGAAAGAACCAGCTATACTAGTTAGAACAAAAACATGTCAGATGGGCAAAAGAGAATCCAAATAACGGCCCTATGCGCCTCCCCTAGGACCCCAATCCCCAACGGAGTCTAGGGTATCTACCTCGCCTATCCGATCTGGGCCAGTGGCTCGTGGTGGTACCTCTGCGGCCATATCTATTAAGACCCCACAGTCAAACGTAATACTTCGGGCCCTCTCCCTAAGCTGCCTCTTCAAAGCAAAGAGATGTTGGTGTGTGTCTCGGAGGTCCCATTCCAAGTCCCTAATGCGCAACGCTTGCCCATGGCTAAACTCTCTAGCCTCCCCCAACTGCGCCCTCAAAGTGTCGACTGTCCGGCCTAGGTGATGATGCTCGTCATCCACCGCTAAGACAACCTCGTCGGGATAGCCATATGCATACCAACACCCACAGGATCGGCGCGACACCTTACTAAAGGAGGAATACAAAATTTAGGGCTCCCCAAACCTCCTCCGATAGCGGATCACCCGCTTACGCAACACCCGATCCTCCGGGCCCCTCGCACTCGGAGGTCTCTGTCCCGGTCCCATGCCGCTAGGTCCAATACCACTAGAACTATTCGGATCCATACCTACAAACATTAATTCGTTAGTTAACCGGCATTTCAGTTTAAAATATATCATTCATCTTAAAAGAATCAAATATGCCTAGTGCTTATCACGTATGTCCCACTTGCCCAAGTCTTCAAATCTAGGCGCTCTGATACCACCTGTAATGCCCCCGCTTCTCCCAAGAGCGAATCCTATAGTATCGGAGGGACGCCTGCCTAACTCGCGCCAGGACTCGAAACACAAAACTAATAAAACTATAATAAACCAAAGAGTACTATTTATAATATATACAACCACCAAAAGTTCTATTTACATCTTCAAAAGTATCTGGTCAAACCACTATGCTACAGTGTGATAACAACCAGCAGGAAGTAGACCTTAAGGAGGGTCCTTATACAAACCACCAAAACAAAAACATACATCTTAATTGCAATTATTATAAGCAAACCTAACTATACTAATGAATATGCCCAGGCGTTCCCCGTGTCGTCCCCTGCTAAGGAAAACAAAGGAAACGGGGTAAATTATATGTTTAGTAAGTAAACAGGAGTAAAATCGTAAATTTCACATTTAGATAAACAACTATTTCACAAAAGTGCCAAGTCAAGTGCAAAAGTAACAATACAAAGGAAGGATACAGGTTGGCTCCAAAGCCAAGTCGTTTGCCATGCGTGACCTCCTGCCGACACTCCGTCGACCATAAACAAGGTCCGTAGAACTCCACTTGTACTCCCACCTAACACCTTATCACCCTCACTGGCCAGTCACCTCACAAACTTGCTCGAGCGAACGAAATTGAGCTTGGTTCACAAACTTGGTTCACATGCTCGGTGAATCGGATTCACAAACTTGGTGACCTCAGATTAGGCTGGACTGACTTCGACCAAACCCTAACCGACTCAAATAGTCCATCTGGATCTTGAGATCGATCTCAAACTCACAAACTTCACAAAATTACCCAAAAGTCACCCCGAGCTACAAGCTCGAGGGTTTTAGTTCCAAAATGGTTCATATACATATGTCATGTACAAATACGTGGGCAAATTAGGGTTTAGGTCGAATGCGATAAAGTACACCCTCGCTTAGGTACCCTTTTCATACATATCATAACACATAAGCAACTAGCGCATAAGAATGGCATGAATACTTACTTCAAAACAAAGATATCAAAAGGTGTTCAATTTATGTCACGAAGAGTAGCTAGTTGGCCCCACCAACTTCGCCTAGTTCACCACGGTCTGAAATAGAAGATTGCATCACATTATATCACAAACGGCCACTAACATGCCCAAAATAAGCAAAATGGCAAAATGGACACATGCAAGTGCGGAAACGGCAAAATGGACACGCGCGCGGAACGACAAACGGACACGGCCAAATCTGCCGTCTCAAACCGTTTTGATCAAAAGTTAGGTTAGGAATGTCGGATCAAGGTGGGTGAGACACCATTTTGAAGCTACGAGAAAGGGCTACGACTTTTATTCAGACATCGCAACCCAGATCTGAATCAAAGCAGGTCGAAATCATGGAGAACAGTACCAGAAGTTTGCATTTTGAATGACAGACAGGGTCCGTTTACTGGACCATAACTCCCAGCTCACAAATCCAAATCAAGAAATTCCAAAGGCATTAGAAAGCTATATCATAAAGCTAAAACTTTTATGTTTCGGCCAAAACCTGAATCAATACAGAGCATGGAGAAAAAGGGGTTCAAAGTTCCTGTCAGAACTGTCCAAATTCGAAGGCAGTTCTGACAACCGATCTTGTTTTGATCATAACTGAAGCTACGGGACTTGGATTTAGACGAACTTTATACCGTTTCGAAGCTAAAACCAAGATCTACATTTCTTATGAAGAAGTCAACACCCAGATCATACGTTATCAAAACAGAAAAAAACATGGTCAGAAGCAAAAGTCAAAACGTAACACAATCCAGGGTACAAAACAAGTACGAGTGTTTTGGCTATAACTCGGGCTACACTAATCCGTTTGACCTGAAATGTTGCAGGAGTATTCAGGACTTAAGAGGCTACAACTTTCATGTTTTGAGAAACTTCTGAATTAGCACGCAGCATCAAGAAAAATGGAACTTAAGTTCAGGTTCTGGGCTGCCCTGTTTGGGGTTTTGAACGGTTCCGCGCAACGCAATCACATGGTTCGTTTTCATGGTTCTCATGCAAGTTTTCTAACTACTTTCATACCAAATAAATACATATATACCAGCTTCCAAATGACCTACCAAAGGTTCGAAACCTTCCTTCTAAGACACTACAACTTGCCCAAACTAACCATAGTCCCTAACCTAACTTTATTTGCATCACTAAACTTAATCTAACAACTTACTAACCAAACCCTAACTAACTAAACCTTAGCCAAGCTAAACCAACCTAAGGAAGCCTAGGGTTTCTTAACCCAAATCAGTTTTTACCACTCACTCACCAAACAAATCATCAAACACAGCCACTACAATCTTCATAGCACAAAATTAGAGCTAATAACTTGTTTAGCATGAAACCCTAATTAGGGCTCCTATGGCCGAATCATCAAGGCCCAAATTTAACCAAATTACTCCATAAAAACAGGTGATAAACACAAGTGAAACCGTAATCAATCACAACTAACAACTATCATCATCATTTCCATCATTTAAAGTATCATCAACCACTTTTAACTTTGTATAAAAGCTTTCTTACCTCAAGATGAAGGTTGTATGATGACTAATGAACTCAACCCAACTCCAAGATGGATTCTTTATGCTTCAAGATGAAGATCTATATCAGAAATTTGGTTGAACTTTGCAAATTTTCCCTTAGTTTTTCTCTTTTCTTTCCTCTTGGTCGGCACTCTCTCTCTCTTTTCTTTCTTGTTTTATTTTGTTTTCTTATGATAATCTTACAAGTCTAAGAGAATATATAAACTAGTCAAAGACAAGAGAAGATATTTCTCTCTTCACCAATCACATAAAAGCTCTCAATTTGCTCTCAAGCCCTTCCACCTTCAACTTAGTTTTTAATCAACTCTTGCCCTCTAACATTTGGAACTCTTTCAGTTAACTCCACAGGTCATAACATAATCTAATCTAAAACACTTAACCACACTTAATTACTTCACTAATCACCTTCCTGTCTTAATCACCTATACTTAAACATACTTTATCCCACATAAAAGCAATTAAATAACAACCTTTTTGTCAAGGGCAAAATTAGGGTTTCAAACCCAACTTAAACTTCTAATATATCATAACACTAAAGGTTTCACTAACTTAGGGTTTTCCAACTTCTAAACTCACTTAACTTATATAAACTGAATCAAATCCTATACTTACCTGTACTAAAACACACACTAGCATAATTAACTTTAATCACCACTCGAATTTATAATTAATATAAAAACTAGGGTTTCAATCCTATCCCCAACTTAGGGTTTTCAAATTAGTCCCAAAACCTAATGTTACCGCACAAATAATAAATATAACCTAGTATCAAACTTAAGAACTGACTGGAGCCTCACATTTTTTATTCATTTCGTTTATTTATTTGTTTATTGGCTTTGTATATTTATTTTAGTTCAATTTGATTATTCGAAAGGCAATTTAATGCCAAGGTTGTAATAGCTAGGTTATTGATCATTTTATTCCTTTTTCCCCTCTTAGATTGTAGTAGGGTCTCCCCAATGTAATAGATAGGGTTTCATTTGTTTGTTTCATTTCATTTTTGCTTGCATGTTTGTCTGCCTATGTGTTTAATCGCTTTCTTAGGGTCTTGCATCTAGATATCATGCGTATGTGCTATGTGTTTTATGTGATTTATGTGTTTATTTGCTTTATTATGTTTTATTTGATTTATTAGACTATAACAAATGCATGTTGTCACGACACTAGTCCAACGCTAGTTGTGGCCCTTCATTCCGATTTTCCATTAGTCCAATGCTAGTAGGAATTCATAGAGATAGGCTAGTCTAACGCTAGACCTTTAGGGACCTCCTACGCTAAATCATGTTTGTATGACTACATTACATTCTCATGCATATTTTTCACTTTTTAGGGTCTTTTATCATCCCTCCTTATACGTATATCCCTTCCCCCCATATTTTCCCTTATATGTATATTCCTTACCCCTTTGTATGAAAAATATAATATTAGACTTGCATTTCATTTAAGAAATAGAATTAGGGTAGTACATTTGCTTGATTAGATAGGGAAAGACCCCTTGGGTATGTGATATGGACGAGTTTGGCTCTTTAGCCTTAGCACGCTCGTATTCCCTCTATTAAAGGGAACATTGGAGTCACGAACATTAGTTCCCCGCACCCGACATGATGCATTCCTTTAGGTCATACACATTTGTATATTATTATTATTTTCTTTCTTTTGAGTCTCATGACTTGCATTATTCGTGACTTCTTCGAAAAGTCTTTATTGGGCGTCACAATTAATGTGATTGGTACCAAGGAAGCTTTGAAGATACATTTCGACGCCCCGATACCCTCTTAGGTCTAGGGTATGCATTCATATAGTACATCCAAATATGATAAATCTTAAGGGTAAAATAAGAAAATCTTTGACTAAATCGCGCAACTAGCTTTGGCTAGGTTGAAAGGGTGCCTTGGATTCTTATCCTTGCCTTCCCTTTCTTCAAATGTGACTCCCGAATCTTTTTCTCTGATTTTCGTAGACTTGGAGTCGTTTAAAAAAGGGATTTTCTAATTTTTTTCTTTAAAAATTCATTTTTTTGTGACTTGGTACACCTTAACTCTATACCAAGTGGCGACTCCAATTTCCATTCAAAAAACCCTTTTTAAACTATATTTTGGGTCAAATCGTCGCATTTTCAAGTCCCATTTAGACCCATGTTTTTCATTCTCTTCTTAAATCAAAAATTCATTTTCCAATCAAAAATTGAACCAAAAGCCATTTTTCTAAACTCGTCTTTTATTTATTTAAAAAAATGGGGCGCGACAGTTTGGCGACTCCACTGGGGATTTAGAGAGTCCGAACAAATTTGATTTAGTCAATCTTTTTCTTCTTTTAACCTTTTCATGTATCGCATTTGGATGTTTAGGGTTGCATTTTTCCTTTTTTAGGATTTTTTGCATTTTGCGCGTAACAACTCACTCCCTTACCCATTTGCGTACGATTGATATGATGGATGGATGGTTTATTTATGTTTATCCCGCGCTTTGCATTGCATTTGGGGGGGAGGAATATTACTCTAGAGTCTCGCGTTGGTTCTCTATCCCTCCCCTCCAAATGGAGCACTTCATACGTGCATGTATAGTTTTATTTATCCTATTTTTTCTCTTTATCGTGGACGCTATCCCACATCTCCCTGTAGGATTAGAATCGATTTCCTTAGGTAGACGGATGGTGTGCACTGCGCCCATAGCGATGCCTAAGGGATCACTAGAGCCACCGACCAAAGGCCCTGGGAGTGATGACCCTTCGCCTTTAGGTCTGAAGGCTTGGGAGCCGAAGTTTTATCTAGTCTAGATGCATTAGTGAGTCAAATCTCATGCATCCATACTAGGAATGCCTTAGGTTAGAGTCGACCTTTTCCTGAATTAAGGACACTAGGCACGAGGGGAGGGATTCCAACCCTTTTTCCTTATTTTGCTTTCTATATTTTATTATTTGATTGCCACAACGTGTTATGTGTTATGTATTGAAATAACTTTTCTTGTCTCTAGTCTTTTGCATTCACAAACGTTAGGAAATAAGAGATCTGGCATGATCCTCTTTTAGGAGCCTACCCTATTTGACGTGACACGTTTAAATTCAAAGTTTTACATTTGCAGCATGAATACATTTCATTTTAGACTCACCCCGGCATACTAAAAGGGGCTTCCCTTTAGGTCACGTTTCATTTGTGTACTGCATATTTATTGCTTTAATAAATCGGCATCATGCATCCACCTTAGAGGGAATGCCATTTAGGGAATCCCGTGCTAGGATTAAACTGCCCTGTGTCTCGAATATATAATCCAATGAGACTTGCACGTTTATATTTTTTTGTACTGTCCGAAGGGGTAGTGCACAAGATAAGGTAAGATCCGATCATTTTCATAAAGTGATTTTTGGAATATGAGCGTCTAATAATCACTTTTTGGCCATTTTATCAAAAATTGATAAAAATTCCTTGCGTAAAGGACACTAATTTGAAGAAATTTACAAATAATTCCTCCTCGTTGAGACGATTAATAGATTGAGGCCAAATATTGATTTTAGAAGACTCATAAACTAATGTATCACAATGAATTTTTTGAAACTACCAATGGGTGGACAATTCAACCCATTTTTGAATAAATCATTAATTTCATTCAATTCATTTGAACAAGTTATTTATCAATTTCATCCAATCCATTTTGTCAATTCATTCATTTTTTAAATCATCAATTTTGAATCAATTCATTTGACCAATTTACCCTTTTAGGGTAATCTGGTCGATTTTTGAATAAATCATCAATTTCATTCAATTCATTTGACCAATTTACCCTTTTAGGGTGATCCGATCAATTTTGGATAAATCAAATTTCATTCAATACATTTGATTATTTTACCCTTTTTAAGGTAATCTATTCAATTTTGAATAAATTATTAATTTTATCCAATCCATTTAACCCGCTTTTTCCCCTTTAGGGTTTAAATCTAAGGTTCACTGAATAAATTAATTGAGACATTGCAATCTCTTTTACACATCATTTTATGTGTTGATCAAAGCAGGCAATCCATTCGAACTCTGTCCTCATTTTTGAGAACAAATGTCTCTTCTCACTCCAATTGGCCAGATTTTTTCAAATCATTTTTCATTCAATCAGTTGATCAGATTCATCAGGTATTGTATGGTGCCTACTCTAAAGGATTGCATTTTCATGCTAGGCCTACCCTTGGCATAAAAGGGCTCCCCCATAGGACATGTATACCGATTTTATAATTTTGCTTACTAACTCGGGGTATTTTTTCTTTTGTTTTCCCCCTCCCCTGCATTCATAAAAATGTTTCAATAAAGTAAAGAATATTTTTCTATATCTGATAACAATTCTGATATGACAAAGTATGAAAATTACAAGTATTATTTGATTCTTGGGCAGATCCTACAATGAAAACATGAAAGATCCATCTGAAAACTCTAGACTAAAGTCTCTGAGAGATTTTATAATTGTTTTTCAAAGGAAAATTCTGTTTATTTGATTTGTTAATACATGTTGTTCCAAAAGAAAGTGAGACAAAAAGTGTATATATGAGGAGCTTTTTAGAAGTTTTCTCTTCTCCTTTGTATTATAATTGAACGGAAAATTTTGTTTTAAACTTTTTCAGCAATAAAATTTTTGGACAATTATTGTTTTGTATGTATTCATGTACATGTCATTCTTTTGCTCATCGGAGATGTCATGATGAATTTTGAGAAATAAAACTAAATTGAGATTTTTTCAACCTCCAGCCTGAAAATTCACAAGTGTATGCTTTCTAAAATCCTTACGTACACTCGATTGGTGATCCGAGCTATGCAATAAGAGTGTTCAGAAAAAAAAAAAAGGGTGAACGGTCATTCAAAAGACTCAATGAGATACCTTTTCTCCTTCACTGTACAATTCATATTTTTGCCCACTTCTATTAGCCAAAAAAAAAAATCAGTCACATTGATGGATAAATTACAAATTGGGGCAATCTTTGCTGGAAAAATGTCCACTGTGTCTAATTATATTCAATTCACATCTAAGTGAAAGCAAAATGTGCATTATTCTTGTTTGTTTTGGAAATTTGGAATGATACTTCAAGCGTTCGTTTTTCTACCAATACAGATTTTATCATTTGCTCTTTCATTTGAGTTTTTAAAAGAATAATTTCGTTTCAAATAAGGGCCTTGATGATCACTACCCTACATTAAAAAAATTTCAAATATCAAAAAAGGAATGGATTTTCAATGATCATTTCGTTATTTTGGTTGTCATGAAGCATAAGAATGATGCTTTGGCCATCGTTTCTACAACCTAAACACTATTTATCCCTTGCATCCTCATTTGAGCTAAAATGAGTTGTTCTTTCCAAAAGCACTTACGATTGCACCCTACATTGGGGAAGGAGATTGGAGAATTTTCCAAAAGGAGAAAAAGCAAAAATGCTAAAATTAAAAGAAAAGAAGGAATCACAAATTGGAGAAATTTGATTCTACCTGGGCTTCAATTTTGAAAAAAAAAAGGAGAAGAAAGAGAAAAAAAGGAAGAGTTTTGTCCGGCAGATCACCTATGTTTCACAGATATGGATGAACAAGGGTCTTCCTTAGTTAATTAATTTAGGTACATGCAAGAAATTTCGTATTAATGAAAGTTTCCTTTCAGAGTTAATGTAAGAAACGGAATAAAAGTCAGACCCTCTTCTTTTTCAATCAAACATTCTATCCCTAGTTATCCCTTTAGAGGTTTCAGAATAAAATATTTCATTTGGCAACCCCTAAGAATCGCAAACCCCACACTGGGGCAAATTTGAGTTGAAAAACAAAGAAAAGTTCCAAGAGGTGAAAAGTGATAAAACAAAATCAAAATCAAAAGAAAAAAAGAAAAGAGAACCTCGGTTGAGCAAAAACTGGGGCAAAATTTTGGAAAAGTTCAAAAGAATGGCAGAAGGCCGAAAAAGAGAACAAAATGAAAGAGAAAAGAGTCTCAATTGAGAATAAACTGGGGCAAGTTATGATTTAACCCTAAAAGAGGGTTGATACAATAATGCGATCTCAGATCCTTTTAAACCGCTTTGAAAAATCTGCTTTCAAGTTTTAACTTCTCTAAGCACCCCACCAGACCCCATTACAAAAGCCAAAAGTCTTGATCTCTGTTCTTTACAATATCTCTGTCGAAAAATTTTCTAATTGGCAAGTGATGCTCATATACTGATACCAAGGAATTTGAATTGATTAGGTGTGAGGTTGACACTGCTCTTCATGTGAAAACTCGCAAGGGCACTTTTGAAAAAAAGAAAAAGGAAAAGCGAGCGAGATAAATGCAAAGAAATGCAAAAAGATTCGATGCTGAAGTCCCTGTTGAGTGATAAAAGTCAAACAAAGGTCGAGATCTTTGAGTCCAAAATTGGGGCAATTTTTGGAAAAAATACGATCTTCAGTGCAATGTTCTTAAAAATCTTATCTCTTTAACTATCGTTTTCAAGCCACATTACAAACTCATAAAGTCCATCGTTGACTTATCCCTCATGACAACTCGAAGTAAGGATTATGCTTCTGAGGAATCTCTCAATCATTTGTGATCATAAGATTATAACCCGTTTCCACATGTTTAGCTATCGTTTCTACCCATACGTTACAAGTTTATAAAGTTTATTTGTTGACTAAGTTTTCTTAGGAAATAAGGGTGACAAACTATCTGTTTTCACTAAGATGTGATATGGAATGGATTACATACCATTTGGCACAAGAATAAGACAGATCTTAACCTCCCATTTTTCTTAGTCACCGCAAAATTAGAAATAATACCGACTTGATTGGTCCTGAAAGATGAGTTAACAAGGAGTGGTGACCTATTACCCTAAGCATTGATGCTAAAGTGGGGAAGGAATCTTTTGTAATTTGGTATTATTTTGAGAAATTCATCATGAAATTTGCTATATGAGTTTAGGCAAGACTTTTTATTTTTTCACATTATAGGTGGGTATGTGATTACTTCCTAAGATTTTAGGAAACACAGTTTCTTACTTTGATAAATGGAGAGTCATCGAAACAAAATTTTTCAATCAAATGGGCCCACACTGGGGCAAATTCTTTTGTTTATGAGATTTCGTAAAATAAACCCACATCCAAACAAATTTTTGCAATTAAATGGGCCCACACTGGGGCAAATTTTCATTTGAGAGATTTTGCAAAATGGGCCCAAACTGGGTAAATTTTTGTTTATGAGATTTCGTAAAATAAACCCATACTGGGGCAAATTTTTGTAATACATTTGAAATTTTCGCCCAAGAGTCAAGTAACGCACTTTCGAATCAATCACGCTGCTCTTTTCATGAGTAGTAGTTGCATAAGAAATTTAAATGCATATTGTATTTTGGTTATCCCCCTGTGCAGGTATTCATGGCTGAATATAATGAAAAAGCATCAAGTGATGTGGAAGGCCGATACCGGAAAAAGAAAAGAAAGAAGGAAGAAAAGGGCCCGACACTAGGGCAAATTATTTTTGAAAAGATTTAAAAAAAACAAAAACAAAAATCAAAATCAAAAAATAAAAATAAAATAAAAATAAAAAATTCCAAAAATCACGTTGGGCCTGGATTTCGTACCGCCAACATCATAAACATCCCATTGGGTCTGGATTTTGTGCCGTCAACATCACAAAAAATCATGTCGGGTCTGGACTTTATGCCGCCAACATCACGTTGGGTCTGGATTTTGTGCCGCCAACATCACGTTGAGCCTGGATTTCATGCCGCCAACATCATAAACATCACTTTGGGCCTGGATTTCGTGCCGCCAACATCACGAAGATCACGTTGGGCATAGATTTTGTGCTGCCAACATCACGTTGGGCCTGGATTTCGGGCCGCCAACATTCCATTGGACTTGAATTTTGTGCAACCAAGGCAAGCTTTGGTGTTATCCCATTGACCAATCATCAAGGCAGGCTCGGGTTTCATCCCCCTGACTGATTCTCACGGCAGGCTCGGGTGTTATCCCACTGACCGATTATCATGGCAGGTTCGGGTTTAATCCCACTGACCAATTCATCATACTGAGACAAATTATTTTTGGAAAGGTCAAAAATAAAAAAACAAAACAAAACAAAACAAAATCAAAAATCAAATCAAATAAAAAAAATAAAAAAAAATCAAAAATTCAAAAAATAAACCAATCCAAAAAAATCAAAAATCAAAAAG